>NC_071672.1:6582000-7298500 GCF_028554725.1 Zeugodacus cucurbitae | reverse complement strand
CAAGACAATACAAGACAAGACAAGACATGACAAGACAAGACAAGACAAGACAAGACAAGACAAGACAAGACATGACAAGATAAGACAAGACAAGACAAGACAAGACAAGACAAGACAAGACAAGACAAGACAAGACAAGACAAGACAAGACAAGACAAGACAAGACAAGACAAGACAAGACAAGACAAGACAAGACAAGACATGACAAGACAAGACAAGACAAGACAAGACAAGATAAGACAAGACAAGACAAGACAAGACAAGACAAGACAAGACAAGACAAGACAAGACATTTATTTTATTTGTTTCTAAACTAATTAAGAAGAGAAGACATGACTAGACAAAACAAGACAAGACAAGACAAGACAAGACAAGACAAGACAAGACAAGACAAGACAAGACAAGACAAGACAAGACAAGACAAGACAAGACAAGACAAGACAAGACAAGACAAGACAAGACAAGACAAGACAAGACAAGACAAGACAAGACAAGACAAGACAAGACAAGACAAGACAAGACAAGACAAGACAAGACAAGACAAGACAAGACAAGACAAGACAAGACAAGACAAGACAAGACAAGACAAGACAAGACAAGACAAGACAAGACAAGACAAGACAAGACAAGACCAGACAAGACAAGACAAGACAAGACAAGACAAGACATTTATTTTATTTGTTTCTAAACTAATTAAGAAGAGAAGACATGACTAGACAAAACAAGACAAGACAAGACAAGACAAGACAAGACATGACAAGACAATACAAGACAAGACAATACATGACAAGACAAGACAAGACAAGTCAAGACAAGACAAGACATGACAAGACAAAAAAAGACAAAACAAGACAAGACAAGACAAGACAAGACATGACAAGACAAGACAAGAGAAGACAAGAGAAGACAAGACAAGACAAGACAAGACAAGACAAGACAAGACAAGACAAGACAAGACAAGACAAGACAAGACAAGACAAGACAAGACAAGACAAGACAAGACATGACAAGACAAGACAAGAGAAGACAAGAGAAGACAAGAGAAGACAAGACAAGACAAGACAAGACAATTGTGTTTGATTTGTTTTTAAATTAATTAAGCAGATAAGACAAGACAAGACAAGACAAGATACGACAAGACAAGACATGACAAGACAAGACAAGACAAGACAAGACAAGACAAGACAAGACAAGACAAGACAAGACAAGACAAGACAAGACAAGACAAGACAAGACAAGACAAGAAAAGACAAGACAAGACAAGACAAGACAAGACAAGACAAGACAAGACAAGACAAGACAAGACAAGACAAGACAAGACAAGACAAGACAAGACAAGACAAGACAAGACATGACAAGACAAGACAAGAGAAGACAAGAGAAGACAAGAGAAGACAAGACAAGACAAGACAAGACAATTGTGTTTGATTTGTTTTTAAATTAATTAAGCAGATAAGACAAGACAAGACAAGACAAGACAAGATACGACAAGACAAGACATGACAAGACAAGACAAGACAAGACAAGACAAGACAAGACAAGACAAGACAAGACAAGACAAGACAAGACAAGACAAGACAAGAAAAGACAAGACAAGACAAGACAAGACAAGACAAGACAAGACAAGACAAGACAAGACAAGACAAGACAAGACAAGACAAGACAAGACAAGACAAGACAAGACAAGACAAGACAAGACAAGACAAGACAAGACAAGACAAGACAAGACAAGACAAGACAAGACAAGACAAGACAAGACAAGACAAGACAAGACAAGACAAGACAAGACAAGACAAGACAAGACAAGACAAGACAAGACAAGACAAGACAAGACAAGTCAAGACAAGACAAGACAAGACAAGACCAGACAAGTCAAGACATGACAAGACAAGACAAGACAAGACAAGACAAGACAAGATAAGACAAGACAAGACAAGACAAGACAAGACAAGACAAGACAAGACATTTATTTTATTTGTTTCTAAACTAATTAAGAAGAGAAGACATGACTAGACAAAACAAGACAAGACAAGACAAGACAAGACAAGACAAGACAAGACAAGACAAGACAAGACAAGACAAGACAAGACAAGACAAGACAAGACAAGACAAGACAAGACAAGACAAGACAAGACAAGACAAGACAAGACAAGACAAGTCAAGACAAGACAAGACTTGACAAGACAAAACAAGACAAAACAAGACAAGACAAGACAAGACAAGACAAGAGAAGACAAGACAAGACAAGACAAGACAAGACAAGACAAGACAAGACAAGACATGACAAGACAAGACAAGACAAGACAAGACAAGACAACACAAGACAAGACAAGACAAGACAAGACAAGACAAGACAAGACAAGACAAGACAAGACAAGACAAGTCAAGACAAGACAAGACTTGACAAGACAAAACAAGACAAAACAAGACAAGACAAGACAAGACAAGACAAGAGAAGACAAGACAAGACAAGACAAGACAAGACAAGACAAGACAAGACAAGACAAGACAAGACAAGACAAGACAAGACAAGACAAGACAAGACAAGACAAGACAAGACAAGACAAGACAAGACAAGACAAGACAAGACAAGACAAGACAAGACAAGACAAGTCAAGACAAGACAAGACTTGACAAGACAAAACAAGACAAAACAAGACAAGACAAGACAAGACAAGACAAGAGAAGACAAGACAAGACAAGACAAGACAAGACAAGACAAGACAAGACAAGACAAGACAAGACAAGACAAGACAAGACAAGACAAGACAAGACAAGACAAGACAAGTCAAGACAAGACAAGACTTGACAAGACAAAACAAGACAAGACAAGACAAGACAAGACAAGACAAGACAATTATGTTTGATTTGTTTTTAAATTAATTAAGCAGATAAGACAAGACAAGACAAGGCCAAACAAGAAAAGACAAGACACGACACGACAAGACAAGACACGACAAGGCCAGAGAAGAAAAGACAAGACAAGATACGACAAGACAAGACATGACAAGACAAGACAAGACAAGACAAGACAAGACAAGACAGGACAAGACAAGACAAGACAAGACAAGACAAGACAAGACAAGACAAGACAAGACAAGACAAGACAAGACAAGACAAGACAAGACAAGACAAGACAAGTCAAGACAAGACAAGACTTGACAAGACAAAACAAGACAAAACAAGACAAGACAAGACAAGACAAGGCCAGAGAAGAAAAGACAAGACAAGATACGACAAGACAAGACATGACAAGACAAGACAAGACAAGACAAGACAAGACAAGACAAGACAAGACAAGACAAGACAAGACAAGACAAGACAAGACAAGACAAGACAAGACAAGACAAGACAAGACAAGACAAGACAAGACAAGACAAGACAAGACAAGACAAGACAAGTCAAGACAAGACAAGACTTGACAAGACAAAACAAGACAAAACAAGACAAGACAAGACAAGACAAGACAAGACAAGACAAGACAAGACAAGACAAGACAAGACAAGACAAGACAAGACAAGACAAGACAAGACAAGACAAGACAAGACAAGACAAGACAAGACAAGACAAGACAAGACAAGACAAGACAAGACAAGACAAGTCAAGACAAGACAAGACTTGACAAGACAAAACAAGACAAAACAAGACAAGACAAGACAAGACAAGACAAGACAAGACAAGACAAGACAAGACAAGACAAGACAAGACAAGACAAGTCAAGACAAGACAAGACTTGACAAGACAAAACAAGACAAAACAAGACAAGACAAGACAAGACAAGACAAGAGAAGACAAGACAAGACAAGACAAGACAAGACAAGACAAGACAAGACAAGACAAGACAAGTCAAGACAAGACAAGACTTGACAAGACAAAACAAGACAAAACAAGACAAGACAAGACAAGACAAGACAAGAGAAGACAAGAGAAGACAAGAGAAGACAAGACAAGACAAGACAAGACAATTGTGTTTGATTTGTTTTTAAATTAATTAAGCAGATAAGACAAGACAAGACAAGACAAGACAAGATACGACAAGACAAGACATGACAAGACAAGACAAGACAAGACAAGACAAGACAAGACAAGACAAGACAAGACAAGACAAGACAAGACAAGACAAGACAAGACAAGACAAGACAAGACAAGAAAAGACAAGACAAGACAAGACAAGACAAGACAAGACAAGACAAGACAAGACAAGACAAGACAAGACAAGACAAGACAAGACAAGACAAGACAAGACAAGACAAGACAAGACATGACAAGACAAGACAAGAGAAGACAAGAGAAGACAAGAGAAGACAAGACAAGACAAGACAATTGTGTTTGATTTGTTTTTAAATTAATTAAGCAGATAAGACAAGACAAGACAAGACAAGACAAGATACGACAAGACAAGACATGACAAGACAAGACAAGACAAGACAAGACAAGACAAGACAAGACAAGACAAGACAAGACAAGACAAGACAAGACAAGACAAGACAAGAAAAGACAAGACAAGACAAGACAAGACAAGACAAGACAAGACAAGACAAGACAAGACAAGACAAGACAAGACAAGACAAGACAAGACAAGACAAGACAAGACAAGACAAGACAAGACAAGACAAGACAAGACAAGACAAGACAAGACAAGACAAGACAAGACAAGACAAGACAAGACAAGACAAGACAAGACAAGACAAGACAAGACAAGACAAGACAAGACAAGACAAGACAAGACAAGTCAAGACAAGACAAGACAAGACAAGACCAGACAAGTCAAGACATGACAAGACAAGACAAGACAAGACAAGACAAGATAAGACAAGACAAGACAAGACAAGACAAGACAAGACAAGACAAGACATTTATTTTATTTGTTTCTAAACTAATTAAGAAGAGAAGACATGACTAGACAAAACAAGACAAGACAAGACAAGACAAGACAAGACAAGACAAGACAAGACAAGACAAGACAAGACAAGACAAGACAAGACAAGACAAGACAAGACAAGACAAGACAAGACAAGACAAGACAAGACAAGACAAGACAAGACAAGACAAGACAAGACAAGACAAGTCAAGACAAGACAAGACTTGACAAGACAAAACAAGACAAAACAAGACAAGACAAGACAAGACAAGACAAGAGAAGACAAGACAAGACAAGACAAGACAAGACAAGACAAGACAAGACAAGACATGACAAGACAAGACAAGACAAGACAAGACAAGACAACACAAGACAAGACAAGACAAGACAAGACAAGACAAGACAAGACAAGACAAGACAAGACAAGACAAGACAAGACAAGACAAGACAAGACAAGACAAGTCAAGACAAGACAAGACTTGACAAGACAAAACAAGACAAAACAAGACAAGACAAGACAAGACAAGACAAGAGAAGACAAGACAAGACAAGACAAGACAAGACAAGACAAGTCAAGACAAGACAAGACTTGACAAGACAAAACAAGACAAAACAAGACAAGACAAGACAAGACAAGACAAGACAAGACAAGTCAAGACAAGACAAGACTTGACAAGACAAAACAAGACAAAACAAGACAAGACAAGACAAGACAAGACAAGAGAAGACAAGACAAGACAAGACAAGACAAGACAAGACAAGACAAGACAAGACAAGACAAGACAAGACAAGACAAGACAAGACAAGACAAGACAAGACAAGACAAGACAAGACAAGTCAAGACAAGACAAGACTTGACAAGACAAAACAAGACAAGACAAGACAAGACAAGACAAGACAATTATGTTTGATTTGTTTTTAAATTAATTAAGCAGATAAGACAAGACAAGACAAGGCCAAACAAGAAAAGACAAGACACGACACGACAAGACAAGACACGACACGACAAGACAAGACAAGACAAGGCCAGAGAAGAAAAGACAAGACAAGATACGACAAGACAAGACATGACAAGACAAGACAAGACAAGACAAGACAAGACAAGACAAGACAAGACAAGACAAGACAAGACAAGACAAGACAAGACAAGACAAGACAAGACAAGACAAGACAAGACAAGACAAGACAAGACAAGACAAGACAAGACAAGACAAGTCAAGACAAGACAAGACTTGACAAGACAAAACAAGACAAAACAAGACAAGACAAGACAAGACAAGGCCAGAGAAGAAAAGACAAGACAAGATACGACAAGACAAGACATGACAAGACAAGACAAGACAAGACAAGACAAGACAAGACAAGACAAGACAAGACAAGACAAGACAAGACAAGACAAGACAAGACAAGACAAGACAAGACAAGACAAGACAAGACAAGACAAGACAAGACAAGACAAGACAAGACAAGTCAAGACAAGACAAGACTTGACAAGACAAAACAAGACAAAACAAGACAAGACAAGACAAGACAAGACAAGACAAGACAAGACAAGACAAGACAAGACAAGACAAGACAAGACAAGACAAGACAAGACAAGACAAGACAAGACAAGACAAGACAAGACAAGACAAGACAAGACAAGACAAGACAAGACAAGACAAGACAAGACAAGACAAGTCAAGACAAGACAAGACTTGACAAGACAAAACAAGACAAAACAAGACAAGACAAGACAAGACAAGACAAGACAAGACAAGACAAGACAAGACAAGACAAGACAAGACAAGACAAGTCAAGACAAGACAAGACTTGACAAGACAAAACAAGACAAAACAAGACAAGACAAGACAAGACAAGACAAGAGAAGACAAGACAAGACAAGACAAGACAAGACAAGACAAGACAAGACAAGACAAGACAAGACAAGACAAGACAAGACAAGACAAGACAAGACAAGACAAGACAAGACAAGACAAGACAAGACAAGACAAGACAAGACAAGACAAGACAAGACAAGACAAGACAAGACAAGACAAGACAAGACAAGACAAGAGAAGACAAGACAAGACAAGACAAGACAAGACAAGACAAGACAAGACAAGACAAGACAAGACAAGACAAGACAAGACAAGACAAGACAAGACAAGACAAGACAAGACAAGACAAGACAAGACAAGACAAGACAAGACAAGACAAGACAAGACAAGACAAGACAAGACAAGACAAGACAAGACAAGACAAGACAAGACAAGACAAGACAAGACAAGACAAGACAAGACAAGACAAGACAATTATGTTTGATTTGTTTTTAAATTAATTAAGCAGATAAGACAAGACAAGACAAGGCCAAACAAGAAAAGACAAGACACGACACGACAAGACAAGACAAGACAAGGCCAGAGAAGAAAAGACAAGACAAGATACGACAAGACAAGACATGACAAGACAAGACAAGACAAGACAAGACAAGACAAGACAAGACAAGACAAGACAAGACAAGACAAGACAAGACAAGACAAGACAAGACAAGACAAGACAAGACAAGACAAGACAAGACAAGACAAGACAAGACAAGACAAGACAAGACAAGACAAGACAAGACAAGACAAGACAAGTCAAGACAAGACAAGACTTGACAAGACAAAACAAGACAAAACAAGACAAGACAAGACAAGACAAGACAAGAGAAGACAAGACAAGACAAGACAAGACAAGACAAGACAAGACAAGACAAGACATGACAAGACAAGACAAGACAAGACAAGACAAGACAACACAAGACAAGACAAGACAAGACAAGACAAGACAAGACAAGACAAGACAAGACAAGACAAGACAAGACAAGACAAGACAAGACAAGACAAGACAAGACAAGACAAGACAAGACAAGACAAGACAAGACAAGACAAGACAAGACAAGACAAGACAAGACAAGACAAGACAAGACAAGACAAGACAAGACAAGACAAGACAAGACAAGACAAGACAAGACAAGACAAGACAAGACAAGACAAGACAAGACAAGACAAGACAAGACAAGACAAGACAAGACAAGAGAAGACAAGAGAAGACAAGACAAGACAAGACAAGACAAGACAAGAGAAGACAAGAGAAGACAAGACAAGACAAGACAAGACAAGACAAGACAAGACAAGACAAGACAAGACAAGACAAGACAAGACAAGACAAGACAAGACAAGACAAGACAAGACAAGACAAGACAAGACAAGACAAGACAAGACAAGACAAGACAAGACAAGACAAGACAAGACAAGACAAGACAAGACAAGACAAGACAAGACAAGACAAGACAAGACAAGACAAGACAAGACAAGACAAGACAAGACAATTATGTTTGATTTGTTTTTAAATTAATTAAGCAGATAAGACAAGACAAGACAAGGCCAAACAAGAAAAGACAAGACACGACACGACAAGACAAGACACGACACGACAAGACAAGACAAGACAAGGCCAGAGAAGAAAAGACAAGACAAGATACGACAAGACAAAACAAGACAAAACAAGACAAGACAAGACAAGACAAGACAAGACAAGACAAGACAAGTCAAGACAAGACAAGACTTGACAAGACAAAACAAGACAAAACAAGACAAGACAAGACAAGACAAGACAAGACAAGACAAGACAAGACAAGACAAGACAAGACAAGACAAGACAAGACAAGACAAGACAAGACAAGACAAGACAAGACAAGACATGACAAGACAAGACAAGACAAGACAAGACAAGACAAGACAAGACAAGACAAGACAAGACAAGACAAGACAAGACAAGACAAGACAAGACAAGACAAGACAAGACAAGACAAGACAAGACAAGACAAGACAAGACAAGACAAGACAAGACAAGACAAGACAAGACAAGACAAGACAAGACAAGACAAGACAAGACAAGACAAGACAAGACAAGACAAGACAAGACAAGACAAGACAAGACAAGACAAGACAAGACAAGACAAGACAAGACAAGACAAGACAAGACAAGACAAGACAAGACAAGACAAGACAAGACAAGACAAGAGAAGACAAGACAAGACAAGACAAGACAAGACAAGACAAGACAAGACAAGACAAGACAAGACAAGACAACACAAGACAAGACAAGACAAGACAAGACAAGACAAGACAAGACAAGACAAGACAAGACAAGACAAGACAAGACAAGACAAGACAAGACAAGACAAGACAAGACAAGACAAGACAAGACAAGACAAGACAAGACAAGACAAGACAAGACAAGACAAGACAAGACAAGACAAGACAAGACAAGACAAGACAAGACAAGACAAGACAAGACAAGACAAGACAAGACAAGACAAGACAAGACAAGACAAGACAAGACAAGACAAGACAAGACAAGACAAGACAAGTCAAGACAAGACAAGACTTGACAAGACAAAACAAGACAAAACAAGACAAGACAAGACAAGACAAGACAAGAGAAGACAAGACAAGACAAGACAAGACAAGACAAGACAAGACAAGACAAGACAAGACAAGACAAGACAAGACAAGACAAGACAAGACAAGACAAGACAAGACAAGACAAGACAAGAGAAGACAAGAGAAGACAAGACAAGACAAGACAAGAGAAGAGAAGACAAGACAAGACAAGACAAGACAAGACAAGACAAGACAAGAGAAGACAAGAGAAGACAAGACAAGACAAGACAAGACAAGACAAGACAAGACAAGACAAGACAAGACAAGACAAGACAAGACAAGACAAGACAAGACAAGACAAGACAAGACAAGACAAGACAAGACAAGTCAAGACAAGACATGACAAGACAAAACAAGACAAGACAAGACAAGACAAGACAAGACAAGACAAGACAAGACAAGACATGACATGACAAGACAAGACAAGACAAGACATTTATTTTATTTGTTTCTAAACTAATTAAGAAGAGAAGACAAGACAAGACAAGACAAGACAAGACATTTATTTTATTTGTTTCTAAACTAATTAAGAAGAGAAGACATGACAAGACAAAACAAGACAAGACAAGACAAGACAAGACAAGACAAGACAAGACAAGACAAGACAAGACAAGACAAGACAAGACAAGACAAGACAAGACAAGACAAGACAAGACAAGACAAGACAAGACAAGACAAGACAAGACAAGACAAGACAAGACAAGACAAGACAAGACAAGACAAGACAAGACAAGACAAGACAAGACAAGACAAGACAAGACAAGACAAGACAAGACAAGACAAGACAAGACAAGACAAGACAAGACAAGACAAGACAAGACAAGACAAGACAAGACAAGACAAGACAAGACAAGAGAAGACAAGACAAGACAAGACAAGACAAGACAAGACAAGACAAGACAAGACAAGACAAGACAAGACAAGACAAGACAAGACACGACAAGACAAGCCAAGCCAAGACGAGACATGACAAGACAAGACAAGACAAGACAAGACAAGACCAGACAAGACAAGACAAGACAAGACAAGACAAGACAAGACATTTATTTTATTTGTTTCTAAACTAATTAAGAAGAGAAGACGAGACATGACAAGACAAGACAAGACAAGACAAGACAAGACAAGACATTTATTTTATTTGTTTCTAAACTAATTAAGAAGAGAAGACATGACTAGACAAAACAAGACAAGACAAGACAAGACAAGACAAGACATGACAAGACAATACAAGACAAGACAAGACATGACAAGACAAGACAAGACAAGACAAGACAAGACAAGACAAGACATGACAAGATAAGACAAGACAAGACAAGACAAGACAAGACAAGACAAGACAAGACAAGACAAGACAAGACAAGACAAGACAAGACAAGACAAGACAAGACAAGACAAGACAAGACAAGACAAGACAAGACAAGACAAGACAAGACAAGACAAGACAAGACAAGACAAGACAAGACAAGACAAGACAAGACAAGACAAGACAAGACAAGACAAGACAAGACACGACAAGACAAGCCAAGACGAGACATGACAAGACAAGACAAGACAAGACAAGACAAGACCAGACAAGACAAGACAAGACAAGACAAGACAAGACAAGACAAGACATTTATTTTATTTGTTTCTAAACTAATTAAGAAGAGAAGACGAGACATGACAAGACAAGACAAGACAAGACAAGACAAGACAAGACAAGACAAGACAAGACAAGACAAGACAAGACAAGACAAGACAAGACAAGACCAGACAAGACAAGACATGACAAGACAAGACAAGACAAGATAAGACAAGACAAGACAAGACAAGACAAGACAAGACAAGACATTTATTTTATTTGTTTCTAAACTAATTAAGAAGAGAAGACATGACTAGACAAAACAAGACAAGACAAGACAAGACAAGACAAGACAAGACAAGACAAGACAAGACAAGACAAGACAAGACAAGACAAGACAAGACAAGACAAGACAAGACAAGACAAGACAAGACAAGACAAGACAAGACAAGACAAGACACGACAAGACAAGCCAAGACGAGACATGACAAGACAAGACAAGACAAGACAAGACAAGACCAGACAAGACAAGACAAGACAAGACAAGACAAGACAAGACAAGACAAGACATTTATTCTAAACTAATTAAGAAGAGAAGACGAGACATGACAAGACAAGACAAGACAAGACAAGACAAGACAAGACCAGACAAGACAAGACAAGACAAGACATTTATTTTATTTGTTTCTAAACTAATTAAGAAGAGAAGACATGACTAGACAAAACAAGACAAGACAAGACAAGACAAGACAAGACATGACAAGACAATACAAGACAAGACAAGACATGACAAGACAAGACAAGACAAGACAAGACAAGACAAGACAAGACATGACAAGATAAGACAAGACAAGACAAGACAAGACAAGACAAGACAAGACAAGACAAGACAAGACAAGACAAGACAAGACAAGACAAGACAAGACAAGACAAGACAAGACAAGACATGACAAGACAAGACAAGACAAGACAAGACAAGATAAGACAAGACAAGACAAGACAAGACAAGACAAGACAAGACAAGACATTTATTTTATTTGTTTCTAAACTAATTAAGAAGAGAAGACATGACTAGACAAAACAAGACAAGACAAGACAAGACAAGACAAGACAAGACAAGACAAGACAAGACAAGACAAGACAAGACAAGACAAGACAAGACAAGACAAGACAAGACAAGACAAGACAAGACAAGACAAGACAAGACAAGACAAGACAAGACAAGACAAGACAAGACAAGACAAGACAAGACAAGACAAGACAAGACACGACAAGACAAGCCAAGACGAGACATGACAAGACAAGACAAGACAAGACAAGACAAGACAAGACAAGACAAGACAAGACAAGACAAGACAAGACAAGACAAGACAAGACAAGACAAGACAAGACAAGACAAGACAAGACAAGACAAGACAAGACAAGACAAGACAAGACAAGACAAGACACGACAAGACAAGCCAAGACGAGACATGACAAGGCAAAACAAGACAAGACAAGACAACAAGACCAGACAAGACAAGACAAGACAAGACAAGACAAGACAAGACAAGACAAGACAAGACAAGACAAGACAAGACAAGACAAGACAAGACAAGACAAGACAAGACAAGACAAGACAAGACAAGACAAGACAAGACAAGACAAGACAAGACAAGACAAGACAAGACAAGACAAGACAAGACAAGACAAGACAAGACAAGACAAGACAAGACAAGACAAGACAAGACAAGACAAGACAAGACAAGACAAGACAAGACAAGACAAGACAAGACAAGACAAGACAAGACAAGACAAGACAAGACAAGACAAGACAAGACAAGACAAGACAAGACAAGACACGACAAGACAAGCCAAGACGAGACATGACAAGGCAAAACAAGACAAGACAAGACAACAAGACCAGACAAGACAAGACAAGACAAGACAAGACAAGACAAGACAAGACAAGACAAGACAAGACAAGACAAGACAAGACAAGACAAGACAAGACAAGACAAGACAAGACAAGACAAGACAAGACAAGACAAGACAAGACAAGACAAGACAAGACAAGACAAGACAAGACAAGACAAGACAAGACAAGACCAGACCAGACAAGACAAGACAAGACAAGACAAGACAAGACAAGACAAGACAAGACAAGACAAGACAGGACAAGACAAGACAAGACAAGACAAGACAAGACATGACATGACAAGACAAGACCAGACAAGACAAGACAAGACAAGACAAGATACGACAAGACAAGACATGACAAGACAAGACAAGACAAGACAAGACAAGACAAGACAAGACAAGACAAGACAAGACAAGACAAGACAAGACAAGACAAGACAAGACAAGACAAGACAAGACAAGACAAGACAAGACAAGACAAGACAAGACAAGACAAGACAAGACAAGACAAGACAAGACAAGACAAGACAAGACAAGACAAGACAAGACAAGACAAGACAAGACAAGACAAGACAAGACAAGACAAGACAAGACAAGACAAGACAAGACAAGACAAGACAAGACAAGACAAGACAAGACAAGACAAGACAAGACAAGACAAGACAAGACAAGACAAGACAAGACAAGACAAGACAAGACAAGACAAGACAAGACAAGACAAGACAAGTCAAGACAAGAAAAGACATGACAAGACATGACAAGACAAGACAAGACAAGACAAGACAAGACAAGACAAGACAAGACAAGACAAGACAAGGCAAGACAAGACAAGACAAGACAAGACAAGACATGACAAGACAAGACAAGACAAGACATGACAAGACAAGACAAGACAAGATAAGACAAGACAAGACAAGACAAGACAAGACAAGACATTTATTTTATTTGTTTCTAAACTAATTAAGAAGAGAAGACATGACTAGACAAAACAAGACAAGACAAGACAAGACAAGACAAGACAAGACAAGACAAGACAAGACAAGACAAGACAAGACAAGACAAGACAAGACAAGACAAGACAAGACAAGACAAGACAAGACAAGACACGACAAGACAAGCCAAGACGAGACATGACAAGACAAGACAAGACAAGACAAGACAAGACCAGACAAGACAAGACAAGACAAGACAAGACAAGACAAGACAAGACAAGACAAGACATTTATTTTATTTGTTTCTAAACTAATTAAGAAGAGAAGACGAGACATGACAAGACAAGACAAGACAAGACAAGACAAGACAAGACCAGACAAGACAAGACAAGACAAGACATTTATTTTATTTGTTTCTAAACTAATTAAGAAGAGAAGACATGACTAGACAAAACAAGACAAGACAAGACAAGACAAGACAAGACATGACAAGACAATACAAGACAAGACAAGACATGACAAGACAAGACAAGACAAGACAAGACAAGACAAGACATGACAAGATAAGACAAGACAAGACAAGACAAGACAAGACAAGACAAGACAAGACAAGACAAGACAAGACAAGACAAGACATGACAAGACAAGACAAGACAAGACAAGACAAGATAAGACAAGACAAGACAAGACAAGACAAGACAAGACAAGACAAGACATTTATTTTATTTGTTTCTAAACTAATTAAGAAGAGAAGACATGACTAGACAAAACAAAACAAGACAAGACAAGACAAGACAAGACAAGACAAGACAAGACAAGACAAGACAAGACAAGACAAGACAAGACAAGACAAGACAAGACAAGACAAGACAAGACAAGACAAGACAAGACAAGACAAGACAAGACAAGACAAGACAAGACAAGACAAGACAAGACAAGACAAGACAAGACAAGACAAGACAAGACAAGACAAGACAAGACAAGACAAGACAAGACAAGACAAGACAAGACAAGACAAGACAAGACAAGACAAGACAAGACAAGACAAGACAAGACAAGACAAGACAAGACAAGACAAGACAAGACAAGACAAGACAAGACAAGACAAGACAAGACAAGACAAGACAAGACAAGACAAGACAAGACAAGACACGACAAGACAAGCCAAGACGAGACATGACAAGGCAAAACAAGACAAGACAAGACAACAAGACCAGACAAGACAAGACAAGACAAGACAAGACAAGACAAGACAAGACAAGACAAGACAAGACAAGACAAGACAAGACAAGACAAGACAAGACAAGACAAGACAAGACAAGACAAGACAAGACAAGACAAGACAAGACAAGACAAGACAAGACAAGACAAGACAAGACAAGACAAGACAAGACAAGACAAGACAAGACAAGACAAGACAAGACAAGACAAGACAAGACACGACAAGACAAGCCAAGACGAGACATGACAAGACAAGACAAGACAAGACAAGACAAGACAAGACAAGACAAGACAAGACAAGACAAGACAAGACAAGACAAGACAAGACAAGACAAGACAAGACAAGACAAGACAAGACAAGACAAGACAAGACAAGACAAGACAAGACAAGACAAGACAAGACACGACAAGACAAGCCAAGACGAGACATGACAAGGCAAAACAAGACAAGACAAGACAACAAGACCAGACAAGACAAGACAAGACAAGACAAGACAAGACAAGACAAGACAAGACAAGACAAGACAAGACAAGACAAGACAAGACAAGACAAGACAAGACAAGACAAGACAAGACAAGACAAGACAAGACAAGACAAGACAAGACAAGACAAGACAAGACAAGACAAGACAAGACAAGACAAGACAAGACAAGACAAGACAAGACAAGACAAGACAAGACAAGACAAGACAAGACAAGACAAGACAAGACAAGACAAGACAAGACAAGACAAGACAAGACAAGACAAGACAAGACAAGACAAGACAAGACAAGACACGACAAGACAAGCCAAGACGAGACATGACAAGGCAAAACAAGACAAGACAAGACAACAAGACCAGACAAGACAAGACAAGACAAGACAAGACAAGACAAGACAAGACAAGACAAGACAAGACAAGACAAGACAAGACAAGACAAGACAAGACAAGACAAGACAAGACAAGACAAGACAAGACAAGACAAGACAAGACAAGACAAGACAAGACAAGACAAGACAAGACAAGACAAGACAAGACAAGACAAGACAAGACCAGACCAGACAAGACAAGACAAGACAAGACAAGACAAGACAAGACAAGACAAGACAAGACAAGACAGGACAAGACAAGACAAGACAAGACAAGACAAGACAAGACATGACAAGACAAGACCAGACAAGACAAGACAAGACAAGACAAGATACGACAAGACAAGACATGACAAGACAAGACAAGACAAGACAAGACAAGACAAGACAAGACAAGACAAGACAAGACAAGACAAGACAAGACAAGACAAGACAAGACAAGACAAGACAAGACAAGACAAGACAAGACAAGACAAGACAAGACAAGACAAGACAAGACAAGACAAGACAAGACAAGACAAGACAAGACAAGACAAGACAAGACAAGACAAGACAAGACAAGACAAGACAAGACAAGACAAGACAAGACAAGACAAGACAAGACAAGACAAGACAAGACAAGACAAGACAAGACAAGACAAGACAAGACAAGACAAGACAAGACAAGACAAGACAAGACAAGACAAGACAAGACAAGACAAGACAAGACAAGACAAGACAAGACAAGACAAGACAAGTCAAGACAAGAAAAGACATGACAAGACATGACAAGACAAGACAAGACAAGACAAGACAAGACAAGACAAGACAAGACAAGACAAGACAAGGCAAGACAAGACAAGACAAGACAAGACAAGACATGACAAGACAAGACAAGACAAGACATGACAAGACAAGACAAGACAAGATAAGACAAGACAAGACAAGACAAGACAAGACAAGACATTTATTTTATTTGTTTCTAAACTAATTAAGAAGAGAAGACATGACTAGACAAAACAAGACAAGACAAGACAAGACAAGACAAGACAAGACAAGACAAGACAAGACAAGACAAGACAAGACAAGACAAGACAAGACAAGACAAGACAAGACAAGACAAGACAAGACAAGACACGACAAGACAAGCCAAGACGAGACATGACAAGACAAGACAAGACAAGACAAGACAAGACCAGACAAGACAAGACAAGACAAGACAAGACAAGACAAGACAAGACAAGACAAGACATTTATTTTATTTGTTTCTAAACTAATTAAGAAGAGAAGACGAGACATGACAAGACAAGACAAGACAAGACAAGACAAGACAAGACCAGACAAGACAAGACAAGACAAGACATTTATTTTATTTGTTTCTAAACTAATTAAGAAGAGAAGACATGACTAGACAAAACAAGACAAGACAAGACAAGACAAGACAAGACATGACAAGACAATACAAGACAAGACAAGACATGACAAGACAAGACAAGACAAGACAAGACAAGACAAGACATGACAAGATAAGACAAGACAAGACAAGACAAGACAAGACAAGACAAGACAAGACAAGACAAGACAAGACAAGACAAGACATGACAAGACAAGACAAGACAAGACAAGACAAGATAAGACAAGACAAGACAAGACAAGACAAGACAAGACAAGACAAGACATTTATTTTATTTGTTTCTAAACTAATTAAGAAGAGAAGACATGACTAGACAAAACAAAACAAGACAAGACAAGACAAGACAAGACAAGACAAGACAAGACAAGACAAGACAAGACAAGACAAGACAAGACAAGACAAGACAAGACAAGACAAGACAAGACAAGACAAGACAAGACAAGACAAGACAAGACAAGACAAGACAAGACAAGACAAGACAAGACAAGACAAGACAAGACAAGACAAGACAAGACAAGACAAGACAAGACAAGACAAGACAAGACAAGACAAGACAAGACAAGACAAGACAAGACAAGACAAGACAAGACAAGACAAGACAAGACAAGACAAGACAAGACAAGACAAGACAAGACAAGACAAGACAAGACAAGACAAGACAAGACAAGACAAGACAAGACAAGACAAGACAAGACAAGACACGACAAGACAAGCCAAGACGAGACATGACAAGGCAAAACAAGACAAGACAAGACAACAAGACCAGACAAGACAAGACAAGACAAGACAAGACAAGACAAGACAAGACAAGACAAGACAAGACAAGACAAGACAAGACAAGACAAGACAAGACAAGACAAGACAAGACAAGACAAGACAAGACAAGACAAGACAAGACAAGACAAGACAAGACAAGACAAGACAAGACAAGACAAGACAAGACAAGACAAGACACGACAAGACAAGCCAAGACGAGACATGACAAGGCAAAACAAGACAAGACAAGACAACAAGACCAGACAAGACAAGACAAGACAAGACAAGACAAGACAAGACAAGACAAGACAAGACAAGACAAGACAAGACAAGACAAGACAAGACAAGACAAGACAAGACAAGACAAGACAAGACAAGACAAGACAAGACAAGACAAGACAAGACAAGACAAGACAAGACAAGACAAGACAAGACCAGACCAGACAAGACAAGACAAGACAAGACAAGACAAGACAAGACAAGACAAGACAAGACAAGACAGGACAAGACAAGACAAGACAAGACAAGACAAGACAAGACATGACAAGACAAGACCAGACAAGACAAGACAAGACAAGACAAGATACGACAAGACAAGACATGACAAGACAAGACAAGACAAGACAAGACAAGACAAGACAAGACAAGACAAGACAAGACAAGACAAGACAAGACAAGACAAGACAAGACAAGACAAGACAAGACAAGACAAGACAAGACAAGACAAGACAAGACAAGACAAGACAAGACAAGACAAGACAAGACAAGACAAGACAAGACAAGACAAGACAAGACAAGACAAGACAAGACAAGACAAGACAAGACAAGACAAGACAAGACAAGACAAGACAAGACAAGACAAGACAAGACAAGACAAGACAAGACAAGACAAGACAAGACAAGACAAGACAAGACAAGACAAGACAAGACAAGACAAGACAAGACAAGACAAGACAAGACAAGTCAAGACAAGAAAAGACATGACAAGACATGACAAGACAAGACAAGAGAAGACAAGAGAAGACAAGACAAGACAAGACAAGACAATTGTGTTTGATTTGTTTTTAAATTAATTAAGCAGATAAGACAAGACAAGACAAGAGAAGACAAGATACGACAAGACAAGACATGACAAGACAAGACAAGACAAGACAAGACAAGACAAGACAAGACAAGACAAGACAAGACAAGACAAGACAAGACAAGACAAGACAAGACAAGACAAGACAAGAAAAGACAAGACAAGACAAGACAAGACAAGACAAGACAAGACAAGACAAGACAAGACAAGACAAGACAAGACAAGACAAGACAAGACAAGTCAAGACAAGACAAGACTTGACAAGACAAAACAAGACAAAACAAGACAAGACAAGACAAGACAAGACAAGACAAGACAAGACAAGACAAGACAAGACAAGACAAGACAAGAAAAGACAAGACAAGACAAGACAAGACAAGACAAGACAAGACAAGACAAGACAAGACAAGAAAAGACAAGACAAGACAAGACAAGACAAGACAAGACAAGACAAGACAAGACAAGACAAGACAAGACAAGACAAGACAAGACAAGACAAGACAAGACAAGACAAGTCAAGACAAGACAAGACTTGACAAGACAAAACAAGACAAAACAAGAGAAGACAAGACAAGACAAGACAAGACAAGACAAGACAAGACAAGACAAGACAAGACAAGACAAGACAAGACAAGACAAGACAAGACAAGACAAGACAAGACAAGACAAGACAAGACAAGACAAGACAAGACAAGACAAGACAAGACAAGACAAGACAAGACAAGACAAGACAAGACAAGACAAGACAAGACAAGACAAGACAAGACAAGACAAGACAAGACAAGACAAGACAAGACAAGACAAGACAAGACAAGACAAGACAAGACAAGACAAGACAAGACAAGACAAGAGAAGACAAGAGAAGACAAGACAAGACAAGACAAGACAAGACAAGACAAGAAACGACAAGACAAGACATGACAAGACAAGACAAGACAAGACAAGACAAGACAAGACAAGACAAGACAAGACAAGACAAGACAAGACAAGACAAGACAAGACAAGACAAGACAAGACAAGACAAGACAAGACAAGACGTGACAAAACAAGACAAGACAAGGCAAGACAAGACAAGACAAGACATGACAAGACAAGACAGGACAATTGTGTTTGATTTGTTTTTAAATTAATTAAGAAGACAAGACAAGACAAGACAAGACAATTGTGTTTGATTTGTTTTTAAATTAATTAAGAAAAGAAGGAAAAACTAGACAAGACAAGACAAGACATGACAAGACAAAACAAGTCAAGACAAGACAAGACAAGACAAGACAAGACAAGACATGACAAGACAAGACATGACAAGACAAGACAAGACCAGACAAGACAAGACAAGATACGACAAGACAAGACATGACAAGACAAGACAAGACAAGACAAGATACGACAAGACAAGACAAGACAAGACAAGACAAGACAAGACAAGACAAGACAAGACAAGACAAGTCAAGACAAGACATGACAAGACAAAACAAGACAAGACAAGACAAGACCAGACAAGACAAGACAAGACAAGACAAGACAAGACAAGATACGACAAGACAAGACAAGACAAGTCAAGACAAGACATGACAAGACAAGACAAGACAAGACAAGACAAGACAAGACAAGACAAGACAAGACAAGACAAGACAAGACAAGACAAGACAAGACAAGACAAGACATGACAAGACAAGCAAGACCAGACAAGACAAGACAAGACAAGATACGACAAGACAAGACATGACAAGTCAAGACAAGACAAGACATGACAAGACAAGACAAGACATGACAAGACATGACAAGACATGACATGACAAGACAAGACATGACAAGACAAGACCAGACAAGACAAGACAAGACAAGACAAGATACGACAAGACAAGACATGACAAGACAAGACAAGACAAGACAAGACAAGACAAGACAAGACAAGACAAGACAAGACAAGACAAGACAAGACAAGACAAGACAAGACAAGACAAGGCAAGACAAGACACGACAAGACAAGACAAGACAAGACAAGACAAGACAAGATAAGACAAGACAAGACATGACAAGACAATACAAGACCAGACAAGACAAGACAAGACATGACAAGACAAGACAAGACAAGACAAGACAAGACAAGACAAGACAAGACAAGGCAAGACATGACAAGACAAGACAAGACAAGACAAGACAAGACAAGACAAGACAAGACAAGACAAGACCAGACAAGACAAGACAAGACAAGACAAGACAAGATACGACAAGACAAGACATGACAAGACAAGACAAGACAAGACATGACAAGACAAGACAAGACAAGACAAGACAAGATACGACAAGACAAGACATGACAAGACAAGACAAGACAAGACAAGACAAGGCAAGACATGACAAGACAAGACAAGACAAGACAAGACAAGACAAGACAAGACAAGACAAGACAAGACATGACAAGACAAGACAAGACCAGACAAGACAAGACAAGACAAGATACGACAAGACAAGACATGACAAGACATGACAAGACAAGACAAGACAAGACAAGACAAGACAAGACAAGGCAAGACATGACAAGACAAGACAAGACAAGACAAGACAAGACAAGACAAGACAAGACAAGACAAGACAAGCCAAGCCAAGACAAGACAAGACAAGACAAGACAAGACAAGACATGACAAGACAAGACAAGACCAGACAAGACAAGACAAGACAAGATACGACAAGACAAGACATGACAAGACAAGACAAGACAAGACAAGACAAGACAAGACAAGACAAGACAAGGCAAGACATGACAAGACAAGACAAGACAAGACAAGACAAGACAAGACAAGACAAGACAAGACAAGACAAGACAAGACAAGACAAGACAAGACAAGACAAGACAAGACAAGACAAGACAAGACAAGACAAGACAAGACAAGACAAGACAAGACAAGACAAGACAAGACAAGACAAGACAAGACAAGACAAGACAAGACAAGACAAGACAAGACAAGACAAGACAAGACAAGACAAGACAAGACAAGACAAGACAAGACAAGACAAGACAAGACAAGACAAGACAAGACAAGACAAGACAAGACAAGACAAGACAAGACAAGACAAGACAAGACAAGACAAGACAAGACAAGACAAGACAAGACAAGACAAGACAAGATAAGACAAGACAAGACAAGACAAGACAAGACAAGACAAGACAAGACATGACAAGACAAGACAAGACAAGACAAGACAAGACAAGACAAGGCAAGACATGACAAGACAAGACAAGACAAGACAAGACAAGACAAGTCAAGACAAGACATGACAAGACAAGACAAGACAAGACAAGACAAGACAAGACAAGACAAGACAAGAGAAGACAAGACAAGACAAGTCGAGACAAGACAAGACATGACAAGACAAGACAAGACATGACAAGACAAAACAAGACCAGACAAGACAAGACAAGATACGACAAGACAAGACATGACAAGACAAGACAAGACAAGACAAGATACGACAAGACAAGACATGACAAGACAAGACAAGACAAGACAAGACAAGACAAGACAAGACAAGACAAGACAAGACAAGACAAGACAAGACATGACAAGACAAGACAAGACAAGACAAGACAAGACAAGACAAGATAAGACAAGAGAAGACAAGACAAGACAAGTCGAGACAAGACAAGACATGACAAGACAAAACAAGACAAAACAAGACCAGACAAGACAAGACAAGACACTTGTGTTTGATTTGTTTTTAAATTAATTAAGAAAAGAAGAAAAAACAAGACAAGACAAGACAAGACAAGACAAGACAAGACAAGACAAGACAAGACATTTATTTTATTTGTTTCTAAACTAATTAAGAAGAGAAGACAAGACAAGGCAAGACAAGACATGACAAGACAAGACAGGACAATTGTGTTTGATTTGTTTTTAAATTAATTAAGAAGACAAGACAAGACAAGACAAGACAATTGTGTTTGATTTGTTTTTAAATTAATTAAGAAAAGAAGAAAAAACAAGACAAGACAAGACAAGACAAGACAAGACAAGACAAGACAAGACAAGACATTTATTTTATTTGTTTCTAAACTAATTAAGAAGAGAAGACAAGACAAGACAAGACAAGACAAGACAAGACAAGACAAGACAAGACAAGACAAGACAAGACAAGACAAGACAAGACAAGACAAGACAAGACAAGACAAGACAAGACAAGACAAGACAAGACAAGACAAGACAAGACAAGACAAGACAAGACAAGACAAGACAAGACAAGACAAGACAAGACAAGACAAGACAAGACAAGACAAGACAAGACAAGACAAGACAAGACAAGACAAGACAAGACAAGACAAGACAAGACAAGACAAGACAAGACAAGACAAGACAAGACAAGACAAGACAAGACATGACAAGACAAAACAAGACAAGACAAGACAAGACAATTGTGTTTGATTTGTTTTTAAATTAATTAAGAAAAGAAGAAAAAACAAGACAAGACAAGACAAGACAAGACAAGACAAGACAAGACAAGACAAGACAAGAGAAGACAAGACAAGACAAGTCGAGACAAGACAAGACATGACAAGACAAGACAAGACATGACAAGACAAAACAAGACCAGACAAGACAAGACAAGATACGACAAGACAAGACATGACAAGACAAGACAAGACAAGACAAGATACGACAAGACAAGACATGACAAGACAAGACAAGACAAGACAAGACAAGACAAGACAAGACAAGACAAGACAAGACAAGACAAGACAAGACATGACAAGACAAGACAAGACAAGACAAGACAAGATAAGACAAGAGAAGACAAGACAAGACAAGTCGAGACAAGACAAGACATGACAAGACAAAACAAGACAAAACAAGACCAGACAAGACAAGACAAGACACTTGTGTTTGATTTGTTTTTAAATTAATTAAGAAAAGAAGAAAAAACAAGACAAGACAAGACAAGACAAGACAAGACAAGACAAGACAAGACAAGACAAGACATTTATTTTATTTGTTTCTAAACTAATTAAGAAGAGAAGACAAGACAAGGCAAGACAAGACATGACAAGACAAGACAGGACAATTGTGTTTGATTTGTTTTTAAATTAATTAAGAAGACAAGACAAGACAAGACAAGACAATTGTGTTTGATTTGTTTTTAAATTAATTAAGAAAAGAAGAAAAAACAAGACAAGACAAGACAAGACAAGACAAGACAAGACAAGACAAGACATTTATTTTATTTGTTTCTAAACTAATTAAGAAGAGAAGACAAGACAAGACAAGACAAGACAAGACAAGACAAGACAAGACAAGACAAGATAAGACAAGAGAAGACAAGACAAGACAAGTCGAGACAAGACAAGACATGACAAGACAAAACAAGACCAGACAAGACAAGACAAGACAAGACAAGACAAGACATGACAAGACAAGACAAGACAAGACAAGACAAGACAAGACAAGACAAGACAAGACAAGACAAGACAAGACAAGACAAGACAAGACAAGACAAGACAAGACAAGACAAGACAAGACAAGACAAGACAAGACAAGACAAGACAAGACAAGACAAGACAAGACAAGACAAGACAAGACAAGACAAGACAAGACAAGACAAGACAAGACAAGACAAGACAAGACATGACAAGACAAAACAAGACAAGACAAGACAAGACAATTGTGTTTGATTTGTTTTTAAATTAATTAAGAAAAGAAGAAAAAACAAGACAAGACAAGACAAGACAAGACAAGACAAGACAAGACAAGACATTTATTTTATTTGTTTCTAAACTAATTAAGAAGAGAAGACAAGACAAGGCAAGACAAGACATGACAAGACAAGACAGGACAATTGTGTTTGATTTGTTTTTAAATTAATTAAGAAGACAAGACAAGACAAGACAAGACAATTGTGTTTGATTTGTTTTTAAATTAATTAAGAAAAGAAGAAAAAACAAGACAAGACAAGACAAGACATGACAAGACAAAACAAGACAAGACAAGACAAGACAAGACAAGACAAGACAAGACATGACAAGACAAGACATGACAAGACAAAACAAGACAAGACAAGACAAGACCAGACAAGACAAGACAAGACAAGACAAGACAAGATACGACAAGACAAGACAAGACAAGTCAAGACAAGACATGACAAGACAAGTCAAGACAAGACATGACAAGACAAGACAAGACAAGACAAGACAAGACAAGATACGACAAGACAAGACAAGACAAGTCAAGACAAGACATGACAAGACAAAACAAGACAAGACAAGACAAGACAAGACAAGACAAGACAAGACAAGACAAGACAAGACAAGACAAGACAAGACAAGACAAGACAAGACAAGACAAGACAAGACAAGACAAGACAAGACAAGACAAGACAAGACAAGACAAGACAAGACAAGACAAGACAAGACAAGACAAGACAAGACAAGACAAGACAAGACAAGACAAGACAAGACAAGACAAGACAAGACAAGACAAGACAAGACAAGATAAGACAAGACAAGACAAGACAAGACAAGACAAGACAAGACAAGACATGACAAGACAAGACAAGACAAGACAAGACAAGACAAGACAAGACAAGGCAAGACAAGACAAGACAAGACAAGACAAGTCAAGACAAGACATGACAAGACAAGACAAGACAAGACAAGACAAGACAAGACAAGACAAGAGAAGACAAGACAAGACAAGTCGAGACAAGACAAGACATGACAAGACAAGACAAGACATGACAAGACAAAACAAGACCAGACAAGACAAGACAAGATACGACAAGACAAGACATGACAAGACAAGACAAGACAAGACAAGACAAGACAAGACAAGATACGACAAGACAAGACAAGACAAGTCAAGACAAGACATGACAAGACAAAACAAGACAAGACAAGACAAGACAAGACAAGACAAGACAAGACAAGACAAGACAAGACAAGACAAGACAAGACAAGACAAGACAAGACAAGACAAGACATGACAAGACAAGCAAGACCAGACAAGACAAGACAAGACAAGATACGACAAGACAAGACATGACAAGTCAAGACAAGACAAGACATGACAAGACAAGACAAGACATGACAAGACATGACAAGACATGACATGACAAGACAAGACATGACAAGACAAGACCAGACAAGACAAGACAAGACAAGACAAGACAAGACAAGACAAGACAAGACAAGACAAGACAAGACAAGACAAGACAAGACAAGACAAGACAAGGCAAGACAAGACACGACAAGACAAGACAAGACAAGACAAGACAAGACAAGACAAGATAAGACAAGACAAGACATGACAAGACAATACAAGACCAGACAAGACAAGACAAGACATGACAAGACAAGACAAGACAAGACAAGACAAGACAAGACAAGACAAGGCAAGACATGACAAGACAAGACAAGACAAGACAAGACAAGACAAGACAAGACAAGACAAGACAAGACCAGACAAGACAAGACAAGACAAGATACGACAAGACAAGACATGACAAGACAAGACAAGACAAGACATGACAAGACAAGACAAGACAAGACAAGATACGACAAGACAAGACATGACAAGACAAGACAAGACAAGACAAGACAAGGCAAGACATGACAAGACAAGACAAGACAAGACAAGACAAGACAAGACAAGACAAGACAAGACAAGACAAGACAAGACAAGACATGACAAGACAAGACAAGACCAGACAAGACAAGACAAGACAAGATACGACAAGACAAGACATGACAAGACAAGACAAGACAAGACAAGATACGACAAGACAAGACATGACAAGACAAGACAAGACAAGACAAGACAAGACAAGACAAGACAAGACAAGACAAGGCAAGACATGACAAGACAAGACAAGACAAGACAAGACAAGACAAGACAAGACAAGACAAGACAAGACAAGACAAGACAAGCCAAGACAAGACAAGACAAGACAAGACAAGACAAGACAAGACAAGACAAGACAAGACAAGACAAGACAAGACAAGACATGACAAGACAAGACAAGACAAGACAAGACAAGACAAGACAAGATAAGACAAGAGAAGACAAGACAAGACAAGTCGAGACAAGACAAGACATGACAAGACAAAACAAGACAAAACAAGACCAGACAAGACAAGACAAGACAAGACAAGACAAGACAAGACATGACAAGACAAGACACGATACGACAAGACAAGACAAGACAAGACAAGACAAGACAAGACAAGACAAGTCAAGACGAGACAAGACAAGACATGACAAGACAAAACAAGACAAGACAAGACAAGACAAGACAAGACATGACAAGACAAGACAAGACCAGACAAGACAAGACATGACAAGACAAGACAAGACAAGTCGAGACAAGACAAGACATGACAAGACAAAACAAGACCAGACAAGACAAGACAAGACAAGACAAGACAAGACATGCAAGACAAGACAAGACAAGACAAGACAAGACAAGACAAGACAAGACAAGACAAGACAAGACAAGACAAGACAAGACAAGACAAGACAAGACAAGACAAGACAAGACAAGACAAGACAAGACAAGACAAGACAAGACAAGGCAAGACATGACAAGACAAAACAAGACAAGACAAGACAAGACAAGACAAGACATGACAAGACAAGACAAGACCAGACAAGACAAGACATGACAAGACAAGACAAGACAAGACAAGACAAGACCAGACAAGACATGACAAGACAAAACAAGACAAAACAAGACCAGACAAGACAAGACAAGACAAGACAAGACAAGACAAGACATGACAAGACAAGACACGATACGACAAGACAAGACAAGACAAGACAAGACAAGACAAGACAAGACAAGTCAAGACGAGACAAGACAAGACATGACAAGACAAAACAAGACAAGACAAGACAAGACAAGACAAGACATGACAAGACAAGACAAGACCAGACAAGACAAGACATGACAAGACAAGACAAGACAAGACAAGACAAGACAAGACAAGACAAGACACGATACGACAAGACAAGACAAGACAAGACAAGACAAGACAAGACAAGACAAGTCAAGACGAGACAAGACAAGACATGACAAGACAAAACAAGACAAGACAAGACAAGACAAGACAAGACATGACAAGACAAGACAAGACCAGACAAGACAAGACAGGACAAGACAAGACAAGACAAGACAAGACAAGACCAGACCAGACAAGACATGACATGACAAGACAAGACAAGACAAGTCGAGACAAGACAAGACATGACAAGACAAAACAAGACCAGACAAGACAAGACAAAACAAGACAAGACAAGACAAGACAAGACAAGACATGACAAGACAAGACAAGACCAGACAAGACAAGACATGACAAGACAAGACAAGACAAGACAAGACAAGACCAGACCAGACAAGACATGACATGACAAGACAAGACAAGACAAGTCGAGACAAGACAAGACATGACAAGACAAAACAAGACCAGACAAGACAAGACAAGACAAGACAAGACAAGACATGCAAGACAAGACAAGACAAGACAAGACAAGACAAGACAAGACAAGACAAGACAAGACAAGACAAGACAAGACAAGACAAGACAAGACAAGACAAGACAAGACAAGACAAGACAAGACAAGACAAGACAAGACAAGACAAGACAAGACAAGACAAGACAAGACAAGACAAGACAAGACAAGACAAGACAAGACAAGACAAGACAAGACAAGACAAGACAAGACAAGACAAGACAAGACATGACAAGACAAAACAAGACAAGACAAGACAAGACAAGACAAGACATGACAAGACAAAACAAGACAAGACAAGACAAGACAAGACAAGACATTTATTTTATTTGTTTCTAAACTAATTAAGAAGAGAAGACAAGACAAGAATTAAGAAGATAAGACAAGACAAGTCAAGACAAGTCAAGACAAGACAAGACATGACAAGACAAAACAAGACAAGAGAAGACAAGACAAGACAAGACAAGACAAGACAAGACAAGACAAGACATGACAAGACAAGACATGACAAGACAAGACCAGACCAGACAAGACATGACATGACAAGACAAGACAAGACAAGTCGAGACAAGACAAGACATGACAAGACAAGACAAGACAAGACAAGACATGACAAGACAAAACAAGACAAGACAAGACAAGACAAGTCAAGACAAGACAATTGTGTTTGATTTGTTTTTAAATTAATTAAGAAAAGAAGACAAAACAAGACAAGACAAGACAAGACAAGACAAGACAAGACAAGACAAGACAAGACAAGACATGACAAGACAAAACAAGACAAGACAAGACAAGACAAGACAAGACATTTATTTTATTTGTTTCTAAACTAATTAAGAAGAGAAGACAAGACAAGGCAAGACAAGACATGACAAGACAAGACAGGACAATTGTGTTTGATTTGTTTTTAAATTAATTAAGAAGATAAGACAAGACATGACAAGACAAAACAAGACAAGACAAGACAAGACAAGACAAGACAAGACAAGACAAGACAAGACAAGACAAGACATGACAAGACAAGACATGACAAGACAAGACAAGACCAGACAAGACAAGACAAGACAAGACAAGATACGACAAGACAGGACATGACAAGACAAGACAAGACAAGACAAGACAAGACAAGACAAGACAAGACAAGACAAGACATTTATTTTATTTGGTTCTAAACTAATTAAGAAGAGAAGACAAGACAAGGCAAGACAAGACATGACAAGACAAGACAGGACAATTGTGTTTGATTTGTTTTTAAATTAATTAAGAAGATAAGACAAGACAAGACAAGACAAGTCAAGACAAGACAAGTCAAGACAAGACAATTGTGTTTGATTTGTTTTTAAATTAATTAAGAAAAGAAGACAAAACAAGACAAGACAAGACAGGACAAGACAAGACAAGACAAGACAAGACAAGACAAGACAAGACAAGACAAGACAAGACAAGACAAGACAGGACATGACAAGACAAAACAAGACAAGACAAGACAAGACAAGACAAGACAAGACATTTATTTTATTTGTTTCTAAACTAATTAAGAAGAGAAGACAAGACAAGGCAAGACAAGACATGACAAGACAAGACAGGACAATTGTGTTTGATTTGTTTTTAAATTAATTAAGAAGATAAGACAAGACAAGACAAGACAAGTCAAGACAAGACAAGACAAAACAAGACAAGACAAGACAAGACAAGACAAGACAAGACAAGACAAGACAAGACAAGACATGACAAGACAAGACATGACAAGACAAGACAAGACCAGACAAGACAAGACAAGACAAGACAAGATACGACAAGACAGGACATGACAAGACAAGACAAGACAAGACAAGACAAGACAAGACAAGACCAGACAAGACAAGACAAGACAAGACAAGACAAGACAAGACAAGACAAGACAAGACAAGACAAGACAAGACAAGACAAGACAAGACAAGACAAGACAAGACAAGACAAGACAAGACAAGACAAGACAAGACATGACAAGACAAGACAAGACCAGACAAGACAAGACAAGACAAGACAAGACAAGACAAGACAAGACAAGACAAGACAAGACAAGACATGACAAGACAAAACAAGACAAGACAAGACAAGACAAGACAAGACATGACAAGACAAGACAAGACAAGACAAGACAAGACAAGGCAAGACAAGACAAGACAAGACAAGACAAGACAAGACAAGACAAGACAAGACAAGACAAGACAAGACAAGACAAGACAAGACAAGACAAGACAAGACAAGACAAGACAAGACAAGACAAGACAAGACAAGACAAGACAGGACAAGACAAGACAAGACAAGACAAGACAAGACAATTGTGTTTGATTTGTTTTTAAATTAATTAAGAAAAGAAGACAAGACAAGGCAAGACAAGACATGACAAGACAAGACAGGACAAGACAAGACAAGACAAGACAAGACAAGACCAGACAAGACAAGACAAGACAAGACAAGACAAGACAAGACAAGACAAGACAAGACAAGACAAGACAAGACAAGACAAGACAAGACAAGACATGACTAGACAAAACAAGACAAAACAAGACAAGACAAGACAAGACAAGACAAGACAAGACAAGACAAGACAAGACAAGATACGACAAGATACGACAAGACAAGCCAAGACGAGACATGACAAGACAAAACAAGACAAGACAAGACAAGACCAGACAAGACAAGACAAGACAAGACAAGACAAGACAAGACAAGACAAGACAAGACAAGACAAGACAAGACAAGACAAGACAAGACAAGACAAGACAAGACAAGACAAGACAAGACAAGACCAGACAAGACAAGACATGACAAGACAAGACAAGACATGACAAGACAATACAAGACAGGACAATTGTGTTTGATTTGTTTTTAAATTAATTAGGAAGATAAGACAAGACAAGACAAGACCAGACAAGACAAGACATGACAAGACAAGACAAGACATGACAAGACAATACAAGACAGGACAATTGTGTTTGATTTGTTTTTAAATTAATTAGGAAGATAAGACAAGACAAGACAAGGCCAGACAAGACATTTTTTTTTATTTGTTTCTAAACTAATTAAGAAGAGAAGACAAGACAAGACAAGACAAGACAAGACATTTATTTTATTTGTTTCTAAACTAATTAAGAAGAGAAGACATGACTAGACAAAACAAGACAAGACAAGACAAGACAAGACAAGACAAGACAAGACAAGACAAGACAAGACAAGACAAGACAAGACAAGACAAGACAAGACAAGACAAGACAAGACAAGACAAGACAAGACAAGACAAGACAAGACAAGATACGACAAGACAAGCCAAGACGAGACATGACAAGGCAAAACAAGACAAGACAAGACAAGACCAGACAAGACAAGACAAGACAAGACAAGACAAGACAAGACAAGACAAGACAAGACAAGACAAGACAAGACAAGACAAGACAAGACAAGACAAGACAAGACAAGACAAGACAAGACAAGACAAGACAAGACAAGACAAGACAAGACAAGACAAGACAAGACAGGACAAGACAAGACAAGACAAGACAAGACAATTGTGTTTGATTTGTTTTTAAATTAATTAAGAAAAGAAGACAAGACAAGGCAAGACAAGACATGACAAGACAAGACAGGACAAGACAAGACAAGACAAGACAAGACAAGACCAGACAAGACAAGACAAGACAAGACAAGACAAGACAAGACAAGACAAGACAAGACAAGACAAGACAAGACAAGACAAGACAAGACAAGACAAGACAAGACAAGACATGACTAGACAAAACAAGACAAGACAAGACAAGACAAGACAAGACAAGATACGACAAGATACGACAAGACAAGCCAAGACGAGACATGACAAGACAAAACAAGACAAGACAAGACAAGACCAGACAAGACAAGACAAGACAAGACAAGACAAGACAAGACAAGACAAGACAAGACAAGACAAGACAAGACAAGACAAGACAAGACAAGACACGACAAGACAAGACAAGACAAGACAAGACAAGACAAGACAAGACAAGTCAAGACAAGACAAGACATGACAAGACAAAACAAGACAAGACAAGACAAGACAAGACAAGACAAGACAAGTAAAGTCAAGACAAGACAATTGTGTTTGATTTGTTTTTAAATTAATTAAGAAAAGAAGACAAGACAAGACAAGACAAGACAAGACAAGACAAGACAAGACATTTATTTTATTTGTTTCTAAACTAATTAAGAGGAGAAGACAAGACAAGGCAAGACAAGACATGACAAGACATGACAAGACAAGACAGGACAATTGTGTTTGATTTGTTTTTAAATTAATTAAGAAGATAAGACAAGACAAGACAAGACAAGACAAGATACGACAAGACAAGCCAAGACGAGACATGACAAGACAAAACAAGACAAGACAAGACAAGACAAGACAAGACAAGACAAGACAAGACAAGACAAGACAAGACAAGACAAGACAAGACAAGACAAGACAAGACAAGACAAGACAAGACAAGACAAGACAAGACAAGACAAGACAAGACAAGACAAGACAAGACAAGACAAGACAAGACAAGACAAGACAAGACAAGACAAGACAAGACAAGACAAGACAAGACAAGACAAGACAAGACAAGACAAGACAAGACAAGACAAGACAAGACAAGACAAGACAAGACAAGACAAGACAAGACAAGATACGACAAGATACGACAAGACAAGAAAAGACAAGACAAGACAAGACAAGACAAGACAAGACAAGACAAGACAAGACAAGACAAGACAAGACAAGACAAGACAAGACAAGACAAGACAAGACAAGACAAGACAAGACAAGACAAGACAAGACAAGACAAGACAAGACAAGACAAGACAAGACAAGACAAGACAAGACAAGACAAGACAAGACAAGACAAGACAAGACAAGACAAGACAAGACAAGACAAGACAAGACAAGACAAGACAAGACAAGACAAGACAAGACAAGACAAGACAAGACAAGACAAGACAAGACAAGACAAGACAAGACAAGACAAGACAAGACAAGACCAGACAAGACAAGACAAGACAAGACAAGACAAGACAAGACAAGACAAGACAAGACAATTGTGTTTGATTTGTTTTTAAATTAATTAAGAAGAGAAGACAAGACAAGACAAGACAAGACAAGACAAGACAAGACAAGACAAGACAAGACAAGACATGACAAGACAATACAAGACAGGACAATTGTGTTTGATTTGTTTTTAAATTAATTAAGAAGATAAGACAAGACAAGACAAGGCCAGACAAGACAAGACAAGACAAGTCAAGACAAGACAAGACATGACATGACAAGACAAAACAAGACAAGACAAGACAAGACAAGACAAGACAAGACAAGACAAGACAAGACATGACAAGACAAGACAAGACCAGACAAGACAAGACAAGACAAGACAAGACAAGATACGACAAGACAAGACATGACAAGACAAGACAAGACAAGACAAGACAAGACAAGACAAGACAAGACAAGACAAGACAAGACAAGACAAGACAAGACAAGACAAGACAAGACAAGACAAGACAAGACAAGACAAGACAAGACAAGACAAGACAAGACAAGACAAGACAAGACAAGACAAGACAAGACAAGACAAGACAAGACAAGACAAGACAAGACAAGACAAGACAAGACAAGACAAGACAAGACAAGACAAGACAAGACAAGACAAGACAAGACAAGACAAGACAAGACAAGACAAGACAAGACAAGACAAGACAAGACAAGACAAGACAAGACAAGACAAAACAAGACAAGACAAGACAAGACAAGACAAGACAAGACAAGACAAGACAAGACAAGACAAGACAAGACAAGACAAGACAAGACAAGACAAGACAAGACAAGACAAGACAAGACAAGACAAGACAAGACAAGACAAGACAAGACAAGACAAGACAAGACAAGTCAAGACAAGACAAGACATGACAAGACAAAACAAGACAAGTCAAGACAAGACAAGACCAGACAAGACAAGACAAGACAAGACAAGACAAGACAAGACAAGACAAGACAAGACAAGACAAGACAAGACAAGACAAGACAAGACAAGACAAGTCAAGACAAGACAAGACAAGACAAGACAAGACAAGACAAGACAAGACAAGACAAGACAAGACAAGACAAGACAAGACAAGACAAGACAAGACAAGACAAGACAAGACAAGACAAGACAAGACAAGACATGACAAGACAAAACAAGACAAGACAAGACAAGACAAGTCAAGACAAGACAATTGTGTTTGATTTGTTTTTAAATTAATTAAGAAAAGAAGACAAGACAAGACAAGACAAGACAAGACAAGACAAGACAAGACAAGACAAGACAAGACAAGACATTTATTTTATTTGTTTCTAAACTAATTAAGAAGAGAAGACAAGACAAGGCAAGACAAGACATGACAAGACAAGACAGGACAATTGTGTTTTTTTTGTTTTTAAATTAATTAAGAAGATAAGACAAGACAAGACAAGACAAGACAAGATACGACAAGACAAGACAGGACAATTGTGTTTTTTTTTGTTTTTAAATTAATTAAGAAGATAAGACAAGACAAGACAAGACAAGACAAGACAAGACAAGACAAGACAAGACAAGACAAGACAAGACAAGACAAGACAAGACAAGACAAGACAAGACAAGACAAGACAAGACCAGACAAGACAAGGCATGACAAGACAAGACAAGACAAGACAAGACAAGACAAGACAAGACAAGACAAGACAAGACAAGACAAGACAAGACAAGACAAGACAAGACAAGACAAGACAAGACAAGACAAGACAAGACAAGACAAGACAAGACAAGACAAGACAAGACAAGACAAGACAAGACAAGACAAGACAAGACAAGACAAGACAAGACAAGACAAGACAAGACAAGACAAGACAAGACAAGACAAGACAAGACAAGACAAGACAAGACAAGACAAGACAAGACAAGACAAGACAAGACAAGACAAGACAAGACAAGACAAGACAAGACAAGACAAGACAAGACAAGACAAGACAAGACAAGACAAGACAAGACAAGACAAGACAAGACAAGACAAGACAAGACAAGACAAGACAAGACAAGACAAGACAAGACAAGACAAGACAAGACAAGACAAGACAAGACAAGACAAGACAAGACAAGACAAGACAAGACAAGACAAGACAAGACAAGACAAGACAAGACAAGACAAGACAAGACAAGACAAGACAAGACAAGACAAGACAAGACAAGACAAGACAAGACAAGACAAGACAAGACAAGACAAGACAAGACAAGACCAGACAAGACAAGACATGACCAGACAAGACAAGACAAGACATGACAAGACAAGACAAGACAAGACAAGACAAGACAAGACAAGACAAGACAAGACAAGACAAGACAAGACAAGACAAGACAAGACAAGACAAGACAAGACAAGACAAGACAAGACAAGACAAGACAAGACAAGACAAGACAAGACAAGACCAGACAAGACAAGACATGACAAGACAATACAAGACAGGACAATTGTGTTTGATTTGTTTTTAAATTAATTAGGAAGATAAGACAAGACAAGACAAGGCCAGACAAGACATTTTTTTTTATTTGTTTCTAAACTAATTAAGAAGAGAAGACAAGACAAGACAAGACAAGACAAGACAAGACATTTATTTTATTTGTTTCTAAACTAATTAAGAAGAGAAGACATGACTAGACAAAACAAGACAAGACAAGACAAGACAAGACAAGACAAGACAAGACAAGACAAGACAAGACAAGACAAGACAAGACAAGACAAGACAAGACAAGACAAGACAAGACAAGACAAGACAAGACAAGACAAGATACGACAAGACAAGCCAAGACGAGACATGACAAGACAAAACAAGACAAGACAAGACAAGACCAGACAAGACAAGACAAGACAAGACAAGACAAGACAAGACAAGACAAGACAAGACAAGACAAGACAAGACAAGACAAGACAAGACAAGACAAGACAAGACAAGACAAGACAAGACAAGACAAGACAAGACAAGACAAGACAAGACAAGACAAGACAAGACAAGACAAGACAAGACAAGACAAGACAAGACAAGACAAGACAAGACAAGACAAGACAGGACAAGACAAGACAAGACAAGACAAGACAAGACAATTGTGTTTGATTTGTTTTTAAATTAATTAAGAAAAGAAGACAAGACAAGGCAAGACAAGACATGACAAGACAAGACAGGACAAGACAAGACAAGACAAGACAAGACAAGACCAGACAAGACAAGACAAGACAAGACAAGACAAGACAAGACAAGACAAGACAAGACAAGACAAGACAAGACAAGACAAGACAAGACATGACTAGACAAAACAAGACAAGACAAGACAAGACAAGACAAGACAAGACAAGACAAGACAAGACAAGACAAGACAAGACAAGACAAGATACGACAAGATACGACAAGACAAGACAAGACAAGACAAGACAAGACAAGACAAGACAAGACAAGACAAGACATGACTAGACAAAACAAGACAAGACAAGACAAGACAAGACAAGACAAGACAAGACAAGACAAGACAAGACAAGACAAAACAAGACAAGACAAGACAAGACCAGACAAGACAAGACAAGACAAGACAAGACAAGACAAGACAAGACAAGACAAGACAAGACAAGACAAGACAAGACAAGACAAGACAAGACAAGACAAGACACGACAAGACAAGACAAGACAAGACAAGACAAGACAAGTCAAGACAAGACAAGACATGACAAGACAAAACAAGACAAGACAAGACAAGACAAGACAAGACAAGACAAGTAAAGTCAAGACAAGACAATTGTGTTTGATTTGTTTTTAAATTAATTAAGAAAAGAAGACAAGACAAGACAAGACAAGACAAGACAAGACAAGACATTTATTTTATTTGTTTCTAAACTAATTAAGAAGAGAAGACAAGACAAGGCAAGACAAGACATGACAAGACAAGACAGGACAATTGTGTTTGATGTGTTTTTAAATTAATTAAGAAGATAAGACAAGACAAGACAAGACAAGACAAGATACGACAAGACAAGCCAAGACGAGACATGACAAGACAAAACAAGACAAGACAAGACAAGACAAGACCAGACAAGACAAGACAAGACAAGACAAGACAAGACAAGACAAGACAAGACAAGACAAGACAAGACAAGACAAGACAAGACAAGACAAGACAAGACAAGACAAGACAAGACAAGACAAGACAAGACAAGACAAGACAAGACAAGACAAGACAAGACAAGACAAGACAAGACAAGACAAGACAAGACAAGACAAGACAAGACAAGACAAGACAAGACAAGACAAGATACGACAAGATACGACAAGACAAGCCAAGACGAGACATGACAAGACAAAACAAGACAAGACAAGACAAGACCAGACAAGACAAGACAAGACAAGACAAGACAAGACAAGACAAGACAAGACAAGACAAGACAAGACAAGACAAGACAAGACAAGACAAGACAAGACAAGACAAGACAAGACAAGACAAGACAAGACAAGACAAGACAAGACAAGACAAGACAAGACAAGACAAGACAAGACAAGACAAGACAAGACAAGACAAGACAAGACAAGACAAGACAAGACAAGACAAGACAAGACAAGACAAGACAAGACAAGACAAGACAAGACAAGACAAGACAAGACAAGACAAGACAAGACAAGACAAGACAAGACAAGACAAGACAAGACAAGACAAGACAAGACAAGACAAGACAAGACAAGACAAGACAAGACAAGACAAGACAAGACAAGACAAGACAAGACAAGACAAGACAAGACAAGACAAGACAAGACAAGACAAGACAAGACAAGACAAGACAAGACAAGACCAGACAAGACAAGACAAGACAAGACAAGACAAGACAAGACAAGACAATTGTGTTTGATTTGTTTTTAAATTAATTAAGAAGAGAAGACAAGACAAGACAAGACAAGACAAGACAAGACAAGACAAGACAAGACAAGACATGACAAGACAATACAAGACAGGACAATTGTGTTTGATTTGTTTTTAAATTAATTAAGAAGATAAGACAAGACAAGACAAGGCCAGACAAGACAAGACAAGACAAGTCAAGACAAGACAAGACATGACATGACAAGACAAAACAAGACAAGACAAGACAAGACAAGACAAGACAAGACATGACAAGACAAGACAAGACCAGACAAGACAAGACAAGACAAGACAAGACAAGATACGACAAGACATGACAAGACAAGACAAGACAAGACAAGACAAGACAAGACAAGACAAGACAAGACAAGACAAGACAAGACAAGACAAGACAAGACAAGACAAGACAAGACAAGACAAGACAAGACAAGACAAGACAAGACAAGACAAGACAAGACAAGACAAGACAAGACAAGACAAGACAAGACAAGACAAGACAAGACAAGACAAGACAAGACAAGACAAGACAAGACAAGACAAGACAAGACAAGACAAGACAAGACAAGACAAGACAAGACAAGACAAGACAAGACAAGACAAGACAAGACAAGACAAGACAAGACAAGACAAGACAAGACAAAACAAGACAAGACAAGACAAGACAAGACAAGACAAGACAAGTCAAGACAAGACATGACAAGACAAAACAAGACAAGACAAGACAAGACAAGACAAGACAAGACAAGACAAGACAAGACAAGACAAGACAAGACAAGACAAGACAAGACAAGACAAGACAAGGCAAGGCATGACAAGACAAGACAAGACCAGACAAGACAAGACAAGACAAGATACGACAAGACAAGACATGACAAGACAAGACAAGACAAGACAAGACAAGACATGACAAGATAAGACCAGACAAGACAAGACAAGACAAGACAAGATACGACAAGACAAGACATGACAAGACAAGACAAGACAAGACAAGACAAGACAATACAAGACAAGACAAGACAAGACAAGACAAGACAAGACAAGACAAGACAAGACAAGACAAGACAAGTCAAGACAAGACATGACAAGACAAAACAAGACAAGACAAGACAAGACAAGACAAGACAAGACAAGACAAGACAAGACAAGACAAGACAAGACAAGACAAGACAAGACAAGACAAGACAAGGCAAGGCATGACAAGACAAGACAAGACCAGACAAGACAAGACAAGACAAGATACGACAAGACAAGACATGACAAGACAAGACAAGACAAGACAAGACAAGACAAGACAAGACAAGACAAGACAAGACAAGACAAGACAAGACAAGACAAGACAAGACAAGACAAGACAAGACAAGACAAGATTAGACAAGAGAAGACAAGACAAGACAAGATACGACAAGACAAGACATGACAAGACAAGACAAGACAAGACAAGACAAGACAAGACCAGACAAGACAAGACAAGACAAGACATGACAAGACAAGATACGACAAGACAAGACATGACAAGACAAGACAAGATAAGACAAGACAAGACAAGATAAGACAAGACAAGACCAGACAAGACAAGACAAGACAAGACATGACAAGACAAGATACGACAAGACAAGACATGACAAGACAAGACAAGACAAGACAAGACAAGACAAGATAAGGCAAGACAAGACAAGACAAGAGAAGACAAGACAAGACAAGACAAGACAAGACAAGACAAGACAAGACAAGACAAGACAAGACAAGACAAGACAAGACAAGACAAGACAAGACAAGACAAGACAAGACAAGACAAGACCAGACAAGACAAGACAAGACAAGATACGACAAGACAAGACATGACAAGACAAGACAAGACAAGACAAGACAAGACAAGACAAGACAAGACAAGACAAGACAAGACAAGACAAGACAAGACAAGACAAGACAAGACAAGATTAGACAAGAGAAGACAAGACAAGACAAGATACGACAAGACAAGACATGACAAGACAAGACAAGACAAGACAAGACAAGACAAGACCAGACAAGACAAGACAAGACAAGACATGACAAGACAAGACAAGACAAGACAAGACAAGACAAGACCAGACAAGACAAGACAAGACAAGACATGACAAGACAAGATACGACAAGACAAGACATGACAAGACAAGACAAGACATGACAAGACAAGACAAGACAAGACCAGACAAGACAAGACAAGACAAGACAAGACAAGACATGACAAGACAAGACAAGACAAGACAAGACAAGACAAGACAAGACAAGACAAGACAAGACAAGACAAGACAAGACAAGACAAGACAAGACAAGACAAGACAAGACAAGACAAGACAAGACAAGACAAGACAAGACAAGACAAGACAAGACAAGACAAGACAAGACAAGACAAGACAAGACAAGACAAGACAAGACAAGACAAGACAAGACAAGACAAGACAAGACAAGACAAGACAAGACAAGACAAGACAAGACAAGACAAGACAAGACAAGACAAGACAAGACAAGACAAGACAAGACAAGACAAGACAAGACAAGACAAGACAAGACAAGACAAGACAAGACAAGACAAGACAAGACAAGACAAGACAAGACAAAACAAGACAAGACAAGACAAGACAAGACCAGACAAGACAAGACAAGACGAGACAAGACATGACAAGACAAAACAAGACAAGACAAGACAAGACAAGACAAGACAAGACAAGACAAGACAAGACAAGACAAGACAAGACAAGACAAGACAAGACAAGACAAGACAAGACAAGACAAGACAAGACAAGACATGACAAGACAAGACAAGACAAGACAAGACAAGACAAGACAAGACAAGACAAGACAAGACAAGACAAGACAAGACAAGACAAGACAAGACAAGACAAGACAAGACAAGACAAGACAAGACAAGACAAGACAAGACAAGACAAGACAAGACAAGACAAGACAAGACAAGACAAGACAAGACAAGACAAGACAAGACAAGACAAGACAAGACAAGACAAGACAAGACAAGACAAGACAAGACAAGACAAGACAAGACAAGACAAGACAAGACAAGACAAGACAAGACAAGACAAGACAAGACAAGACAAGACAAGACAAGACAAGACAAGACAAGACAAGACAAGACAAGACAAGACAAGACAAGACAAGACAAGACAAGACAAGACAAGACAAGACAAGACAAGACAAGACAAGACAAGACAAGACAAAACAAGACAAGACAAGACAAGACAAGACAAGACAAGACAAGACAAGACAAGACAAGACAAGACAAGACAAGACAAGACAAGACAAGACAAGACAAGACAAGACAAGACAAGACAAGACAAGACAAGACAAGACAAGACAAGACAAGACAAGACAAGACAAGACATGACATGACAAGACAAAACAAGACAAGACAAGACAAGACAAGACAAGACAAGACAAGACAAGACAAGACAAGACAAGACAAGACAAGACAAGACAAGACAAGACAAGACAAGACAAGACAAGACAAGACAAGACATGACATGACAAGACAAAACAAGACAAGACAAGACAAGACAAGACAAGACAAGACAAGACAATTGTGTTTGATTTGTTTTTAAATTAATTAAGAAAAGAAGACAAGACAAGACAAGACAAGACAAGACATTTATTTTATTTAATTCTAAACTAATTAAGAAGAGAAGACAAGACAAGGCAAGACAAGACATGACAAGACAAGACAGGACAATTGTGTGTGATTTGTTTTTAAATTAATTAAGAAGATAAGACAAGACAAGACAAGACAAGACAAGACAAGACAAGACAAGACAAGACAAGACAAGACAAGACAAGACAAGACAAGACAAGACAAGACAAGACAAGACAAGACAAGACAAGACAAGACAAGACAAGACAAGACAAGACAAGACAAGACAAGACAAGACAAGACAAGACAAGACAAGACAAGACAAGACAAGACAAGACAAAACAAGACAAGACAAGACAAGACAAGACAAGACAAGACAAGACAAGACAAGACAAGACAAGACAAGACAAGACAAGACAAGACAAGACAAGACAAGACAAGACAAGACAAGACAAGACAAGACAAAACAAGACAAGACAAGACAAGACAAGACAAGACAAGACAAGACAAGACAAGACAAGACAAGACAAGACAAGACAAGACAAGACAAGACAAGACAAGACAAGACAAGACAAGACAAGACAAGACAAGACAAGACAAGACAAGACAAGACAAGACAAGACAAGACATGACATGACAAGACAAAACAAGACAAGACAAGACAAGACAAGACAAGACAAGACAAGACAAGACAAGACAAGACAAGACAAGACAAGACAAGACAAGACAAGACAAGACAAGACAAGACAAGACATGACATGACAAGACAAAACAAGACAAGACAAGACAAGACAAGACAAGACAAGACAAGACAATTGTGTTTGATTTGTTTTTAAATTAATTAAGAAAAGAAGACAAGACAAGACAAGACAAGACAAGACATTTATTTTATTTAATTCTAAACTAATTAAGAAGAGAAGACAAGACAAGGCAAGACAAGACATGACAAGACAAGACAGGACAATTGTGTGTGATTTGTTTTTAAATTAATTAAGAAGATAAGACAAGACAAGACAAGACAAGTCAACACAAGACAAGACATGACAAGACAAAACAAGACAAGACAAGACAAGACAAGACAAGACAAGACAAGACATGACAAGACAAGACATGACAAGACAAGACAAGACCAGACAAGACAAGACAAGACAAGACAAGATACGACAAGACAAGACATGACAAGACAAGACAAGACAAGACAAGACAAGACAAGACAAGATAAGACAAGACAAGACAAGACAAGACAAGACAAGACAAGACAAGACAAGACAAGACAAGACAAGACAAGACAAGACAAGGCAAGACAAGACAAGACAAGACAAGACAAGTCAAGACAAGACAAGACAAGACAAGACAAGACAAGACAAGACAAGACAAGACAAGACAAGACAAGACAAGACAAGACAAGACAAGACAAGACAAGACAAGACAAGACAAGACAAGACAAGACAAGACAAGACAAGACAAGACAAGACAAGACAAGACAAGACAAGACAAGACAAGACAAGACAAGACAAGACAAGACAAGACAAGACAAGACAAGACAAGACAAGACAAGACAAGACAAGTCAAGACAAGAAAAGACAAGACAAGACAAGACAAGACAAGACAAGACAAGACATGACATGACAAGACAAAACAAGACAAGACAAGACCAGACAAGTCAAGACAAGACAATTGTGTTTGATTTGTTTTTAAATTAATTAAGAAAAGAAGACAAGACAAGACAAGACATTTATTTTATTTGTTTCTAAACTAATTAAGAAGAGAAGGCAAGACAAGGCAAGGCAAGACATGACAAGACAAGACAAGACAAGACAAGACAAGACAAGACATGACAAGACAAGACAAGACATTTATTTTATTTGTTTCTAAACTAATTAAGAAGAGAAGGCAAGACAAGGCAAGGCAAGACATGACAAGACAAGACAAGACAAGACAAGACAAGACAAGACATGACAAGACAAAACAAGACAAGACAAGACAAGACAAGACAAGACAAGACAAGACATGACAAGACAAGACATGACAAGACAAGACAAGACCAGACAAGACAAGACAAGACAAGACAAGATACGACAAGACAAGACATGACAAGACAAGACAAGACAAGACAAGACAAGACAAGACAAGACAAGACAAGACAAGACAAGACAAGACAAGACAAGACAAGACAAGACAAGACAAGACAAGACAAGACAAGACAAGACAAGACAAGACAAGACAAGACAAGACAAGACAAGACAAGACAAGACAAGACAAGACAAGACAAGACAAGACAGGACAAGACAAGACAAGACAAGACAAGACAAGACAAGACAAGACAAGTCAAGACAAGACAAGACATGACAAGTCAAGACAAGACAAGACAAGACAAGACAAGACAAGACAAGACAAGACAAGACAAGACAAGACAAGACAAGACAAGACAAGACAAGACAAGACAAGACAAGACAAGACAAGACAAGACAAGACAAGACAAGACAAGACAAGACAAGACAAGACAAGACAAGACAAGACAAGACAAGACAAGACAAGACAAGACAAGACAAGACAAGACAAGACAAGACAAGACATGACAAGACAAAACAAGACAAGACAAGACAAGACAAGTCAAGACAAGACAATTGTGTTTGATTTGTTTTTAAATTAATTAAGAAAAGAATACAAGACAAGACAAGACAAGACAAGACATTTATTTTATTTGTTTCTGAACTAATTAAGAAGAGAAGACAAGACAAGGCAAGACAAGACATGACAAGACAAGACAGGACAATTGTGTTTGATTTGTCTTTAAATTAATTAAGAAGATAAAACAAGACAAGACAAGACAAGTCAAGACAAGACAAGACATGACAAGACAAAACAAGACAAGACAAGACAAGACAAGACAAGACAAGACAAGACATGACAAGACAAGACATGACAAGACAAGACAAGACCAGACAAGACAAGACAAGACAAGACAAGATACGACAAGACAAGACATGACAAGACAAGACAAGACAAGACAAGACAAGACAAGACAAGACAAGATAAGACAAGACAAGACAAGACAAGACAAGACAAGACAAGACAAGACAAGACAAGACAAGACAAGACAAGACAAGACAAGACAAGACAAGTCAAGACAAGACAAGACAAGACAAGACAAGACAGGACAAGACATGACAAGACAAGACAAGACCAGACAAGACAAGACATGACAAGACAAGATACGACAAGACAAGACATGACAAGACAAGACAAGACAAGACAAGACAAGACAAGTCAAGACAAGACAAGTCAAGACAAGACATGACAAGACAAAACAAGACAAGACAAGACAAGACAAGACAATACAAGACAAGACAAGACAAGACAAGACAAGACAAGACAAGACAAGACAAGACAAGACATGACAAGACAAGACAAGACCAGGCAAGACAAGACAAGACAAGATACGACAAGACAAGACATGACAAGTCAAGACAAGACAAGACATGACAAGACAAGACAAGACATGACAAGACATGGCAAGACATGACATGACAAGACAAGACATGACAAGACAAGACCAGACAAGACAAGACAAGACAAGACAAGACAAGACAAGTCAAGACAAGACAAGACAAGACAAGACAAGACAAGACAAGACAAAACAAGACAAGACAAGACAAGACAAGACAAGACAAGACAAGATAAGACAAGACAAGACAAGACAAGACATGACAAGACAAGACAAGACATGACAAGACAAGACCAGACAAGACAAGACAAGACAAGACAAGACAAGACAAGACAAGACAAGACAAGACAAGACAAGACAAGACAAGACAAGACAAGACAAGACAAGACAAGACAAGACAAAACAAGACAAGACAAGACAAGACAAGACAAGACAAGACAAGACAAGACAAGACAAGTCAAGACAAGACAAGACATGACAAGACAAAACAAGACAAGACAAGACAAGACAAGACAAGACAAGACATGACAAGACAAGACATGACAAGACAAGACAAGACCAGACAAGACAAGACAAGACAAGACAAGATACGACAAGACATGACAAGACAAGACAAGACAAGACAAGACAAGACAAGACAAGACAAGTCAAGACAAGACAAGACAAGACAAGTCAAGACAAGACATGACAAGACAAAACAAGACAAGACAAGACAAGACAAGACATGACAAGACAAAACAAGACAAGACAAGACAAGACAAGACAAGACAAGCCAAAACAAGACAAGACAAGACAAGACAAGACAAGACAAGACAAGACAAGACAAGACAAGACATGACAAGACAAAACAAGACAAGACAAGACAAGACAAGTCAAGACAAGACAATTGTGTTTGATTTGTTTTTAAATTAATTAAGAAAAGAAGACAAGACAAGACAAGACAAGACAAGACATTTATTTTATTTGTTTCTAAACTAATTAAGAAGAGAAGACAAGACAAGGCAAGACAAGGCATGACAAGACAAGACAGGACAATTGTGTTTGATTTGTTTTTAAATTAATTAAGAAGATAAGACAAGACAAGACAAGACAAGTCAAGACAAGACAAGACATGACAAGACAAAACAAGACAAGACAAGACAAGACAAGACAAGACAAGACAAGACAAGACAAGACAAGACATGACAAGACAAGACATGACAAGACAAGACAAGACCAGACAAGACAAGACAAGACAAGACAAGATACGACAAGACAAGACATGACAAGACAAGACAAGACAAGACAAGACAAGACAAGATAAGACAAGACAAGACAAGACAAGACAAGACAAGACAAGACAAGACAAGACAAGACAAAACAAGACAAGGCAAGACAAGACAAGACAAGACAAGACAAGACAAGACAAGTCAAGACAAGACAAGACAAGACAAGACAAGACAAGACAGGACAAGACATGACAAGACAAGACAAGACCAGACAAGACAAGACATGACATGACAAGACAAGATACGACAAGACAAGACATGACAAGACAAGACATGACAAGACAAGATACGACAAGACAAGACATGACAAGACAAGACAAGACAAGACAAGACAAGACAAGACAAGACAAGTCAAGACAAGACAAGACAAGTCAAGACAAGACATGACAAGACAAGACAAGACAAGACAAGACAAGACAAGACAAGACATGACAAGGCAAGTTAAGACCAGGCAAGACAAGACAAGACAAGATACGACGAGACAAGACATGACAAGTCAAGACAAGACAAGACATGACAAGACAAGACAAGACAAGACATGACAAGACATGACAAGACATGACATGACAAGACAAGACATGACAAGACAAGACCAGTCAAGACAAGACAAGACAAGACAAGACAAGACAAGTCAAGACAAGACAAGACAAGACAAGACAAGACAAGACAGGACAAGACATGACAAGACAAGAAAAGACCAGACAAGACAAGACAAGATACGACAAGACAAGACATGACAAGACAAGACAAGACAAGACAAGACAAGACAAGTCAAGACAAGACAAGACAAGACAAGTCAAGACAAGACATGACAAGACAAGACCAGTCAAGACAAGACAAGACAAGACAAGACAAGACAAGTCAAGACAAGACATGACAAGACAAGACCAGTCAAGACAAGACAAGACATGACAAGACATGACAAGACATGACATGACAAGACAAGACATGACAAGACAAGACCAGTCAAGACATGACAAGACAAGACAAGACAAGACAAGTCAAGACAAGACATGACAAGACATGACAAGACAAGAAAAGACCAGACAAGACAAGACAAGATACGACAAGACAAGACATGACAAGACAAGACAAGACAAGACCAGTCAAGACATGACAAGACATGACAAGACATGACATGACAAGACAAGACATGACAAGACAAGACCAGTCAAGACAAGACAAGACAAGACAAGACAAGACAAGTCAAGACAAGACAAGACAAGACAAGACAAGACAAGACAGGACAAGACATGACAAGACAAGAAAAGACAAGACAAGACAAGACAAGACAAGACATGACAAGACATGACAAGACATGACATGACAAGACAAGACATGACAAGACAAGACCAGTCAAGACAAGACAAGACAAGACAAGACAAGACAAGTCAAGACAAGACAAGACAAGACAAGACAAGACAAGACAAGATAAGTCAAAACAAGACAAGACAAGACAAAACAAGACCAGACAAGACAAGACAAGACATGACAAGACAAGACATGACAAGACAAGACAAGACAAGACAAGACAAGACAAGACAAGACAAGACAAGATACGACAAGACAAGACATGACAAGACAAGACAAGACAAGACAAGATACGACAAGACAAGACATGACAAGACAAGACAAGACAAGACAAGACAAGACAAGACAAGACAAGACAAGACAAGACAAGTCAAGACAAGACATGACAAGACAAGACAAGACAAGACAAGATACGACAAGACAAGACATGACAAGACAAGACAAGACAAGACAAGACAAGACAAGACAAGACAAGACAAGACAAGACAAGACAAGACAAGTCAAGACAAGACATGACAAGACAAAACAAGACAAAACAAGACAAGACAAGACAAGACAAGACAAGACATGACAAGACAAGACCAGACAAGACAAGATAGATACGACAAGACAAGACATGACAAGACAAAACAAGACAAGACAAGACAAGACAAGACAAGACAAGACATGACAAGACAAGACAAGACCAGACAAGACAAGATAAGATACGACAAGACAAGACATGACAAGTCAAGACAAGACAAGACAAGACAAGACAAGATAAGACAAGACAAGACAAGACAAGACAAGACATGACAAGACAAGACAAGACAAGACAAGACAAGACAAGACAAGACAAGACAAGACAAGACAAGACAAGACAAGACAAGACAAGACAAGACAAGACAAGACAAGACAAGACAAGGCAAGATATGACAAGACAAGACAAGACCAGACAAGACAAGACAAGACAAGAAAAGACAAGACAAGATAAGACAAGAGAAGACAAGACAAGACAAGACAAGATACGACAAGACAAGACATGACAAGACAAGACAAGACAAGACAAGACAAGATACGACAAGACAAGACATGACAAGACAAGACAAGACAAGACAAGACAAGATAAGACAAGACAAGACAAGACATGACAAGACAAGACAAGACAAGACAAGACAAGACAAGACATGACAAGACAAGACAAGACCAGACAAGACAAGACAAGACAAGACAAGACAAGGCAAGACATGACAAGACAAGACAAGACAAGACAAGACAAGACAAGACAAGATAAGACAAGACAAGACCAGACAAGACAAGACAAGACATGACAAGACAAGACAAGACCAGACAAGACAAGACAAGATACGACAAGACAAGACAAGACAAGACAAGACAAGACAAGACAAGACAAGACAAGACATGACAAGACAAGACAAGACAAGACATGACAAGACAAGACAAGACAAGACAAGACAAGGCAAGATAAGACAAGACAAGACAAGACAAGACAAGAGAAGACAAGACAAGACATGACAAGACAAGACAAGACCAGACAAGACAAGACAAGACAAGATACGACAAGACAAGACAAGACAAGACAAGACAAGACAAGACAAGACAAGACAAGACAAGACAAGACATGACAAGACAAGACAAGACCAGACAAGACAAGACAAGACAAGATACGACAAGACAAGACATGACAAGTCAAGACAAGACAAGACATGACAAGAAAAGACAAGACAGGACAAGACATGACAAGACATGACATGACAAGACAAGACATGACAAGATAAGACCAGACAAGACAAGACAAGACAAGACAAGATACGACAAGACAAGACAAGACAAGACAAGACAAGACAAGACAAGACAAGACAAGACAAGATACGACAAGACAAGACATGACAAGACATGACATGACAAGACAAGACAAGACCAGACAAGACAAGACAAGACAAGACAAGACAAGACAAGATACGACAAGACAAGACATGACAAGACATGACAAGACATGACATGACAAGACAAGACAAGACCAGACAAGACAAGACAAGACAAGACAAGACAAGACAAGACAAGACAAGACAAGATAAGACAAGACAAGACAAGACAAGACAAGATACGACAAGACAAGACATGACAAGTCAAGACAAGACAAGACAAGACATGACAAGACAAAACAAGACAAGACAAGACAGGACAAGACAAGACAAGACAAGACAAGACGAGACATGACAAGACAAGACAAGACCAGACAAGACAAGATAAGATACGACAAGACAAGACATGACAAGTCAAGACAAGACAAGACAAGACATGACAAGACAAAACAAGACAAGACAAGACAAGACAAGACAAGACAAGACAAGACAAGACATGACAAGACAAGACAAGACCAGACAAGACAAGATAAGATACGACAAGACAAGACATGACAAGTCAAGACAAGACAAGACAAGACAAGATAAGACAAGACAAGACAAGACAAGACAAGACAAGACAAGACAAGACAAGACAAGACAAGACAAGACAAGACAAGACAAGACAAGACAAGACAAGACAAGACAAGACAAGACAAGACAAGACAAGACAAGACAAGACAAGACAAGACAAGACAAGGCAAGACATGACAAGACAAGACAAGACCAGACAAGACAAGACAAGATACGACAAGACAAGACAAGACATGACAAGACAAGACAAGACAAGACAAGACAAGACAAGACAAGACAAGATAAGACAAGAGAAGACAAGACAAGACAAGTCGAGACAAGACAAGACATGACAAGACAAAACAAGACCAGACAAGACAAGACAAGACAAGACAAGACATGACAAGACAAGACAAGACCAGATAAGACAAGACAAGACAAGACAAGATACGACAAGACAAGACATGACAAGACAAGACAAGACAAGACAAGATACGACAAGACAAGACATGACAAGACAAGACAAGACAAGACAAGACAAGACAAGACAAGACAAGTCAAGACAAGACAAGACAAGACATGACAAGACAAGACAAGACCAGACAAGACAAGATAAGATACGACAAGACAAGACATGACAAGACACGACAAGACAAGACAAGACAAGACAAGACAAGATTAGACAAGACAAGACAAGACAAGACAAGACAAGACAAGACAAGACAAGACAAGACAAGACAAGACAAGACAAGACAAGACAAGACAAGACAAGACAAGACAAGACAAGACAAGACAAGACAAGACAAGACAAGACAAGACAAGACAAGACAAGACAAGACAAGACAAGACAAGACAAGACAAGACAAGACAAGACAAGACAAGACAAGACAAGACAAGACAAGACAAGACAAGACAAGACAAGACAAGACAAGACAAGACAAGACAAGACAAGACAAGACAAGACAAGACAAGACAAGACAAGACAAGACAAGACAAGACAAGACAAGACAAGACAAGACAAGACAAGACAAGACAAGACAAGACAAGACAAGACAAGACAAGACAAGACAAGACAAGACAAGACAAGACAAGACAAGACAAGACAAGACAAGACAAGACAAGACAAGACAAGACAAGACAAGACAAGACAAGACAAGACAAGACAAGACAAGACAAGACAAGACAAGACAAGACAAGACAAGACAAGACAAGACAAGACAAGACAAGACAAGACAAGACAAGACAAGACAAGACAAGACAAGACAAGACAAGACACGACAAGACAAGACAAGACAAGACAAGACAAGACAAGACAAGACAAGACAAGACACGACAAGACGAGACAAGACAAGACAAGACAAGGCAAGGCTAGACAGAAAAAGGCAAAACAAGACAAGACAATTCTGTTTGATTTGTTTTTAAATTAATTAAAAAGATAAGACAAGGCAAGGCTAGACAGAAAAAGGCAAAACAAGACAAGACAATTGTGTTTGATTTGTTTTTAAATTAATTAAGAAGATACGACAAAACAAGACAAGACATGACATGACAAGACATGACAAGACAAAACAAGACAAGACATTTTTTTTATTTGTTTCTAAACTAATTAAGAATAGAAGACAAGACAAGAAAAGACAAGATACAACAAGACAAGAATAGACAAGACAAGACAAGTTATGACAAGACAAGACAAGTTAAGACAAGACAAGACAATAGTGTTTGATTTGTTTTTAAATTAATTAAGAAGATAAGACAAAACAAGACAAGACATGACATGACAAGACATGACAAGACAAAACAAGACAAGACATTTTTTTTATTTGTTTCTAAACTAATTAAGAATAGAAGACAAGACAAGACAAGACATGACAAGACAAGACAAGACAAGACAAGACAAGACATGACAAGACAAAACAAGACAAGACAAGAAAATTCTGTTTGATTTGTTTTTAAATTAATTAAAAAGATAAGACAAGGCAAGGCTAGACAGAAAAAGGCAAAACAAGACAAGACAATTGTGTTTGATTTGTTTTTAAATTAATTAAGATGATAAGACAAAACAAAATAAGACAAGACAAGACAAGACAAGACAAGACCAGACATTTATTTTATTTGTTTCTAAACTAATTAAGAATAGAAGACAAGACAAGACAAGACAAGACAAAACAAGACCAGACAAGACAAGACAAGACATGACAAGACAAGACAAGACCAGACAAGACAAGACAAGACAAGACAAGACATGACAAGACAAGACAAGACAAGACAAGACAAGACAAGACAAGACAAGACAAGACAAGACAAGATACGACAAGACAAGACATGACAAGACAAGACAAGACAAGACAAGATACGACAAGACAAGACATGACAAGACAAGACAAGACAAGACAAGACAAGACAAGACAAGACAAGACAAGACAAGTCAAGACAAGACATGACAAGACAAAACAAGACAAAACAAGACAAGACAAGACAAGACAAGACAAGACAAGACATGACAAGACAAGACCAGACAAGACAAGATAAGATACGACAAGACAAGACATGACAAGACAAAACAAGACAAGACAAGACAAGACAAGACAAGACAAGACATGACAAGACAAGACAAGACCAGACAAGACAAGATAAGATACGACAAGACAAGACATGACAAGTCAAGACAAGACAAGACAAGACAAGACAAGATAAGACAAGACAAGACAAGACAAGACAAGACATGACAAGACAAGACAAGACAAGACAAGACAAGACAAGACAAGACAAGACAAGACAAGACAAGACAAGACAAGACAAGACAAGACAAGACAAGACAAGACAAGACAAGACAAGACAAGACAAGACAAGACAAGACAAGACAAGACAAGGCAAGATATGACAAGACAAGACAAGACCAGACAAGACAAGACAAGACAAGACAAGACAAGACAAGATAAGACAAGAGAAGACAAGACAAGACAAGACAAGATACGACAAGACAAGACATGACAAGACAAGACAAGACAAGACAAGACAAGATACGACAAGACAAGACATGACAAGACAAGACAAGACAAGACAAGATAAGACAAGACAAGACAAGACATGACAAGACAAGACAAGACAAGACAAGACAAGACAAGACATGACAAGACAAGACAAGACCAGACAAGACAAGACAAGACAAGACCAGACAAGGCAAGACATGACAAGACAAGACAAGACAAGACAAGACAAGACAAGACAAGATAAGACAAGACAAGACCAGACAAGACAAGACCAGACAAGACAAGACAAGACATGACAAGACAAGACAAGACCAGACAAGACAAGACAAGATACGACAAGACAAGACAAGACAAGACAAGACAAGACAAGACAAGACAAGACAAGACAAGACATGACAAGACAAGACAAGACAAGACCAGACAAGACAAGATAAGATACGACAAGACAAGACATGACAAGACAAAACAAGACAAGACAAGACAAGACAAGACAAGACAAGACAAGACAAGACAAGACAAGACAAGACAAGACAAGACAAGACAAGACAAGATAAGACAAGACAAGACAAGACAAGACAAGATACGACAAGACAAGACATGACAAGTCAAGACAAGACAAGACAAGACATGACAAGACAAAACAAGACAAGACAAGACAGGACAAGACAAGACAAGACAAGACAAGACGAGACATGACAAGACAAGACAAGACCAGACAAGACAAGATAAGATACGACAAGACAAGACATGACAAGTCAAGACAAGACAAGACAAGACATGACAAGACAAAACAAGACAAGACAAGACAAGACAAGACAAGACAAGACAAGACATGACAAGACAAGACAAGACCAGACAAGACAAGATAAGATACGACAAGACAAGACATGACAAGTCAAGACAAGACAAGACAAGACAAGATAAGACAAGACAAGACAAGACAAGACAAGACAAGACAAGACAAGACAAGACAAGACAAGACAAGACAAGACAAGACAAGACAAGACAAGACAAGACAAGACAAGACAAGACAAGACAAGACAAGACAAGACAAGACAAGACAAGGCAAGACATGACAAGACAAGACAAGACCAGACAAGACAAGACAAGATACGACAAGACAAGACAAGACATGACAAGACAAGACAAGACAAGACAAGACAAGACAAGACAAGATAAGACAAGAGAAGACAAGACAAGACAAGTCGAGACAAGACAAGACATGACAAGACAAAACAAGACCAGACAAGACAAGACAAGACAAGACAAGACATGACAAGACAAGACAAGACCAGATAAGACAAGACAAGACAAGACAAGATACGACAAGACAAGACATGACAAGACAAGACAAGACAAGACAAGATACGACAAGACAAGACATGACAAGACAAGACAAGACAAGACAAGACAAGACAAGACAAGACAAGTCAAGACAAGACAAGACAAGACATGACAAGACAAGACAAGACCAGACAAGACAAGATAAGATACGACAAGACAAGACATGACAAGACACGACAAGACAAGACAAGACAAGACAAGACAAGATTAGACAAGACAAGACAAGACAAGACAAGACAAGACAAGACAAGACAAGACAAGACAAGACAAGACAAGACAAGACAAGACAAGACAAGACAAGACAAGACAAGACAAGACAAGACAAGACAAGACAAGACAAGACAAGACAAGACAAGACAAGACAAGACAAGACAAGACAAGACAAGACAAGACAAGACAAGACAAGACAAGACAAGACAAGACAAGACAAGACAAGACAAGACAAGACAAGACAAGACAAGACAAGACAAGACAAGACAAGACAAGACAAGACAAGACAAGACAAGACAAGACAAGACAAGACAAGACAAGACAAGACAAGACAAGACAAGACAAGACAAGACAAGACAAGACAAGACAAGACAAGACAAGACAAGACAAGACAAGACAAGACAAGACAAGACAAGACAAGACAAGACAAGACAAGACAAGACAAGACAAGACAAGACAAGACAAGACAAGACAAGACAAGACAAGACAAGACAAGACAAGACAAGACAAGACAAGACAAGACAAGACAAGACAAGACAAGACAAGACAAGACAAGACAAGACAAGACAAGACAAGACAAGACAAGACAAGACAAGACAAGACAAGACAAGACAAGACAAGACAAGACAAGACACGACAAGACAAGACAAGACAAGACAAGACAAGACAAGACAAGACAAGACAAGACACGACAAGACGAGACAAGACAAGACAAGACAAGGCAAGGCTAGACAGAAAAAGGCAAAACAAGACAAGACAATTCTGTTTGATTTGTTTTTAAATTAATTAAAAAGATAAGACAAGGCAAGGCTAGACAGAAAAAGGCAAAACAAGACAAGACAATTGTGTTTGATTTGTTTTTAAATTAATTAAGAAGATACGACAAAACAAGACAAGACATGACATGACAAGACATGACAAGACAAAACAAGACAAGACATTTTTTTTATTTGTTTCTAAACTAATTAAGAATAGAAGACAAGACAAGAAAAGACAAGATACAACAAGACAAGAATAGACAAGACAAGACAAGTTATGACAAGACAAGACAAGTTAAGACAAGACAAGACAATAGTGTTTGATTTGTTTTTAAATTAATTAAGAAGATAAGACAAAACAAGACAAGACATGACATGACAAGACATGACAAGACAAAACAAGACAAGACATTTTTTTTATTTGTTTCTAAACTAATTAAGAATAGAAGACAAGACAAGACAAGACATGACAAGACAAGACAAGGCAAGACAAGACAAGACATGACAAGACAAAACAAGACAAGACAAGAAAATTCTGTTTGATTTGTTTTTAAATTAATTAAAAAGATAAGACAAGGCAAGGCTAGACAGAAAAAGGCAAAACAAGACAAGACAATTGTGTTTGATTTGTTTTTAAATTAATTAAGATGATAAGACAAAACAAAATAAGACAAGACAAGACAAGACAAGACAAGACCAGACATTTATTTTATTTGTTTCTAAACTAATTAAGAATAGAAGACAAGACAAGACAAGACAAGACAAAACAAGACCAGACAAGACAAGACAAGACATGACAAGACAAGACAAGACCAGACAAGACAAGACAAGACAAGACAAGACATGACAAGACAAGACAAGACAAGACAAGACAAGACAAGACAAGACAAGACAAGACAAGACAAGATACGACAAGACAAGACATGACAAGACAAGACAAGACAAGACAAGATACGACAAGACAAGACATGACAAGACAAGACAAGACAAGACAAGACAAGACAAGACAAGACAAGACAAGACAAGTCAAGACAAGACATGACAAGACAAAACAAGACAAAACAAGACAAGACAAGACAAGACAAGACAAGACAAGACATGACAAGACAAGACCAGACAAGACAAGATAAGATACGACAAGACAAGACATGACAAGACAAAACAAGACAAGACAAGACAAGACAAGACAAGACAAGACATGACAAGACAAGACAAGACCAGACAAGACAAGATAAGATACGACAAGACAAGACATGACAAGTCAAGACAAGACAAGACAAGACAAGACAAGATAAGACAAGACAAGACAAGACAAGACAAGACATGACAAGACAAGACAAGACAAGACAAGACAAGACAAGACAAGACAAGACAAGACAAGACAAGACAAGACAAGACAAGACAAGACAAGACAAGACAAGACAAGACAAGACAAGACAAGACAAGACAAGACAAGACAAGACAAGACAAGACAAGACAAGGCAAGATATGACAAGACAAGACAAGACCAGACAAGACAAGACAAGACAAGACAAGACAAGACAAGATAAGACAAGAGAAGACAAGACAAGACAAGACAAGATACGACAAGACAAGACATGACAAGACAAGACAAGACAAGACAAGACAAGATACGACAAGATACGACAAGACAAGACATGACAAGACAAGACAAGACAAGACAAGATAAGACAAGACAAGACAAGACATGACAAGACAAGACAAGACAAGACAAGACAAGACAAGACATGACAAGACAAGACAAGACCAGACAAGACAAGACAAGACAAGACCAGACAAGGCAAGACATGACAAGACAAGACAAGACAAGACAAGACAAGACAAGACAAGATAAGACAAGACAAGACCAGACAAGACAAGACAAGACATGACAAGACAAGACAAGACCAGACAAGACAAGACAAGATACGACAAGACAAGACAAGACAAGACAAGACAAGACAAGACAAGACAAGACAAGACAAGACATGACAAGACAAGACAAGACAAGACATGACAAGACAAGACAAGACAAGACAAGACAAGACAAGAGAAGACAAGACAAGACATGACAAGACAAGACAAGACCAGACAAGACAAGACAAGACAAGATACGACAAGACAAGACAAGACAAGACAAGACAAGACAAGACAAGACAAGACAAGACAAGACAAGACATGACAAGACAAGACAAGACCAGACAAGACAAGACAAGACAAGACAAGATACGACAAGACAAGACATGACAAGTCAAGACAAGACAAGACATGACAAGAAAAGACAAGACAGGACAAGACATGACAAGACATGACATGACAAGACAAGACATGACAAGATAAGACCAGACAAGACAAGACAAGACAAGACAAGATACGACAAGACAAGATACGACAAGACAAGACAAGACAAGACAAGACAAGACAAGACAAGACAAGACAAGACAAGACGAGACATGACAAGACAAGACAAGACCAGACAAGACAAGATAAGATACGACAAGACAAGACATGACAAGTCAAGACAAGACAAGACAAGACATGACAAGACAAAACAAGACAAGACAAGACAAGACAAGACAAGACAAGACAAGACAAGACGAGACATGACAAGACAAGACAAGACCAGACAAGACAAGACAAGACAAGACAAGACAAGACAAGACAAGATACGACAAGACAAGACATGACAAGACAAGACAAGACAAGACAAGACAAGACAAGACAAGACAAGACAAGACAAGACAAGACAAGACAAGACAAGACAAGACAAGACAAGACAAGACAAGACAAGACAAGACAAGACAAGACAAGACAAGACAAGGCAAGACATGACAAGACAAGACAAGACCAGACAAGACAAGACAAGACAAGACAAGACAAGACAAGACAAGACAAGATAAGACAAGAGAAGACAAGACAAGACAAGTCGAGACAAGACAAGACATGACAAGACAAAACAAGACCAGACAAGACAAGACAAGACAAGACAAGACATGACAAGACAAGACAAGACCAGATAAGACAAGACAAGACAAGACAAGGCAAGATATGACAAGACAAGACAAGACCAGACAAGACAAGACAAGACAAGAAAAGACAAGACAAGATAAGACAAGAGAAGACAAGACAAGACAAGACAAGATACGACAAGACAAGACATGACAAGTCAAGACAAGACATGACAAGACAAGACAAGACCAGACAAGACAAGACAAGACAAGATACGACAAGACAAGACAAGACATGACAAGACAAGACAAGACAAGACAAGACAAGACAAGACAAGATAAGACAAGACAAGACAAGATACGACAAGACAAGACATGACAAGTCAAGACAAGACAAGACAAGACAAGACAAGACAAGACAAGACAAGATAAGACAAGACAAGACAAGACAAGACAAGATACGACAAGACAAGACATGACAAGTCAAGACAAGACCAGACAAGACAAGACAAGACAAGACAAGACAAGACAAGACAAGATACGACAAGACAAGACATGACAAGACAAGACAAGACAAGACAAGACAAGACAAGACAAGACAAGACAAGACAAGACAAGACAAGACAAGACAAGACAAGACAAGACAAGACAAGACAAGACAAGACAAGACAAGACAAGACAAGACAAGACAAGACAAGGCAAGACATGACAAGACAAGACAAGACCAGACAAGACAAGACAAGACAAGACAAGACAAGACAAGACAAGACAAGATAAGACAAGAGAAGACAAGACAAGACAAGTCAAGACAAGACATGACAAGATAAGACCAGACAAGACAAGACAAGACAAGACAAGATACGACAAGACAAGATACGACAAGACAAGACAAGACAAGACAAGACAAGACAAGACAAGACAAGACAAGACAAGACGAGACATGACAAGACAAGACAAGACCAGACAAGACAAGATAAGATACGACAAGACAAGACAAGACAAGACCAGACAAGACAAGACAAGACAAGACCAGTCAAGACAAGACAAGACCAGACAAGGCAAGACATGACAAGACAAGACAAGACAAGACAAGACAAGACAAGACAAGATAAGACAAGACAAGACCAGACAAGACAAGACAAGACAAGACAAGACAAGACAAGACAAGACAAGACAAGACAAGACAAGACAAGACAAGACAAGACAAGACAAGACAAGACAAGACAAGACAAGACAAGACAAGACAAGACAAGACAAGACAAGACAAGACAAGACAAAACAAGACAAGACAAGACAAGACAAGACAAGACAAGACAAGACAAGACAAGACAAGACAAGACAAGACAAGACAAGACACGACAAGACAAGACAAGACAAGACAAGACAAGACAATACAAGACAAGACAAGACACGACAAGACGAGACAAGACAAGACAAGACAAGACAAGACAAGACAAGACAAGGCAAGGCTAGACAGAAAAAGGCAAAACAAGACAAGACAATTCTGTTTGATTTGTTTTTAAATTAATTAAAAAGATAAGACAAGGCAAGGCTAGACAGAAAAAGGCAAAACAAGACAAGACAATTGTGTTTGATTTGTTTTTAAATTAATTAAGAAGATACGACAAAACAAGACAAGACATGACATGACAAGACATGACAAGACAAAACAAGACAAGACATTTTTTTTATTTGTTTCTAAACTAATTAAGAATAGAAGACAAGACAAGAAAAGACAAGATACAACAAGACAAGAATAGACAAGACAAGACAAGTTATGACAAGACAAGACAAGTTAAGACAAGACAAGACAATAGTGTTTGATTTGTTTTTAAATTAATTAAGAAGATAAGACAAAACAAGACAAGACATGACATGACAAGACATGACAAGACAAAACAAGACAAGACATTTTTTTTATTTGTTTCTAAACTAATTAAGAATAGAAGACAAGACAAGACAAGACATGACAAGACAAGACAAGACAAGACAAGACAAGACATGACAAGACAAAGCAAGACAAGACAAGAAAATTCTGTTTGATTTGTTTTTAAATTAATTAAAAAGATAAGACAAGGCAAGGCTAGACAGAAAAAGGCAAAACAAGACAAGACAATTGTGTTTGATTTGTTTTTAAATTAATTAAGATGATAAGACAAAACAAAATAAGACAAGACAAGACAAGACAAGACAAGACCAGACATTTATTTTATTTGTTTCTAAACTAATTAAGAATAGAAGACAAGACAAGACAAGACAAGACAAAACAAGACCAGACAAGACAAGACAAGACATGACAAGACAAGACAAGACCAGACAAGACAAGACAAGACAAGACAAGACATGACAAGACAAGACAAGACAAGACAAGACAAGACAAGACAAGACAAGACAAGACAAGACAAGATACGACAAGACAAGACATGACAAGACAAGACAAGACAAGACAAGATACGACAAGACAAGACATGACAAGACAAGACAAGACAAGACAAGACAAGACAAGACAAGACAAGACAAGACAAGTCAAGACAAGACATGACAAGACAAAACAAGACAAAACAAGACAAGACAAGACAAGACAAGACAAGACAAGACATGACAAGACAAGACCAGACAAGACAAGATAAGATACGACAAGACAAGACATGACAAGACAAAACAAGACAAGACAAGACAAGACAAGACAAGACAAGACATGACAAGACAAGACAAGACCAGACAAGACAAGATAAGATACGACAAGACAAGACATGACAAGTCAAGACAAGACAAGACAAGACAAGACAAGATAAGACAAGACAAGACAAGACAAGACAAGACATGACAAGACAAGACAAGACAAGACAAGACAAGACAAGACAAGACAAGACAAGACAAGACAAGACAAGACAAGACAAGACAAGACAAGACAAGACAAGACAAGACAAGACAAGACAAGACAAGACAAGACAAGACAAGACAAGGCAAGATATGACAAGACAAGACAAGACCAGACAAGACAAGACAAGACAAGACAAGACAAGACAAGATAAGACAAGAGAAGACAAGACAAGACAAGACAAGATACGACAAGACAAGACATGACAAGACAAGACAAGACAAGACATGACAAGACAAGACAAGACAAGACATGACAAGACAAGACAAGACAAGACAAGACAAGACAAGAGAAGACAAGACAAGACAAGACAAGACAAGACAAGACAAGGCAAGATATGACAAGACAAGACAAGACAAGACATGACAAGACAAGACAAGACAAGACAAGACAAGACAAGACATGACAAGACAAGACAAGACCAGACAAGACAAGACAAGACAAGACCAGACAAGGCAAGACATGACAAGACAAGACAAGACAAGACAAGACAAGACAAGACAAGATAAGACAAGACAAGACCAGACAAGACAAGACAAGACATGACAAGACAAGACAAGACCAGACAAGACAAGACAAGATACGACAAGACAAGACAAGACAAGACAAGACAAGACAAGACAAGACAAGACAAGACAAGACATGACAAGACAAGACAAGACAAGACATGACAAGACAAGACAAGACAAGACAAGACAAGACAAGAGAAGACAAGACAAGACATGACAAGACAAGACAAGACCAGACAAGACAAGACAAGACAAGATACGACAAGACAAGACAAGACAAGACAAGACAAGACAAGACAAGACAAGACAAGACAAGACATGACAAGACAAGACAAGACCAGACAAGACAAGACAAGACAAGACAAGATACGACAAGACAAGACATGACAAGTCAAGACAAGACAAGACATGACAAGAAAAGACAAGACAGGACAAGACATGACAAGACATGACATGACAAGACAAGACATGACAAGATAAGACCAGACAAGACAAGACAAGACAAGACAAGATACGACAAGACAAGATACGACAAGACAAGACAAGACAAGACAAGACAAGACAAGACAAGACAAGACAAGACAAGACGAGACATGACAAGACAAGACAAGACCAGACAAGACAAGATAAGATACGACAAGACAAGACATGACAAGTCAAGACAAGACAAGACAAGACATGACAAGACAAAACAAGACAAGACAAGACAAGACAAGACAAGACAAGACAAGACAAGACGAGACATGACAAGACAAGACAAGACCAGACAAGACAAGACAAGACAAGACAAGACAAGACAAGACAAGACAAGATACGACAAGACAAGACATGACAAGACAAGACAAGACAAGACAAGACAAGACAAGACAAGACAAGACAAGACAAGACAAGACAAGACAAGACAAGACAAGACAAGACAAGACAAGACAAGACAAGACAAGACAAGACAAGACAAGACAAGACAAGACAAGGCAAGACATGACAAGACAAGACAAGACCAGACAAGACAAGACAAGACAAGACAAGACAAGACAAGACAAGACAAGATAAGACAAGAGAAGACAAGACAAGACAAGTCGAGACAAGACAAGACATGACAAGACAAAACAAGACCAGACAAGACAAGACAAGACAAGACAAGACATGACAAGACAAGACAAGACCAGATAAGACAAGACAAGACAAGACAAGATACGACAAGACAAGACATGACAAGACAAGACAAGACAAGACAAGATACGACAAGACAAGACATGACAAGACAAGACAAGACAAGACAAGACAAGACAAGACAAGACAAGTCAAGACAAGACAAGACAAGACATGACAAGACAAGACAAGACCAGACAAGACAAGATAAGATACGACAAGACAAGACATGACAAGACACGACAAGACAAGACAAGACAAGACAAGACAAGATTAGACAAGACAAGACAAGACAAGACAAGACAAGACAAGACAAGACAAGACAAGACAAGACAAGACAAGACAAGACAAGACAAGACAAGACAAGACAAGACAAGACAAGACAAGACAAGACAAGACAAGACAAGACAAGACAAGACAAGACAAGACAAGACAAGACAAGACAAGACAAGACAAGACAAGACAAGACAAGACAAGACAAGACAAGACAAGACAAGACAAGACAAGACAAGACAAGACAAGACAAGACAAGACAAGACAAGACAAGACAAGACAAGACAAGACAAGACAAGACAAGACAAGACAAGACAAGACAAGACAAGACAAGACAAGACAAGACAAGACAAGACAAGACAAGACAAGACAAGACAAGACAAGACAAGACAAGACAAGACAAGACAAGACAAGACAAGACAAGACAAGACAAGACAAGACAAGACAAGACAAGACAAGACAAGACAAGACAAGACAAGACAAGACAAGACAAGACAAGACAAGACAAGACAAGACAAGACAAGACAAGACAAGACAAGACAAGACAAGACAAGACAAGACAAGACAAGACAAGACAAGACAAGACAAGACAAGACAAGACAAGACAAGACACGACAAGACAAGACAAGACAAGACAAGACAAGACAAGACAAGACAAGACAAGACACGACAAGACGAGACAAGACAAGACAAGACAAGTCAAGACAAGACAAGACAAGACATGACAAGACAAGACAAGACCAGACAAGACAAGATAAGATACGACAAGACAAGACATGACAAGACACGACAAGACAAGACAAGACAAGACAAGACAAGATTACACAAGACAAGACAAGACAAGACAAGACAAGACAAGACAAGACAAGACAAGACAAGATAAGACAAGAGAAGACAAGACAAGACAAGTCGAGACAAGACAAGACATGACAAGACAAAACAAGACCAGACAAGACAAGACAAGACAAGACAAGACATGACAAGACAAGACAAGACCAGATAAGACAAGACAAGACAAGACAAGATACGACAAGACAAGACATGACAAGACAAGACAAGACAAGACAAGATACGACAAGACAAGACATGACAAGACAAGACAAGACAAGACAAGACAAGACAAGACAAGACAAGTCAAGACAAGACAAGACAAGACATGACAAGACAAGACAAGACCAGACAAGACAAGATAAGATACGACAAGACAAGACATGACAAGACACGACAAGACAAGACAAGACAAGACAAGACAAGATTAGACAAGACAAGACAAGACAAGACAAGACAAGACAAGACAAGACAAGACAAGACAAGACAAGACAAGACAAGACAAGACAAGACAAGACAAGACAAGACAAGACAAGACAAGACAAGACAAGACAAGACAAGACAAGACAAGACAAGACAAGACAAGACAAGACAAGACAAGACAAGACAAGACAAGACAAGACAAGACAAGACAAGACAAGACAAGACAAGACAAGACAAGACAAGACAAGACAAGACAAGACAAGACAAGACAAGACAAGACAAGACAAGACAAGACAAGACAAGACAAGACAAGACAAGACAAGACAAGACAAGACAAGACAAGACAAGACAAGACAAGACAAGACAAGACAAGACAAGACAAGACAAGACAAGACAAGACAAGACAAGACAAGACAAGACAAGACAAGACAAGACAAGACAAGACAAGACAAGACAAGACAAGACAAGACAAGACAAGACAAGACAAGACAAGACAAGACAAGACAAGACAAGACAAGACAAGACAAGACAAGACAAGACAAGACAAGACACGACAAGACAAGACAAGACAAGACAAGACAAGACAAGACAAGACAAGACAAGACACGACAAGACGAGACAAGACAAGACAAGACAAGACAAGACAAGACAAGACAAGGCAAGGCTAGACAGAAAAAGGCAAAACCAGACAAGACAATTCTGTTTGATTTGTTTTTAAATTAATTAAAAAGATAAGACAAGGCAAGGCTAGACAGAAAAAGGCAAAACAAGACAAGACAATTGTGTTTGATTTGTTTTTAAATTAATTAAGAAGATACGACAAAACAAGACAAGACATGACATGACAAGACATGACAAGACAAAACAAGACAAGACATTTTTTTTATTTGTTTCTAAACTAATTAAGAATAGAAGACAAGACAAGAAAAGACAAGATACAACAAGACAAGAATAGACAAGACAAGACAAGTTATGACAAGACAAGACAAGTTAAGACAAGACAAGACAATAGTGTTTGATTTGTTTTTAAATTAATTAAGAAGATAAGACAAAACAAGACAAGACATGACATGACAAGACATGACAAGACAAAACAAGACAAGACATGACAAGACAAGACAAGACAAGACAAGACAAGACATGACAAGACAAAACAAGACAAGACAAGAAAATTCTGTTTGATTTGTTTTTAAATTAATTAAAAAGATAAGACAAGGCAAGGCTAGACAGAAAAAGGCAAAACAAGACAAGACAATTGTGTTTGATTTGTTTTTAAATTAATTAAGATGATAAGACAAAACAAAATAAGACAAGACAAGACAAGACAAGACAAGACCAGACATTTATTTTATTTGTTTCTAAACTAATTAAGAAGAGAAGACAAGACAAGTCAAGACAAGACATGACAAGACATTTATTTTATTTGTTTCTAAACTAATTAAGAAGAGAAGACAAGACAAGGCAAGACAAGACATGACAAGACAAAACAAGACAAGACAAGATAAGTCAAAACAAGACAAGACAAGACAAAACAAGACCAGACAAGACAAGACAAGACCAGACAAGACAAGACAAGACATGACAAGACAAGACAAGACCAGACAAGACAAGACAAGACAAGACAAGACAAGACAAGATACGACAAGACAAGACATGACAAGACAAGACAAGACAAGACAAGACAAGACAAGACAGGACAAGACATGACAAGACAAGAAAAGACCAGACAAGACAAGACAAGACAAGACATGACAAGGCAAGACAAGACCAGGCAAGACAAGACAAGACAAGATACGACAAGACAAGACATGACAAGTCAAGACAAGACAAGACATGACAAGACAAGACAAGACATGACAAGACATGACAAGACATGACATGACAAGACAAGACATGACAAGACAAGACCAGACAAGACAAGACAAGACAAGACAAGACAAGACAAGTCAAGACAAGACAAGACAAGACAAGACAAGACAAGACAAGACAGGACAAGACATGACAAGACAAGAAAAGACCAGACAAGACAAGACAAGACAAGACAAGATACGACAAGACAAGACATGACAAGACAAGACAAGACAAGACAAGACAAGACAAGTCAAGACAAGACAAGACAAGACAAGTCAAGTCAAGACATGACAAGACAAAACAAGACAAGACAAAACAAGACAAGACATGACAAGACAAAACAAGACAAGACAAGACAAGACAAGACAAGACAAGACAAGACAAGACAAGACAAGACAAGATAAGTCAAGACAAGACATGACAAGACAAGACAAGACAAGACAAGTCAAGACAAGACAAGACAAGTCAAGACAAGACATGACAAGACAAAACAAGACAAGACAAGACAAGACAAGACATGACAAGACAAAACAAGACAAGACAAGACAAGACAAGACAAGACAAGTCAAGACAAGACAAGACAAGACAAGACAAGTCAAGACAAGACAAGACCAGACAAGACAAGACAAGATAAGTCAAAACAAGACAAGACAAGACAAAACAAGACCAGACAAGACAAGACAAGACATGACAAGACAAGACAAGACCAGACAAGACAAGACAAGACAAGACAAGACAAGACAAGATAAGTCAAAACAAGACAAGACAAGACAAGACAAGACAAGACAAGACAAGACAAGACAAGACAAGACAAGACAAGACAAGACAAGACAAGACAAGACAAGACAAGACAAGTCAAGACAAGACAAGACAAGACAAGACAAGACAAGACAAGACATGACAAGACAAGACAAGACCAGACAAGACAAGACAAGACAAGATACGACAAGACAAGACAAGACAAGACAAGACAAGACAAGACAAGACAAGACATGACAAGACAAGACAAGACCAGACAAGACAAGACAAGACAAGATACGACAAGACAAGACATGACAAGTCAAGACAAGACAAGACATGACAAGACAAGACAAGACATGACAAGACATGACAAGACATGACATGACAAGACAAGACATGACAAGATAAGACCAGACAAGACAAGACAAGACAAGATACGACAAGACAAGACAAGACAAGACAAGACAAGACAAGACAAGACAAGACAAGACAAGACAAGACAAGACAAGATACGACAAGACAAGACATGACAAGACATGACATGACAAGACAAGACAAGACCAGACAAGACAAGACAAGACAAGACAAGACAAGACAAGATACGACAAGACAAGACAAGACAAGACAAGACAAGACAAGACAAGACAAGATAAGACAAGACAAGACCAGACAAGACAAGACAAGACAAGACAAGACAAGACATGACAAGACAAGACAAGACAAGACAAGACAAGACAAGACAAGACAAGACAAGACAAGATAAGTCAAAACAAGACAAGACAAGACAAAACAAGACCAGACAAGACAAGACATGACAAGACAAGACAAGACCAGACAAGACAAGACAAGACAAGACAAGACAAGACAAGATACGACAAGACAAGACATGACAAGACAAGACAAGACAAGACAAGATACGACAAGACAAGACATGACAAGACAAGACAAGACAAGACAAGACAAGACAAGACAAGACAAGACAAGACAAGACAAGACAAGACAAGACAAGTCAAGACAAGACATGACAAGACAAAACAAGACAAAACAAGACAAGACAAGACAAGACAAGACAAGACAAGACATGACAAGACAAGACAAGACCAGACAAGACAAGATAAGATACGACAAGACAAGACATGACAAGACAAAACAAGACAAGACAAGACAAGACAAGACAAGACAAGACATGACAAGACAAGACAAGACCAGACAAGACAAGATAAGATACGACAAGACAAGACATGACAAGTCAAGACAAGACAAGACAAGACAAGACAAGATAAGACAAGACAAGACAAGACAAGACAAGACATGACAAGACAAGACAAGACAAGACAAGACAAGACAAGACAAGACAAGACAAGACAAGACAAGACAAGACAAGACAAGATACGACAAGACAAGACATGACAAGACAAGACAAGACAAGACAAGACAAGATACGACAAGACAAGACATGACAAGACAAGACAAGACAAGACAAGACAAGATAAGACAAGACAAGACAAGACATGACAAGACAAGACAAGACAAGACAAGACAAGACAAGACAAGACATGACAAGACAAGACAAGACCAGACAAGACAAGACAAGACAAGACAAGACAAGGCAAGACATGACAAGACAAGACAAGACAAGACAAGACAAGACAAGACAAGATAAGACAAGACAAGACAAGAGAAGACAAGACAAGACAAGTCGAGACAAGACAAGACAAGACATGACAAGTCAAGACAAGACAAGACATGACAAGACAAGACAAGACATGACAAGACATGACAAGACATGACATGACAAGACAAGACATGACAAGACAAGACCAGACAAGACAAGACAAGACAAGACAAGACAAGACAAGTCAAGACAAGACAAGACAAGACAAGACAAGACAAGACAAGACAGGACAAGACATGACAAGACAAGAAAAGACCAGACAAGACAAGACAAGACAAGACAAGATACGACAAGACAAGACATGACAAGACAAGACAAGACAAGACAAGACAAGACAAGTCAAGACAAGACAAGACAAGACAAGTCAAGTCAAGACATGACAAGACAAAACAAGACAAGACAAAACAAGACAAGACATGACAAGACAAAACAAGACAAGACAAGACAAGACAAGACAAGACAAGACAAGACAAGACAAGACAAGACAAGACAAGATAAGTCAAGACAAGACATGACAAGACAAGACAAGACAAGACAAGTCAAGACAAGACAAGACAAGTCAAGACAAGACATGACAAGACAAAACAAGACAAGACAAGACAAGACAAGACATGACAAGACAAAACAAGACAAGACAAGACAAGACAAGACAAGACAAGTCAAGACAAGACAAGACAAGACAAGTCAAGACAAGACAAGACCAGACAAGACAAGACAAGATAAGTCAAAACAAGACAAGACAAGACAAAACAAGACCAGACAAGACAAGACAAGACATGACAAGACAAGACAAGACAAGACCAGACAAGACAAGACAAGACAAGACAAGATAAGTCAAAACAAGACAAGACAAGACAAGACAAGACAAGACAAGACAAGACAAGACAAGACAAGACAAGACAAGACAAGACAAGACAAGACAAGACAAGACAAGACAAGACAAGACAAGTCAAGACAAGACAAGACAAGACAAGACAAGACAAGACAAGACATGACAAGACAAGACAAGACCAGACAAGACAAGACAAGACAAGATACGACAAGACAAGACAAGACAAGACAAGACAAGACAAGACAAGACAAGACATGACAAGACAAGACAAGACCAGACAAGACAAGACAAGACAAGATACGACAAGACAAGACATGACAAGTCAAGACAAGACAAGACATGACAAGACAAGACAAGACATGACAAGACATGACAAGACATGACATGACAAGACAAGACATGACAAGATAAGACCAGACAAGACAAGACAAGACAAGATACGACAAGACAAGACAAGACAAGACAAGACAAGACAAGACAAGACAAGACAAGACAAGACAAGATACGACAAGACAAGACATGACAAGACATGACATGACAAGACAAGACAAGACCAGACAAGACAAGACAAGACAAGACAAGACAAGACAAGACAAGATACGACAAGACAAGACAAGACAAGACAAGACAAGACAAGACAAGATAAGACAAGACAAGACCAGACAAGACAAGACAAGACAAGACAAGACAAGACAAGACATGACAAGACAAGACAAGACAAGACAAGACAAGACAAGACAAGACAAGACAAGACAAGATAAGTCAAAACAAGACAAGACAAGACAAAACAAGACCAGACAAGACAAGACAAGACATGACAAGACAAGACAAGACCAGACAAGACAAGACAAGACAAGACAAGACAAGACAAGATACGACAAGACAAGACATGACAAGACAAGACAAGACAAGACAAGATACGACAAGACAAGACATGACAAGACAAGACAAGACAAGACAAGACAAGACAAGACAAGACAAGACAAGACAAGACAAGACAAGACAAGACAAGTCAAGACAAGACATGACAAGACAAAACAAGACAAAACAAGACAAGACAAGACAAGACAAGACAAGACAAGACATGACAAGACAAGACAAGACCAGACAAGACAAGATAAGATACGACAAGACAAGACATGACAAGACAAAACAAGACAAGACAAGACAAGACAAGACAAGACAAGACATGACAAGACAAGACAAGACCAGACAAGTCAAGACAAGACAAGACAAGACAAGACAAGATAAGACAAGACAAGACAAGACAAGACAAGACATGACAAGACAAGACAAGACAAGACAAGACAAGACAAGACAAGACAAGACAAGACAAGACAAGACAAGACAAGACAAGACAAGACAAGACAAGACAAGACAAGACAAGACAAGACAAGGCAAGACATGACAAGACAAGACAAGACCAGACAAGACAAGACAAGACAAGACAAGACAAGACAAGATAAGACAAGAGAAGACAAGACAAGACAAGATACGACAAGACAAGACATGACAAGACAAGACAAGACAAGACAAGACAAGATACGACAAGACAAGACATGACAAGACAAGACAAGACAAGACAAGACAAGATAAGACAAGACAAGACAAGACATGACAAGACAAGACAAGACAAGACAAGACAAGACAAGACATGACAAGACAAGACAAGACCAGACAAGACAAGACAAGACAAGACAAGACAAGGCAAGACATGACAAGACAAGACAAGACAAGACAAGACAAGACAAGACAAGATAAGACAAGACAAGACAAGAGAAGACAAGACAAGACAAGTCGAGACAAGACAAGACATGACAAGACATGACAAGACAAAACAAGACCAGACAAGACAAGACAAGACAAGACAAGACATGACAAGACAAGACAAGACATGACAAGACAAGACAAGACAAGACAAGACAAGACAAGACAAGACAAGACAAGATAAGACAAGAGAAGACAAGACAAGACAAGTCGAGACAAGACAAGACATGACAAGACAAGACAAGACAAGACAAGACAAGACAAGAGAAGACAAGACAAGACAAGACAAGACAAGACAAGACAAGACAAGACAAGACAAGACAAGACAAGACAAGACAAGACAAGACAAGACAAGACAAGACAAGACAAGACAAGACAAGACAAGACAAGACAAGACAAGACAAGACAAGACAAGACAAGACAAGACAAGACAAGACAAGACAAGACAAGACAAGACAAGACAAGACAAGACAAGACAAGACAAGGCAAGGCTAGACAGAAAAAGGCAAAACAAGACAAGACAATTGTGTTTGATTTGTTTTTAAATTAATTAAGAAGATACGACAAAACAAGACAAGACATGACATGACAAGACAAAACAAGACAAGACATTTTTTTTATTTGTTTCTAAACTAATTAAGAATAGAAGACAAGACAAGAAAAGACAAGATACAACAAGACAAGACATGACAAGACAAGACAAGACAAGACAAGATAAGACAAGACAAGACAAGACAAGACAATTCTGTTTGATTTGTTTTTAAATTAATTAAAAAGATAAGACAAGACAAGGCTAGAGAAGAAAAGGCAAGACAAGACACGACAATAGTGTTTGATTTGTTTTTAAATTAATTAAGAAGATAAGACAAAACAAGACAAGACATGACATGACAAGACATGACAAGACAAAACAAGACAAGACATTTTTTTATTTGTTTCTAAACTAATTAAGAATAGAAGACAAGACAAGACAAGACATGACAAGACAAGACAAGACAAGACAAGACAAGAATAGACAAGACAAGACAAGTTATGACAAGACAAGACAAGTTAAGACAAGACAAGACAATAGTGTTTGATTTGTTTTTAAATTAATTAAGAAGATAAGACAAAACAAGACAAGACATGACAAGACAAAACAAGACAAGACATTATTTTTATTTGTTTCTAAACTAATTAAGAATAGAAGACAAGACAAGACAAGACATGACAAGACAAGACAAGACAAGACAAGACAAGACAAGACATGACAAGACAAAACAAGACAAGACAAGAAAATTCTGTTTGATTTGTTTTTAAATTAATTAAAAAGATAAGACAAGGCAAGGCTAGACAGAAAAAGCCAAAACAAGACAAGACAATTGTGTTTGATTTGTTTTTAAATTAATTAAGATGATAAGACAAAACAAAATAAGACAAGACAAGACAAGACAAGACAAGACCAGACATTTATTTTATTTGTTTCTAAACTAATTAAGAAGAGAAGACAAGACAAGGCAAGACAAGACATGACAAGACATTTATTTTATTTGTTTCTAAACTAATTAAGAAGAGAAGACAAGACAAGGCAAGACAAGACATGACAAGACAAAACAAGACAAGACAGTTGTGTTTGATTTGTTTTTAAATTAATTAAGAAGATAAGACAAGACAAGACAAGACATGACAAGACATTTATTTTATTTGTTTCTAAACTAATTAAGAAGAGAAGACAAGACAAGACAAGACAAGACAAGACAAGACAAGACAAGACAAGACAAGACAAGACAAGACAAGACAAGACAAGACATGACAAGACAAGACAAGACCAGACAAGACAAGACAAGACAAGATACGACAAGACAAGACATGACAAGTCAAGACAAGACAAGACATGACAAGACAAGACAAGACATGACAAGACATGACAAGACATGACATGACAAGACAAGACATGACAAGATAAGACCAGACAAGACAAGACAAGACAAGATACGACAAGACAAGACAAGACAAGACAAGACAAGACAAGACAAGACAAGACAAGACAAGACAAGACAAGACAAGATACGACAAGACAAGACATGACAAGACATGACATGACAAGACAAGACAAGACCAGACAAGACAAGACAAGACAAGACAAGACAAGACAAGATACGACAAGACAAGACAAGACAAGACAAGACAAGACAAGACAAGACAAGATAAGACAAGACAAGACCAGACAAGACAAGACAAGACAAGACAAGACAAGACATGACAAGACAAGACAAGACAAGACAAGACAAGACAAGACAAGACAAGACAAGACAAGACAAGATAAGTCAAAACAAGACAAGACAAGACAAAACAAGACCAGACAAGACAAGACATGACAAGACAAGACAAGACCAGACAAGACAAGACAAGACAAGACAAGACAAGACAAGATACGACAAGACAAGACATGACAAGACAAGACAAGACAAGACAAGATACGACAAGACAAGACATGACAAGACAAGACAAGACAAGACAAGACAAGACAAGACAAGACAAGACAAGACAAGACAAGACAAGACAAGACAAGTCAAGACAAGACATGACAAGACAAAACAAGACAAAACAAGACAAGACAAGACAAGACAAGACAAGACAAGACATGACAAGACAAGACAAGACCAGACAAGACAAGATAAGATACGACAAGACAAGACATGACAAGACAAAACAAGACAAGACAAGACAAGACAAGACAAGACAAGACATGACAAGACAAGACAAGACCAGACAAGACAAGATAAGATACGACAAGACAAGACATGACAAGTCAAGACAAGACAAGACAAGACAAGACAAGATAAGACAAGACAAGACAAGACAAGACAAGACATGACAAGACAAGACAAGACAAGACAAGACAAGACAAGACAAGACAAGACAAGACAAGACAAGACAAGACAAGACAAGATACGACAAGACAAGACATGACAAGACAAGACAAGACAAGACAAGACAAGATACGACAAGACAAGACATGACAAGACAAGACAAGACAAGACAAGACAAGATAAGACAAGACAAGACAAGACATGACAAGACAAGACAAGACAAGACAAGACAAGACAAGACAAGACATGACAAGACAAGACAAGACCAGACAAGACAAGACAAGACAAGACAAGACAAGGCAAGACATGACAAGACAAGACAAGACAAGACAAGACAAGACAAGACAAGATAAGACAAGACAAGACAAGAGAAGACAAGACAAGACAAGTCGAGACAAGACAAGACAAGACATGACAAGTCAAGACAAGACAAGACATGACAAGACAAGACAAGACATGACAAGACATGACAAGACATGACATGACAAGACAAGACATGACAAGACAAGACCAGACAAGACAAGACAAGACAAGACAAGACAAGACAAGTCAAGACAAGACAAGACAAGACAAGACAAGACAAGACAAGACAGGACAAGACATGACAAGACAAGAAAAGACCAGACAAGACAAGACAAGACAAGACAAGATACGACAAGACAAGACATGACAAGACAAGACAAGACAAGACAAGACAAGACAAGTCAAGACAAGACAAGACAAGACAAGTCAAGTCAAGACATGACAAGACAAAACAAGACAAGACAAAACAAGACAAGACATGACAAGACAAAACAAGACAAGACAAGACAAGACAAGACAAGACAAGACAAGACAAGACAAGACAAGACAAGACAAGATAAGTCAAGACAAGACATGACAAGACAAGACAAGACAAGACAAGTCAAGACAAGACAAGACAAGTCAAGACAAGACATGACAAGACAAAACAAGACAAGACAAGACAAGACAAGACATGACAAGACAAAACAAGACAAGACAAGACAAGACAAGACAAGACAAGTCAAGACAAGACAAGACAAGACAAGTCAAGACAAGACAAGACCAGACAAGACAAGACAAGATAAGTCAAAACAAGACAAGACAAGACAAAACAAGACCAGACAAGACAAGACAAGACATGACAAGACAAGACAAGACAAGACCAGACAAGACAAGACAAGACAAGACAAGATAAGTCAAAACAAGACAAGACAAGACAAGACAAGACAAGACAAGACAAGACAAGACAAGACAAGACAAGACAAGACAAGACAAGACAAGACAAGACAAGACAAGACAAGACAAGACAAGTCAAGACAAGACAAGACAAGACAAGACAAGACAAGACAAGACATGACAAGACAAGACAAGACCAGACAAGACAAGACAAGACAAGATACGACAAGACAAGACAAGACAAGACAAGACAAGACAAGACAAGACAAGACATGACAAGACAAGACAAGACCAGACAAGACAAGACAAGACAAGATACGACAAGACAAGACATGACAAGTCAAGACAAGACAAGACATGACAAGACAAGACAAGACATGACAAGACATGACAAGACATGACATGACAAGACAAGACATGACAAGATAAGACCAGACAAGACAAGACAAGACAAGATACGACAAGACAAGACAAGACAAGACAAGACAAGACAAGACAAGACAAGACAAGACAAGACAAGATACGACAAGACAAGACATGACAAGACATGACATGACAAGACAAGACAAGACCAGACAAGACAAGACAAGACAAGACAAGACAAGACAAGACAAGATACGACAAGACAAGACAAGACAAGACAAGACAAGACAAGACAAGATAAGACAAGACAAGACCAGACAAGACAAGACAAGACAAGACAAGACAAGACAAGACATGACAAGACAAGACAAGACAAGACAAGACAAGACAAGACAAGACAAGACAAGACAAGATAAGTCAAAACAAGACAAGACAAGACAAAACAAGACCAGACAAGACAAGACAAGACATGACAAGACAAGACAAGACCAGACAAGACAAGACAAGACAAGACAAGACAAGACAAGATACGACAAGACAAGACATGACAAGACAAGACAAGACAAGACAAGATACGACAAGACAAGACATGACAAGACAAGACAAGACAAGACAAGACAAGACAAGACAAGACAAGACAAGACAAGACAAGACAAGACAAGACAAGTCAAGACAAGACATGACAAGACAAAACAAGACAAAACAAGACAAGACAAGACAAGACAAGACAAGACAAGACATGACAAGACAAGACAAGACCAGACAAGACAAGATAAGATACGACAAGACAAGACATGACAAGACAAAACAAGACAAGACAAGACAAGACAAGACAAGACAAGACATGACAAGACAAGACAAGACCAGACAAGTCAAGACAAGACAAGACAAGACAAGACAAGATAAGACAAGACAAGACAAGACAAGACAAGACATGACAAGACAAGACAAGACAAGACAAGACAAGACAAGACAAGACAAGACAAGACAAGACAAGACAAGACAAGACAAGACAAGACAAGACAAGACAAGACAAGACAAGACAAGACAAGGCAAGACATGACAAGACAAGACAAGACCAGACAAGACAAGACAAGACAAGACAAGACAAGACAAGATAAGACAAGAGAAGACAAGACAAGACAAGATACGACAAGACAAGACATGACAAGACAAGACAAGACAAGACAAGACAAGATACGACAAGACAAGACATGACAAGACAAGACAAGACAAGACAAGACAAGATAAGACAAGACAAGACAAGACATGACAAGACAAGACAAGACAAGACAAGACAAGACAAGACATGACAAGACAAGACAAGACCAGACAAGACAAGACAAGACAAGACAAGACAAGGCAAGACATGACAAGACAAGACAAGACAAGACAAGACAAGACAAGACAAGATAAGACAAGACAAGACAAGAGAAGACAAGACAAGACAAGTCGAGACAAGACAAGACATGACAAGACATGACAAGACAAAACAAGACCAGACAAGACAAGACAAGACAAGACAAGACATGACAAGACAAGACAAGACATGACAAGACAAGACAAGACAAGACAAGACAAGACAAGACAAGACAAGACAAGATAAGACAAGAGAAGACAAGACAAGACAAGTCGAGACAAGACAAGACATGACAAGACAAGACAAGACAAGACAAGACAAGACAAGAGAAGACAAGACAAGACAAGACAAGACAAGACAAGACAAGACAAGACAAGACAAGACAAGACAAGACAAGACAAGACAAGACAAGACAAGACAAGACAAGACAAGACAAGACAAGACAAGACAAGACAAGACAAGACAAGACAAGACAAGACAAGACAAGACAAGACAAGACAAGACAAGACAAGACAAGACAAGACAAGACAAGACAAGACAAGACAAGGCAAGGCTAGACAGAAAAAGGCAAAACAAGACAAGACAATTGTGTTTGATTTGTTTTTAAATTAATTAAGAAGATACGACAAAACAAGACAAGACATGACATGACAAGACAAAACAAGACAAGACATTTTTTTTATTTGTTTCTAAACTAATTAAGAATAGAAGACAAGACAAGAAAAGACAAGATACAACAAGACAAGACATGACAAGACAAGACAAGACAAGACAAGATAAGACAAGACAAGACAAGACAAGACAATTCTGTTTGATTTGTTTTTAAATTAATTAAAAAGATAAGACAAGACAAGGCTAGAGAAGAAAAGGCAAGACAAGACACGACAATAGTGTTTGATTTGTTTTTAAATTAATTAAGAAGATAAGACAAAACAAGACAAGACATGACATGACAAGACATGACAAGACAAAACAAGACAAGACATTTTTTTATTTGTTTCTAAACTAATTAAGAATAGAAGACAAGACAAGACAAGACATGACAAGACAAGACAAGACAAGACAAGACAAGAATAGACAAGACAAGACAAGTTATGACAAGACAAGACAAGTTAAGACAAGACAAGACAATAGTGTTTGATTTGTTTTTAAATTAATTAAGAAGATAAGACAAAACAAGACAAGACATGACAAGACAAAACAAGACAAGACATTATTTTTATTTGTTTCTAAACTAATTAAGAATAGAAGACAAGACAAGACAAGACATGACAAGACAAGACAAGACAAGACAAGACAAGACAAGACATGACAAGACAAAACAAGACAAGACAAGAAAATTCTGTTTGATTTGTTTTTAAATTAATTAAAAAGATAAGACAAGGCAAGGCTAGACAGAAAAAGCCAAAACAAGACAAGACAATTGTGTTTGATTTGTTTTTAAATTAATTAAGATGATAAGACAAAACAAAATAAGACAAGACAAGACAAGACAAGACAAGACCAGACATTTATTTTATTTGTTTCTAAACTAATTAAGAAGAGAAGACAAGACAAGGCAAGACAAGACATGACAAGACATTTATTTTATTTGTTTCTAAACTAATTAAGAAGAGAAGACAAGACAAGGCAAGACAAGACATGACAAGACAAAACAAGACAAGACAGTTGTGTTTGATTTGTTTTTAAATTAATTAAGAAGATAAGACAAGACAAGACAAGACATGACAAGACATTTATTTTATTTGTTTCTAAACTAATTAAGAAGAGAAGACAAGACAAGACAAGACAAGACAAGACAAGACAAGACAAGACAAGACAAGTCAAGACAAGACAAGACAAGACAAGACAAGACAAGGCAAGGCAAGGCAAGGCAAGACAAGACAAGACAAGACAAAACAAGACATGACAAGACAAAACAAGACAAGACAAGACAATTCTGTTTGATTTGTTTTTAAATTAATTAAGACAAGACAAGACAAGACAAAACAAGACATGACAAGACAAAACAAGACAAAACAAGACAAGACAAGACAATTCTGTTTGATTTGTTTTTAAATTAATTAAAAAGATAAGACAAGACAAGGCTAGACAGGAAAAGGCAAGAAAAGACAATTGTGTTTGATTTGTTTTTAAATTAATTAAGAAGATAAGACAAAACAAGACAAGACATGACATGACAAGACATGACAAGACAAAACAAGACAAGACATTTTTTTTATTTTTTTCTAAACTAATTAAGAATAGAAGACAAGACAAGACAAGACAAGACAAGAAGAGACAAGACAGGACAATTGTTTTTGATTTGTTTTTAAATTAATTAAGAAGATAAGACAAGACAAGACAAGGCCAGAGAAGAAAAGACAAGACAAGACATGACAGGACAAGACAAGACAAGACAAGACAAGACAAGACAAGACAAGACAAGACAAGACAAGACAAGACATGAAGAGACAAAACAAGGCAAGACATTTTTTTTATTTGTTTCTAAACTAATTAAGAATAGAAGACAAGACAAGACAAGACAAGATACAACAAGACAAGACATGACAAGACAAGACAAGACAAGACAAGACAATTCTGTTTGATTTGTTTTTAAATTAATTAAAAAGATAAGACAAGACAAGGCTAGACAGGAAAAGGCAAGACAAGACAAGACAATTGTGTTTGATTTGTTTTTAAATTAATTAAGAAGATAAGACAAAACAAGACAAGACATGACATGACAAGACATGACAAGACAAAACAAGACAAGACATTTTTTTTATTTGTTTCTAAACTAATTAAGAATAGAAGACAAGACAAGGCAAGACATGACAAGACAAGACAAGACAAGACAAGACAAGACAAGAATAGACAAGACAAGAAAAGTTAAGACAAGACAAGACAATTGTGTTTGATTTGTTTTTAAATTAATTAAGATGATAAGACAAAACAAAATAAGACAAGACAAGACAAGACAAGACAAGACCAGACATTTATTTTATTTGTTTCTAAACTAATTAAGAAGAGAAGACAAGACAAGGCAAGACAAGACATGACAAGACATTTATTTTATTTGTTTCTAAACTAATTAAGAAGAGAAGACAAGACAAGACAAAACAAGACATGACAAGACAAAACAAGACAAGACAAGACAATTCTGTTTGATTTGTTTTTAAATTAATTAAGACAAGACAAGACAAGACAAAACAAGACATGACAAGACAAAACAAGACAAGACAAGACAATTCTGTTTGATTTGTTTTTAAATTAATTAAAAAGATAAGACAAGACAAGGCTAGACAGGAAAAGGCAAGAAAAGACAATTGTGTTTGATTTGTTTTTAAATTAATTAAGAAGATAAGACAAAACAAGACAAGACATGACATGACAAGACATGACAAGACAAAACAAGACAAGACATTTTTTTATTTTTTTCTAAACTAATTAAGAATAGAAGACAAGACAAGACAAGACAAGACAAGACAAACAAGACAAGACAAGACAAGACAAGACAAGACAAGGCAAGGCAAGGCCAGACAAGAAAAGACAAGACACGACACTACAAAACAATTGTGTTTAATTTGTTTTTAAATTAATTAAGAAGATAAGACAAAACAAGACAAGACATGACATGACAAGACATGAAGAGACAAAACAAGGCAAGACATTTTTTTTATATGTTTCTAAACTAATTAAGAATAGAAGACAAAACAAGACAAGACAAGATACAACAAGACAAGACATGACAAGACAAGACAAGACAAGACAAGACAATTCTGTTTGATTTGTTTTTAAATTAATTAAAAAGATAAGACAAGACAAGGCTAGACAGGAAAAGGCAAGACAAGACAAGACAATTGTGTTTGATTTGTTTTTAAATTAATTAAGAAGATAAGACAAAACAAGACAAGACATGACATGACAAGACAAAACAAGACAAGACATTTTTTTTATTTGTTTCTAAACTAATTAAGAATAGAAGACAAGACATGACAAGACAAGACAAGACAAGACAAGACAAGAATAGACAAGACAAGACAAGTTAAGACAAGACAAGACAATTGTGTTTGATTTGTTTTTAAATTAATTAAGATGATAAGACAAAACAAAATAAGACAAGACAAGACAAGACAAGACAAGACAAGACAAGACCAGACATTTATTTTATTTGTTTCTAAACTAATTAAGAAGAGAAGACAAGACAAGGCAAGACAAGACATGACAAGACATTTATTTTATTTGTTTCTAAACTAATTAAGAAGAGAAGACAAGACAAGACAAAACAAGACATGACAAGACAAAACAAGACAAGACAAGACAATTCTGTTTGATTTGTTTTTAAATTAATTAAGACAAGACAAGACAAGACAAAACAAGACATGACAAGACAAGACAAAACAAGACAAGACAAGACAAGACAAGACAATACAAGACAAGACAAGACAGGAAAAGGCAAGAAAAGACAATTGTGTTTGATTTGTTTTTAAATTAATTAAGAAGATAAGACAAAACAAGACAAGACATGACGTGACAAGACATGACAAGACAAAACAAGACAAGACATTTTTTTTATTTTTTTCTAAACTAATTATGAATAGAAGACAAGACAAGACAAGACAAGACAAGACAAGACAAGACAAGACAAGACAAGACAAGACAAGACAAGACAAGACAAGACAAGAAGAGACAAGACAAGACAAGACAAGACAAGACAAGACAAGACAAGACAAGACAAGACAAGACAAGACAAGAAGAGACAAGACAGGACAATTGCGTTTGATTTGTTTTTAAATTAATTAAGCAGATAAGACAAGACAAGGCAAGGCCAGACAAGAAAAGACAAGACACGACACTACAAGACAAGACAAGACAAGGCCAAAGAAGAAAAGACAAGACAAGATACGACAAGACAAGACAAGACATTTATTTTATTTGTTTCTAAACTAATTAAGAAGAGAAGACAGGACAAGACAAGACAAGACATGACAAGACAAGACAAAACAAGACAAGACAAGACAAGACAAGACAATACAAGACAAGACAAGACAAGACAAGACAAGACAAGACAAGGCACGGCTAGACAGAAAAAGGCAAAACAAGACAAGACAATTGTGTTTGATTTGTTTTTAAATTAATTAAGAAGATAAGACAAAACAAGACAAGACATGACATGACAAGACATGACAAGACAAAACAAGGCAAGACATTTTTTTTATTTGTTTCTAAACTAATTAAGAATAGAAGACAAGACAAGACAAGACAAGATACAACAAGACAAGACATGACAAGACAAGACAAGACAAGACAATTCTGTTTGATTTGTTTTTAAATTAATTAAAAAGATAAGACAAGACAAGGCTAGACAGGAAAAGGCAAGACAAGACAAGACAATTGTGTTTGATTTGTTTTTAAATTAATTAAGAAGATAAGACAAAACAAGACAAGACATTTTTTTATTTGTTTCTAAACTAATTAAGAATAGAAGACAAGACAAGACAAGACAAGACAAGAATAGACAAGACAAGACAAGTTAAGACAAGACAAGACAATTGTGTTTGGTTTGTTTTTAAATTAATTAAGATGATAAGACAAAACAAAATAAGACAAGACAAGACAAGACCAGACATTTATTTTATTTGTTTCTAAACTAATTAAGAAGAGAAGACAAGACAGGGCAAGACAAGACATGACAAGACATTTATTTTATTTGTTTCTAAACTAATTAAGAAGAGAAGACAAGACAAGGCAAGACAAGATATGACAAGACAAAACAAGACAAGACAAGACAATTGTGTTTGATTTGTTTTTAAATTAATTAAGAAGATAAGACAAGACAAGACAAGACAAGACAAGACATGACAAGACATTTATTTTATTTGTTTCTAAACTAATTAAGAAGAGAAGACAAGACAAGACAAGACAAGACAAGACAAGACAAGACAAGACAAGACAAGACAAGACAAGACAAGACAAGACAAGACAAGACAAGACAAGTCAAGACAAGACAAGACAAGGCAAGAAGAGGCAAGACAAGACAAGACAAGACAAGACAAGACAAGGCAAGAAAAGACAAGACAAGACAAGACATAACAAGGCAAGACAAGACAATTGCGTTTGATTTGTTTTTAAATTAATTAAGCAGATAAGACAAGACAAGGCAAGGCCAGACAAGAAAAGACAAGACACGACACTACAAGACAAGACAAGACAAGACCAAAGAAGAAAAGACAAGACAAGATACGACAAGACAAGACAAGACATTTATTTTATTTGTTTTTAAACTAATTAAGAAGAGAAGACAAGACAAGACAAGACATGACAAGACAAGACAAGACAAGACAAGAATAGACAAGACAAGACAAGTTAAGACAAGACAAGACAATTGTGTTTGATTTGTTTTTAAATTAATTAAGATGAGAAGACAAAACAAAATAAGACAAGACAAGACAAGACAAGACCAGACATTTATTTTATTTGTTTCTAAACTAATTAAGAAGAGAAGACAAGACAAGGCAAGACAAGACATGACAAGACATTTATTTTATTTGTTTCTAAACTAATTAAGAAGAGAAGACAAGACAAGACAAAACAAGACATGACAATACAAAACAAGACAAGACAAGACAATTCTGTTTGATTTGTTTTTAAATTAATTAAGACAAGACAAGACAAGACAAAACAAGACATGACAAGACAAGACAAAACAAGACAAGACAAGACAAGACAAGACAATACAAGACAAGACAAGACAGGAAAAGGCAAGAAAAGACAATTGTGTTTGATTTGTTTTTAAATTAATTAAGAAGATAAGACAAAACAAGACAAGACATGACATGACAAGACATGACAAGACAAAACAAGACAAGACATTTTTTTTATTTTTTTCTAAACTAATTAAGAATAGAAGACAAGACAAGACAAGACAAGACAAGACAAGACAAGACAAGACAAGACAAGACAAGACAAGACAAGAAGAGACAAGACAGGACAATTGTTTTTGATTTGTTTTTAAATTAATTAAGAAGATAAGACAAGACAAGACAAGGCCAGAGAAGAAAAGACAAGACAAGACATGACAGGACTAGACAAGACAAGACAAGACAAGACAAGACAAGACAAGACAAGACAAGACAAGACAAGACAAGACAAGACAAGACAAGACAAGACAAGACAAGACAAGACAAGACAAGACAAGACAAGACAAGACAAGACAAGACAAGACAAGACAAGACAAGACAAGACAAGACAAGACAAGACAAGACAAGACAAGACAAGACAAGACAAGACAAGACAAGACAAGACAAGACAAGACAAGACAAGACAAGACAAGACAAGACAAGACAAGACAAGACAAGACAAGACAAGACAAGACAAGACAAGACAAGACAAGACAAGACAAGACAAGACAAGACAAGACAAGACAAGACAAGACAAGACAAGACAAGACAAGACAAGACAAGACAAGACAAGGCAAGAAAAGACAAGACAAGACAAGACAAGACAAGACAAGACAAGACAAGGCAAGAAAAGACAAGACAAGACAAGACATAACAAGGCTAGACAAGACAATTGCGTTTGATTTGTTTTTAAATTAATTAAGCAGATAAGACAAGACAAGGCAAGGCCAGACAAGAAAAGACAAGACACGACACTACAAGACAAGACAAGACAAGGCCAAAGAAGAAAAGACAAGACAAGATACGACAAGACAAGACAAGACATTTATTTTATTTGTTTCTAAACTAATTAAGAAGAGAAGACAGGACAAGACAAGACAAGACATGACAAGACAAGACAAAACAAGACAAGACAAGACAAGACAAGACAATACAAGACAAGACAAGACAAGACAAGACAAGACAAGACAAGACAAGGCACGGCTAGACAGAAAAAGGCAAAACAAGACAAGACAATTGTGTTTGATTTGTTTTTAAATTAATTAAGAAGATAAGACAAAACAAGACAAGACATGACATGACAAGACATGACAAGACAAAACAAGGCAAGACATTTTTTTTATTTGTTTCTAAACTAATTAAGAATAGAAGACAAGACAAGACAAGACAAGATACAACAAGACAAGACATGACAAGACAAGACAAGACAAGACAAGACAATTCTGTTTGATTTGTTTTTAAATTAATTAAAAAGATAAGACAAGACAAGGCTAGACAGGAAAAGGCAAGACAAGACAAGACAATTGTGTTTGATTTGTTTTTAAATTAATTAAGAAGATAAGACAAAACAAGACAAGACATTTTTTTATTTGTTTCTAAACTAATTAAGAATAGAAGACAAGACAAGACAAGACATGACAAGACAAGACAAGACAAGACAAGACAAGACAAGACAAGAATAGACAAGACAAGACAAGTTAAGACAAGACAAGACAATTGTGTTTGGTTTGTTTTTAAATTAATTAAGATGATAAGACAAAACAAAATAAGACAAGACAAGACAAGACCGGACATTTATTTTATTTGTTTCTAAACTAATTAAGAAGAGAAGACAAGACAGGGCAAGACAAGACATGACAAGACATTTATTTTATTTGTTTCTAAACTAATTAAGAAGAGAAGACAAGACAAGGCAAGACAAGATATGACAAGACAAAACAAGACAAGACAAGACAATTGTGTTTGATTTGTTTTTAAATTAATTAAGAAGATAAGACAAGACAAGACAAGACAAGACAAGACATGACAAGACATTTATTTTATTTGTTTCTAAACTAATTAAGAAGAGAAGACAAGACAAGACAAGACAAGACAAGACAAGACAAGACAAGACAAGACAAGACAAGACAAGACAAGACAAGACAAGACAAGTCAAGACAAGACAAGACAAGGCAAGAAGAGGCAAGACAAGACAAGACAAGACAAGACAAGACAAGGCAAGAAAAGACAAGACAAGACAAGACATAACAAGGCAAGACAAGACAATTGCGTTTGATTTGTTTTTAAATTAATTAAGCAGATAAGACAAGACAAGGCAAGGCCAGACAAGAAAAGACAAGACACGACACTACAAGACAAGACAAGACAAGGCCAAAGAAGAAAAGACAAGACAAGATACGACAAGACAAGACAAGACATTTATTTTATTTGTTTTTAAACTAATTAAGAAGAGAAGACAAGACAAGACAAGACATGACAAGACAAGACAAGACAAGACAAGACAAGAATAGACAAGACAAGACAAGTTAAGACAAGACAAGACAATTGTGTTTGATTTGTTTTTAAATTAATTAAGATGATAAGACAAAACAAAATAAGACAAGACAAGACAAGACAAGACAAGACCAGACATTTATTTTATTTGTTTCTAAACTAATTAAGAAGAGAAGACAAGACAAGGCAAGACAAGACATGACAAGACATTTATTTTATTTGTTTCTAAACTAATTAAGAAGAGAAGACAAGACAAGACAAAACAAGACATGACAAGACAAAACAAGACAAGACAAGACAATTCTGTTTGATTTGTTTTTAAATTAATTAAGACAAGACAAGACAAGACAAAACAAGACATGACAAGACAAGACAAAACAAGACAAGACAAGACAAGACAAGACAATACAAGACAAGACAAGACAGGAAAAGGCAAGAAAAGACAATTGTGTTTGATTTGTTTTTAAATTAATTAAGAAGATAAGACAAAACAAGACAAGACATGACATGACAAGACATGACAAGACAAAACAAGACAAGACATTTTTTTTATTTTTTTCTAAACTAATTAAGAATAGAAGACAAGACAAGACAAGACAAGACAAGACAAGACAAGACAAGACAAGACAAGACAAGACAAGACAAGAAGAGACAAGACAGGACAATTGTTTTTGATTTGTTTTTAAATTAATTAAGAAGATAAGACAAGACAAGACAAGGCCAGAGAAGAAAAGACAAGACAAGACATGACAGGACTAGACAAGACAAGACAAGACAAGACAAGACAAGACAAGACAAGACAAGACAAGACAAGACAAGACAAGACAAGACAAGACAAGACAAGACAAGACAAGACAAGACAAGACAAGACAAGACAAGACAAGACAAGACAAGACAAGACAAGACAAGACAAGACAAGACAAGACAAGACAAGACAAGACAAGACAAGACAAGACAAGACAAGGCAAGAAAAGACAAGACAAGACAAGACATAACAAGGCAAGACAAGACAATTGCGTTTGATTTGTTTTTAAATTAATTAAGCAGATAAGACAAGACAAGGCAAGGCCAGACAAGAAAAGACAAGACACGACACTACAAGACAAGACAAGACAAGGCCAAAGAAGAAAAGACAAGACAAGATACGACAAGACAAGACAAGACATTTATTTTATTTGTTTCTAAACTAATTAAGAAGAGAAGACAGGACAAGACAAGACAAGACATGACAAGACAAGACAAAACAAGACAAGACAAGACAAGACAAGACAATACAAGACAAGACAAGACAAGACAAGACAAGACAAGACAAGACAAGACAAGACAAGACAAGACAAGGCACGGCTAGACAGAAAAAGGCAAAACAAGACAAGACAATTGTGTTTGATTTGTTTTTAAATTAATTAAGAAGATAAGACAAAACACGACAAGACATGACATGACAAGACATGACAAGACAAAACAAGGCAAGACATTTTTTTTATTTGTTTCTAAACTAATTAAGAATAGAAGACAAGACAAGACAAGACAAGATACAACAAGACAAGACATGACAAGACAAGACAAGACAAGACAATTCTGTTTGATTTGTTTTTAAATTAATTAAAAAGATAAGACAAGACAAGGCTAGACAGGAAAAGGCAAGACAAGACAAGACAATTGTGTTTGATTTGTTTTTAAATTAATTAAGAAGATAAGACAAAACAAGACAAGACATGACATGACAAGACATGACAAGACAAAACAAGACAAGACATTTTTTTTATTTGTTTCTAAGCTAATTAAGAATAGAAGACAAGACAAGACAAGACATGACAAGACAAGACAAGACAAGACAAGACAAGAATAGACAAGACAAGACAAGTTAAGACAAGACAAGACAATTGTGTTTGATTTGTTTTTAAATTAATTAAGATGATAAGACAAAACAAAATAAGACAAGACAAGACAAGACAAGACCAGACATTTATTTTATTTGTTTCTAAACTAATTAAGAAGAGAAGACAAGACAGGGCAAGACAAGACATGACAAGACATTTATTTTATTTGTTTCTAAACTAATTAAGAAGAGAAGACAAGACAAGGCAAGACAAGACATGACAAGACAAAACAAGACAAGACAAGACAATTGTGTTTGATTTGTTTTTAAATTAATTAAGAAGATAAGACAAGACAAGACAAGACAAGACAAGACATGACAAGACATTTATTTTATTTGTTTCTAAACTAATTAAGAAGAGAAGACAAGACAAGACAAGACAAGACAAGACAAGACAAGACAAGACAAGACAAGACAAGACAAGACAAGACAAGACAAGTCAAGACAAGACAAGACAAGGCAAGAAGAGGCAAGGCAAGGCAAGACAAGACAAGACAAGACAAGACAAAACAAGACAAGACAAGACAAGACAATTCTGTTTGATTTGTTTTTAAATTAATTAAGACAAGACAAGACAAAACAAGACATGACAAGACAAAACAAGACAAGACCAGACAATTCTGTTTGATTTGTTTTTAAATTAATTAAAAAGATAAGTCAAGACAAGGCTAGACAGGAAAAGGCAAGACAAGACAATTGTGTTTGATTTGTTTTTAAATTAATTAAGAAGATAAGACAAAACAAGACAAGACATGACATGACAAGACATGACAAGACAAAACAAGACAAGACATTTTTTTTATTTTTTTCTAAACTAATTAAGAATAGAAGACAAGACAAGACAAGACAAGACAAGAAGAGACAAGACAGGACAATTGTGTTTGATTTGTTTTTAAATAAATTAAGAAGATAAGACAAGACAAGACAAGGCCAGAGAAGAAAAGACAAGACAAGACATGACAGGACAAGACAAGACAAGACAAGACAAGACAAGACAAGACAAGACAAGACATAACAATTGCGTTTGATTTGTTTTTAAATTAATTAAGCAGATAAGACAAGACAAGGCAAGGCCAGACAAGAAAAGACAAGACACGACACTACAAGACACGACACTACAAGACAAGACAAGACAAGGCCAGAGAAGAAAAGACAAGACAAGATACGACAAGACAAGACACGAGAAGACAAGACAAGACAAGACAAGACAAGACAAGATAAGACAAGACGTGACAAAACAAGACAAGACAAGGCAACACAAGACAAGACAAGACAAGACAATTGTGTTTGATTTGTTTTTAAATTAATTAAGACGATAAGACAAGACAAGGCCAGACAGGAAAAGACAAGACAAGACAATTGTGTTTGATTTGTTTTTAAATTAATTAAGATGATAAGACAAAACAAGACAAGACATGACATGACAAGACAAGACAAGACAAAACAAGACAAGACCTTTTTTTTTTTTATTTGTTTCTAAACTAATTAAGAAGAGAAGACAAGACAAGACAAGACAAGACAAGACATTTATTTTATTTGTTTCTAAACTAATTAAGAAGAGAAGACATGACAAGACAAAACAAGACAAGACAAGACAAGACAGGACAAGACAAGACAAGACAAGACAAGACAAGACAAGACAAGACAATTGTGTTTGATTTGTTTTTAAATTAATTAAGAAGAGAAGACAAGACAAGACAAGACAAGACAAGACAAGACAAGACAAGACAAGACAAGACAAGACATGACAAGACAAAACAAGACAAGACAAGACAAGACAAGACAAGACATTTATTTTATTTGTTTCTATACTAATTAAGAAGAGAAGACAGGACAAGACAAGACAAGACAATTGTGTTTGATTTGTTTTAAAATTAATTAAGACGATAAGACAAGACAAGGCCAGACAGGAAAAGACAAGACAAGACAAGACAATTGTGTTTGATTTGTTTTTAAATTAATTAAGATGATAAGACAAAACAAGACAAGACATGACATGACAAGACAAGACGAGACAAAACAAGACAAGACATTTTTTTTTATTTGTTTCTAAACTAATTAAGAAGAGAAGACGAGACAAGACAAGACAAGACAAGACATTTATTTTATTTGTTTCTAAACTATTTAAGAAGAGAAGACATGACAAGACAAAACAAGACAAAACAAGACAAGACAAGACAAGACAAGACAAAACAAGACAAGACAAGACAAGACAAGACAAGACAAGACAAGACAAGACAAGACAAGACAAGACAAGACAAGACAAGACAAGACAAGACATTTATTTTATTTGTTTCAAAACTAATTAAGAAGAGAAGACAAGACAAGACAAGACAAGACAAGACAAGACAAGACAAGACAAGACAAGACAAGACAAGACATGACAAGACAAAACAAGACATGACAAGACAATTGTGTTTGATTTGTTTTTAAATTAATTAAGAAGAGAAGACAAGACAAGACAAGACAAGACAAGACATGACAAGACAAAACAAGACAAGACAAGACAATTGTGTTTGATTTGTTTTTAAATTAATTAAGAAGAGAAGACAAGAAATGACAAGACAAGACAAGACAAGACAAGACAAAACAAGACAAGACAAGACAAGACAAGACAAGACAAGACAAGACAAGACAAGACATGATAAGACAAAACAAGACAAGACAAGACAATTGTGTTTGATTTGTTTTTAAATTAATTAAGAAGAGAAGACAAGACAAGACAAGATAAGACAAGACAAGACAAGACAAGACAATTCTGTTTGATTTGTAATTAATTAAAAAGATAAGATAAGACAAGACAAGGCTAGACAGGAAAAGGCAAAACAAGACAAGACAATTGTGTTTGATTTGTTTTTAAATTAATTAAGAAGATAAGACAAAACAAGACAAGACATTTTTTTTATTTGACAAGACAAGACAAGACAAGACAAGACAAGACAAGACAAAACAAGACATGACAAGACAAAACAAGACAAGACAAGACAATTGTGTTTGATTTGTTTTTAAATTAATTAAGAAGATAAAACAAAACAAGACAAGACATGACATGACAAGACAAAACAAGACAAGCCATTTTTTTTATTTGACAAGACAAGACAAGACAAGACAAGACAAGACAAGACAAGACAAGACAAGACAAGACAAGACAAGACAAGACAAGACAAGACAAGACTAGACAAGACAAGACAAGACAAGACAAGACATGACAAGACAAAACAAGACAAGACAAGAAAATTCTGTTTGATTTGTTTTTAAATTAATTAAAAAGATAAGACAAGGCAAGGCTAGACAGAAAAAGGCAAAACAAGACAAGACAATTGTGTTTGATTTGTTTTTAAATTAATTAAGAAGATAAGACAAAACAAGACAAGACATGACATGACAAGACATGACAAGACAAAACAAGACAAGACATTTTTTTATTTGTTTCTAAACTAATTAAGAATAGAAGACAAGACAAGACACGACAAGATACAACAAGACAAGACATGACAAGACAGGACAAGACAAGACAAGATAAGACAAGACAAGACAAGACAAGACAAGACAATTCTGTTTGATTTGTTTTTAAATTAATTAAAAGATAAGACAAGACAAGGCTAGACAGGAAAAGGCAAGACAAGGCAAGACAATTGTGTTTGATTTGTTTTTAAATTAATTAAGAAGATAAGACAAAACAAGACAAGACATGACATGACAAGACATGACAAGACAAAACAAGACAAGACATTTTTTTTATTTGTTTCTAAACTAATTAAGAATAGAAGACAAGACAAGACATGACAAGACAAGACAAGACAAGACAAGACAAGAATAGACAAGACAAGACAATTGTGTTTGATTTGTTTTTAAATTAATTAAGATGATAAGACAAAACAAATTAATACAAGACAAGACAAGGCAAGACAAGACAAGACAAGACATTTATTTTATTTGTTTCTAAACTAATTAAAAAGAGAAGACAAGACAAGGCAAGACAAGACATGACAAGACATTTATTTTATTTGTTTCTAAACTAATTAAGAAGAGAAGACAACACAAGGCAAGACAAGACATGACATGACAAGACAAAACAAGACAAGACATTTTTTTTTATTTGACAAGACAAGACAAGACAAGACAAGACAAGACAAGACAAGACAAGACAAGACAAGACAAGACAAGACAAGACAAGACAAGACAAGACAAGACAAGACAAGACAAGACAAGACAAGACAAGACTAGACAAGACAAGACAAGACATGACAAGACAAAACAAGATATACAAGACAAAACAAGACAAGACAAGACAAGACAATTCTGTTTGATTTGTTTTTAAATTAATTAAAAAGATAAGACAAGGCAAGGCTAGACAGAAAAAGGCAAAACAAGACAAGACAATTGTGTTTGATTTGTCTTTAAATTAATTAAGAAGATAAGACAAAACAAGACAAGACATGACATGACAAGACATGACAAGACAAAACAAGACAAGACATTTTTTTTATTTGTTTCTAAACTAATTAAGAATAGAAGACAAGACAAGACAAGACAAGATACAACAAGACAAGACATGACAAGACAAGACAAGACAAGAAGAGACAAGATAAGACAAGACAAGACAATTCAGTTTGATTTGTTTTTAAATTAATTAAAAAGATAAGACAAGACAAGGCTAGACAGGAAAAGGCAAGACAAGACAAGACAATTGTGTTTGATTTGTTTATAAATTAATTAAAAAGATAAGACAAGACAAGGCTAGACAGGAAAAGGCAAGACAAGACAAGACAATTGTGTTTGATTTGTTTTTAAATTAATTAAGAAGATAAGACAAAACAAGACAAGACATGACATGACAAGACATGACAAGACAAAACAAGACAAGACATTTTTTTTATTTGTTTCTAAACTAATTAAGAATAGAAGACAAGACAAGACAAGACATGACAAGACAAGACAAGACAAGACAAGACAAGACAAGACAAGACAAGACAAGACAAGACAAGACAAGACAAGACAAGACAAGACAAGACAAGACAAGACAAGACAAGATAAGACAAGACAAGACAAGACAAGACAAGACAAGACAAGACAAGACATTTATTTTATTTGTTTCTAAACTAATTAAGAAGAGAAGACAAGACAAGACATTTATTTTATTTGTTTCTAAACTAATTAAGAATAGAAGACAAGACAAGACAAGACAAGACAAGACAAGACAAGACAAGACAAGACAAGACAAGACAAGACAAGACAAGACAAGACAAGACAAGACAAGACAAGACAAGACAAGACAAGACAAGACAAGACAAGACAAGACAAGACAAGACAAGACAAGACAAGACAAGACAAGACAAGACAAGACAAGACAAGACAAGACAAGACAAGACAAGACAAGACAAGACAAGACAAGACAAGACAAGACAAGACAAGACAAGACAAGACAAGACAAGACAAGACAAGACAAGACAAGACAAGACAAGACAAGACAAGACAAGACAAGACAAGACAAGACAAGACAAGACAAGACAAGACAAGACAAGACAAGACAAGACAAGACAAGACAAGACAAGACAAGACAAGACAAGACAAGACAAGACAAGGCAAGACAAGACAAGACAAGACAAGACAAGACAAGACAAGACAAGACAAGACAAGACAAGACAAGACAAGACAAGACAAGACAAGACAAGACAAGACAAGACAAGACAAGACAAGACATGACAAGACAAAACAAGACAAGACAAGACAATTCTGTTTGATTTGTTTTTAAATTAATTAAAAAGATAAGACAAGGCAAGGCTAGACAGAAAGAGGCAAAACAAGACAAGACAATTGTGTTTGATTTGTTTTTAAATTAATTAAGAAGATAAGACAAAACAAGACAAGACATGACATGACAAGACAAAACAAGACAAGACATTTTTTTTATTTGTTTCTAAACTAATTAAGAATAGAAGACAAGACAAGACAAGACAAGATACAACAAGACAAGACATGACAAGACAAGACAAGACAAGACAAGATAAGACAAGACAAGACAAGACAAGACAAGACAAGACAATTCTGTTTGATTTGTTTTTAAATTAATTAAAAAGATAAGACAAGACAAGGCTAGACAGGAAAAGGCAAGACAAGACAAGACAATTGTGTTTGATTTGTTTTTAAATTAATTAAGAAGATAAGACAAAACAAGACAAGACATGACATGACAAGACATGACAAGACAAAACAAGACAAGACATTTTTTTTTATTTGTTTCTAAACTAATTAAGAATAGAAGACAAGACAAGACAAGACATGACAAGACAAGACAAGACAAGACAAGAATAGACAAGACAAGACAAGTTAAAACAAGACAAGACAATTGTGTTTGATTTGTTTTTAAACTAATTAAGATGATAAGACAAAACAAAATAAGACAAGACAAGACAAGACATTTATTTTATTTGTTTCTTAACTAATTAAGAAGAGAAGACAAGACAAGACATTTATTTTATTTGTTTCTAAACTAATTAAGAAGAGAAGACAAGACAAGGCAAGACAAGACATGACAAGACAAAACAAGACAAGACAAGACAATTGTGTTTGATTTGTTTTTAAATTAATTAAGAAGATAAGACAAGACAAGACAAGACAAGACATTTATTTTATTTGTTTCACAACTAATTAAGAAGAGAAGACAAGACAAGACAAGACAAGACAAGACAAGACAAGACAAGACAAGACAAGACAAGACAAGACAAGACAAGACAAGACAAGACAAGACAAGACAAGACAAGACAAGACATGACAAGACAAAACAAGACAAGACAAGACAATTGTGTTTGATTTGTTTTTAAATTAATTAAGAAGAGAAGACAAGACAAGACAATACAACACAAGACAAGACAAGACAAGACATGACAAGACAAAACAAGACAAGACAAGACAATTGTGTTTGATTTGTTTTTAAATTAATTAAGAAGAGAAGACAAGAAATGACAAGACAAGACAAGACAAGACAAGACAAGACAAGACAAGACAAGACATGATAAGACAAAACAAGACAAGACAAGACAATTGTGTTTGATTTGTTTTTAAATTAATTAAGAAGAGAAGACAAGACAAGACAAGACAAGACAAGATAAGACAAGACAAGACAAGACAAGACAATTCTGTTTGATTTGTAATTAATTAAAAAGATAAGATAAGACAAGACAAGGCTAGACAGGAAAAGGCAAGACAAGACAAGACAATTGTGTTTGATTTGTTTTTAAATTAATTAAGAAGATAAGACAAAACAAGACAAGACATGACATGACAAGACAAAACAAGACAAGACATTTTTTTTTATTTGACAAGACAAGACAAGACAAGACAAGACAAGACAAGACAAGACAAAACAAGACATGACAAGACAAAACAAGACAAGACAAGACAATTGTGTTTGATTTGTTTTTAAATTAATTAAGAAGATAAAACAAAACAAGACAAGACATGACATGACAAGACAAAACAAGACAAGCCATTTTTTTTATTTGACAAGACAAGACAAGACAAGACAAGACAAGACAAGACAAGACAAGACAAGACAAGACAAGACAAGACAAGACAAGACAAGACAAGACAAGACTAGACAAGACAAGACAAGACAAGACAAGACAAGACATGACAAGACAAAACAAGACAAGACATTTTTTTTATTTGTTTCTAAACTAATTAAGAATAGAAGACAAGACAAGACATGACAAGACAAGACAAGACAAGACAAGACAAGAATAGACAAGACAAGACAATTGTGTTTGATTTGTTTTTAAATTAATTAGGATGATAAGACAAAACAAAATAATACAAGACAAGACAAGGCAAGACAAGACAAGACAAGACATTTATTTTATTTGTTTCTAAACTAATTAAAAAGAGAAGACAAGACAAGGCAAGACAAGACATGACAAGACATTTATTTTATTTGTTTCTAAACTAATTAAGAAGAGAAGACAACACAAGGCAAGACAAGACATGACATGACAAGACAAAACAAGACAAGACATTTTTTTTATTTGACAAGACAAGACAAGACAAGACAAGACAAGACAAGACTAGACAAGACAAGACAAGACATGACAAGACAAAACAAGACAAAACAAGACAAAACAAGACAAGACAAGACAATTCTGTTTGATTTGTTTTTAAATTAATTAAAAAGATAAGACAAGGCAAGGCTAGACAGAAAAAGGCAAAACAAGACAAGACAATTGTGTTTGATTTGTCTTTAAATTAATTAAGAAGATAAGACAAAACAAGACAAGACATGACATGACAAGACATGACAAGACAAAACAAGACAAGACATTTTTTTATTTGTTTCTAAACTAATTAAGAATAGAAGACAAGACAAGGCAATTGTGTTTGATTTGTTTTTAAATTAATTAAGAAGATAAGACAAAACAAGACAAGACATGACATGACAAGACAAAACAAGACAAGACATTTTTTTTATTTGTTTCTAAACTAATTAAGAAGAGAAGACAAGACAAGACATTTATTTTATTTGTTTCTAAACTAATTAAGAATAGAAGACAAGACAAGACAAGACAAGACAAGACAAGACAAGACAAGACAAGACAAGACAAGACAAGACAAGACAATTCTGTTTGATTTGTTTTTAAATTAATTAAAAAGATAAGACAAGGCAAGGCTAGACAGGAAAAGGCAAGACAAGACAAGACAATTGTGTTTGATTTGTTTATAAATTAATTAAAAAGATAAGACAAGACAAGGCTAGACAGGAAAAGGCAAGACAAGACAAGACAATTGTGTTTGATTTGTTTTTAAATTAATTAAGAAGATAAGACAAAACAAGACAAGACATGACATGACAAGGCATGACAAGACAAAACAAGACAAGACATTTTTTTTATTTGTTTCTAAACTAATTAAGAATAGAAGACAAGACAAGACAAGACATGACAAGACAAGACAAGACAAGACAAGACAAGACAAGACAAGACAAGACAAGACAAGACAAGACAAGACAAGACAAGACAAGACAAGACAAGACAAGATAAGACAAGACAAGACAAGACAAGACAAGACAAGACAAGACAAGACAAGACATTTATTTTATTTGTTTCTAAACTAATTAAAAAGAGAAGACAAGACAAGGCAAGACAAGACATGACAAGACATTTATTTTATTTGTTTCTAAACTAATTAAGAAGAGAAGACAACACAAGGCAAGACAAGACATGACATGACAAGACAAAACAAGACAAGACATTTTTTTTATTTGACAAGACAAGACAAGACAAGACAAGACAAGACAAGACAAGACAAGACAAGACAAGACAAGACTAGACAAGACAAGACAAGACATGACAAGACAAAACAAGACAAAACAAGACAAAACAAGACAAGACAAGACAATTCTGTTTGATTTGTTTTTAAATTAATTAAAAAGATAAGACAAGGCAAGGCTAGACAGGAAAAGGCAAGACAAGACAAGACAATTGTGTTTGATTTGTTTATAAATTAATTAAAAAGATAAGACAAGACAAGGCTAGACAGGAAAAGGCAAGACAAGACAAGACAATTGTGTTTGATTTGTTTTTAAATTAATTAAGAAGATAAGACAAAACAAGACAAGACATGACATGACAAGGCATGACAAGACAAAACAAGACAAGACATTTTTTTTATTTGTTTCTAAACTAATTAAGAATAGAAGACAAGACAAGACAAGACATGACAAGACAAGACAAGACAAGACAAGACAAGACAAGACAAGACAAGACAAGACAAGACAAGACAAGACAAGACAAGACAAGACAAGACAAGACAAGACAAGATAAGACAAGACAAGACAAGACAAGACAAGACAAGACAAGACAAGACAAGACAAGACATTTATTTTATTTGTTTCTAAACTAATTAAGAAGAGAAGACAAGACAAGACATTTATTTTATTTGTTTCTAAACTAATTAAGAATAGAAGACAAGACAAGACAAGACAAGACAAGACAAGACAAGACAAGACAAGACAAGACAAGACAAGACAAGACAAGACAAGACAAGACAAGACAAGACAAGACAAGACAAGACAAGACAAGACAAGACAAGACAAGACAAGGCAAGACAAGACAAGACAAGACAAGACAAGACAAGACAAGACAAGACAAGACAAGACAAGACAAGACAAGACAAGACAAGACAAGACAAGACAAGACAAGACAAGACAAGACAAGACAAGACAAGACAAGACAAGACATGACAAGACAAAACAAGACAAGACAAGACAATTCTGTTTGATTTGTTTTTAAATTAATTAAAAAGATAAGACAAGGCAAGGCTAGACAGAATGAGGCAAAACAAGACAAGACAATTGTGTTTGATTTGTTTTTAAATTAATTAAGAAGATAAGACAAAACAAGACAAGACATGACATGACAAGACAAAACAAGACAAGACATTTTTTTTATTTGTTTCTAAACTAATTAAGAATAGAAGACAAGACAAGACAAGACAAGATACAACAAGACAAGACATGACAAGACAAGACAAGACAAGACAAGATAAGACAAGACAAGACAAGACAAGACAATTCTGTTTGATTTGTTTTTAAATTAATTAAAAAGATAAGACAAGACAAGGCTAGACAGGAAAAGGCAAGACAAGACAAGACAATTGTGTTTGATTTGTTTTTAAATTAATTAAGAAGATAAGACAAAACAAGACAAGACATGACATGACATGACATGACATGACAAGACAAAACAAGACAAGACATTTTTTTTTTATTTGTTTCTAAACTAATTAAGAATAGAAGACAAGACAAGACAAGACAAGAATAGACAAGACAAGACAAGTTAAAACAAGACAAGACAATTGTGTTTGATTTGTTTTTAAACTAATTAAGATGATAAGACAAAACAAAATAAGACAAGACAAGACAAGACAAGACAAGACAAGACATTTATTTTATTTGTTTCTTAACTAATTAAGAAGAGAAGACAAGACAAGACATTTATTTTATTTGTTTCTAAACTAATTAAGAAGAGAAGACAAGACAAGGCAAGACAAGACATGACAAGACAAAACAAGACAAGACAAGACAATTGTGTTTGATTTGTTTTTAAATTAATTAAGAAGATAAGACAAGACAAGACAAGACAAGACATTTATTTTATTTGTTTCACAACTAATTAAGAAGAGAAGACAAGACAAGACAAGACAAGACAAGACAAGACAAGACAAGACAAGACAAGACAAGACAAGACAAGACAAGACAAGACAAGACAAGACAAGACAAGACATGACAAGACAAAACAAGACAAGACAAGACAATTGTGTTTGATTTGTTTTTAAATTAATTAAGAAGAGAAGACAAGACAAGACAATACAAGACAAGACAAGACAAGACAAGACATGACAAGACAAAACAAGACAAGACAAGACAATTGTGTTTGATTTGTTTTTAAATTAATTAAGAAGAGAAGACAAGAAATGACAAGACAAGACAAGACAAGACAAGACAAGACAAGACATGATAAGACAAAACAAGACAAGACAAGACAATTGTGTTTGATTTGTTTTTAAATTAATTAAGAAGAGAAGACAAGACAAGACAAGACAAGATAAGACAAGACAAGACAAGACAAGACAATTCTGTTTGATTTGTAATTAATTAAAAAGATAAGATAAGACAAGACAAGGCTAGACAGGAAAAGGCAAGACAAGACAAGACAATTGTGTTTGATTTGTTTTTAAATTAATTAAGAAGATAAGACAAAACAAGACAAGACATGACATGACAAGACAAAACAAGACAAGACATTTTTTTATTTGACAAGACAAGACAAGACAAGACAAGACAAGACAAGACAAGACAAAACAAGACATGACAAGACAAAACAAGACAAGGCAAGACAATTGTGTTTGATTTGTTTTTAAATTAATTAAGAAGATAAAACAAAACAAGACAAGACATGACATGACAAGACAAAACAAGACAAGCCATTTTTTTTATTTGACAAGACAAGACAAGACAAGACAAGACAAGACAAGACAAGACAAGACAAGACAAGACAAGACAAGACAAGACAAGACAAGACAAGACAAGACAAGACAAGACAAGACAAGACAAGACAAGACAAGACAAGACAAGACAAGACAAGACAAGACTAGACAAGACAAGACAAGACAAGACAAGACAAGACATGACAAGACAAAACAAGACAAGACAAGAAAATTCTGTTTGATTTGTTTTTAAATTAATTAAAAAGATAAGACAAGGCAAGGCTAGACAGAAAAAGGCAAAACAAGACAAGACAATTGTGTTTGATTTGTTTTTAAATTAATTAAGAAGATAAGACAAAACAAGACAAGACATGACATGACAAGACATGACAAGACAAAACAAGACAAGACATTTTTTTATTTGTTTCTAAACTAATTAAGAATAGAAGACAAGACAAGACACGACAAGATACAACAAGACAAGACAAGACAAGATAAGACAAGACAAGACAAGACAAGACAATTCTGTTTGATTTGTTTTTAAATTAATTAAAAAGATAAGACAAGACAAGGCTAGACAGGAAAAGGCAAGACAAGGCAAGACAATTGTGTTTGATTTGTTTTTAAATTAATTAAGAAGATAAGACAAAACAAGACAAGACATGACATGACAAGACATGACAAGACAAAACAAGACAAGACATTTTTTTTATTTGTTTCTAAACTAATTAAGAATAGAAGACAAGACAAGACAAGACAAGAATAGACAAGACAAGACAAGTTAAGACAAGACAAGACAATTGTGTTTGATTTGTTTTTAAATTAATTAAGATGATAAGACAAAACAAAATAAGACAAGACAAGACAAGGCAAGACAATACAAGACAAGACATTTATTTTATTTGTTTCTAAACTAATTAAGAAGAGAAGACAAGACAAGGCAAGACAAGACATGACATGACAAGACAAAACAAGACAAGACATTTTTTTTATTTGACAAGACAAGACAAGACAAGACAAGACAAGACAAGACAAGACAAGACAAGACAAGACAAGACAAGACAAGACAAGACAAGACAAGACAAGACAAGACAAGACAAGACAAGACTAGACAAGACAAGACAAGACATGACAAGACAAAACAAGACAAAACAAGACATGACAAGACAATTCTGTTTGATTTGTTTTTAAATTAATTAAAAAGATAAGACAAGGCAAGGCTAGACAGAAAAAGGCAAAACAAGACAAGACAATTGTGTTTGATTTGTCTTTAAATTAATTAAGAAGATAAGACAAAACAAGACAAGACATGACATGACAAGACATGACAAGACAAAACAAGACAAGACATTTTTTTTATTTGTTTCTAAACTAATTAAGAATAGAAGACAAGACAAGACAAGACAAGATACAACAAGACAAGACATGACAAGACAAGACAAGACAAGAAGAGACAAGATAAGACAAGACAAGACGATTCTGTTTGATTTGTTTTTAAATTAATTAAAAAGATAAGACAAGACAAGGCTAGACAGGAAAAGGCAAGACAAGACAAGACAATTGTGTTTGATTTGTTTTTAAATTAATTAAGAAGATAAGACAAAACAAGACAAGACATGACAAGACAAGACATTTTTTTTATTTGTTTCTAAACTAATAAAGAATAGAAGACAAGACAAGACAAGACAAGACATGACAAGACAAGACAAGACAAGACAAGACAAGAATAGACAAGACAAGACAAGTTAAGAGAAGACAAGACAATTGTGTTTGATTTGTTTTTAAATTAATTAAGATGATAAAACAAAACAAAATAAGACAAGACAAGACAAGACAAGACAAGACAAGACATTTATTTTATTTGTTTCTAAACTAATTAAGAAGAGAAGACAAGACAAGGCAAGACAAGACATGACAAGACAAAACAAGACAAGACAAGACAATTGTGTTTGATTTGTTTTTAAATTAATTAAGCAGATAAGACAAGACAAGACAAGACAAGACAAGACAAGACAAGACAAGACATTTATTTTATTTGTTTCTAAACTAATTAAGAAGAGAACACAAGACAAGACAAGACAAGACAAGACAAGACAAGACAAGACAATTGTGTTTGATTTGTTTTTAAATTAATTAAGAAGAGAAGACAAGACAAGACAAGACAAGACATTTTTTTATTTGTTTCTAAACTAATTAAGAAGAGAAGACAAGACAAGGCAATTGTGTTTGATTTGTTTTTAAATTAATTAAGAAGATAAGACAAAACAAGACAAGACATGACATGACAAGACAAAACAAGACAAGACATTTTTTTTATTTGTTTCTAAACTAATTAAGAATAGAAGACAAGACAAGACAAGACAAGACAAGACAAGACAAGACAAGACAAGACAAGACAAGACAAGACAAGACAAGACAAGACAAGACAAGAAAGACAAGACAAGACAAGACAAGACAAGACAAGACAAGACAAGACAAGACAAGACAAGACAAGACAAGACAAGACAAGACAAGACAAGACAAGACAAGACAAGACAAGACAAGACAAGACAAGACAAGACAAGACAAGACAAGACAAGACAAGACAAGACAAGACAAGACAAGACAAGACACGACAAGATACAACAAGACAAGACATGACAAGACAAGACAAGATAAGACAAGACAAGACAAGACAAGACAATTCTGTTTGATTTGTTTTTAAATTAATTAAAAAGAGAAGACAAGACAAGGCTAGACAGGAAAAGGCAAGACAAGACAAGACAATTGTGTTTGATTTGTGTTTAAATTAATTAAGAAGATAAGACAAAACAAGACAAGACATGACATGACAAGACATGACAAGACAAAACAAGACAAGACATTTTTTTTATTTATTTCTAAACTAATTAAGAATAGAAGACAAGACAAGACAAGACATGACAAGACAAGACAAGACAAGACAAGACAAGAATAGACAAGACAAGACAAGTTAAGACAAGACAAGACAATTGTGTTTGATTTGTTTTTAAATTAATTAAGATGATAAGACAAAACAAAATAAGACAAGACAAGACAAGGCAAGACAAGACAAGACAAGACATTTATTTTATTTGTTTCTAAACTAATTAAGAAGAGAAGACAAGACAAGGCAAGACAAGACATGACAAGACATTTATTTTATTTGGTTCTAAACTAATTAAGAAGAGAAGACAAGACAAGGCAAGACAAGACATGACATGACAAGACAAAACAAGACAAGACATTTTTTTATTTGACAAGACAAGACAAGACAAGACAAGACAAGACAAGACAAGACAAGACAAGACAAGACAAGACAAGGCAAGACAAGACAAGACAAGACAAGACAAGACAAGACAAGACAAGACAAGACAAGACAAGACAAGACAAGACACGACAAGATACAACAAGACAAGACAAGACAAGACAAGACAAAACAAGACAAGACAAGACAATTCTGTTTGATTTGTTTTTAATTTAATTAAAAAGATAAGACAAGGCAAGGCTAGACAGAAAAAGGCAAAACAAGACAAGACAATTGTGTTTGATTTGTTTTTAAATTAATTAAGAAGATAAGACAAAACAAGACAAGACATGACATGACAAGACATGACAAGACAAAACAAGACAAGACATTTTTTTTATTTGTTTCTAAACTAATTAAGAATAGAAGACAAGACAAGACAAGACAAGAATAGACAAGACAAGACAAGTTAAGACAAGACAAGACAATTGTGTTTGATTTGTTTTTAAATTAATTAAGATGATAAGACAAAACAAAATAAGACAAGACAAGACAAGGAAAGACAATACAAGACAAGACATTTATTTTATTTGTTTCTAAACTAATTAAGAAGAGAAGACAAGACAAGGCAAGACAAGACATGACATGACAAGACAAAACAAGACAAGACATTTTTTTTATTTGACAAGACAAGACAAGACAAGACAAGACAAGACAAGACAAGACAAGACAAGACCAGACAAGACAAGACAAGACAAGACAAGACAAGACAAGACAAGACTAGACAAGACAAGACAAGACATGACAAGACAAAACAAGACAAAACAAGACATGACAAGACAATTCTGTTTGATTTGTTTTTAAATTAATTAAAAAGATAAGACAAGGCAAGGCTAGACAGAAAAAGGCAAAACAAGACAAGACAATTGTGTTTGATTTGTCTTTAAATTAATTAAGAAGATAAGACAAAACAAGACAAGACATGACATGACAAGACATGACAAGACAAAACAAGACAAGACATTTTTTTTATTTGTTTCTAAACTAATTAAGAATAGAAGACAAGACAAGACAAGACAAGACAAGAAGAGACAAGATAAGACAAGACAAGACGATTCTGTTTGATTTGTTTTTAAATTAATTAAAAAGATAAGACAAGACAAGGCTAGACAGGAAAAGGCAAGACAAGACAAGACAATTGTGTTTGATTTGTTTTTAAATTAATTAAGAAGATAAGACAAAACAAGACAAGACATGACAAGACAAGACATTTTTTTTATTTGTTTCTAAACTAATAAAGAATAGAAGACAAGACAAGACAAGACAAGACATGACAAGACAAGACAAGACAAGACAAGACAAGACAAGACAAGAATAGACAAGACAAGACAAGTTAAGAGAAGACAAGACAATTGTGTTTGATTTGTTTTTAAATTAATTAAGATGATAAAACAAAACAAAATAAGACAAGACAAGACAAGACAAGACATTTATTTTATTTGTTTCTAAACTAATTAAGAAGAGAAGACAAGACAAGGCAAGACAAGACATGACAAGACAAAACAAGACAAGACAAGACAATTGTGTTTGATTTGTTTTTAAATTAATTAAGCAGATAAGACAAGACAAGACAAGACAAGACAAGGCAAGACATTTATTTTATTTGTTTCTAAACTAATTAAGAAGAGAACACAAGACAAGACAAGACAAGACAAGACAAAGACAAGACAAGACAATTGTGTTTGATTTGTTTTTAAATTAATTAAGAAGAGAAGACAAGACAAGACAAGACAAGACATTTTTTTATTTGTTTCTAAACTAATTAAGAAGAGAAGACAAGACAAGGCAATTGTGTTTGATTTGTTTTTAAATTAATTAAGAAGATAAGACAAAACAAGACAAGACATGACATGACAAGACAAAACAAGACAAGACATTTTTTTTATTTGTTTCTAAACTAATTAAGAATAGAAGACAAGACAAGACAAGACAAGACAAGACAAGGCAAGACAAGACAAGACAAGACAAGACAAGACAAGAAAGACAAGACAAGACAAGACAAGACAAGACAAGACAAGACAAGACAAGACAAGACAAGACAAGACAAGACAAGACAAGACAAGACAAGACAAGACAAGACAAGACAAGACAAGACAAGACAAGACAAGACAAGACACGACAAGATACAACAAGACAAGACATGACAAGACAAGACAAGACAAGACAAGATAAGACAAGACAAGACAAGACAATTCTGTTTGATTTGTTTTTAAATTAATTAAAAAGATAAGACAAGACAAGGCTAGACAGGAAAAGGCAAGACAAGACAAGACAATTGTGTTTGATTTGTTTTTAAATTAATTAAGAAGATAAGACAAAACAAGACAAGACATGACATGACAAGACATGACAAGACAAAACAAGACAAGACATTTTTTTTATTTGTTTCTAAACTAATTAAGAATAGAAGACAAGACAAGACAAGACATGACAAGACAAGACAAGACAAGACAAGACAAGAATAGACAAGACAAGACAAGTTAAGACAAGACAAGACAATTGTGTTTGATTTGTTTTTAAATTAATTAAGATGATAAGACAAAACAAAATAAGACAAGACAAGACAAGGCAAGACAAGACAAGACAAGACATTTATTTTATTTGTTTCTAAACTAATTAAGAAGAGAAGACAAGACAAGGCAAGACAAGACATGACAAGACATTTATTTTATTTGGTTCTAAACTAATTAAGAAGAGAAGACAAGACAAGGCAAGAAAAGACATGACATGACAAGACAAAACAAGACAAGACATTTTTTTATTTGACAAGACAAGACAAGAAAAGACAAGACAAGACAAGACAAGACAAGACAAGACAAGACAAGACAAGACTAGACAAGACAAGACAAGACAAGACAAGACAAGACAAGACAAGACAAGACAAGACAAGACAAGACAAGACAAGACAAGACAAGACAAGACAAGACAAGACAAGACAAGACAAGACAAGACACGACAAGGTACAACAAGACAAGACATGACAAGACAAGACAATACAAGACAAGACAAAACAAGACAAGACAAGACAATTCTGTTTGATTTGTTTTTAATTTAATTAAAAAGATAAGACAAGGCAAGGCTAGACAGAAAAAGGCAAAACAAGACAAGACAATTGTGTTTGATTTGTCTTTAAATTAATTAAGAAGATAAGACAAAACAAGACATGACATGACAAGACATGACAAGACAAAACAAGACAAGACATTTTTTTTATTTGTTTCTAAACTAATTAAGAATAGAAGACAAGACAAGACAAGACAAGATACAACAAGACAAGACATGACAAGACAAGACAAGACAATAAGAGACAAGATAAGACAAGACAAGACAATTCTGTTTGATTTGTTTTTAAATTAATTAAAAAGATAAGACAAGACAAGGCTAGACAGGAAAAGGCAAGACAAGACAAGACAATTGTGTTTGATTTGTTTTTAAATTAATTAAGAAGATAAGACAAAACAAGACAAGACATGACATGACAAGACATGACAAGACAAGACATTTTTTTTATTTGTTTCTAAACTAATAAAGAATAGAAGACAAGACAAGACAAGACATGACAAGACAGACAAGACAAGACAAGAATAGACAAAACAAGACAAGTTAAGAGAAGACAAGACAATTGTGTTTGATTTGTTTTTAAATTAATTAAGATGATAAAACAAAACAAAATAAGACAAGACAAGACAAGACAAGACATTTATTTTATTTGTTTCTAAATTAATTAAGAAGAGAAGACAAGACAAGGCAAGACAAGACATGACAAGACAAAACAAGACAAGACAAGACAATTGTGTTTGATTTGTTTTTAAATTAATTAAGCAGATAAGACAAGACAAGACAAGACAAGGCAAGACAAGACATGACAAGACATTTATTTTATTTGGTTCTAAACTAATTAAGAAGAGAAGACAAGACAAGGCAAGACAAGACATGACATGACAAGACAAAACAAGACAAGACATTTTTTTATTTGACAAGACAAGACAAGAAAAGACAAGACAAGACAAGACAAGACAAGACAAGACAAGACAAGACAAGACAAGACTAGACAAGACAAGACAAGACAAGACAAGACAAGACAAGACAAGACATGACATGACAAGACATGACAAGACAAAACAAGACAAGACATTTTTTTTATTTTTTTCTAAACTAATTAAGAATAGAAGACAAGACAAGACAAGACAAGAATAGACAAGACAAGACAAGTTAAGACAAGACAAGACAATTGTGTTTGATTTGTTTTAAAATTAATTAAGATGATAAGACAAAACAAAATAAGACAAGACAAGACAAGGAAAGACAATACAAGACAAGACATTTATTTTATTTGTTTCTAAACTAAATAAGAAGAGAAGACAAGACAAGGCAAGACAAGACATGACATGACAAGACAAAACAAGACAAGACATTTTTTTTATTTGACAAGACAAGACAAGACAAGACAAGACAAGACAAGACAAGACAAGACAAGACAAGACAAGACAAGACAAGACTAGACAAGACAAGACAAGACATGACAAGACAAAACAAGACAAAACAAGACATGACAAGACAATTCTGTTTGATTTGTTTTTAAATTAATTAAAAAGATAAGACAAGGCAAGGCTAGACAGAAAAAGGCAAAACAAGACAAGACAATTGTGTTTGATTTGTCTTTAAATTAATTAAGAAGATAAGACAAAACAAGACAAGACATGACATGACAAGACATGACAAGACAAAACAAGACAAGACATTTTTTTTATTTGTTTCTAAACTAATTAAGAATAGAAGACAAGACAAGACAAGACAAGATACAACAAGACAAGACATGACAAGACAAGACAAGACAAGAAGAGACAAGATAAGACAAGACAAGACGATTCTGTTTGATTTGTTTTTAAATTAATTAAAAAGATAAGACAAGACAAGGATAGACAGGAAAAGGCAAGACAAGACAAGACAATTGTGTTTGATTTGTTTTTAAATTAATTAAGAAGATAAGACAAAACAAGACAAGACATGACAAGACAAGACATTTTTTTTATTTGTTTCTAAACTAATAAAGAATAGAAGACAAGACAAGACAAGACAAGACATGACAAGACAAGACAAGACAAGACAAGACAAGAATAGACAAGACAAGACAAGTTAAGAGAAGACAAGACAATTGTGTTTGATTTGTTTTTAAATTAATTAAGATGATAAAACAAAACAAAATAAGACAAGACAAGACAAGACAAGACATTTATTTTATTTGTTTCTAAACTAATTAAGAAGAGAAGACAAGACAAGGCAAGACAAGACATGACAAGACAAAACAAGACAAGACAAGACAATTGTGTTTGATTTGTTTTTAAATTAATTAAGCAGATAAGACAAGACAAGACAAGACAAGACAAGACAAGACATTTATTTTATTTGTTTCTAAACTAATTAAGAAGAGAACACAAGACAAGACAAGACAAGACAAGACAAGACAAGACAAGACAATTGTGTTTGATTTGTTTTTAAATTAATTAGGAAGAGAAGACAAGACAAGACAAGACAAGACATTTTTTTATTTGTTTCTAAACTAATTAAGAAGAGAAGACAAGACAAGGCAATTGTGTTTGATTTGTTTTTAAATTAATTAAGAAGATAAGACAAAACAAGACAAGACATGACATGACAAGACAAAACAAGACAAGACATTTTTTTTATTTGTTTCTAAACTAATTAAGAATAGAAGACAAGACAAGACAAGACAAGACAAGACAAGACAAGACAAGACAAGACAAGACAAGACAAGACAAGACAAGACAAGACAAGACAAGAAAGACAAGACAAGACAAGACAAGACAAGACAAGACAAGACAAGACAAGACAAGACAAGACAAGACAAGACAAGACAAGACAAGACAAGACAAGACAAGACAAGACAAGACAAGACAAGACAAGACAAGACAAGACACGACAAGATACAACAAGACAAGACATGACAAGACAAGACAAGACAAGACAAGATAAGACAAGACAAGACAAGACAAGACAATTCTGTTTGATTTGTTTTTAAATTAATTAAAAAGATAAGACAAGACAAGGCTAGACAGGAAAAGGCAAGACAAGACAAGACAATTGTGTTTGATTTGTTTTTAAATTAATTAAGAAGATAAGACAAAACAAGACAAGACATGACATGACAAGACATGACAAGACAAAACAAGACAAGACATTTTTTTTATTTGTTTCTAAACTAATTAAGAATAGAAGACAAGACAAGACAAGACATGACAAGACAAGACAAGACAAGACAAGACAAGAATAGACAAGACAAGACAAGTTAAGACAAGACAAGACAATTGTGTTTGATTTGTTTTTAAATTAATTAAGATGATAAGACAAAACAAAATAAGACAAGACAAGACAAGGCAAGACAAGACAAGACAAGACATTTATTTTATTTGTTTCTAAACTAATTAAGAAGAGAAGACAAGACAAGGCAAGACAAGACATGACAAGACATTTATTTTATTTGGTTCTAAACTAATTAAGAAGAGAAGACAAGACAAGGCAAGACAAGACATGACATGACAAGACAAAACAAGACAAGACATTTTTTTATTTGACAAGACAAGACAAGAAAAGACAAGACAAGACAAGACAAGACAAGACAAGACAAGACAAGACAAGACTAGACAAGACAAGACAAGACAAGACAAGACAAGACAAGACAAGACAAGACAAGACAAGACAAGACAAGACAAGACAAGACAAGACAAGACAAGACAAGACAAGACAAGACAAGACAAGGCTAGACAGAAAAAGGCAAAACAAGACAAGACAATTGTGTTTGATTTGTCTTTAAATTAATTAAGAAGATAAGACAAAACAAGACAAGACAAGACTAGACAAGACAAGACAAGACATGACAAGACAAAACAAGACAAAACAAGACATGACAAGACAATTCTGTTTGATTTGTTTTTAAATTAATTAAAAAGATAAGACAAGGCAAGGCTAGACAGAAAAAGGCAAAACAAGACAAGACAATTGTGTTTGATTTGTCTTTAAATTAATTAAGAAGATAAGACAAAACAAGACAAGACATGACATGACAAGACATGACAAGACAAAACAAGACAAGACATTTTTTTTATTTGTTTCTAAACTAATTAAGAATAGAAGACAAGACAAGACAAGACAAGATACAACAAGACAAGACATGACAAGACAAGACAAGACAAGAAGAGACAAGATAAGACAAGACAAGACGATTCTGTTTGATTTGTTTTTAAATTAATTAAAAAGATAAGACAAGACAAGGATAGACAGGAAAAGGCAAGACAAGACAAGACAATTGTGTTTGATTTGTTTTTAAATTAATTAAGAAGATAAGACAAAACAAGACAAGACATGACAAGACAAGACATTTTTTTTATTTGTTTCTAAACTAATAAAGAATAGAAGACAAGACAAGACAAGACAAGACATGACAAGACAAGACAAGACAAGACAAGACAAGAATAGACAAGACAAGACAAGTTAAGAGAAGACAAGACAATTGTGTTTGATTTGTTTTTAAATTAATTAAGATGATAAAACAAAACAAAATAAGACAAGACAAGACAAGACAAGACATTTATTTTATTTGTTTCTAAACTAATTAAGAAGAGAAGACAAGACAAGGCAAGACAAGACATGACAAGACAAAACAAGACAAGACAAGACAATTGTGTTTGATTTGTTTTTAAATTAATTAAGCAGATAAGACAAGACAAGACAAGACAAGACAAGACAAGACATTTATTTTATTTGTTTCTAAACTAATTAAGAAGAGAACACAAGACAAGACAAGACAAGACAAGACAAGACAAGACAAGACAATTGTGTTTGATTTGTTTTTAAATTAATTAGGAAGAGAAGACAAGACAAGACAAGACAAGACATTTTTTTATTTGTTTCTAAACTAATTAAGAAGAGAAGACAAGACAAGGCAATTGTGTTTGATTTGTTTTTAAATTAATTAAGAAGATAAGACAAAACAAGACAAGACATGACATGACAAGACAAAACAAGACAAGACATTTTTTTTATTTGTTTCTAAACTAATTAAGAATAGAAGACAAGACAAGACAAGACAAATTAAGAATAGAAGACAAGACAAGACAAGACAAGACAAGACAAGACAAGACAAGACAAGAAAGACAAGACAAGACAAGACAAGACAAGACAAGACAAGACAAGACAAGACAAGACAAGACAAGACAAGACAAGACAAGACAAGACAAGACAAGACAAGACAAGACAAGACAAGACAAGACAAGACAAGACAAGACAAGACAAGACACGACAAGATACAACAAGACAAGACATGACAAGACAAGACAAGACAAGACAAGATAAGACAAGACAAGACAAGACAAGACAATTCTGTTTGATTTGTTTTTAAATTAATTAAAAAGATAAGACAAGACAAGGCTAGACAGGAAAAGGCAAGACAAGACAAGACAATTGTGTTTGATTTGTTTTTAAATTAATTAAGAAGATAAGACAAAACAAGACAAGACATGACATGACAAGACATGACAAGACAAAACAAGACAAGACATTTTTTTTATTTGTTTCTAAACTAATTAAGAATAGAAGACAAGACAAGACAAGACATGACAAGACAAGACAAGACAAGACAAGACAAGAATAGACAAGACAAGACAAGTTAAGACAAGACAAGACAATTGTGTTTGATTTGTTTTTAAATTAATTAAGATGATAAGACAAAACAAAATAAGACAAGACAAGACAAGGCAAGACAAGACAAGACAAGACATTTATTTTATTTGTTTCTAAACTAATTAAGAAGAGAAGACAAGACAAGGCAAGACAAGACATGACAAGACATTTATTTTATTTGGTTCTAAACTAATTAAGAAGAGAAGACAAGACAAGGCAAGACAAGACATGACATGACAAGACAAAACAAGACAAGACATTTTTTTATTTGACAAGACAAGACAAGAAAAGACAAGACAAGACAAGACAAGACAAGACAAGACAAGACAAGACAAGACTAGACAAGACAAGACAAGACAAGACAAGACAAGACAAGACAAGACAAGACAAGACAAGACAAGACAAGACAAGACAAGACAAGACAAGACAAGACAAGACAAGACAAGACAAGACAAGACAAGACAAGACAAGACACGACAAGGTACAACAAGACAAGACATGACAAGACAAGACAAGACAAGACAAGACAAAACAAGACAAGACAAGACAATTCTGTTTGATTTGTTTTTAATTTAATTAAAAAGATAAGACAAGGCAAGGCTAGACAGAAAAAGGCAAAACAAGACAAGACAATTGTGTTTGATTTGTCTTTAAATTAATTAAGAAGATAAGACAAAACAAGACAAGACATGACATGACAAGACATGACAAGACAAAACAAGACAAGACATTTTTTTTATTTGTTTCTAAACTAATTAAGAATAGAAGACAAGACAAGACAAGACAAGATACAACAAGACAAGACATGACAAGACAAGACAAGACAATAAGAGACAAGATAAGACAAGACAAGACAATTCTGTTTGATTTGTTTTTAAATTAATTAAAAAGATAAGACAAGACAAGGCTAGACAGGAAAAGGCAAGACAAGACAAGACAATTGTGTTTGATTTGTTTTTAAATTAATTAAGAAGATAAGACAAAACAAGACAAGACATGACATGACAAGACATGACAAGACAAGACATTTTTTTTATTTGTTTCTAAACTAATAAAGAATAGAAGACAAGACAAGACAAGACAAGACATGACAAGACAGACAAGACAAGACAAGAATAGACAAAACAAGACAAGTTAAGAGAAGACAAGACAATTGTGTTTGATTTGTTTTTAAATTAATTAAGATGACAAAACAAAACAAAATAAGACAAGACAAGACAAGACAAGACATTTATTTTATTTGTTTCTAAATTAATTAAGAAGAGAAGACAAGACAAGGCAAGACAAGACATGACAAGACAAAACAAGACAAGACAAGACAATTGTGTTTGATTTGTTTTTAAATTAATTAAGCAGATAAGACAAGACAAGACAAGACAAGACAAGACAAGACAAGACAAGACATTTATTTTATTTGTTTCTAAACTAATTAAGAAGAGAAGACAAGACAAGACAAGACAAGACAAGACAAGACAATTGTGTTTGATTTGCTTTTAAATTAATTAAGAAGAGAAGACAAGACAAGACAAGACAAGACATTTTTTTTATTTGTTTCTAAACTAATTAAGAAGAGAAGACAAGACAAGGCAAGACAAGACATGACAAGACAAAACAAGACAAGACAAGACAAGGCAATTGTGTTTGATTTGTTTTTAAATTAATTAAGAAGATAAGACAAAACAAGACAAGACATTTTTTTTATTTGTTTCTAAACTAATTAAGAATAGAAGACAAGACAAGACAAGACAAGACAAGACAAGACAAGACAAGACAAGACAAGACAAGACTAGACAAGACAAGACATGACAAGACAAAACAAGACAAAACAAGACAAGACAAGACAATTCTGTTTGATTTGTTTTTAAATTAATTAAAAAGATAGGACAAGGCAAGGCTAGACAGAAAAAGGCAAAACAAGACAAGACAATTGTGTTTGATTTGTCTTTAAATTAATTAAGAAGATAAGACAAAACAAGACAAGACATGACATGACAAGACATGACAAGACAAAACAAGACAAGACATTTTTTTTATTTGTTTCTAAACTAATTAAGAATAGAAGACAAGACAAGACAAGACAAGACAAGACAAGACAAGACAAGACAAGACAAGACAAGACTAGACAAGACAAGACATGACAAGACAAAACAAGACAAAACAAGACAAGACAAGACAATTCTGTTTGATTTGTTTTTAAATTAATTAAAAAGATAGGACAAGGCAAGGCTAGACAGAAAAAGGCAAAACAAGACAAGACAATTGTGTTTGATTTGTCTTTAAATTAATTAAGAAGATAAGACAAAACAAGACAAGACATGACATGACAAGACATGACAAGACAAGACAAGACAAGACATTTATTTTATTTGTTTCTAAACTAATTAAGAAGAGAAGACAAGACAAGACAAGACAAGACAAGACAAGACAATTGTGTTTGATTTGTTTTTAAATTAATTAAGAAGATAAGACAAAACAAGACAAGACATGACATGACAAGACATGACAAGACAAGACATTTTTTTTATTTGTTTCTAAACTAATAAAGAATAGAAGACAAGACAAGACAAGACATGACAAGACAAGACAAGACAAGACAAGACAAGAATAGACAAGACAAGACAAGTTAAGAGAAGACAAGACAATTGTGTTTGATTTGTTTTTAAATTAATTAAGATGATAAAACAAAACAAAATAAGACAAGGCAAGACAAGACAAGACATTTATTTTATTTGTTTCTAAACTAATTAAGAAGAGAAGACAAGACAAGGCAAGACAAAACATGACAAGACAAAACAAGACAAGACAAGACAATTTTGTTTGATTTGTTTTTAAATTAATTAAGCAGATAAGACAAGACAAGACAAGACAAGACAAGACATTTATTTTATTTGTTTCTAAACTAATTAAGAAGAGAAGACAAGACAAGACAAGACAATTGTGTTTGATTTGTTTTTAAATTAATTAAGAAGAGAAGACAAGACAAGACAAGACAATACATTTTTTTTATTTGTTTCTAAACTAATTAAGAAGAGAAGACAAGACAAGGCAATTGTGTTTGATTTGTTTTTAAATTAATTAAGAAGATAAGACAAAACAAGACAAGACATGACATGACAAGACAAAACAAGACAAGACATTTTTTTTATTTGTTTCTAAACTAATTAAGAATAGAAGACAAGACAAGACAAGACAAGACAAGACAAGACAAGACAAGACAAGACAAGACAAGACAAGACAAGACAAGACAAGACAAGACACGACAAGATACAACAAGACAAGACATGACAAGACAAGACAAGACAAGACAAGATAAGACAAGACAAGACAAGACAATTCTGTTTGATTTGTTTTTAAATTAATTAAAAGACAAGACAAGACAAGACAAGACAAGACATTTATTTTATTTGTTTCTAAACTAATTAAGAAGAGAAGACAAGACAAGACAAGACAAGACAAGACAATTGTGTTTGATTTGTTTTTAAATTAATTAAGAAGAGAAGACAAGACAAGACAAGACAAGACATTTTTTTTATTTGTTTCTAAACTAATTAAGAAGAGAAGACAAGACAAGGCAATTGTGTTTGATTTGTTTTTAAATTAATTAAGAAGATAAGACAAAACAAGACAAGACATGACATGACAAGACAAAACAAGACAAGACATTTTTTTTATTTGTTTCTAAACTAATTAAGAAGAGAAGACAAGACAAGGCAAGACAAGACATGACAAGACATTTATTTTATTTGTTTCTAAACTAATTAAGAAGAGAAGACAAGACAAGGCAAGACAAGACATGACATGACAAGACAAAACAAGACAAGATATTTTTTTTATTTGACAAGACAAGACAAGACAAGACAAGACAAGACAAGACAAGACAAGACAAGACAAGACAAGACAAGACAAGACAAGACTAGACAAGACAAGACAAGACAAGACATGACAAGACAAAACAAGACAAAACAAGACAAGACAAGACAATTCTGTTTGATTTGTTTTTAAATTAATTAAAAAGATAAGACAAGGCAAGGCTAGACAGAAAAAGGCAAAACAAGACAAGACAATTGTGTTTGATTTGCCTTTAAATTAATTAAGAAGATAAGACAAAACAAGACAAGATATGACATGACAAGACATGACAAGACAAAACAAGACAAGACATTTTTTTTATTTGTTTCTAAACTAATTAAGAATAGAAGACAAGACAAGACAAGACAAGATACAACAAGACAAGACATGACAAGACAAGACAAGAAGAGACAAGATAAGACAAGACAAGACAATTCTGTTTGATTTGTTTTTAAATTAATTAAAAAGATAAGACAAGACAAGGCTAGACAGGAAAAGGCAAGACAAGACAAGACAATTGTGTTTGATTTGTTTTTAAATTAATTAAGAAGATAACACAAAACAAGACAAGACATGACATGACAAGACATGACAAGACAAGACATTTTTTTTATTTGTTTCTAAACTAATAAAGAATAGAAGACAAGACATGACAAGACATGACAAGACAAGACAAGACAAGACAAGACAAGACAAGACAAGAATAGACAAGACAAGACAAGTTAAGAGAAGACAAGACAATTGTGTTTGATTTGTTTTTAAATTAATTAAGATGATAAAACAAAACAAAATAAGACAAGACAAGACAAGACAAGACACGACAAGACATTTATTTTATTTGTTTCTAAACTAATTAAGAAGAGAAGACAAGACAAGGCAAGACAAGACATGACAAGACAAAACAAGACAAGACAAGACAATTGTGTTTGATTTGTTTTTAAATTAATTAAGCAGATAAGACAAGACAAGACAAGACAAGACAAGACATTTATTTTATTTGTTTCTAAACTAATTAAGAAGAGAAGACAAGACAAGACAAGACAAGACAATTGTGTTTGATTTGTTTTTAAATTAATTAAGAAGAGAAGACAAGACAGGACAAGACATTTTTTTTATTTGTTTCTAAACTAATTAAGAAGAGAAGACAAGACAAGGCAAGACAAGACATGACAAGACAAAACAAGACAAGACAAGACAAGGCAATTGTGTTTGATTTGTTTTTAAATTAATTAAGAAGATAAGACAAAACAAGACAAGACATGACATGACAAGACAAAACAAGACAAGACATTTTTTTTATTTGTTTCTAAACTAATTAAGAATAGAAGACAAGACAAGACAAGACAAGACAAGACAAGACAAGACAAGACAAGACAAGACAAGACAAGACAAGACACGACAAGATACAACAAGACAAGACATGACAAGACAAGACAAGACAAGACAAGATAAGACAAGACAAGACAAGACATTTATTTTATTTGTTTCTAAACTAATTAAGAAGAGAAGACAAGACAAGACAAGACAATTGTGTTTGATTTGTTTTTAAATTAATTAAGAAGAGAAGACAAGACAAGACAAGACAAGACATTTTTTTTATTTGTTTCTAAACTAATTAAGAAGAGAAGACAAGACAAGGCAATTGTGTTTGATTTGTTTTTAAATTAATTAAGAAGATAAGACAAAACAAGACAAGACAATACAAGACATTTATTTTATTTGTTTCTAAACTAATTAAGAAGAGAAGACAAGACAAGACAAGACAATTGTGTTTGATTTGTTTTTAAATTAATTAAGAAGAGAAGACAAGACAAGACAAGACAATACACTTTTTTTATTTGTTTCTAAACTAATTAAGAAGAGAAGACAAGACAAGGCAATTGTGTTTGATTTGTTTTTAAATTAATTAAGAAGATAAGACAAAACAAGACAAGACATGACATGACAAGACAAAACAAGACAAGACATTTTTTTTATTTGTTTCTAAACTAATTAAGAATAGAAGACAAGACAAGACAAGACAAGACAAGACAAGACAAGACAAGACAAGACAAGACAAGACAAGACAAGACAAGACAAGACAAGACAAGACACGACAAGATACAACAAGACAAGACATGACAAGACAAGACAAGACAAGACAAGATAAGACAAGACAAGACAAGACAATTCTGTTTGATTTGTTTTTAAATTAATTAAAAGACAAGACAAGACAAGACAAGACAAGACATTTATTTTATTTGTTTCTAAACTAATTAAGAAGAGAAGACAAGACAAGACAAGACAAGACAAGACAATTGTGTTTGATTTGTTTTTAAATTAATTAAGAAGAGAAGACAAGACAAGACAAGACAAGACATTTTTTTTATTTGTTTCTAAACTAATTAAGAAGAGAAGACAAGACAAGGCAATTGTGTTTGATTTGTTTTTAAATTAATTAAGAAGATAAGACAAAACAAGACAAGACATGACATGACAAGACAAAACAAGACAAGACATTTTTTTTATTTGTTTCTAAACTAATTAAGAAGAGAAGACAAGACAAGGCAAGACAAGACATGACAAGACATTTATTTTATTTGTTTCTAAACTAATTAAGAAGAGAAGACAAGACAAGGCAAGACAAGACATGACATGACAAGACAAAACAAGACAAGATATTTTTTTTATTTGACAAGACAAGACAAGACAAGACAAGACAAGACAAGACAAGACAAGACAAGACAAGACAAGACAAGACTAGACAAGACAAGACAAGACAAGACATGACAAGACAAAACAAGACAAAACAAGACAAGACAAGACAATTCTGTTTGATTTGTTTTTAAATTAATTAAAAAGATAAGACAAGGCAAGGCTAGACAGAAAAAGGCAAAACAAGACAAGACAATTGTGTTTGATTTGCCTTTAAATTAATTAAGAAGATAAGACAAAACAAGACAAGATATGACATGACAAAACATGACAAGACAAAACAAGACAAGACATTTTTTTTATTTGTTTCTAAACTAATTAAGAATAGAAGACAAGACAAGACAAGACAAGATACAACAAGACAAGACATGACAAGACAAGACAAGAAGAGACAAGATAAGACAAGACAAGACAATTCTGTTTGATTTGTTTTTAAATTAATTAAAAAGATAAGACAAGACAAGGCTAGACAGGAAAAGGCAAGACAAGACAAGACAATTGTGTTTGATTTGTTTTTAAATTAATTAAGAAGATAACACAAAACAAGACAAGACATGACATGACAAGACATGACAAGACAAGACATTTTTTTTATTTGTTTCTAAACTAATAAAGAATAGAAGACAAGACATGACAAGACATGACAAGACAAGACAAGACAAGACAAGACAAGACAAGACAAGAATAGACAAGACAAGACAAGTTAAGAGAAGACAAGACAATTGTGTTTGATTTGTTTTTAAATTAATTAAGATGATAAAACAAAACAAAATAAGACAAGACAAGACAAGACAAGACAAGACAAGACATTTATTTTATTTGTTTCTAAACTAATTAAGAAGAGAAGACAAGACAAGGCAAGACAAGACATGACAAGACAAAACAAGACAAGACAAGACAATTGTGTTTGATTTGTTTTTAAATTAATTAAGCAGATAAGACAAGACAAGACAAGACAAGACAAGACATTTATTTTATTTGTTTCTAAACTAATTAAGAAGAGAAGACAAGACAAGACAAGACAAGACAATTGTGTTTGATTTGTTTTTAAATTAATTAAGAAGAGAAGACAAGACAGGACAAGACATTTTTTTTATTTGTTTCTAAACTAATTAAGAAGAGAAGACAAGACAAGGCAAGACAAGACATGACAAGACAAAACAAGACAAGACAAGACAAGGCAATTGTGTTTGATTTGTTTTTAAATTAATTAAGAAGATAAGACAAAACAAGACAAGACATGACATGACAAGACAAAACAAGACAAGACATTTTTTTTATTTGTTTCTAAACTAATTAAGAATAGAAGACAAGACAAGACAAGACAAGACAAGACAAGACAAGACAAGACAAGACAAGACAAGACAAGACAAGACACGACAAGATACAACAAGACAAGACATGACAAGACAAGACAAGACAAGACAAGATAAGACAAGACAAGACAAGACATTTATTTTATTTGTTTCTAAACTAATTAAGAAGAGAAGACAAGACAAGACAAGACAATTGTGTTTGATTTGTTTTTAAATTAATTAAGAAGAGAAGACAAGACAAGACAAGACAAGACATTTTTTTTATTTGTTTCTAAACTAATTAAGAAGAGAAGACAAGACAAGGCAATTGTGTTTGATTTGTTTTTAAATTAATTAAGAAGATAAGACAAAACAAGACAAGACATGACATGACAAGACAAAACAAGACAAGACATTTTTTTTATTTGTTTCTAAACTAATTAAGAAGAGAAGACAAGACAAGGCAAGACAATTGTGTTTGATTTGTTTTTAAATTAATTAAGAAGAGAAGACAAGACAAGACAAGACAAGACATTTTTTTTATTTGTTTCTAAACTAATTAAGAAGAGAAGACAAGACAAGACAAGACAATTGTGTTTGATTTGTTTTTAAATTAATTAAGAAGAGAAGACAAGATATGACATGACAAGACATGACAAGACAAAACAAGACAAGACATTTTTTTTATTTGTTTCTAAACTAATTAAGAATAGAAGACAAGACAAGACAAGACAAGATACAACAAGACAAGACATGACAAGACAAGACAAGAAGAGACAAGATAAGACAAGACAAGACAATTCTGTTTGATTTGTTTTTAAATTAATTAAAAAGACAAGACAAGACAAGACAAGACAAGACATTTATTTTATTTGTTTCTAAACTAATTAAGAAGAGAAGACAAGACAAGACAAGACAATTGTGTTTGATTTGTTTTTAAATTAATTAAGAAGAGAAGACAAGACAAAACAAGACAAGACATTTTTTTTATTTGTTTCTAAACTAATTAAGAATAGAAGACAAGACATGACAAGACAAGACAAGACAAGACAAGATAAGACAAGACAAGACAAGACAATTCTGTTTGATTTGTTTCTAAATTAATTAAAAAGACAAGACAAGACAAGACAAGACAAGACATTTATTTTATTTGTTTCTAAACTAATTAAGAAGAGAAGACAAGACAAGACAAGACAATTGTGTTTGATTTGTTTTTAAATTAATTAAGAAGAGAAGACAAGACAAGACAAGACAAGACATTTTTTTTATTTGTTTCTAAACTAATTAAGAAGACAAGACAAGACAAGACAATTGTGTTTGATTTGTTTTTAAATTAATTAAGAAGAGAAGACAAGACAAGACAAGACATTTATTTTATTTGTTTCTAAACTAATTAAGAAGAGAAGACAAGACAAGACAAGACAATTGTGTTTGATTTGTTTTTAAATTAATTAAGAAGAGAAGACAAGATATGACATGTCAAGACATGACAAGACAAAACAAGACAAGACATTTTTTTTATTTGTTTCTAAACTAATTAAGAATAGAAGACAAGACAAGACAAGACAAGATACAACAAGACAAGACATGACAAGACAAGACAAGAAGAGACAAGATAAGACAAGACAAGACAATTCTGTTTGATTTGTTTTTAAATTAATTAAAAAGATAAGACAAGACAAGGCTAGACAGGAAAAGGCAAGACAAGACAAGACAATTGTGTTTGATTTGTCTTTAAATTAATTAAGAAGATAAGACAAAACAAGACAAGACATGACATGACAAGACATGACAAGACAAAACAAGACAAGACATTTTTTTTATTTGTTTCTAAACTAATTAAGAATAGAAGACAAGACAAGACAAGACAAGATACAACAAGACAAGACATGACAAGACAAGACAAGACAATAAGAGACAAGATAAGACAAGACAAGACAATTCTGTTTGATTTGTTTTTAAATTAATTAAAAAGATAAGACAAGACAAGGCTAGACAGGAAAAGGCAAGACAAGACAAGACAATTGTGTTTGATTTGTTTTTAAATTAATTAAGAAGATAAGACAAAACAAGACAAGACATGACATGACAAGACATGACAAGACAAAACATTTTTTTTATTTGTTTCTAAACTAATAAAGAATAGAAGACAAGACAAGACAAGACATGACAAGACAGACAAGACAAGACAAGAATAGACAAGACAAGACAAGTTAAGAGAAGACAAGACAATTGTGTTTGATTTGTTTTTAAATTAATTAAGATGATAAAACAAAACAAAATAAGACAAGACAAGACAAGACAAGACATTTATTTTATTTGTTTCTAAATTAATTAAGAAGAGAAGACAAGACAAGGCAAGACAAGACATGACAAGACAAAACAAGACAAGACAAGACAATTGTGTTTGATTTGTTTTTAAATTAATTAAGCAGATAAGACAAGACAAGACAAGACAAGACAAGACAAGACAAGACAAGACATTTATTTTATTTGTTTCTAAACTAATTAAGAAGAGAAGACAAGACAAGACAAGACAAGACAAGACAACTGTGTTTGATTTGCTTTTAAATTAATTAAGAAGAGAAGACAAGACAAGACAAGACAAGACATTTTTTTTATTTGTTTCTAAACTAATTAAGAAGAGAAGACAAGACAAGGCAAGACAAGACATGACAAGACAAAACAAGAGAAGACAAGACAAGGCAATTGTGTTTGATTTGTTTTTAAATTAATTAAGAAGATAAGACAAAACAAGACAAGACATTTTTTTTATTTGTTTCTAAACTAATTAAGAATAGAAGACAAGACAAGACAAGACAAGACAAGACAAGACAAGACAAGACAAGACAAGACAAGACAAGACAAGACAAGACAAGACAAGACAAGACAAGACAAGACAAGACAAGACAAGACAAGACAAGACAAGACAAGACAAGACAAGACAAGACAAGACAAGACAAGACAAGACAAGACAAGACAAGACAAGACAAGACAAGACAAGACAAGACAAGACAAGACAAGACAAGACAAGACAAGACAAGACAAGACAAGACAAGACAAGACAAGACAAGACAAGACAAGACAAGACAAGACAAGACAAGACAAGACAAGACTAGACAAGACAAGACATGACAAGACAAAACAAGACAAGACAAGACAATTCTGTTTGATTTGTTTTTAAATTAATTAAAAAGATAAGACAAGGCAAGGCTAGACAGAAAAAGGCAAAACAAGACAAGACAATTGTGTTTGATTTGTCTTTAAATTAATTAAGAAGATAAGACAAAACAAGACAAGACATGACATGACAAGACATGACAAGACAAAACAAGACAAGACATTTTTTTTATTTGTTTCTAAACTAATTAAGAATAGAAGACAAGACAAGATACAACAAGACAAGACATGACAAGACAAGACAAGACAAGGAGAGACAAGATAAGACAAGACAAGACAAATCTGTTTCATTTGTTTTTAAATTAATTAAAAAGATAAGACAAGACAAGGCTAGACAGGAAAAGGCAAGACAAGACAAGACAATTGTGTTTGATTTGTTTTTAAATTAATTAAGAAGATAAGACAAAACAAGACAAGACATGACATGACAAGACATGACAAGACAAGACATTTTTTTTATTTGTTTCTAAACTAATAAAGAATAGAAGACAAGACAAGACAAGACATGACAAGACAAGACAAGACAAGACAAGACAAGACAAGAATAGACAAGACAAGACAAGTTAAGAGAAGACAAGACAATTGTGTTTGATTTGTTTTTAAATTAATTAAGATGATAAAACAAAACAAAATAAGACAAGGCAAGACAAGACAAGACAAGACAAGACAAGACATTTATTTTATTTGTTTCTAAACTAATTAAGAAGAGAAGACAAGACAAGGCAAGACAAAACATGACAAGACAAAACAAGACAAGACAAGACAATTTTGTTTGATTTGTTTTTAAATTAATTAAGCAGATAAGACAAGACAAGACAAGACAAGACATTTATTTTATTTGTTTCTAAACTAATTAAGAAGAGAAGACAATACAAGACAAGACAATTGTGTTTGATTTGTTTTTAAATTAATTAAGAAGAGAAGACAAGACAAGACAAGACAATACATTTTTTTTATTTGTTTCTAAACTAATTAAGAAGAGAAGACAAGACAAGGCAATTGTGTTTGATTTGTTTTTAAATTAATTAAGAAGATAAGACAAAACAAGACAAGACATTTTTTTTATTTGTTTCTAAACTAATTAAGAATAGAAGACAAGACAAGACAAGACAAGACAAGACAAGACAAGACAAGACAAGACAAGACAAGACAAGACAAGACAAGACAAGACAAGACAAGACAAGACAAGACAAGACAAGACAAGACAAGACAAGACAAGACAAGACAAGACAAGACAAGACAAGACAAGACAAGACAAGACAAGACAAGACACGACAAGATACAACAAGACAAGACATGACAAGACAAGACAAGACAAGACAAGATAAGACAAGACAAGACAAGACAATTCTGTTTGATTTGTTTTTAAATTAATTAAAAAGACAAGACAAGACAAGACAAGACAAGACATTTATTTTATTTGTTTCTAAACTAATTAAGAAGAGAAGACAAGACAAGACAAGACAAGACAAGACAATTGTGTTTGATTTGTTTTTAAATTAATTAAGAAGAGAAGACAAGACAAGACAAGACAAGACATTTTTTTTATTTGTTTCTAAACTAATTAAGAAGAGAAGACAAGACAAGGCAATTGTGTTTGATTTGTTTTTAAATTAATTAAGCAGATAAGACAAGACAAGAGAAGACAAGACAAGACAAGACATTTATTTTATTTGTTTCTAAACTAATTAAGAAGAGAACACAAGACAAGACAAGACAAGACAAGACAAGACAAGACAAGACAATTGTGTTTGATTTGTTTTTAAATTAATTAAGAAGAGAAGACAAGACAAGACAAGACAAGACATTTTTTTTATTTGTTTCTAAACTAATTAAGAAGAGAAGACAAGACAAGGCAATTGTGTTTGATTTGTTTTTAAATTAATTAAGCAGATAAGACAAGACAAGACAAGACAAGACAAGACAAGACATTTATTTTATTTGTTTCTAAACTAATTAAGAAGAGAACACAAGACAAGACAAGACAAGACAAGACAAGACAAGACAAGACAATTGTGTTTGATTTGTTTTTAAATTAATTAAAAAGATAAGACAAGACAAGGCTAGACAGGAAAAGGCAAGACAAGACAAGACAATTGTGTTTGATTTGTTTTTAAATTAATTAAGAAGATAAGACAAAACAAGACAAGACATTTTTTTATTTGTTTCTAAACTAATTAAGAAGAGAAGACAAGACAAGGCAATTGTGTTTGATTTGTTTTTAAATTAATTAAGAAGATAAGACAAAACAAGACAAGACATGACATGACAAGACAAAACAAGACAAGACATTTTTTTTATTTGTTTCTAAACTAATTAAGAATAGAAGACAAGACAAGACAAGACAAGACAAGACAAGACAAGACAAGACAAGACAAGACAAGACAAGAAAGACAAGACAAGACAAGACAAGACAAGACAAGACAAGACAAGACAAGACAAGACAAGACAAGACAAGACAAGACAAGACAAGACAAGACAAGACAAGACAAGACAAGACACGACAAGATACAACAAGACAAGACATGACAAGACAAGACAAGACAAGACAAGATAAGACAAGACAAGACAAGACAATTCTGTTTGATTTGTTTTTAAATTAATTAAAAAGATAAGACAAGACAAGGCTAGACAGGAAAAGGCAAGACAAGACAAGACAATTGTGTTTGATTTGTTTTTAAATTAATTAAGAAGATAAGACAAAACAAGACAAGACATGACATGACAAGACATGACAAGACAAAACAAGACAAGACATTTTTTTTATTTGTTTCTAAACTAATTAAGAATAGAAGACAAGACAAGACAAGACATGACAAGACAAGACAAGACAAGACAAGACAAGAATAGACAAGACAAGACAAGTTAAGACAAGACAAGACAATTGTGTTTGATTTGTTTTTAAATTAATTAAGATGATAAGACAAAACAAAATAAGACAAGACAAGACAAGGCAAGACAAGACAAGACAAGACATTTATTTTATTTGTTTCTAAACTAATTAAGAAGAGAAGACAAGACAAGGCAAGACAAGACATGACAAGACATTTATTTTATTTGGTTCTAAACTAATTAAGAAGAGAAGACAAGACAAGGCAAGACAAGACATGACATGACAAGACAAAACAAGACAAGACATTTTTTTATTTGACAAGACAAGACAAGAAAAGACAAGACAAGACAAGACAAGACAAGACAAGACAAGACAAGACAAGACAAGACAAGACAAGACAAGACAAGACAAGACAAGACAAGACAAGACAAGACAAGACAAGACAAGACAAGACAAGACAAGACAAGACAAGACAAGACAAGACAAGACAAGACAAGACAAGACAAGACAAGACAAGACAAGACAAGACAAGACAAGACAAGACAAGACAAGACAAGACAAGACACGACAAGGTACAACAAGACAAGACATGACAAGACAAGACAAGACAAGACAAGACAAAACAAGACAAGACAAGACAATTCTGTTTGATTTGTTTTTAATTTAATTAAAAAGATAAGACAAGGCAAGGCTAGACAGAAAAAGGCAAAACAAGACAAGACAATTGTGTTTGATTTGTCTTTAAATTAATTAAGAAGATAAGACAAAACAAGACAAGACATGACATGACAAGACATGACAAGACAAAACAAGACAAGACATTTTTTTTATTTGTTTCTAAACTAATTAAGAATAGAAGACAAGACAAGACAAGACAAGATACAACAAGACAAGACATGACAAGACAAGACAAGACAATAAGAGACAAGATAAGACAAGACAAGACAATTCTGTTTGATTTGTTTTTAAATTAATTAAAAAGATAAGACAAGACAAGGCTAGACAGGAAAAGGCAAGACAAGACAAGACAATTGTGTTTGATTTGTTTTTAAATTAATTAAGAAGATAAGACAAAACAAGACAAGACATGACATGACAAGACATGACAAGACAAGACATTTTTTTTATTTGTTTCTAAACTAATAAAGAATAGAAGACAAGACAAGACAAGACATGACAAGACAGACAAGACAAGACAAGAATAGACAAAACAAGACAAGTTAAGAGAAGACAAGACAATTGTGTTTGATTTGTTTTTAAATTAATTAAGATGATAAAACAAAACAAAATAAGACAAGACAAGACAAGACAAGACATTTATTTTATTTGTTTCTAAATTAATTAAGAAGAGAAGACAAGACAAGGCAAGACAAGACATGACAAGACAAAACAAGACAAGACAAGACAATTGTGTTTGATTTGTTTTTAAATTAATTAAGCAGATAAGACAAGACAAGACAAGACAAGACAAGACATTTATTTTATTTGTTTCTAAACTAATTAAGAAGAGAAGACAAGACAAGACAAGACAATTGTGTTTGATTTGCTTTTAAATTAATTAAGAAGAGAAGACAAGACAAGACAAGACAAGACATTTTTTTTATTTGTTTCTAAACTAATTAAGAAGAGAAGACAAGACAAGGCAAGACAAGACATGACAAGACAAAACAAGACAAGACAAGACAAGGCAATTGTGTTTGATTTGTTTTTAAATTAATTAAGAAGATAAGACAAAACAAGATAAGACATTTTTTTAATTTGTTTCTAAACTAATTAAGAATAGAAGACAAGACAAGACAAGACAAGACAAGACAAGACAAGACAAGACAAGACAAGACAAGACAAGACAAGACAAGACAAGACAAGACAAGACAAGACAAGACAAGACAAGACAAGACAAGACAAGACAAGACAAGACAAGACAAGACAAGACAAGACAAGACAAGACAAGACAAGACTAGACAAGACAAGACATGACAAGACAAAACAAGACAAAACAAGACAAGACAAGACAATGCTGTTTGATTTGTTTTTAAATTAATTAAAAAGATAGGACAAGGCAAGGCTAGACAGAAAAAGGCAAAACAAGACAAGACAATTGTGTTTGATTTGTCTTTAAATTAATTAAGAAGATAAGACAAAACAAGACAAGACATGACATGACAAGACATGACAAGACAAAACAAGACAAGACATTTTTTTTATTTGTTTCTAAACTAATTAAGAATAGAAGACAAGACAAGACAAGACAAGATACAACAAGACAAGACATGACAAGACAAGACAAGACAAGGAGAGACAAGATAAGACAAGACAAGACAATTCTGTTTCATTTGTTTTTAAATTAATTAAAAAGATAAGACAAGACAAGGCTAGACAGGAAAAGGCAAGACAAGACAAGACAATTGTGTTTGATTTGTTTTTAAATTAATTAAGAAGATAAGACAAAACAAGACAAGACATGACATGACAAGACATGACAAGACAAGACATTTTTTTTATTTGTTTCTAAACTAATAAAGAATAGAAGACAAGACAAGACAAGACATGACAAGACAAGACAAGACAAGACAAGACAAGACAAGACAAGAATAGACAAGACAAGACAAGTTAAGAGAAGACAAGACAATTGTGTTTGATTTGTTTTTAAATTAATTAAGATGATAAAACAAAACAAAATAAGACAAGGCAAGACAAGACAAGACATTTATTTTATTTGTTTCTAAACTAATTAAGAAGAGAAGACAAGACAAGGCAAGACAAAACATGACAAGACAAAACAAGACAAGACAAGACAATTTTGTTTGATTTGTTTTTAAATTAATTAAGCAGATAAGACAAGACAAGACAAGACAAGACAAGACATTTATTTTATTTGTTTCTAAACTAATTAAGAAGAGAAGACAAGACAAGACAAGACAATTGTGTTTGATTTGTTTTTAAATTAATTAAGAAGAGAAGACAAGACAAGACAAGACAAGACATTTTTTTTATTTGTTTCTAAACTAATTAAGAAGAGAAGACAAGACACGGCAATTGTGTTTGATTTGTTTTTAAATTAATTAAGAAGATAAGACAAAACAAGACAAGACATGACATGACAAGACAAAACAAGACAAGACATTTTTTTTATTTGTTTCTAAACTAATTAAGAAGAGAAGACAAGACCAGGCAAGACAAGACATGACAAGACATTTATTTTATTTGTTTCTAAACTAATTAAGAAGAGAAGACAAGACAAGGCAAGACAAGACATGACATGACAAGACAAAACAAGACAAGACATTTTTTTTATTTGACAAGACAAGACAAGACAAGACAAGACAAGACAAGACAAGACAAGACAAGACAAGACAAGACTAGACAAGACAAGACAAGACAAGACATGACAAGACAAAACAAGACAAAACAAGACAAGACAAGACAATTCTGTTTGATTTGTTTTTAAATTAATTAAAAAGATAAGACAAGGCAAGGCTAGACAGAAAAAGGCAAAACAAGACAAGACAATTGTGTTTGATTTGCCTTTAAATTAATTAAGAAGATAAGACAAAACAAGACAAGATATGACATGACAAGACATGACAAGACAAAACAAGACAAGACATTTTTTTTATTTGTTTCTAAACTAATTAAGAATAGAAGACAAGACAAGACAAGAAAAGATAAAACAAGACAAGACATGACAAGACAAGACAAGAAGAGACAAGATAAGACAAGACAAGACAATTCTGTTTGATTTGTTTTTAAATTAATTAAAAAGATAAGACAAGACAAGGCTAGACAGGAAAAGGCAAGACAAGACAAGACAATTGTGTTTGATTTGTTTTTAAATTAATTAAGAAGATAGGACAAACAAGACAAGACATGACATGACAAGACATGACAAGACAAGACATTTTTTTTATTTGTTTCTAAACTAATAAAGAATAGAAGACAAGACAAGACAAGACATGACAAGACAAGACAAGACAAGACAAGACAAGACAAGACAAGACAAGAATAGACAAGACAAGACAAGTTAAGAGAAGACAAGACAATTGTGTTTGATTTGTTTTTAAATTAATTAAGATGATAAAACAAAACAAAATAAGACAAGACAAGACAAGACAAGACAAGACATTTATTTTATTTGTTTCTAAACTAATTAAGAAGAGAAGACAAGACAAGGCAAGACAAGACATGACAAGACAAAACAAGACAAGACAAGACAATTGTGTTTGATTTGTTTTTAAATTAATTAAGCAGATAAGACAAGACAAGACAAGACATTTATTTTATTTGTTTCTAAACTAATTAAGAAGAGAAGACAAGACAAGACAAGACAAGACAAGATACAACAAGACAAGACATGACAAGACAAGACAAGACAATAAGAGACAAGATAAGACAAGACAAGACAATTCTGTTTGATTTGTTTTTAAATTAATTAAAAAGATAAGACAAGACAAGGCTAGACAGGAAAAGGCAAGACAAGACAAGACAATTGTGTTTGATTTGTTTTTAAATTAATTAAGAAGATAAGACAAAACAAGACAAGACATGACATGACAAGACATGACAAGACAAGACATTTTTTTTATTTGTTTCTAAACTAATAAAGAATAGAAGACAAGACAAGACAAGACATGACAAGACAGACAAGACAAGACAAGAATAGACAAAACAAGACAAGTTAAGAGAAGACAAGACAATTGTGTTTGATTTGTTTTTAAATTAATTAAGATGATAAAACAAAACAAAATAAGACAAGACAAGACAAGACAAGACATTTATTTTATTTGTTTCTAAATTAATTAAGAAGAGAAGACAAGACAAGGCAAGACAAGACATGACAAGACAAAACAAGACAAGACAAGACAATTGTGTTTGATTTGTTTTTAAATTAATTAAGCAGATAAGACAAGACAAGACAAGACAAGACAAGACAAGACAAGACAAGACATTTATTTTATTTGTTTCTAAACTAATTAAGAAGAGAAGACAAGACAAGACAAGACAAGACAAGACAAGACAATTGTGTTTGATTTGCTTTTAAATTAATTAAGAAGAGAAGACAAGACAAGACAAGACAAGACATTTTTTTTATTTGTTTCTAAACTAATTAAGAAGAGAAGACAAGACAAGGCAAGACAAGACATGACAAGACAAAACAAGACAAGACAAGACAAGGCAATTGTGTTTGATTTGTTTTTAAATTAATTAAGAAGATAAGACAAAACAAGATAAGACATTTTTTTATTTGTTTCTAAACTAATTAAGAATAGAAGACAAGACAAGACAAGACAAGACAAGACAAGACAAGACAAGACAAGACAAGACAAGACAAGACAAGACAAGACAAGACAAGACAAGACAAGACAAGACAAGACAAGACAAGACAAGACAAGACAAGACAAGACAAGACAAGACAAGACAAGACAAGACAAGACAAGACAAGACAAGACAAGACTAGACAAGACAAGACATGACAAGACAAAACAAGACAAAACAAGACAAGACAAGACAATTCTGTTTGATTTGTTTTTAAATTAATTAAAAAGATAGGACAAGGCAAGGCTAGACAGAAAAAGGCAAAACAAGACAAGACAATTGTGTTTGATTTGTCTTTAAATTAATTAAGAAGATAAGACAAAACAAGACAAGACATGACATGACAAGACATGACAAGACAAAACAAGACAAGACATTTTTTTTATTTGTTTCTAAACTAATTAAGAATAGAAGACAAGACAAGACAAGACAAGATACAACAAGACAAGACATGACAAGACAAGACAAGACAAGGAGAGACAAGATAAGACAAGACAAGACAATTCTGTTTCATTTGTTTTTAAATTAATTAAAAAGATAAGACAAGACAAGGCTAGACAGGAAAAGGCAAGACAAGACAAGACAATTGTGTTTGATTTGTTTTTAAATTAATTAAGAAGATAAGACAAAACAAGACAAGACATGACATGACAAGACATGACAAGACATGACAAGACAAGACATTTTTTTTATTTGTTTCTAAACTAATAAAGAATAGAAGACAAGACAAGACAAGACATGACAAGACAAGACAAGACAAGACAAGACAAGAATAGACAAGACAAGACAAGTTAAGAGAAGACAAGACAATTGTGTTTGATTTGTTTTTAAATTAATTAAGATGATAAAACAAAACAAAATAAGACAAGGCAAGACAAGACAAGACATTTATTTTATTTGTTTCTAAACTAATTAAGAAGAGAAGACAAGACAAGGCAAGACAAAACATGACAAGACAAAACAAGACAAGACAAGACAATTTTGTTTGATTTGTTTTTAAATTAATTAAGCAGATAAGACAAGACAAGACAAGACAAGACATTTATTTTATTTGTTTCTAAACTAATTAAGAAGAGAAGACAAGACAAGACAAGACAATTGTGTTTGATTTGTTTTTAAATTAATTAAGAAGAGAAGACAAGACAAGACAAGACAATACATTTTTTTTATTTGTTTCTAAACTAATAAAGAATAGAAGACAAGACAAGACAAGACATGACAAGACAAGACAAGACAAGACAAGACAAGACAAGACAAGAATAGACAAGACAAGACAAGTTAAGAGAAGACAAGACAATTGTGTTTGATTTGTTTTTAAATTAATTAAGATGATAAAACAAAACAAAATAAGACAAGACAAGACAAGACAAGACAAGACAAGACATTTATTTTATTTGTTTCTAAACTAATTAAGAAGAGAAGACAAGACAAGGCAAGACAAGACATGACAAGACAAAACAAGACAAGACAAGACAATTGTGTTTGATTTGTTTTTAAATTAATTAAGCAGATAAGACAAGACAAGACAAGACAAGACAAGACATTTATTTTATTTGTTTCTAAACTAATTAAGAAGAGAAGACAAGACAAGACAAGACAAGATACAACAAGACAAGACATGACAAGACAAGACAAGACAATAAGAGACAAGATAAGACAAGACAAGACAATTCTGTTTGATTTGTTTTTAAATTAATTAAAAAGATAAGACAAGACAAGGCTAGACAGGAAAAGGCAAGACAAGACAAGACAATTGTGTTTGATTTGTTTTTAAATTAATTAAGAAGATAAGACAAAACAAGACAAGACATGACATGACAAGACATGACAAGACAAGACATTTTTTTTATTTGTTTCTAAACTAATAAAGAATAGAAGACAAGACAAGACAAGACATGACAAGACAGACAAGACAAGACAAGAATAGACAAAACAAGACAAGTTAAGAGAAGACAAGACAATTGTGTTTGATTTGTTTTTAAATTAATTAAGATGATAAAACAAAACAAAATAAGACAAGACAAGACAAGACAAGACATTTATTTTATTTGTTTCTAAATTAATTAAGAAGAGAAGACAAGACAAGGCAAGACAAGACATGACAAGACAAAACAAGACAAGACAAGACAATTGTGTTTGATTTGTTTTTAAATTAATTAAGCAGATAAGACAAGACAAGACAAGACAAGACAAGACAAGACAAGACAAGACAAGACATTTATTTTATTTGTTTCTAAACTAATTAAGAAGAGAAGACAAGACAAGACAAGACAAGACAAGACAAGACAATTGTGTTTGATTTGCTTTTAAATTAATTAAGAAGAGAAGACAAGACAAGACAAGACAAGACATTTTTTTTATTTGTTTCTAAACTAATTAAGAAGAGAAGACAAGACAAGGCAAGACAAGACATGACAAGACAAAACAAGACAAGACAAGACAAGGCAATTGTGTTTGATTTGTTTTTAAATTAATTAAGAAGATAAGACAAAACAAGATAAGACATTTTTTTTATTTGTTTCTAAACTAATTAAGAATAGAAGACAAGACAAGACAAGACAAGACAAGACAAGACAAGACAAGACAAGACAAGACAAGACAAGACAAGACAAGACAAGACAAGACAAGACAAGACAAGACAAGACAAGACAAGACAAGACAAGACAAGACAAGACAAGACAAGACAAGACAAGACAAGACAAGACAAGACAAGACAAGACAAGACAAGACAAGACAAGACAAGACAAGACAAGACAAGACAAGACAAGACAAGACTAGACAAGACAAGACATGACAAGACAAAACAAGACAAAACAAGACAAGACAAGACAATTCTGTTTGATTTGTTTTTAAATTAATTAAAAAGATAGGACAAGGCAAGGCTAGACAGAAAAAGGCAAAACAAGACAAGACAATTGTGTTTGATTTGTCTTTAAATTAATTAAGAAGATAAGACAAAACAAGACAAGACATGACATGACAAGACATGACAAGACAAAACAAGACAAGACATTTTTTTTATTTGTTTCTAAACTAATTAAGAATAGAAGACAAGACAAGACAAGACAAGATACAACAAGACAAGACATGACAAGACAAGACAAGACAAGGAGAGACAAGATAAGACAAGACAAGACAATTCTGTTTCATTTGTTTTTAAATTAATTAAAAAGATAAGACAAGACAAGGCTAGACAGGAAAAGGCAAGACAAGACAAGACAATTGTGTTTGATTTGTTTTTAAATTAATTAAGAAGATAAGACAAAACAAGACAAGACATGACATGACAAGACATGACAAGACAAGACATTTTTTTTATTTGTTTCTAAACTAATAAAGAATAGAAGACAAGACAAGACAAGACATGACAAGACAAGACAAGACAAGACAAGACAAGAATAGACAAGACAAGACAAGTTAAGAGAAGACAAGACAATTGTGTTTGATTTGTTTTTAAATTAATTAAGATGATAAAACAAAACAAAATAAGACAAGGCAAGACAAGACAAGACATTTATTTTATTTGTTTCTAAACTAATTAAGAAGAGAAGACAAGACAAGGCAAGACAAAACATGACAAGACAAAACAAGACAAGACAAGACAATTTTGTTTGATTTGTTTTTAAATTAATTAAGCAGATAAGACAAGACAAGACAAGACAAGACAAGACATTTATTTTATTTGTTTCTAAACTAATTAAGAAGAGAAGACAAGACAAGACAAGACAATTGTGTTTGATTTGTTTTAAAATTAATTAAGAAGAGAAGACAAGACAAGACAAGACAATACATTTTTTTATTTGTTTCTAAACTAATTAAGAAGAGAAGACAAGACAAGGCAATTGTGTTTGATTTGTTTTTAAATTAATTAAGAAGATAAGACAAAACAAGACAAGACATGACATGACAAGACAAAACAAGACAAGACATTTTTTTTATTTGTTTCTAAACTAATTAAGAATAGAAGACAAGACAAGACAAGACAAGACAAGACAAGACAAGACAAGACAAGACAAGACAAGACAAGACAAGACAAGACAAGACAAGACACGACAAGATACAACAAGACAAGACATGACAAGACAAGACAAGACAAGACAAGATAAGACAAGACAAGACAAGACAATTCTGTTTGATTTGTTTTTAAATTAATTAAAAGACAAGACAAGACAAGACAAGATAAGACAAGACAAGACAAGACAATTGTGTTTGATTTGTTTTTAAATTAATTAAGAAGATAAGACAAAACAAGACAAGACATGACATGACAAGACATGACAAGACAAGACATTTTTTTTATTTGTTTCTAAACTAATAAAGAATAGAAGACAAGACAAGACAAGACATGACAAGACAAGACAAGACAAGACAAGACAAGAATAGACAAGACAAGACAAGTTAAGAGAAGACAAGACAATTGTGTTTGATTTGTTTTTAAATTAATTAAGATGATAAAACAAAACAAAATAAGACAAGGCAAGACAAGACAAGACATTTATTTTATTTGTTTCTAAACTAATTAAGAAGAGAAGACAAGACAAGGCAAGACAAAACATGACAAGACAAAACAAGACAAGACAAGACAATTTTGTTTGATTTGTTTTTAAATTAATTAAGCAGATAAGACAAGACAAGACAAGACAAGACAAGACATTTATTTTATTTGTTTCTAAACTAATTAAGAAGAGAAGACAAGACAAGACAAGACAATTGTGTTTGATTTGTTTTTAAATTAATTAAGAAGAGAAGACAAGACAAGACAAGACAATACATTTTTTTTATTTGTTTCTAAACTAATTAAGAAGAGAAGACAAGACAAGGCAATTGTGTTTGATTTGTTTTTAAATTAATTAAGAAGATAAGACAAAACAAGACAAGACATGACATGACAAGACAAAACAAGACAAGACATTTTTTTTATTTGTTTCTAAACTAATTAAGAATAGAAGACAAGACAAGACAAGACAAGACAAGACAAGACAAGACAAGACAAGACAAGACAAGACAAGACAAGACAAGACAAGACAAGACACGACAAGATACAACAAGACAAGACATGACAAGACAAGACAAGACAAGACAAGATAAGACAAGACAAGACAAGACAATTCTGTTTGATTTGTTTTTAAATTAATTAAAAGACAAGACAAGACAAGACAAGACAAGACATTTATTTTATTTGTTTCTAAACTAATTAAGAAGAGAAGACAAGACAAGACAAGACAAGACAAGACAATTGTGTTTGATTTGTTTTTAAATTAATTAAGAAGAGAAGACAAGACAAGACAAGACAAGACATTTTTTTTATTTGTTTCTAAACTAATTAAGAAGAGAAGACAAGACAAGGCAATTGTGTTTGATTTGTTTTTAAATTAATTAAGAAGATAAGACAAAACAAGACAAGACATGACATGACAAGACAAAACAAGACAAGACATTTTTTTTATTTGTTTCTAAACTAATTAAGAAGAGAAGACAAGACAAGGCAAGACAAGACATGACAAGACATTTATTTTATTTGTTTCTAAACTAATTAAGAAGAGAAGACAAGACAAGGCAAGACAAGACATGACATGACAAGACAAAACAAGACAAGACATTTTTTTTATTTGACAAGACAAGACAAGACAAGACAAGACAAGACAAGACAAGACAAGACAAGACAAGACTAGACAAGACAAGACAAGACAAGACAAAACAAGACAAAACAAGACAAGACAAGACAATTCTGTTTGATTTGTTTTTAAATTAATTAAAAAGATAAGACAAGGCAAGGCTAGACAGAAAAAGGCAAAACAAGACAAGACAATTGTGTTTGATTTGCCTTTAAATTAATTAAGAAGATAAGACAAAACAAGACAAGATATGACATGACAAGACATGACAAGACAAAACAAGACAAGACATTTTTTTTATTTGTTTCTAAACTAATTAAGAATAGAAGACAAGACAAGACAAGACAAGATACAACAAGACAAGACATGACAAGACAAGACAAGAAGAGACAAGATAAGACAAGACAAGACAATTCTGTTTGATTTGTTTTTAAATTAATTAAAAAGACAAGACAAGACAAGACAAGACAAGACATTTATTTTATTTGTTTCTAAACTAATTAAGAAGAGAAGACAAGACAAGACAAGACAATTGTGTTTGATTTGTTTTTAAATTAATTAAGAAGAGAAGACAAGACAAAACAAGACAAGACATTTTTTTTATTTGTTTCTAAACTAATTAAGAATAGAAGACAAGACATGACAAGACAAGACAAGACAAGACAAGATAAGACAAGACAAGACAAGACAATTCTGTTTGATTTGTTTCTAAATTAATTAAAAAGACAAGACAAGACAAGACAAGACAAGACATTTATTTTATTTGTTTCTAAACTAATTAAGAAGAGAAGACAAGACAAGACAAGACAATTGTGTTTGGTTTGTTTTTAAATTAATTAAGAAGAGAAGACAAGACAAGACATTTTTTTTATTTGTTTCTAAACTAATTAAGAAGACAAGACAAGACAAGACAATTGTGTTTGATTTGTTTTTAAATTAATTAAGAAGAGAAGACAAGACAAGACAAGACATTTATTTTATTTGTTTCTAAACTAATTAAGAAGAGAAGACAAGACAAGACAAGACAATTGTGTTTGATTTGTTTTTAAATTAATTAAGAAGAGAAGACAAGATATGACATGACAAGACATGACAAGACAAAACAAGACAAGACATTTTTTTTATTTGTTTCTAAACTAATTAAGAATAGAAGACAAGACAAGACAAGACAAGATACAACAAGACAAGACATGACAAGACAAGACAAGAAGAGACAAGATAAGACAAGACAAGACAATTCTGTTTGATTTGTTTTTAAATTAATTAAAAAGATAAGACAAGACAAGGCTAGACAGGAAAAGGCAAGACAAGACAAGACAATTGTGTTTGATTTGTCTTTAAATTAATTAAGAAGATAAGACAAAACAAGACAAGACATGACATGACAAGACATGACAAGACAAAACAAGACAAGACATTTTTTTTATTTGTTTCTAAACTAATTAAGAATAGAAGACAAGACAAGACAAGACAAGATACAACAAGACAAGACATGACAAGACAAGACAAGACAATAAGAGACAAGATAAGACAAGACAAGACAATTCTGTTTGATTTGTTTTTAAATTAATTAAAAAGATAAGACAAGACAAGGCTAGACAGGAAAAGGCAAGACAAGACAAGACAATTGTGTTTGATTTGTTTTTAAATTAATTAAGAAGATAAGACAAAACAAGACAAGACATGACATGACAAGACATGACAAGACAAAACATTTTTTTTATTTGTTTCTAAACTAATAAAGAATAGAAGACAAGACAAGACAAGACATGACAAGACAGACAAGACAAGACAAGAATAGACAAGACAAGACAAGTTAAGAGAAGACAAGACAATTGTGTTTGATTTGTTTTTAAATTAATTAAGATGATAAAACAAAACAAAATAAGACAAGACAAGACAAGACAAGACATTTATTTTATTTGTTTCTAAATTAATTAAGAAGAGAAGACAAGACAAGGCAAGACAAGACATGACAAGACAAAACAAGACAAGACAAGACAATTGTGTTTAATTTGTTTTTAAATTAATTAAGCAGATAAGACAAGACAAGACAAGACAAGACAAGACAAGACAAGACAAGACAAGACAAGACAAGACATTTATTTTATTTGTTTCTAAACTAATTAAGAAGAGAAGACAAGACAAGACAAGACAAGACAAGACAAGACAAGACAACTGTGTTTGATTTGCTTTTAAATTAATTAAGAAGAGAAGACAAGACAAGACAAGACAAGACATTTTTTTTATTTGTTTCTAAACTAATTAAGAAGAGAAGACAAGACAAGGCAAGACAAGACATGACAAGACAAAACAAGAGAAGACAAGACAAGGCAATTGTGTTTGATTTGTTTTTAAATTAATTAAGAAGATAAGACAAAACAAGACAAGACATTTTTTTTATTTGTTTCTAAACTAATTAAGAATAGAAGACAAGACAAGACAAGACAAGACAAGACAAGACAAGACAAGACAAGACAAGACAAGACAAGACAAGACAAGACAAGACAAGACAAGACAAGACAAGACAAGACAAGACAAGACAAGACAAGACAAGACAAGACAAGACAAGACAAGACAAGACAAGACAAGACAAGACAAGACAAGACAAGACAAGACAAGACAAGACAAGACAAGACAAGACTAGACAAGACAAGACATGACAAGACAAAACAAGACAAAACAAGACAAAACAAGACAAGACAAGACAATTCTGTTTGATTTGTTTTTAAATTAATTAAAAAGATAAGACAAGACAAGACAATTGTGTTTGATTTGTTTTTAAATTAATTAAGCAGATAAGACAAGACAAGACAAGACAAGACAAGACAAGACAAGACAAGACAAGACAAGACAAGACAAGACAAGACAAGACAAGACAAGACAAGACAAGACATTTATTTTATTTGTTTCTAAACTAATTAAGAAGAGAAGACAAGACAAGACAAGACAAGACAAGACAAGACAACTGTGTTTGATTTGCTTTTAAATTAATTAAGAAGAGAAGACAAGACAAGACAAGACAAGACATTTTTTTTATTTGTTTCTAAACTAATTAAGAAGAGAAGACAAGACAAGGCAAGACAAGACATGACAAGACAAAACAAGAGAAGACAAGACAAGGCAATTGTGTTTGATTTGTTTTTAAATTAATTAAGAAGATAAGACAAAACAAGACAAGACATTTTTTTTATTTGTTTCTAAACTAATTAAGAATAGAAGACAAGACAAGACAAGACAAGACAAGACAAGACAAGACAAGACAAGACAAGACAAGACAAGACAAGACAAGACAAGACAAGACAAGACAAGACAAGACAAGACAAGACAAGACAAGACAAGACAAGACAAGACAAGACAAGACAAGACAAGACAAGACAAGACAAGACAAGACAAGACAAGACAAGACAAGACAAGACAAGACTAGACAAGACAAGACATGACAAGACAAAACAAGACAAAACAAGACAAAACAAGACAAGACAAGACAATTCTGTTTGATTTGTTTTTAAATTAATTAAAAAGATAAGACAAGGCAAGGCTAGACAGAAAAAGGCAAAACAAGACAAGACAATTGTGTTTGATTTGTCTTTAAATTAATTAAGAAGATAAGACAAAACAAGACAAGACATGACATGACAAGACATGACAAGACAAAACAAGACAAGACATTTTTTTTATTTGTTTCTAAACTAATTAAGAATAGAAGACAAGACAAGACAAGACAAGATACAACAAGACAAGACATGACAAGACAAGACAAGACAAGGAGAGACAAGATAAGACAAGACAAGACAAATCTGTTTCATTTGTTTTTAAATTAATTAAAAAGATAAGACAAGACAAGGCTAGACAGGAAAAGGCAAGACAAGACAAGACAATTGTGTTTGATTTGTTTTTAAATTAATTAAGAAGATAAGACAAAACAAGACAAGACATGACATGACAAGACATGACAAGACAAGACATTTTTTTTATTTGTTTCTAAACTAATAAAGAATAGAAGACAAGACAAGACAAGACATGACAAGACAAGACAAGACAAGACAAGACAAGAATAGACAAGACAAGACAAGTTAAGAGAAGACAAGACAATTGTGTTTGATTTGTTTTTAAATTAATTAAGATGATAAAACAAAACAAAATAAGACAAGGCAAGACAAGACAAGACAAGACAAGACATTTATTTTTTTTGTTTCTAAACTAATTAAGAAGAGAAGACAAGACAAGGCAAGACAAAACATGACAAGACAAAACAAGACAAGACAAGACAATTTTGTTTGATTTGTTTTTAAATTAATTAAGCAGATAAGACAAGACAAGACAAGACAAGACAAGACATTTATTTTATTTGTTTCTAAACTAATTAAGAAGAGAAGACAATACAAGACAAGACAATTGTGTTTGATTTGTTTTTAAATTAATTAAGAAGAGAAGACAAGACAAGACAAGACAATACATTTTTTTTATTTGTTTCTAAACTAATTAAGAAGAGAAGACAAGACAAGGCAATTGTGTTTGATTTGTTTTTAAATTAATTAAGAAGATAAGACAAAACAAGACAAGACATGACATGACAAGACAAAACAAGACAAGACATTTTTTTTATTTGTTTCTAAACTAATTAAGAATAGAAGACAAGACAAGACAAGACAAGACAAGACAAGACAAGACAAGACAAGACAAGACAAGACAAGACAAGACAAGACAAGACAAGACAAGACAAGACAAGACAAGACAAGACAAGACAAGACAAGACAAGACAAGACACGACAAGATACAACAAGACAAGACATGACAAGACAAGACAAGACAAGACAATTCTGTTTGATTTGTTTTTAAATTAATTAAAAAGACAAGACAAGACAAGACATTTATTTTATTTGTTTCTAAACTAATTAAGAAGAGAAGACAAGACAAGACAAGACAAGACAAGACAATTGTGTTTGATTTGTTTTTAAATTAATTAAGAAGAGAAGACAAGACAAGACATTTTTTTTATTTGTTTCTAAACTAATTAAGAAGAGAAGACAAGACAAGGCAATTGTGTTTGATTTGTTTTTAAATTAATTAAGAAGATAAGACAAAACAAGACAAGACATGACATGACAAGACAAAACAAGACAAGACATTTTTTTTATTTGTTTCTAAACTAATTAAGAAGAGAAGACAAGACAAGGCAAGACAAGACATGACATGACAAGACAAAACAAGACAAGACATTTTTTTTATTTGACAAGACAAGACAAGACAAGACAAGACAAGACAAGACAAGACAAGACTAGACAAGACAAGACAAGACAAGACACGACAAGACAAAACAAGACAAAACAAGACAAGACAAGACAATTCTGTTTGATTTGTTTTTAAATTAATTAAAAAGATAAGACAAGGCAAGGCTAGACAGAAAAAGGCAAAACAAGACAAGACAATTGTGTTTGATTTGCCTTTAAATTAATTAAGAAGATAAGACAAAACAAGACAAGATATGACATGACAAGACATGACAAGACAAAACAAGACAAGACATTTTTTTTATTTGTTTCTAAACTAATTAAGAATAGAAGACAAGACAAGACAAGACAAGATACAACAAGACAAGACATGACAAGACAAGACAAGAAGAGACAAGATAAGACAAGACAAGACAATTCTGTTTGATTTGTTTTTAAATTAATTAAAAAGATAAGACAAGACAAGGCTAGACAGGAAAAGGCAAGACAAGACAAGACAATTGTGTTTGATTTGTTTTTAAATTAATTAAGAAGATAAGACAAAACAAGACAAGACATGACATGACAAGACATGACAAGACAAGACATTTTTTTTATTTGTTTCTAAACTAATAAAGAATAGAAGACAAGACAAGACAAGACATGACAAGACAAGACAAGACAAGACAAGACAAGACAAGACAAGAATAGACAAGACAAGACAAGTTAAGAGAAGACAAGACAATTGTGTTTGATTTGTTTTTAAATTAATTAAGATGATAAAACAAAACAAAATAAGACAAGACAAGACAAGACAAGACAAGACAAGACATTTATTCTATTTGTTTCTAAACTAATTAAGAAGAGAAGACAAGACAAGGCAAGACAAGACATGACAAGACAAAACAAGACAAGACAAGACAATTGTGTTTGATTTGTTTTTAAATTAATTAAGCAGATAAGACAAGACAAGACAAGACAAGACAAGACATTTATTTTATTTGTTTCTAAACTAATTAAGAAGAGAAGGCAAGACAAGACAAGACAAGACAATTGTGTTTGATTTGTTTTTAAATTAATTAAGAAGAGAAGACAAGACAAGACAAGATATTTTTTTTATTTGTTTCTAAACTAATTAAGAAGAGAAGACAAGACAAGGCAAGACAAGACATGACAAGACAAAACAAGACAAGACAAGACAAGGCAATTGTGTTTGATTTGTTTTTAAATTAATTAAGAAGATAAGACAAAACAAGACAAGACATGACATGACAAGACAAAACAAGACAAGACATTTTTTTTATTTGTTTCTAAACTAATTAAGAATAGAAGACAAGACAAGACAAGACAAGACAAGACAAGACAAGACAAGACAAGACAAGACAAGACAAGACAAGACAAGACAAGACAAGACAAGACAAGACAAGACACGACAAGATACAACAAGACAAGACATGACAAGACAAGACAAGACAAGACAAGATAAGACAAGACAAGACAAGACAAGACAATTCTGTTTGATTTGTTTTTAAATTAATTAAAAAGACAAGACAAGACAAGACAAGACAAGACATTTATTTTATTTGTTTCTAAACTAATTAAGAAGAGAAGACAAGACAAGACAAGACAATTGTGTTTGATTTGTTTTTAAATTAATTAAGAAGAGAAGACAAGACAAGACAAGACAAGACATTTTTTTTATTTGTTTCTAAACTAATTAAGAAGAGAAGACAAGACAAGGCAATTGTGTTTGATTTGTTTTTAAATTAATTAAGAAGATAAGACAAAACAAGACAAGACATGACATGACAAGACAAAACAAGACAAGACATTTTTTTTATTTGTTTCTAAACTAATTAAGAAGAGAAGACAAGACAAGGCAAGACAAGACATGACAAGACATTTATTTTATTTGTTTCTAAACTAATTAAGAAGAGAAGACAAGACAAGGCAAGACAAGACATGACATGACAAGACAAAACAAGACAAGACATTTTTTTTATTTGACAAGACAAGACAAGACAAGACAAGACAAGACAAGACAAGACAAGACAAGACAAGACAAGACTAGACAAGACAAGACAAGACAAGACATGACAAGACAAAACAAGACAAAACAAGACAAGACAAGACAATTCTGTTTGATTTGTTTTTAAATTAATTAAAAAGATAAGACAAGGCAAGGCTAGACAGAAAAAGGCAAAACAAGACAAGACAATTGTGTTTGATTTGCCTTTAAATTAATTAAGAAGATAAGACAAAACAAGACAAGACATGACATGACAAGACATGACAAGACAAAACAAGACAAGACATTTTTTTTATTTGTTTCTAAACTAATTAAGAATAGAAGACAAGACAAGGCAAGACAAGACATGACAAGACATTTATTTTATTTGGTTCTAAACTAATTAAGAAGAGAAGACAAGACAAGGCAAGACAAGACATGACATGACAAGACAAAACAAGACAAGACATTTTTTTATTTGACAAGACAAGACAAGACAAGACAAGACAAGACAAGACAAGACAAGACAAGACAAGACAAGACAAGACTAGACAAGACAAGACAAGACAAGACAAGACAAGACAAGACAAGACAAGACAAGACAAGACAAGACAAGACAAGACAAGACAAGACAAGACAAGACACGACAAGATACAACAAGACAAGACAAGAATAGACAAGACAAGACAAGTTAAGACAAGACAAGGCAATTGTGTTTGATTTGTTTTTAAATTAATTAAGAAGATAAGACAAAACAAGACAAGACAAGGCAATTGTGTTTGATTTGTTTTTAAATTAATTAAGAAGATAAGACAAAACAAGACAAGACATGACATGACAAGACAAGACATGACAAGACATTTTTTTTATTTGTTTCTAAACTAATTAAGAATAGAAGACAAGACAAGACAAGACATGACAAGACAAGACAAGACAAGACAAGACAAGAATAGACAAGACAAGACAAGTTAAGACAAGACAAGACAATTGTGTTTGATTTGTTTTTAAATTAATTAAGATGATAAGACAAAACAAAATAAGACAAGACAAGACAAGGCAAGACAAGACAAGACAAGACATTTATTTTATTTGTTTCTAAACTAATTAAGAAGAGAAGACAAGACAAGGCAAGACAAGACATGACAAGACATTTATTTTATTTGGTTCTAAACTAATTAAGAAGAGAAGACAAGACAAGGCAAGACAAGACATGACATGACAAGACAAAACAAGACAAGACATTTTTTTATTTGACAAGACAAGACAAGACAAGACAAGACAAGACAAGACAAGACAAGACAAGACAAGACAAGACAAGACTAGACAAGACAAGACAAGACAAGACAAGACAAGACAAGACAAGACAAGACAAGACAAGACAAGACAAGACAAGACAAGACAAGACAAGACAAGACAAGACAAGACAAGACACGACAAGATACAACAAGACAAGACATGACAAGACAAGACAAGACAAGACAAGACAAAACAAGACAAGACAAGACAATTCTGTTTGATTTGTTTTTAATTTAATTAAAAAGATAAGACAAGGCAAGGCTAGACAGAAAAAGGCAAAACAAGACAAGACAATTGTGTTTGATTTGTCTTTAAATTAATTAAGAAGATAAGACAAAACAAGACAAGACATGACATGACAAGACTTGACAAGACAAAACAAGACAAGACATTTTTTTTATTTGTTTCTAAACTAATTAAGAATAGAAGACAAGACAAGACAAGACAAGATACAACAAGACAAGACATGACAAGACAAGACAAGACAATAAGAGACAAGATAAGACAAGACAAGACAATTCTGTTTGATTTGTTTTTAAATTAATTAAAAAGATAAGACAAGACAAGGCTAGACAGGAAAAGGCAAGACAAGACAAGACAATTGTGTTTGATTTGTTTTTAAATTAATTAAGAAGATAAGACAAAACAAGACAAGACATGACATGACAAGACATGACAAGACAAGACATTTTTTTTATTTGTTTCTAAACTAATAAAGAATAGAAGACAAGACAAGACAAGACATGACAAGACAGACAAGACAAGACAAGAATAGACAAGACAAGACAAGTTAAGAGAAGACAAGACAATTGTGTTTGATTTGTTTTTAAATTAATTAAGATGATAAAACAAAACAAAATAAGACAAGACAAGACAAGACAAGACATTTATTTTATTTGTTTCTAAATTAATTAAGAAGAGAAGACAAGACAAGGCAAGACAAGACATGACAAGACAAAACAAGACAAGACAAGACAATTGTGTTTGATTTGTTTTTAAATTAATTAAGCAGATAAGACAAGACAAGACAAGACAAGACAAGACAAGACATTTATTTTATTTGTTTCTAAACTAATTAAGAAGAGAAGACAAGACAAGACAAGACAAGACAAGACAAGACAAGACAATTGTGTTTGATTTGTTTTTAAATTAATTAAGAAGAGAAGACAAGACAAGACAAGACAAGACAAGACATTTTTTTTATTTGTTTCTAAACTAATTAAGAAGAGAAGACAAGACAAGGCAAGACAAGACATGACAAGACAAAACAAGACAAGACAAGACAAGGCAATTGTGTTTGATTTGTTTTTAAATTAATTAAGAAGATAAGACAAAACAAGACAAGACATTTTTTTTATTTGTTTCTAAACTAATTAAGAATAGAAGACAAGACAAGACAAGACAAGACAAGACAAGACAAGACAAGACAAGACAAGACAAGACAAGACAAGACAAGACAAGACAAGACAAGACAAGACAAGACAAGACAAGACAAGACAAGACAAGACAAGACAAGACAAGACAAGACAAGACAAGACAAGACAAGACAAGACAAGACAAGACAAGACAAGACAAGACAAGACAAGACAAGACAAGACAAGACAAGACTAGACAAGACAAGACATGACAAGACAAAACAAGACAAAACAAGACAAAACAAGACAAGACAAGACAATTCTGTTTGATTTGTTTTTAAATTAATTAAAAAGATAAGACAAGGCAAGGCTAGACAGAAAAAGGCAAAACAAGACAAGACAATTGTGTTTGATTTGTCTTTAAATTAATTAAGAAGATAAGACAAAACAAGACAAGACATGACATGACAAGACATGACAAGACAAAACAAGACAAGACATTTTTTTTATTTGTTTCTAAACTAATTAAGAATAGAAGACAAGACAAGACAAGACAAGATACAACAAGACAAGACATGACAAGACAAGACAAGACAAGGAGAGACAAGATAAGACAAGACGAGACAATTCTGTTTCATTTGTTTTTAAATTAATTAAAAAGATAAGACAAGACAAGGCTAGACAGGAAAAGGCAAGACAAGACAAGACAATTGTGTTTGATTTGTTTTTAAATTAATTAAGAAGATAAGACAAAACAAGACAAGACATGACATGACAAGACATGACAAGACAAGACATTTTTTTTATTTGTTTCTAAACTAATAAAGAATAGAAGACAAGACAAGACAAGACATGACAAGACAAGACAAGACAAGACAAGACAAGAATAGACAAGACAAGACAAGTTAAGAGAAGACAAGACAATTGTGTTTGATTTGTTTTTAAATTAATTAAGATGATAAAACAAAACAAAATAAGACAAGACAAGACAAGACAAGACAAGACAAGACATTTATTTTATTTGTTTCTAAACTAATTAAGAAGAGAAGACAAGACAAGGCAAGACAAAACATGACAAGACAAAACAAGACAAGACAAGACAATTGTGTTTGATTTGTTTTTAAATTAATTAAGCAGATAAGACAAGACAAGACAAGACAAGACAAGACATTTATTTTATTTGTTTCTAAACTAATTAAGAAGAGAAGACAAGACAAGACAAGACAAGACAAGACAAGACAATTGTGTTTGATTTGTTTTTAAATTAATTAAGAAGAGAAGACAAGACAAGACAAGACAATACATTTTTTTTATTTGTTTCTAAACTAATTAAGAAGAGAAGACAAGACAAGGCAATTGTGTTTGATTTGTTTTTAAATTAATTAAGAAGATAAGACAAAACAAGACAAGACATGACATGACAAGACAAAACAAGACAAGACATTTTTTTTATTTGTTTCTAAACTAATTAAGAATAGAAGACAAGACAAGACAAGACAAGACAAGACAAGACAAGACAAGACAAGACAAGACAAGACAAGACAAGACAAGACAAGACAAGACAAGACAAGAAAGACTAGACAAGACAAGACAAGACAAGACAAGACAAGACAAGACAAGACACGACAAGATACAACAAGACAAGACATGACAAGACAAGACAAGACAAGACAAGATAAGACAAGACAAGACAAGACAATTCTGTTTGATTTGTTTTTAAATTAATTAAAAAGACAAGACAAGACAAGACAAGACATTTATTTTATTTGTTTCTAAACTAATTAAGAAGAGAAGACAAGACAAGACAAGACAAGACAAGACAAGACAAGACAAGAAAAGACAAGACAAGACAAGACAAGACAAGACAAGACAAGACAAGACAAGACAAGACAAGAAAGACTAGACAAGACAAGACAAGACAAGACAAGACAAGACAAGACATTTTTTTTATTTGTTTCTAAACTAATTAAGAAGAGAAGACAAGACAAGGCAATTGTGTTTGATTTGTTTTTAAATTAATTAAGAAGATAAGACAAAACAAGACAAGACATGACATGACAAGACAAAACAAGACAAGACATTTTTTTTATTTGTTTCTAAACTAATTAAGAAGAGAAGACAAGACAAGGCAAGACAAGACATGACAAGACATTTATTTTATTTGTTTCTAAACTAATTAAGAAGAGAAGACAAGACAAGGCAAGACAAGACATGACATGACAAGACAAAACAAGACAAGACATTTTTTTTATTTGACAAGACAAGACAAGACAAGACAAGACAAGACAAGACAAGACAAGACAAGACAAGACAAGACAAGACAAGACAAGACTAGACAAGACAAGACATGACAAGACAAAACAAGACAAAACAAGACAAGACAAGACAATTCTGTTTGATTTGTTTTTAAATTAATTAAAAAGATAAGACAAGGCAAGGCTAGACAGAAAAAGGCAAAACAAGACAAGACAATTGTGTTTGATTTGCCTTTAAATTAATTAAGAAGATAAGACAAAACAAGACAAGATATGACATGACAAGACATGACAAGACAAAACAAGACAAGACATTTTTCTTATTTGTTTCTAAACTAATTAAGAATAGAAGACAAGACAAGACAAGACAAGATACAACAAGACAAGACATGACAAGACAAGACAAGAAGAGACAAGATAAGACAAGACAAGACAATTCTGTTTGATTTGTTTTTAAATTAATTAAAAAGATAAGACAAGACAAGGCTAGACAGGAAAAGGCAAGACAAGACAAGACAATTGTGTTTGATTTGTTTTTAAATTAATTAAGAAGATAAGACAAAACAAGACAAGACATGACATGACAAGACATGACAAGACAAGACATTTTTTTTATTTGTTTCTAAACTAATAAAGAATAGAAGACAAGACAAGACAAGACATGACAAGACAAGACAAGACAAGACAAGACAAGAATAGACAAGACAAGACAAGTTAAGAGAAGACAAGACAATTGTGTTTGATTTGTTTTTAAATTAATTAAGATGATAAAACAAAACAAAATAAGACAAGACAAGACAAGACAAGACAAGACAAGACATTTATTTTATTTGTTTCTAAACTAATTAAGAAGAGAAGACAAGACAAGGCAAGACAAGACATGACAAGACAAAACAAGACAAGACAAGACAATTGTGTTTGATTTGTTTTTAAATTAATTAAGCAGATAAGACAAGACAAGACAAGACAAGACAAGACATTTATTTTATTTGTTTCTAAACTAATTAAGAAGAGAAGACAAGACAAGACAAGACAAGACAATTGTGTTTGATTTGTTTTTAAATTAATTAAGCAGAGAAGACAAGACAAGACAAGACAAGACAAGACATTTTTTTTATTTGTTTCTAAACTAATTAAGAAGAGAAGACAAGACAAGGCAAGACAAGACATGACAAGACAAAACAAGACAAGACAAGACAAGGCAATTGTGTTTGATTTGTTTTTAAATTAATTAAGAAGATAAGACAAAACAAGACAAGACATGACATGACAAGACAAAACAAGACAAGACATTTTTTTTATTTGTTTCTAAACTAATTAAGAATAGAAGACAAGACAAGACAAGACAAGACAAGACAAGACAAGACAAGACAAGACACGACAAGATACAACAAGACAAGACATGACAAGACAAGACAAGACAAGACAAGATAAGACAAGACAAGACAAGACAATTCTGTTTGATTTGTTTTTAAATTAATTAAAAAGACAAGACAAGACAAGACAAGACATTTATTTTATTTGTTTCTAAACTAATTAAGAAGAGAAGACAAGACAAGACAAGACAAGACAAGACAATTGTGTTTGATTTGTTTTTAAATTAATTAAGAAGAGAAGACAAGACAAGACAAGACAAGACATTTTTTTTATTTGTTTCTAAACTAATTAAGAAGAGAAGACAAGACAAGGCAATTGTGTTTGATTTGTTTTTAAATTAATTAAGAAGATAAGACAAAACAAGACAAGACATGACATGACAAGACAAAACAAGACAAGACATTTTTTTTATTTGTTTCTAAACTAATTAAGAAGAGAAGACAAGACAAGGCAAGACAAGACATGACAAGACATTTATTTTATTTGTTTCTAAACTAATTAAGAAGAGAAGACAAGACAAGGCAAGACAAGACAAGACAAGACAAGACAAGACAAGACAAGACAAGACAAGACAAGACTAGACAAGACAAGACAAGACAAGACATGACAAGACAAAACAAGACAAAACAAGACAAAACAAGACAAGACAAGACAATTCTGTTTGATTTGTTTTTAAATTAATTAAAAAGATAAGACAAGGCAAGGCTAGACAGAAAAAGGCAAAACAAGACAAGACAATTGTGTTTGATTTGCCTTTAAATTAATTAAGAAGATAAGACAAAACAAGACAAGACATGACATGACAAGACAAAACAAGACAAGACATTTTTTTTATTTGTTTCTAAACTAATTAAGAATAGAAGACAAGACAAGACAAGAAGAGACAAGATAAGACAAGACAAGACAATTCTGTTTGATTTGTTTTTAAATTAATTAAAAAGATAAGACAAGACAAGGCTAGACAGGAAAAGGCAAGACAAGACAAGACAATTGTGTTTGATTTGTTTTTAAATTAATTAAGAAGATAACACAAAACAAGACAAGACATGACATGACAAGACATGACAAGACAAGACATTTTTTTATTTGTTTCTAAACTAATAAAGAATAGAAGACAAGACAAGACAAGACATGACAAGACAAGACAAGACAAGACAAGACAAGACAAGAATAGACAAGACAAGACAAGTTAAGAGAAGACAAGACAATTGTGTTTGATTTGTTTTTAAATTAATTAAGATGATAAAACAAAACAAAATAAGACAAGACAAGACAAGACAAGACATTTATTTTATTTGTTTCTAAACTAATTAAGAAGAGAAGACAAGACAAGGCAAGACAAGACATGACAAGACAAAACAAGACAAGACAAGACAATTGTGTTTGATTTGTTTTTAAATTAATTAAGCAGATAAGACAAGGCAAGACAAGACAAGACAAGACAAGACAAGACAAGACAAGACAAGACAAGACAAGACAATTCTGTTTGATTTGTTTTTAAATTAATTAAAAAGATAAGACAAGACAAGGCTAGACAGGAAAAGGCAAGACAAGACAAGACAATTGTGTTTGATTTGTTTTTAAATTAATTAAAAAGATAAGACAAAACAAGACAAGACATGACAAGACAAGACATTTTTTTTATTTGTTTCTAAACTAATAAAGAATAGAAGACAAGACAAGACAAGACATGACAAGACAAGACAAGACAAGACAAGACAAGACAAGACAAGAATAGACAAGACAAGACAAGTTAAGAGAAGACAAGACAATTGTGTTTGATTTGTTTTTAAATTAATTAAGATGATAAAACAAAACAAAATAAGACAAGACAAGACAAGACAAGACAAGACAAGACATTTATTTTATTTGTTTCTAAACTAATTAAGAAGAGAAGACAAGACAAGGCAAGACAAAACATGACAAGACAAAACAAGACAAGACAAGACAATTGTGTTTGATTTGTTTTTAAATTAATTAAGCAGATAAGACAAGACAAGACAAGACAAGACAAGACAAGACAAGACAAGACAAGACATTTATTTTATTTGTTTCTAAACTAATTAAGAAGAGAAGACAAGACAAGACAAGAAAAGACAAGACAAGACAATTGTGTTTGATTTGTTTTTAAATTAATTAAGAAGAGAAGACAAGACAAGACAAGACAAGACATTTTTTTTATTTGTTTCTAAACTAATTAAGAAGAGAAGACAAGACAAGGCAATTGTGTTTGATTTGTTTTTAAATTAATTAAGAAGATAAGACAAAACAAGACAAGACATGACATGACAAGACAAGATAAGAATAGACAAGACAAGACAAGTTAAGACAAGACAAGACAATTGTGTTTGATTTGTTTTTAAATTAATTAAGATGATAAGACAAAACAAAATAAGACAAGACAAGACAAGGCAAGACAAGACAAGACAAGACATTTATTTTATTTGTTTCTAAACTAATTAAGAAGAGAAGACAAGACAAGGCAAGACAAGACATGACAAGACATTTATTTTATTTGTTTCTAAACTAATTAAGAAGAGAAGACAAGACAAGGCAAGACAAGACATGACATGACAAGACAAAACAAGACAAGACATTTTTTTTATTTGACAAGACAAGACAAGACAAGACAAGACAAGACAAGACAAGACAAGACAAGACAAGACAAGACAAGACAAGACTAGACAAGACAAGACAAGACATGACAAGACAAAACAAGACAAGACAAGACAATTCTGTTTGATTTGTTTTTAAATTAATTAAAAAGATAAGACAAGGCAAGGCTAGACAGAAAAAGGCAAAACAAGACAAGACAATTGTGTTTGATTTGTCTTTAAATTAATTAAGAAGATAAGACAAAACGAGACAAGACATGACATGACAAGACATGACAAGACAAAACAAGACAAGACATTTTTTTTATTTGTTTCTAAACTAATTAAGAATAGAAGACAAGACAAGACAAGACAAGATACAACAAGACAAGACATGACAAGACAAGACAAGACAAGAAGAGACAAGATAAGACAAGACAAGACAATTCTGTTTGATTTGTTTTTAAATTAATTAAAAAGATAAGACAAGACAAGGCTAGACAGGAAAAGGCAAGACAAGACAAGACAATTGTGTTTGATTTGTTTTTAAATTAATTAAGAAGATAACACAAAACAAGACAAGACATGACATGACAAGACATGACAAGACAAGACATTTTTTTATTTGTTTCTAAACTAATAAAGAATAGAAGACAAGACAAGACAAGACATGACAAGACAAGACAAGACAAGACAAGACAAGACAAGAATAGACAAGACAAGACAAGTTAAGAGAAGACAAGACAATTGTGTTTGATTTGTTTTTAAATTAATTAAGATGATAAAACAAAACAAAATAAGACAAGACAAGACAAGACAAGACATTTATTTTATTTGTTTCTAAACTAATTAAGAAGAGAAGACAAGACAAGGCAAGACAAGACATGACAAGACAAAACAAGACAAGACAAGACAATTGTGTTTGATTTGTTTTTAAATTAATTAAGCAGATAAGACAAGGCAAGACAAGACAAGACAAGACAAGACAAGACAAGACAAGACAAGACAAGACAAGACAAGACAAGACAAGACAAGACAAGACAAGACAAGACAAGACAAGACAAGACAAGACAAGACAATTCTGTTTGATTTGTTTTTAAATTAATTAAAAAGATAAGACAAGACAAGGCTAGACAGGAAAAGGCAAGACAAGACAATTGTGTTTGATTTGTTTTTAAATTAATTAAAAAGATAAGACAAAACAAGACAAGACATGACAAGACAAGACATTTTTTTTATTTGTTTCTAAACTAATAAAGAATAGAAGACAAGACAAGACAAGACATGACAAGACAAGACAAGACAAGACAAGACAAGACAAGACAAGACAAGAATAGACAAGACAAGACAAGTTAAGAGAAGACAAGACAATTGTGTTTGATTTGTTTTTAAATTAATTAAGATGATAAAACAAAACAAAATAAGACAAGACAAGACAAGACAAGACAAGACAAGACATTTATTTTATTTGTTTCTAAACTAATTAAGAAGAGAAGACAAGACAAGGCAAGACAAAACATGACAAGACAAAACAAGACAAGACAAGACAATTGTGTTTGATTTGTTTTTAAATTAATTAAGCAGATAAGACAAGACAAGACAAGACAAGACAAGACAAGACAAGACAAGACAAGACAAGACATTTATTTTATTTGTTTCTAAACTAATTAAGAAGAGAAGACAAGACAAGACAAGAAAAGACAAGACAAGACAATTGTGTTTGATTTGTTTTTAAATTAATTAAGAAGAGAAGACAAGACAAGACAAGACAAGACATTTTTTTTATTTGTTTCTAAACTAATTAAGAAGAGAAGACAAGACAAGGCAATTGTGTTTGATTTGTTTTTAAATTAATTAAGAAGATAAGACAAAACAAGACAAGACATGACATGACAAGACAAGATAAGAATAGACAAGACGAGACAAGTTAAGACAAGACAAGACAATTGTGTTTGATTTGTTTTTAAATTAATTAAGATGATAAGACAAAACAAAATAAGACAAGACAAGACAAGGCAAGACAAGACAAGACAAGACATTTATTTTATTTGTTTCTAAACTAATTAAGAAGAGAAGACAAGACAAGGCAAGACAAGACATGACAAGACATTTATTTTATTTGTTTCTAAACTAATTAAGAAGAGAAGACAAGACAAGGCAAGACAAGACATGACATGACAAGACAAAACAAGACAAGACATTTTTTTTATTTGACAAGACAAGACAAGACAAGACAAGACAAGACAAGACAAGACAAGACAAGACAAGACAAGACAAGACTAGACAAGACAAGACAAGACATGACAAGACAAAACAAGACAAGACAAGACAATTCTGTTTGATTTGTTTTTAAATTAATTAAAAAGATAAGACAAGGCAAGGCTAGACAGAAAAAGGCAAAACAAGACAAGACAATTGTGTTTGATTTGTCTTTAAATTAATTAAGAAGATAAGACAAAACGAGACAAGACATGACATGACAAGACATGACAAGACAAAACAAGACAAGACATTTTTTTTATTTGTTTCTAAACTAATTAAGAATAGAAGACAAGACAAGACAAGACAAGATACAACAAGACAAGACATGACAAGACAAGACAAGACAAGAAGAGACAAGATAAGACAAGACAAGACAATTCTGTTTGATTTGTTTTTAAATTAATTAAAAAGATAAGACAAGACAAGGCTAGACAGGAAAAGGCAAGACAAGACAAGACAATTGTGTTTGATTTGTTTTTAAATTAATTAAGAAGATAAGACAAAACAAGACAAGACATGACATGACAAGACATGACAAGACAAGACATTTTTTTTATTTGTTTCTAAACTAATAAAGAATAGAAGACAAGACAAGACAAGACAAGACAAGACATGACAAGACAAGACAAGGCAAGACAAGACATGACAAGACAAAACAAGACAAGACAAGACAATTGTGTTTGATTTGTTTTTAAATTATTTAAGCAGATAAGACAAGACAAGACAAGACAAGACAAGACAATTGTGTTTGATTTGTTTTTAAATTAATTAAGAAGAGAAGACAAGACAAGACAAGACAAGACATTTTTTTTATTTGTTTCTAAACTAATTAAGAAGAGAAGACAAGACAAGGCAAGACAAGACATGACAAGACAAAACAAGACAAGACAAGACAAGGCAATTGTGTTTGATTTGTTTTTAAATTAATTAAGAAGATAAGACAAAACAAGACAAGACATGACATGACAAGACAAAACAAGACAAGACATTTTTTTTATTTGTTTCTAAACTAATTAAGAATAGAAGACAAGACAAGACAAGACAAGATACAACAAGACAAGACATGACAAGACAAGACAAGACAAGACAAGATAAGACAAGACAATTCTGTATGATTTGTTTTTAAATTAATTAAAAAGATAAGACAAGACAAGGCTAGACAGGAAAAGGCAAGACAAGACAAGACAATTGTGTTTGATTTGTTTTTAAATTAATTAAGAAGATAAGACAAAACAAGACAAGACATGACATGACAAGACATGACAAGACAAAACAAGACAAGACATTTTTTTTATTTGTTTCTAAACTAATTAAGAATAGAAGACAAGACAAGACAAGACATGACAAGACAAGACAAGACAAGACAAGACAAGACAAGAATAGACAAGACAAGACAAGTTAAGACAAGACAAGACAATTGTGTTTGATTTGTTTTTAAACTAATTAAGATGATAAGACAAAACAAAATAAGACAAGACAAGACAAGACAAGACAAGACATTTATTTTATTTGTTTCTAAACTAATTAAGAAGAGAAGACAAGACAAGACAAGACATGACAAGACAAGACAAGACAAGACAAGACAAGAATAGACAAGACAAGACAAGTTAAGAGAAGACAAGACAATTGTGTTTGATTTGTTTTTAAATTAATTAAGATGATAAAACAAAACAAAATAAGACAAGACAAGACAAGACAAGACATTTATTTTATTTGTTTCTAAACTAATTAAGAAGAGAAGACAAGACAAGGCAAGACAAGACATGACAAGACAAAACAAGACAAGACAAGACAATTGTGTTTGATTTGTTTTTAAAATAATTAAGCAGATAAGACAAGGCAAGACAAGACAAGACAAGACAAGACAAGACAAGACAAGACAAGACAAGACAAGACAAGACAAGACAAGACAAGACAAGACAATTCTGTTTGATTTGTTTTTAAATTAATTAAAAAGATAAGACAAGACAAGGCTAGACAGGAAAAGGCAAGACAAGACAAGACAATTGTGTTTGATTTGTTTTTAAATTAATTAAAAAGATAAGACAAAACAAGACAAGACATGACAAGACAAGACATTTTTTTTATTTGTTTCTAAACTAATAAAGAATAGAAGACAAGACAAGACAAGACATGACAAGACAAGACAAGACAAGACAAGACAAGACAAGACAAGAATAGACAAGACAAGACAAGTTAAGAGAAGACAAGACAATTGTGTTTGATTTGTTTTTAAATTAATTAAGATGATAAAACAAAACAAAATAAGACAAGACAAGACAAGACAAGACAAGACAAGACAAGACAAGACATTTATTTTATTTGTTTCTAAACTAATTAAGAAGAGAAGACAAGACAAGGCAAGACAAAACATGACAAGACAAAACAAGACAAGACAAGACAATTGTGTTTGATTTGTTTTTAAATTAATTAAGCAGATAAGACAAGACAAGACAAGACAAGACAAGACAAGACAAGACAAGACAAGACATTTATTTTATTTGTTTCTAAACTAATTAAGAAGAGAAGACAAGACAAGACAAGAAAAGACAAGACAAGACAATTGTGTTTGATTTGTTTTTAAATTAATTAAGAAGAGAAGACAAGACAAGACAAGACAAGACATTTTTTTTATTTGTTTCTAAACTAATTAAGAAGAGAAGACAAGACAAGGCAATTGTGTTTGATTTGTTTTTAAATTAATTAAGAAGATAAGACAAAACAAGACAAGACATGACATGACAAGACAAGATAAGAATAGACAAGACAAGACAAGTTAAGACAAGACAAGACAATTGTGTTTGATTTGTTTTTAAATTAATTAAGATGATAAGACAAAACAAAATAAGACAAGACAAGACAAGGCAAGACAAGACAAGACAAGACATTTATTTTATTTGTTTCTAAACTAATTAAGAAGAGAAGACAAGACAAGGCAAGACAAGACATGACAAGACATTTATTTTATTTGTTTCTAAACTAATTAAGAAGAGAAGACAAGACAAGGCAAGACAAGACATGACATGACAAGACAAAACAAGACAAGACATTTTTTTTATTTGACAAGACAAGACAAGACAAGACAAGACAAGACAAGACAAGACAAGACAAGACAAGACAAGACAAGACAAGACAAGACAAGACAAGACTAGACAAGACAAGACAAGACATGACAAGACAAAACAAGACAAGACAAGACAATTCTGTTTGATTTGTTTTTAAATTAATTAAAAAGATAAGACAAGGCAAGGCTAGACAGAAAAAGGCAAAACAAGACAAGACAATTGTGTTTGATTTGTCTTTAAATTAATTAAGAAGATAAGACAAAACGAGACAAGACATGACATGACAAGACATGACAAGACAAAACAAGACAAGACATTTTTTTTATTTGTTTCTAAACTAATTAAGAATAGAAGACAAGACAAGACAAGACAAGATACAACAAGACAAGACATGACAAGACAAGACAAGACAAGAAGAGACAAGATAAGACAAGACAAGACAATTCTGTTTGATTTGTTTTTAAATTAATTAAAAAGATAAGACAAGACAAGGCTAGACAGGAAAAGGCAAGACAAGACAAGACAATTGTGTTTGATTTGTTTTTAAATTAATTAAGAAGATAAGACAAAACAAGACAAGACATGACATGACAAGACATGACAAGACAAGACATTTTTTTTATTTGTTTCTAAACTAATAAAGAATAGAAGACAAGACAAGACAAGACAAGACATGACAAGACAAGACAAGGCAAGACAAGACATGACAAGACAAAACAAGACAAAACAAGACAAGACAAGACAATTGTGTTTGATTTGTTTTTAAATTATTTAAGCAGATAAGACAAGACAAGACAAGACAAGACAAGACAATTGTGTTTGATTTGTTTTTAAATTAATTAAGAAGAGAAGACAAGACAAGACAAGACAAGACATTTTTTTTATTTGTTTCTAAACTAATTAAGAAGAGAAGACAAGACAAGGCAAGACAAGACATGACAAGACAAAACAAGACAAGACAAGACAAGGCAATTGTGTTTGATTTGTTTTTAAATTAATTAAGAAGATAAGACAAAACAAGACAAGACATGACATGACAAGACAAAACAAGACAAGACATTTTTTTTATTTGTTTCTAAACTAATTAAGAATAGAAGACAAGACAAGACAAGACAAGATACAACAAGACAAGACATGACAAGACAAGACAAGACAAGACAAGATAAGACAAGACAATTCTGTATGATTTGTTTTTAAATTAATTAAAAAGATAAGACAAGACAAGGCTAGACAGGAAAAGGCAAGACAAGACAAGACAATTGTGTTTGATTTGTTTTTAAATTAATTAAGAAGATAAGACAAAACAAGACAAGACATGACATGACAAGACATGACAAGACAAAACAAGACAAGACATTTTTTTTATTTGTTTCTAAACTAATTAAGAATAGAAGACAAGACAAGACAAGACATGACAAGACAAGACAAGACAAGACAAGACAAGAATAGACAAGACAAGACAAGTTAAGACAAGACAAGACAATTGTGTTTGATTTGTTTTTAAACTAATTAAGATGATAAGACAAAACAAAATAAGACAAGACAAGACAAGACAAGACAAGACATTTATTTTATTTGTTTCTAAACTAATTAAGAAGAGAAGACAAGACAAGACATTTATTTTATTTGTTTCTAAACTAATTAAGAAGAGAAGACAAGACAAGACATTTATTTTATTTGTTTCTAAACTAATTAAGAAGAGAAGACAAGACAAGGCAAGACAAGACATGACAAGACAAAACAAGACAAGACAAGACAATTGTGTTTGATTTGTTTTTAAATTAATTAAGAAGATAAGACAAGACAAGACAAGACATTTATTTTATTTGTTTCAAAACTAATTAAGAAGAGAAGACAAGACAAGACAAGACAAGACAAGACAAGACAAGACAAGACAAGACAAGACAAGACAAGACAAGACAAGACAAGACAAGACAAGACAAGACAAGACAAGACATGACAAGACAAAACAAGACATGACAAGACAATTGTGTTTGATTTGTTTTTAAATTAATTAAGAAGAGAAGAAAAGACAAGACAAGACAAGACAAGACAAGGCAAGACAAGACAAGACAAGACATGACAAGACAAAACAAGACAAGACAAGACAATTGTGTTTGATTCGTTTTTAAATTAATTAAGAAGAGAAGACAAGAAATGACAAGACAAGACAAGACAAGACAAGACAAGACAAGACAAGACAAGACAAGACAAGACAAGACAAGACAAGACAAGACAAGACAAGACAAGACAAGACAAGACAAGACAAGACATGATAAGACAAAACAAGACAAGACAAGACAATTGTGTTTGATTTGTTTTTAAATTAATTAAGAAGAGAAGACAAGACAAGACAAGATAAGACAAGACAAGACAAGACAAGACAATTCTGTTTGATTTGTAATTAATTAAAAAGATAAGATAAGACAAGACAAGGCTAGACAGGAAAAGGCAAGACAAGACAAGACATTTGTGTTTGATTTGTTTTTAAATTAATTAAGAAGATAAGACAAAACAAGACAAGACATGACATGACTAGACAAAACAAGACAAGACATTTTTTTTATTTGACAAGACAAGACAAGACAAGACAAGACAAGACAAGACAAGACAAAACAAGACATGACAAGACAAAACAAGACAAGACAAGACAATTGTGTTTGATTTGTTTTTAAATTAAATAAGAAGATAAAACAAAACAAGACAAGACATGACATGACAAGACAAAACAAGACATGACAAGACAAAACAAGACAAGACAAGACAATTGTGTTTGATTTGTTTTTAAATTAATTAAAAAGATAAGACAAGGCAAGGCTAGACAGAAAAAGGCAAAACAAGACAAGACAATTGTGTTTGATTTGTTTTTAAATTGATTAAGAAGATAAGACAAAACAAGACAAGACATGACATGACAAGACAAGACAAGAATAGACAAGACAAGACAAGTTAAGACAAGACAAGACAATTGTGTTTTATTTGTTTTTAAATTAATTAAGATGATAAGACAAAACAAAATAAGACAAGACAAGACAAGGCAAGACAAGACAAGACAAGACATTTATTTTATTTGTTTCTAAACTAATTAAGAAGAGAAGACAAGACAAGGCAAGACAAGACATGACAAGACATTTATTTTATTTGTTTCTAAACTAATTAAGAAGAGAAGACAAGACAAGGCAAGACAAGACATGACATGACAAGACAAAACAAGACAAGACATTTTTTTTATTTGACAAGACAAGACAAGACAAGACAAGACAAGACAAGACAAGACAAGACAAGACAAGACAAGACAAGACAAGACAAGACAAGACAAGACAAGACAAGACAAGACAAGACAAGACAAGAAAGACAAGACAAGACAAGACAAGACACGACAAGATACAACAAGACAAGACATGACAAGACAAGACAAGACAAGACAAGACAAGACAAGATAAGACAAGACAAGACAAGACAAGACAATTCTGTTTGATTTGTTTTTAAATTAATTAAAAAGATAAGACAAGACAAGGCTAGACAGGAAAAGGCAAGACAAGACAAGACAATTGTGTTTGATTTGTTTTTAAATTAATTAAGAAGATAAGACAAAACAAGACAAGACATGACATGACAAGACAAGACAAGAATAGACAAGACAAGACAAGTTAAGACAAGACATGACAATTGTGTTTGATTTGTTTTTAAATTAATTAAGATGATAAGACAAAACAAAATAAGACAAGACAAGACAAGGCAAGACAAGACAAGACAAGACATTTATTTTATTTGTTTCTAAACTAATTAAGAAGAGAAGACAAGACAAGGCAAGACAAGACATGACAAGACATTTATTTTATTTGTTTCTAAACTAATTAAGAAGAGAAGACAAGACAAGGCAAGACAAGACATGACATGACAAGACAAAACAAGACAAGACATTTTTTTTATTTGACAAGACAAGACAAGACAAGACAAGACAAGACAAGACAAGACAAGACAAGACAAGACAAGACAAGACAAGACAAGACAAGACTAGACAAGACAAGACAAGACATGACAAGACAAAACAAGACAAGACAAGACATTTTTTTTATTTGTTTCTAAACTAATTAAGAATAGAAGACAAGACAAGGCAAGACCTGACAAGACAAGACAGGACAAGACAAGACAAGAATAGACAAGACAAGACAAGTTAAGACAAGACAAGACAATTGTGTTTGATTTGTTTTTAAACTAATTAAGATGATAAGACAAAACAAAATAAGACAAGACAAGACAAGACAAGACAAGACATTTATTTTATTTGTTTCTAAACTAATTAAGAAGAGAAGACAAGACAAGACATTTATTTTATTTGTTTCTAAACTAATTAAGAAGAGAAGACAAGACAAGACATTTATTTTATTTGTTTCTAAACTAATTAAGAAGAGAAGACAAGACAAGGCAAGACAAGACATGACAAGACAAAACAAGACAAGACAAGACAATTGTGTTTGATTTGTTTTTAAATTAATTAAGAAGATAAGACAAGACAAGACAAGACATTTATTTTATTTGTTTCAAAACTAATTAAGAAGAGAAGACAAGACAAGACAAGACAAGACAAGACAAGACAAGACAAGACAAGACAAGACATGACAAGACAAAACAAGACATGACAAGACAATTGTGTTTGATTTGTTTTTAAATTAATTAAGAAGAGAAGACAAGACAAGACAAGACAAGACAAGACAAGGCAAGACAAGACAAGACAAGACATGACAAGACAAAACAAGACAAGACAAGACAATTGTGTTTGATTTGTTTTTAAATTAATTAAGAAGAGAAGACAAGAAATGACAAGACAAGACAAGACAAGACAAGACAAGACAAGACAAGACAAGACAAGACAAGACAAGACAAGACAAGACAAGACAAGACAAGACAAGACAAGACAAGACAAGACAAGACAAGACAAGACAAGACAAGACAAGACAAGACATGATAAGACAAAACAAGACAAGACAAGACAATTGTGTTTGATTTGTTTTTAAATTAATTAAGAAGAGAAGACAAGACAAGACAAGATAAGACAAGACAAGACAAGACAATTCTGTTTGATTTGTAATTAATTAAAAAGATAAGATAAGACAAGACAAGGCTAGACAGGAAAAGGCAAGACAAGACAAGACATTTGTGTTTGATTTGTTTTTAAATTAATTAAGAAGATAAGACAAAACAAGACAAGACATGACATGACTAGACAAAACAAGACAAGACATTTTTTTTATTTGACAAGACAAGACAAGACAAGACAAGACAAGACAAGACAAGACAAAACAAGACATGACAAGACAAAACAAGACAAGACAAGACAATTGTGTTTGATTTGTTTTTAAATTAATTAAGAAGATAAAACAAAACAAGACAAGACATGACATGACAAGACAAAACAAGACATGACAAGACAAAACAAGACAAGACAAGACAATTGTGTTTGATTTGTTTTTAAATTAATTAAAAAGATAAGACAAGGCAAGGCTAGACAGAAAAAGGCAAAACAAGACAAGACAATTGTGTTTGATTTGTTTTTAAATTGATTAAGAAGATAAGACAAAACAAGACAAGACATGACATGACAAGACAAGACAAGAATAGACAAGACAAGACAAGTTAAGACAAGACAAGACAATTGTGTTTTATTTGTTTTTAAATTAATTAAGATGATAAGACAAAACAAAATAAGACAAGACAAGACAAGGCAAGACAAGACAAGACAAGACATTTATTTTATTTGTTTCTAAACTAATTAAGAAGAGAAGACAAGACAAGGCAAGACAAGACATGACAAGACATTTATTTTATTTGTTTCTAAACTAATTAAGAAGAGAAGACAAGACAAGGCAAGACAAGACATGACATGACAAGACAAAACAAGACAAGACATTTTTTTTATTTGACAAGACAAGACAAGACAAGACAAGACAAGACAAGACAAGACAAGACAAGACAAGACAAGACAAGACAAGACAAGACAAGAAAGACAAGACAAGACAAGACAAGACAAGACAAGACAAGACAAGACACGACAAGATACAACAAGACAAGACATGACAAGACAAGACAAGACAAGACAAGATAAGACAAACAAGACAAGACAAGACAATTCTGTTTGATTTGTTTTTAAATTAATTAAAAAGATAAGACAAGACAAGGCTAGACAGGAAAAGGCAAGACAAGACAAGACAATTGTGTTTGATTTGTTTTTAAATTAATTAAGAAGATAAGACAAAACAAGACAAGACATGACATGACAAGACAAGACAAGAATAGACAAGACAAGACAAGTTAAGACAAGACATGACAATTGTGTTTGATTTGTTTTTAAATTAATTAAGATGATAAGACAAAACAAAATAAGACAAGACAAGACAAGGCAAGACAAGACAAGACAAGACATTTATTTTATTTGTTTCTAAACTAATTAAGAAGAGAAGACAAGACAAGGCAAGACAAGACATGACAAGACATTTATTTTATTTGTTTCTAAACTAATTAAGAAGAGAAGACAAGACAAGGCAAGACAAGACATGACATGACAAGACAAAACAAGACAAGACAAGACAAGACAAGACAAGACAAGACAAGACAAGACAAGACAAGACAAGACTAGACAAGACAAGACAAGACATGACAAGACAAAACAAGACAAGACAAGACAATTCTGTTTGATTTGTTTTTAAATTAATTAAAAAGATAAGACAAGGCAAGGCTAGACAGAAAAAGGCAAAACAAGACAAGACAATTGTGTTTGATTTGTCTTTAAATTAATTAAGAAGATAAGACAAAACGAGACAAGACATGACATGACAAGACATGACAAGACATGACAAGACAAAACAAGACAAGACATTTTTTTTATTTGTTTCTAAACTAATTAAGAATAGAAGACAAGACAAGACAAGACAAGATACAACAAGACAAGACATGACAAGACAAGACAAGACAAGAAGAGACAAGATAAGACAAGACAAGACAATTCTGTTTGATTTGTTTTTAAATTAATTAAAAAGATAAGACAAGACAAGGCTAGACAGGAAAAGGCAAGACAAGACAAGACAATTGTGTTTGATTTGTTTTTAAATTAATTAAGAAGATAAGACAAAACAAGACAAGACATGACATGACAAGACATGACAAGACAAGACATTTTTTTTATTTGTTTCTAAACTAATAAAGAAAAGAAGACAAGACAAGACAAGACATGACAAGACAAGACAAGAATAGACAAGACAAGACAAGTTAAGAGAAGACAAGACAATTGTGTTTGATTTGTTTTTAAATTAATTAAGATGATAAAACAAAACAAAATAAGACAAGACAAGACAAGACAAGACAAGACAAGACATTTATTTTATTTGTTTCTAAACTAATTAAGAAGAGAAGACAAGACAAGGCAAGACAAGACATGACAAGACAAAACAAGACAAGACAAGACAATTGTGTTTGATTTGTTTTTAAATTATTTAAGCAGATAAGACAAGACAAGACAAGACAAGACAAGACAATTGTGTTTGATTTGTTTTTAAATTAATTAAGAAGAGAAGACAAGACAAGACAAGACAAGACATTTTTTTTATTTGTTTCTAAACTAATTAAGAAGAGAAGACAAGACAAGGCAAGACAAGACATGACAAGACAAAACAAGACAAGACAAGACAAGGCAATTGTGTTTGATTTGTTTTTAAATTAATTAAGAAGATAAGACAAAACAAGACAAGACATGACATGACAAGACAAAACAAGACAAGACATTTTTTTTATTTGTTTCTAAACTAATTAAGAATAGAAGACAAGACAAGACAAGACAAGATACAACAAGACAAGACATGACAAGACAAGACAAGACAAGACAAGATAAGACAAGACAATTCTGTATGATTTGTTTTTAAATTAATTAAAAAGATAAGACAAGACAAGGCTAGACAGGAAAAGGCAAGACAAGACAAGACAATTGTGTTTGATTTGTTTTTAAATTAATTAAGAAGATAAGACAAAACAAGACAAGACATGACATGACAAGACATGACAAGACAAAACAAGACAAGACATTTTTTTTATTTGTTTCTAAACTAATTAAGAATAGAAGACAAGACAAGACAAGACATGACAAGACAAGACAAGACAAGACAAGACAAGACAAGACAAGAATAGACAAGACAAGACAAGTTAAGACAAGACAAGACAATTGTGTTTGATTTGTTTTTAAACTAATTAAGATGATAAGACAAAACAAAATAAGACAAGACAAGACAAGACAAGACAAGACATTTATTTTATTTGTTTCTAAACTAATTAAGAAGAGAAGACAAGACAAGACATTTATTTTATTTGTTTCTAAACTAATTAAGAAGAGAAGACAAGACAAGACATTTATTTTATTTGTTTCTAAACTAATTAAGAAGAGAAGACAAGACAAGGCAAGACAAGACATGACAAGACAAAACAAGACAAGACAAGACAATTGTGTTTGATTTGTTTTTAAATTAATTAAGAAGATAAGACAAGACAAGACAAGACATTTATTTTATTTGTTTCAAAACTAATTAAGAAGAGAAGACAAGACAAGACAAGACAAGACAAGACAAGACAAGACAAGACAAGACAAGACAAGACAAGACAAGACAAGACAAGACAAGACATGACAAGACAAAACAAGACATGACAAGACAATTGTGTTTGATTTGTTTTTAAATTAATTAAGAAGAGAAGACAAGACAAGACAAGACAAGACAAGACAAGGCAAGACAAGACAAGACAAGACATGACAAGACAAAACAAGACAAGACAAGACAATTGTGTTTGATTTGTTTTTAAATTAATTAAGAAGAGAAGACAAGAAATGACAAGACAAGACAAGACAAGACAAGACAAGACATGATAAGACAAAACAAGACAAGACAAGACAATTGTGTTTGATTTGTTTTTAAATTAATTAAGAAGAGAAGACAAGACAAGACAAGATAAGACCAGACAAGACAAGACAAGACAATTCTGTTTGATTTGTAATTAATTAAAAAGATAAGATAAGACAAGACAAGGCTAGACAGGAAAAGGCAAGACAAGACAAGACATTTGTGTTTGATTTGTTTTTAAATTAATTAAGAAGATAAGACAAAACAAGACAAGACATGACATGACTAGACAAAACAAGACAAGACATTTTTTTTATTTGACAAGACAAGACAAGACAAGACAAGACAAGACAAGACAAGACAAGACAAAACAAGACATGACAAGACAAAACAAGACAAGACAAGACAATTGTGTTTGATTTGTTTTTAAATTAATTGAGAAGATAAAACAAAACAAGACAAGACATGACATGACAAGACAAAACAAGACAAGCCATTTTTTTTATTTGACAAGACAAGACAAGACAAGACAAGACAAGACAAGATAAGACTAGACAAGACAAGACAAGACAAGACAAGACATGACAAGACAAAACAAGACAAGACAAGAAAATTCTGTTTGATTTGTTTTTTAATTAATTAAAAAGATAAGACAAGGCCAGGCTAGACAGAAAAAGGCAAAACAAGACAAGACAATTGTGTTTGATTTGTTTTTAAATTAATTAAGAAGATAAGACAAAACAAGACAAGACATGACATGACAAGACATGACAAGACAAAACAAGACAAGACATTTTTTTATTTGTTTCTAAACTAATTAAGAATAGAAGACAAGACAAGACACGACAAGATACAACAAGACAAGACATGACAAGACAAGACAAGACAAGACAAGATAAGACAAGACAAGACAAGACAAGACAAGACAAGACAAGACAATTCTGTTTGATTTGTTTTTAAATTAAGTAAAAAGATAAGACAAGACAAGGCTAGACAGGAAAAGGCAAGACAAGGCAAGACAATTGTGTTTGATTTGTTTTTAAATTAATTAAGAAGATAAGACAAAACAAGACAAGACATGACATGACAAGACATGCCAAGACAAGACAAGACAAGACATTTTTTTTATTTGTTTCTAAACTAATTAAGAATAGAAGACAAGACATGACAAGACAAGACAAGACAAGACAAGACAAGACAAGAAAAGACAAGACAAGACAAGTTAAGACAAGACAAGACAATTGTGTTTGATTTGTTTTTAAATTAATTAAGATGATAAGACAAAACAAAATAAGACAAGACAAGACAAGGCAAGACAAGACAAGACAAGACATTTATTTTATTTGTTTCTAAACTAATTAAAAAGAGAAGACAAGACAAGGCAAGACAAGACATTACAAGACATTTATTTTATTTGTTTCTAAACTAATTAAGAAGAGAAGACAAGACAAGGCAAGACAAGACATGACATGACAAGACAAAACAAGACAAGACAAAACAAGACAAGACATTTTTTTTATTTGACAAGACAAGACAAGACAAGACAAGACAAGACAAGACAAGACAAGACAAGACAAGACAAGACAAGACAAGACAAGACTAGACAAGACAAGACAAGACATGACAAGACAAAACAAGACAAAACAAGACAAGACAAGACAATTCTGTTTGATTTGTTTTTAAATTAATTAAAAAGATAAGACAAGGCAAGGCTAGACAGAAAAAGGCAAAACAAGACAAGACAATTGTGTTTGATTTGTCTTTAAATTAATTAAGAAGATAAGACAAAACAAGACAAGACATGACGTGACAAGACATGACAAGACAAAACAAGACAAGACATTTTTTTTATTTGTTTCTAAACTAATTAAGAATAGAAGACAAGACAAGACAAGACAAGATACAACAAGACAAGACATGACAAGACAAGACAAGACAAGAAGAGACAAGATAAGACAAGACAAGACAATTCTGTTTGATTTGTTTTTAAATTAATTAAAAAGATAAGACAAGACAAGGCTAGACAGGAAAAGGCAAGACAAGACAAGACAATTGTGTTTGATTTGTTTATAAATTAATTAAGAAGATAAGACAAAACAAGACAAGACATGACATGACAAGACATGACAAGACAAGACATTTTTTTTATTTGTTTCTAAACTAATAAAGAATAGAAGACAAGACAAGACAAGACAAGACATGACAAGACAAGACAAGACAAGACAAGACAAGACAAGAATAGACAAGACAAGACAAGTTAAGAGAAGACAAGACAATTGGGTTTGATTTGTTTTTAAATTAATTAAGATGATAAAACAAAACAAAATAAGACAAGACAAGACAAGACAAGACAAGACATTTATTTTATTTGTTTCTAAACTAATTAAGAAGAGAAGACAAGACAAGGCAAGACAAGACATGACAAGACAAAACAAGACAAGACAAGACAATTGTGTTTGATTTGTTTTTAAATTAATTAAGCAGATAAGACAAGACAAGACAAGACAAGACATTTATTTTATTTGTTTCTAAACTAATTAAGAAGAGAAGACAAGACAAGACAAGACAAGACAATTGTGTTTGATTTGTTTTTAAATTAATTAAGAAGAGAAGACAAGACAAGACAAGACAAGACATTTTTTTTATTTGTTTCTAAACTAATTAAGAAGAGAAGACAAGACAAGGCAATTGTGTTTGATTTGTTTTTAAATTAATTAAGAAGATAAGACAAAACAAGACAAGACATGACATGACAAGACAAAACAAGACAAGACATTTTTTTTATTTGTTTCTAAACTAATTAAGAATAGAAGACAAGACAAGACAAGACAAGACAAGACAAGACAAGACAAGACAAGACAAGACAAGACACGACAAGATACAACAAGACAAGACATGACAAGACAAGACAAGACAAGACAAAATAAGACAAGACAAGACAAGACAATTCTGTTTGATTTGTTTTTAAATTAATTAAAAAGATAAGACAAGACAAGGCTAGACAGGAAAAGGCAAGACAAGACAAGACAATTGTGTTTGATTTGTTTTTAAATTAATTAAGAAGATAAGACAAAACAAGACAAGACATGACATGACAAGACATGACAAGACAAAACAAGACAAGACATTTTTTTTATTTGTTTCTAAACTAATTAAGAATAGAAGACAAGACAAGACAAGACATGACAAGACAAGACAAGACAAGACAAGACAAGACAAGACAAGACACGACAAGATACAACATGACAAGACAAAACAAGACAAGACATTTTTTTTATTTGTTTCTAAACTAATTAAGAATAGAAGACAAGACAAGACAAGACAAGACAAGACAAGACAAGACAAGACAAGACACGACAAGATACAACAAGACAAGACATGACAAGACAAGACAAGACAAGACAAAATAAGACAAGACAAGACAAGACAATTCTGTTTGATTTGTTTTTAAATTAATTAAAAAGATAAGACAAGACAAGGCTAGACAGGAAAAGGCAAGACAAGACAAGACAATTGTGTTTGATTTGTTTTTAAATTAATTAAGAAGATAAGACAAAACAAGACAAGACATGACATGACAAGACATGAAAAGACAAAACAAGACAAGACATTTTTTTTATTTGTTTCTAAACTAATTAAGAATAGAAGACAAGACAAGACAAGACATGACAAGACAAGACAAGACAAGACAAGACAAGACAAGACAAGACAAGACAAGACAAGACAAGACAAGATAAGACAAGACAAGACAAGACAAGACAAGACAAGACAAGACAAGACAAGACAAGACAAGACAAGACAAGACAAGACAAGACAAGACAAGACAAGACAAGACAAGACAAGACAAGACAAGACAAGACAAGACAAGACAAGACAAGACAAGACAAGACAAGACAAGACAAGACAAGACAAGACAAGACAAGACAAGACAAGACAAGACAAGACAAGACAAGACAAGACAAGACAAGACAAGACAAGACAAGACAAGACAAGACAAGACAAGACAAGACAAGACAAGACAGGACAAGACAAGACAAGACAAGAAAAGACAAGACAAGACATGACAAAACAACACAAGACAAGACAAGACAATACAAGACAAGACAAGACAAGACATGACAAGACAAAACAAGACAAGACAAGACAATTCTGTTTGATTTGTTTTTAAATTAATTAAAAAGATAAGACAAGGCAAGGCTAGACAGAAAGAGGCAAAACAAGACAAGACAATTGTGTTTGATTTGTTTTTAAATTAATTAAGAAGATAAGACAAAACAAGACAAGACATGACATGACAAGACAAAACAAGACAAGACATTTATTTTATTTGTTTCTAAACTAATTAAGAATAGAAGACAAGACAAGACAGGACAAGATACAACAAGACAAGACATGACAAGACAAGACAAGACAAGACAAGATAAGACAAGACAAGACAAGACAAGACAAGACAAGACAAGACAATTCTGTTTGATTTGTTTTTAAATTAATTAAAAAGATAAGACAAGACAAGGCTAGACAGGAAAAGGCAAGACAAGACAAGACAATTGTGTTTGATTTGTTTTTAAATTAATTAAGAAGATAAGACAAAACAAGACAAGACATGACATGACAAGACATGACAAGACAAAACAAGACAAGACATTTTTTTATTTGTTTCTAAACTAATTAAGAATAGAAGACAAGACAAGACAAGACATGACAAGACAAGACAAGACAAGACAAGACAAGACAAGAATAGACAAGACAAGACAAGTTAAGACAAGACAAGACAATTGTGTTTGATTTGTTTTTAAACTAATTAAGATGATAAGACAAAACAAAATAAGACAAGACAAGACAAGACAAGACAAGACAAGACAAGACATTTATTTTATTTGTTTCTTAACTAATTAAGAAGAGAAGACAAGACAAGACATTTATTTTATTTGTTTCTAAACTAATTAAGAAGAGAAGACAAGACAAGGCAAGACAAGACATGACAAGACAAAACAAGACAAGACAAGACAATTGTGTTTGATTTGTTTTTAAATTAATTAAGAAGATAAGACAAGACAAGACAAGACAAGACATTTATTTTATTTGTTTCAAAACTAATTAAGAAGAGAAGACAAGACAAGACAAGACAAGACAAGACAAGACAAGACAAGACAAGACAAGACAAGACAAGACAAGACAAATGTGTTTGATTTGTTTTTAAATTAATTAAGAAGAGAAGACAAGACAAGACAAGACAAGACAAGACAAATGTGTTTGATTTGTTTTTAAATTAATTAAGAAGAGAAGACAAGACAAGACAAGACAAGACATGACAAGACAAAACAAGACAAGACAAGACAATTGTGTTTGATTTGTTTTTAAATTAATTAAGAAGAGAAGACAAGAAATGACAAGACAAGACAAGACAAGACAAGACAAGACAAGACAAGACAAGACAAGACAAGACAAGACAAGACAAGACAAGACAAGACAAGACAAGACAAGACAAGACAAGACATGATAAGACAAAACAAGACAAGACAAGACAATTGTGTTTGATTTGTTTTTAAATTAATTAAGAAGAGAAGACAAGACAAGACAAGACAAGATAAGACAAGACAAGACAAGACATGACATGACAAGACATGACAAGACAAAACAAGACAAGACATTTTTTTATTTGTTTCTAAACTAATTTAGAATAGAAGACAAGACAAGACAAGACAAGACAAGACAAGGCAAGACAAGACAAGACAAGACAAGACAAGACAACACAAGACAAGACAAGACAAGACAAGACAAGACAAGACAAGACAAGACAAGACAAGACAAGACAAGACAAGACAAGACAAGACAAGACAAGACAAGACAAGACAAGACAAGACAAGACAAGACAAGACAAGACAAGACAAGACAAGACAAGACAAGACAAGACAAGACAAGACAAGACAAGACAAGACAAGACAAGACAAGACAAGACAAGACAGGACAAGACAAGACAATTGTGTTTGATTTGTTTTTAAATTAATTAAGAAGATAAGACAAGACAAGGCCAGACAGGAAAATACAAGACAAGACAAGACAATTGTGTTTGATTTGTTTTTAAATTAATTAAGAAGATAAGACAAGACAAGGCCAGACAGGAAAATACAAGACAAGACAAGACAAGACAAGACAAGACAAGACAAGACAAGACAAGACAAGACAAGACAAGACAAGACAAGACAAGACAAGGCAAGACAAGACAAGACAAGACAAGACAAGACAAGACAAGACAAGACAAGACAATACAAGACAAGACAAGACAAGACAAGACAAGACAAGACAAGACAAGGCAAGACAAGATAAGACAAGACAAGACAAGACAAGACAAAACAAGACCAGACAAGACAAGACAAGACCAGACAAGACAAGACAAGACATGACAAGACAAGACAAGACCAGACAAGACAAGACAAGACAAGACAAGACAAGACAAGATACGACAAGACAAGACATGACAAGACAAGACAAGACAAGACAAGACAAGACAGGACAAGACATGACAAGACAAGAAAAGACCAGACAAGACAAGACAAGACAAGACATGACAAGGCAAGACAAGACCAGGCAAGACAAGACAAGACAAGATACGACAAGACAAGACATGACAAGTCAAGACAAGACAAGACATGACAAGACAAGACAAGACATGACAAGACATGACAAGACATGACATGACAAGACAAGACATGACAAGACAAGACCAGACAAGACAAGACAAGACAAGACAAGACAAGACAAGACAAGTCAAGACAAGACAAGACAAGACAAGACAAGACAAGACAAGACAAGACAGGACAAGACATGACAAGACAAGAAAAGACCAGACAAGACAAGACAAGACAAGACAAGATACGACAAGACAAGACATGACAAGACAAGACAAGACAAGACAAGACAAGACAAGACAAGTCAAGACAAGACAAGACAAGACAAGTCAAGTCAAGACATGACAAGACAAAACAAGACAAGACAAGACAAGACAAGACATGACAAGACAAAACAAGACAAGACAAGACAAGACAAGACAAGACAAGACAAGACAAGACAAGACAAGACAAGACAAGACAAGATAAGTCAAGACAAGACATGACAAGACAAGACAAGACAAGACAAGTCAAGACAAGACAAGACAAGTCAAGACAAGACATGACAAGACAAAACAAGACAAGACAAGACAAGACAAGACATGACAAGACAAAACAAGACAAGACAAGACAAGACAAGACAAGACAAGTCAAGACAAGACAAGACAAGACAAGTCAAGACAAGACAAGACCAGACAAGACAAGACAAGATAAGTCAAAACAAGACAAGACAAGACAAAACAAGACCAGACAAGACAAGACAAGACATGACAAGACAAGACAAGACAAGACAAGACAAGACAAGACAAGACAAGACAAGACAAGACAAGACAAGACAAGTCAAGACAAGACAAGACAAGACACGACAAGACAAGACAAGACATGACAAGACAAGACAAGACCAGACAAGACAAGACAAGACAAGATACGACAAGACAAGACAAGACAAGACAAGACAAGACAAGACAAGACAAGACATGACAAGACAAGACAAGACCAGACAAGACAAGACAAGACAAGATACGACAAGACAAGACATGACAAGTCAAGACAAGACAAGACATGACAAGACAAGACAAGACATGACAAGACATGACAAGACATGACATGACAAGACAAGACATGACAAGATAAGACCAGACAAGACAAGACAAGACAAGATACGACAAGACAAGACAAGACAAGACAAGACAAGACAAGACAAGACAAGACAAGACAAGACAAGATACGACAAGACAAGACATGACAAGACATGACATGACAAGACAAGACAAGACCAGACAAGACAAGACAAGACAAGACAAGACAAGACAAGACAAGATACGACAAGACAAGACAAGACAAGACAAGACAAGACAAGACAAGACAAGACAAGACAAGATAAGACAAGACAAGACCAGACAAGACAAGACAAGACAAGACAAGACAAGACATGACAAGACAAGACAAGACAAGACAAGACAAGACAAGACAAGACAAGATAAGTCAAAACAAGACAAGACAAGACAAAACAAGACCAGACAAGACAAGACAAGACATGACAAGACAAGACAAGACCAGACAAGACAAGACAAGACAAGACAAGACAAGACAAGATACGACAAGACAAGACATGACAAGACAAGACAAGACAAGACAAGATACGACAAGACAAGACATGACAAGACAAGACAAGACAAGACAAGACAAGACAAGACAAGACAAGACAAGACAAGACAAGACAAGACAAGTCAAGACAAGACATGACAAGACAAAACAAGACAAAACAAGACAAGACAAGACAAGACAAGACAAGACAAGACATGACAAGACAAGACAAGACCAGACAAGACAAGATAAGATACGACAAGACAAGACATGACAAGACAAAACAAGACAAGACAAGACAAGACAAGACAAGACAAGACATGACAAGACAAGACAAGACCAGACAAGACAAGATAAGATACGACAAGACAAGACATGACAAGTCAAGACAAGACAAGACAAGACAAGACAAGATAAGACAAGACAAGACAAGACAAGACAAGACATGACAAGACAAGACAAGACAAGACAAGACAAGACAAGACAAGACAAGACAAGACAAGACAAGACAAGACAAGACAAGACAAGACAAGGCAAGACATGACAAGACAAGACAAGACCAGACAAGACAAGACAAGACAAGACAAGACAAGACAAGATAAGACAAGAGAAGACAAGACAAGACAAGATACGACAAGACAAGACATGACAAGACAAGACAAGACAAGACAAGACAAGATACGACAAGACAAGACATGACAAGACAAGACAAGACAAGACAAGACAAGATAAGACAAGACAAGACAAGACATGACAAGACAAGACAAGACAAGACAAGACAAGACAAGACAAGACATGACAAGACAAGACAAGACCAGACAAGACAAGACAAGACAAGACAAGACAAGACAAGGCAAGACATGACAAGACAAGACAAGACAAGACAAGACAAGACAAGACAAGATAAGACAAGACAAGACAAGAGAAGACAAGAAAAGACAAGTCGAGACAAGACAAGACATGACAAGACAAAACAAGACCAGACAAGACAAGACAAGACAAGACAAGACATGACAAGACAAGACAAGACATGACAAGACAAGACAAGACAAGACAAGACAAGACAAGACAAGACAAGACAAGACAAGACAAGATAAGACAAGAGAAGACAAGACAAGACAAGTCGAGACAAGACAAGACATGACAAGACAAAACAAGACCAGACAAGACAAGACAAGACAAGACAAGACAAGACAAGACAAGACAAGACAAGACAAGAGAAGACAAGACAAGACAAGACAAGACAAGACAAGACAAGACAAGACAAGACAAGACAAGACAAGACAAGACAAGACAAGACAAGACAAGACAAGACAAGACAAGACAAGACAAGACAAGACAAGACAAGACAAGACAAGACAAGACAAGACAAGACAAGACAAGACAAGACAAGACAAGACAAGGCAAGGCTAGACAGAAAAAGGCAAAACAAGACAAGACAATTGTGTTTGATTTGTTTTTAAATTAATTAAGAAGATACGACAAAACAAGACAAGACATGACATGACAAGACAAAACAAGACAAGACATTTTTTTTATTTGTTTCTAAACTAATTAAGAATAGAAGACAAGACAAGAAAAGACAAGATACAACAAGACAAGACATGACAAGACAAGACAAGACAAGACAAGATAAGACAAGACAAGACAAGACAAGACAATTCTGTTTGATTTGTTTTTAAATTAATTAAAAAGATAAGACAAGACAAGGCTAGAGAAGAAAAGGCAAGACAAGACACGACAATAGTGTTTGATTTGTTTTTAAATTAATTAAGAAGATAAGACAAAACAAGACAAGACATGACATGACAAGACATGACAAGACAAAACAAGACAAGACATTTTTTTATTTGTTTCTAAACTAATTAAGAATAGAAGACAAGACAAGACAAGACATGACAAGACAAGACAAGACAAGACAAGACAAGAATAGACAAGACAAGACAAGTTATGACAAGACAAGACAAGTTAAGACAAGACAAGACAATAGTGTTTGATTTGTTTTTAAATTAATTAAGAAGATAAGACAAAACAAGACAAGACATGACAAGACAAAACAAGACAAGACATTATTTTTATTTGTTTCTAAACTAATTAAGAATAGAAGACAAGACAAGACAAGACATGACAAGACAAGACAAGACAAGACAAGACAAGACATGACAAGACAAAACAAGACAAGACAAGAAAATTCTGTTTGATTTGTTTTTAAATTAATTAAAAAGATAAGACAAGGCAAGGCTAGACAGAAAAAGCCAAAACAAGACAAGACAATTGTGTTTGATTTGTTTTTAAATTAATTAAGATGATAAGACAAAACAAAATAAGACAAGACAAGACAAGACAAGACAAGACCAGACATTTATTTTATTTGTTTCTAAACTAATTAAGAAGAGAAGACAAGACAAGGCAAGACAAGACATGACAAGACATTTATTTTATTTGTTTCTAAACTAATTAAGAAGAGAAGACAAGACAAGGCAAGACAAGACATGACAAGACAAAACAAGACAAGACAGTTGTGTTTGATTTGTTTTTAAATTAATTAAGAAGATAAGACAAGACAAGACAAGACATGACAAGACATTTATTTTATTTGTTTCTAAACTAATTAAGAAGAGAAGACAAGACAAGACAAGACAAGACAAGACAAGACAAGACAAGACAAGACAAGTCAAGACAAGACAAGACAAGACAAGACAAGACAAGGCAAGGCAAGGCAAGACAAGACAAGACAAGACAAAACAAGACATGACAAGACAAAACAAGACAAGCTAAGACAATTCTGTTTGATTTGTTTTTAAATTAATTAAGACAAGACAAGACAAGACAAAACAAGACATGACAAGACAAAACAAGACAAAACAAGACAAGACAAGACAATTCTGTTTGATTTGTTTTTAAATTAATTAAAAAGATAAGACAAGACAAGGCTAGACAGGAAAAGGCAAGAAAAGACAATTGTGTTTGATTTGTTTTTAAATTAATTAAGAAGATAAGACAAAACAAGACAAGACATGACATGACAAGACATGACAAGACAAAACAAGACAAGACATTTTTTTTATTTTTTTCTAAACTAATTAAGAATAGAAGACAAGACAAGACAAGACAAGACAAGAAGAGACAAGACAGGACAATTGTTTTTGATTTGTTTTTAAATTAATTAAGAAGATAAGACAAGACAAGACAAGGCCAGAGAAGAAAAGACAAGACAAGACATGACAGGACAAGACAAGACAAGACAAGACAAGACAAGACAAGACAAGACAAGACAAGACAAGACAAGACAAGACAAGACAAGACAAGACAAGACAAGACATGAAGAGACAAAACAAGGCAAGACATTTTTTTTATTTGTTTCTAAACTAATTAAGAATAGAAGACAAGACAAGACAAGACAAGATACAACAAGACAAGACATGACAAGACAAGACAAGACAAGACAAGACAAGACAAGACAATTCTGTTTGATTTGTTTTTAAATTAATTAAAAAGATAAGACAAGACAAGGCTAGACAGGAAAAGGCAAGACAAGACAAGACAATTGTGTTTGATTTGTTTTTAAATTAATTAAGAAGATAAGACAAAACAAGACAAGACATGACATGACAAGACATGACAAGACAAAACAAGACAAGACATTTTTTTTATTTGTTTCTAAACTAATTAAGAATAGAAGACAAGACAAGGCAAGACATGACAAGACAAGACAAGACAAGACAAGACAAGACAAGAATAGACAAGACAAGAAAAGTTAAGACAAGACAAGACAATTGTGTTTGATTTGTTTTTAAATTAATTAAGATGATAAGACAAAACAAAATAAGACAAGACAAGACAAGACAAGACAAGACCAGACATTTATTTTATTTGTTTCTAAACTAATTAAGAAGAGAAGACAAGACAAGGCAAGACAAGACATGACAAGACATTTATTTTATTTGTTTCTAAACTAATTAAGAAGAGAAGACAAGACAAGACAAAACAAGACATGACAAGACAAAACAAGACAAGACAAGACAATTCTGTTTGATTTGTTTTTAAATTAATTAAGACAAGACAAGACAAGACAAAACAAGACATGACAAGACAAAACAAGACAAGACAAGACAATTCTGTTTGATTTGTTTTTAAATTAATTAAAAAGATAAGACAAGACAAGGCTAGACAGGAAAAGGCAAGAAAAGACAATTGTGTTTGATTTGTTTTTAAATTAATTAAGAAGATAAGACAAAACAAGACAAGACATGACATGACAAGACATGACAAGACAAAACAAGACAAGACATTTTTTTTATTTTTTTCTAAACTAATTAAGAATAGAAGACAAGACAAGACAAGACAAGACAAGACAAACAAGACAAGACAAGACAAGACAAGACAAGACAAGGCAAGGCAAGGCCAGACAAGAAAAGACAAGACACGACACTACAAAACAATTGTGTTTGATTTGTTTTTAAATTAATTAAGAAGATAAGACAAAACAAGACAAGACATGACATGACAAGACATGAAGAGACAAAACAAGGCAAGACATTTTTTTTATATGTTTCTAAACTAATTAAGAATAGAAGACAAAACAAGACAAGACAAGATACAACAAGACAAGACATGACAAGACAAGACAAGACAAGACAAGACAATTCTGTTTGATTTGTTTTTAAATTAATTAAAAAGATAAGACAAGACAAGGCTAGACAGGAAAAGGCAAGACAAGACAAGACAATTGTGTTTGATTTGTTTTTAAATTAATTAAGAAGATAAGACAAAACAAGACAAGACATGACATGACAAGACAAAACAAGACAAGACATTTTTTTTATTTGTTTCTAAACTAATTAAGAATAGAAGACAAGACAAGACAAGACATGACAAGAGAAGACAAGGCAAGACAAGACAAGACAAGAATAGACAAGACAAGACAAGTTAAGACAAGACAAGACAATTGTGTTTGATTTGTTTTTAAATTAATTAAGATGATAAGACAAAACAAAATAAGACAAGACAAGACAAGACAAGACAAGACAAGACAAGACCAGACATTTATTTTATTTGTTTCTAAACTAATTAAGAAGAGAAGACAAGACAAGGCAAGACAAGACATGACAAGACATTTATTTTATTTGTTTCTAAACTAATTAAGAAGAGAAGACAAGACAAGACAAAACAAGACATGACAAGACAAAACAAGACAAGACAAGACAATTCTGTTTGATTTGTTTTTAAATTAATTAAGACAAGACAAGACAAGACAAAACAAGACATGACAAGACAAGACAAAACAAGACAAGACAAGACAAGACAATACAAGACAAGACAAGACAGGAAAAGGCAAGAAAAGACAATTGTGTTTGATTTGTTTTTAAATTAATTAAGAAGATAAGACAAAACAAGACAAGACATGACGTGACAAGACATGACAAGACAAAACAAGACAAGACAAGACAATTGTGTTTGATTTGTTTTTAAATTAATTAAGCAGATAAGACAAGGCAAGACAAGACAAGACAAGACAAGACAAGACAAGACAAGACAAGACAAGACAAGACAAGACAAGACAAGACAAGACAAGACAAGACAAGACAAGAAAAGACAAGACAAGACAAGACATAACAAGGCTAGACAAGACAATTGCGTTTGATTTGTTTTTAAATTAATTAAGCAGATAAGACAAGGCAAGACAAGACAAGACAAGAATAGACAAGACAAGACAAGTTAAGACAAGACAAGACAATTGTGTTTGATTTGTTTTTAAATTAATTAAGATGATAAGACAAAACAAAATAAGACAAGACAAGACAAGACAAGACAAGACAAAACAAGACAAGACAAGACAAGACAATACAAGACAAGACAAGACAGGAAAAGGCAAGAAAAGACAATTGTGTTTGATTTGTTTTTAAATTAATTAAGAAGATAAGACAAAACAAGACAAGACATGACGTGACAAGACATGACAAGACAAAACAAGACAAGACATTTTTTTTATTTTTTTCTAAACTAATTAAGAATAGAAGACAAGACAAGACAAGACAAGACAAGACAAACAAGACAAGACAAGACAAGACAAGACAAGACAAGGCAAGGCAAGGCCAGACAAGAAAAGACAAGACACGACACTACAAAACAATTGTGTTTGATTTGTTTTTAAATTAATTAAGAAGATAAGACAAAACAAGACAAGACATGACATGACAAGACATGAAGAGACAAAACAAGGCAAGACATTTTTTTTATATGTTTCTAAACTAATTAAGAATAGAAGACAAAACAAGACAAGACAAGATACAACAAGACAAGACATGACAAGACAAGACAAGACAAGACAAGACAATTCTGTTTGATTTGTTTTTAAATTAATTAAAAAGATAAGACAAGACAAGGCTAGACAGGAAAAGGCAAGACAAGACAAGACAATTGTGTTTGATTTGTTTTTAAATTAATTAAGAAGATAAGACAAAACAAGACAAGACATGACATGACAAGACAAAACAAGACAAGACATTTTTTTTATTTGTTTCTAAACTAATTAAGAATAGAAGACAAGACAAGACAAGACATGACAAGAGAAGACAAGGCAAGACAAGACAAGACAAGAATAGACAAGACAAGACAAGTTAAGACAAGACAAGACAATTGTGTTTGATTTGTTTTTAAATTAATTAAGATGATAAGACAAAACAAAATAAGACAAGACAAGACAAGACAAGACAAGACAAGACAAGACCAGACATTTATTTTATTTGTTTCTAAACTAATTAAGAAGAGAAGACAAGACAAGGCAAGACAAGACATGACAAGACATTTATTTTATTTGTTTCTAAACTAATTAAGAAGAGAAGACAAGACAAGACAAAACAAGACATGACAAGACAAAACAAGACAAGACAAGACAATTCTGTTTGATTTGTTTTTAAATTAATTAAGACAAGACAAGACAAGACAAAACAAGACATGACAAGACAAGACAAAACAAGACAAGACAAGACAAGACAATACAAGACAAGACAAGACAGGAAAAGGCAAGAAAAGACAATTGTGTTTGATTTGTTTTTAAATTAATTAAGAAGATAAGACAAAACAAGACAAGACATGACGTGACAAGACATGACAAGACAAAACAAGACAAGACAAGACAATTGTGTTTGATTTGTTTTTAAATTAATTAAGCAGATAAGACAAGGCAAGACAAGACAAGACAAGACAAGACAAGACAAGACAAGACAAGACAAGACAAGACAAGACAAGACAAGACAAGACAAGACAAGACAAGACAAGACAAGACAAGAAAAGACAAGACAAGACAAGACATAACAAGGCTAGACAAGACAATTGCGTTTGATTTGTTTTTAAATTAATTAAGCAGATAAGACAAGGCAAGACAAGACAAGACAAGAATAGACAAGACAAGACAAGTTAAGACAAGACAAGACAATTGTGTTTGATTTGTTTTTAAATTAATTAAGATGATAAGACAAAACAAAATAAGACAAGACAAGACAAGACAAGACAAGACAAAACAAGACAAGACAAGACAAGACAATACAAGACAAGACAAGACAGGAAAAGGCAAGAAAAGACAATTGTGTTTGATTTGTTTTTAAATTAATTAAGAAGATAAGACAAAACAAGACAAGACATGACGTGACAAGACATGACAAGACAAAACAAGACAAGACATTTTTTTTATTTTTTTCTAAACTAATTAAGAATAGAAGACAAGACAAGACAAGACAAGACAAGACAAGACAAGACAAGACAAGACAAGACAAGACAAGACAAGACAAGACAAGACAAGACAAGACAAGAAGAGACAAGACAGGACAATTGTTTTTGATTTGTTTTTAAATTAATTAAGAAGATAAGACAAGACAAGACAAGGCCAAAGAAGAAAAGACAAGACAAGATACGACAAGACAAGACAAGACATTTATTTTATTTGTTTCTAAACTAATTAAGAAGAGAAGACAGGACAAGACAAGACAAGACATGACAAGACAAGACAAAACAAGACAAGACAAGACAAGACAATACAAGACAAGACAAGACAAGACAAGACAAGACAAGACAAGACAAGGCACGGCTAGACAGAAAAAGGCAAAACAAGACAAGACAATTGTGTTTGATTTGTTTTTAAATTAATTAAGAAGATAAGACAAAACAAGACAAGACATGACATGACAAGACATGACAAGACAAAACAAGGCAAGACATTTTTTTTATTTGTTTCTAAACTAATTAAGAATAGAAGACAAGACAAGACAAGACAAGATACAACAAGACAAGACATGACAAGACAAGACAAGACAAGACAATTCTGTTTGATTTGTTTTTAAATTAATTAAAAAGATAAGACAAGACAAGGCTAGACAGGAAAAGGCAAGACAAGACAAGACAATTGTGTTTGATTTGTTTTTAAATTAATTAAGAAGATAAGACAAAACAAGACAAGACATTTTTTTATTTGTTTCTAAACTAATTAAGAATAGAAGACAAGACAAGACAAGACAAGACAAGAATAGACAAGACAAGACAAGTTAAGACAAGACAAGACAATTGTGTTTGGTTTGTTTTTAAATTAATTAAGATGATAAGACAAAACAAAATAAGACAAGACAAGACAAGACCAGACATTTATTTTATTTGTTTCTAAACTAATTAAGAAGAGAAGACAAGACAGGGCAAGACAAGACATGACAAGACATTTATTTTATTTGTTTCTAAACTAATTAAGAAGAGAAGACAAGACAAGGCAAGACAAGATATGACAAGACAAAACAAGACAAGACAAGACAATTGTGTTTGATTTGTTTTTAAATTAATTAAGAAGATAAGACAAGACAAGACAAGACAAGACAAGACATGACAAGACATTTATTTTATTTGTTTCTAAACTAATTAAGAAGAGAAGACAAGACAAGACAAGACAAGACAAGACAAGACAAGACAAGACAAGACAAGACAAGTCAAGACAAGACAAGACAAGGCAAGAAGAGGCAAGACAAGACAAGACAAGACAAGACAAGACAAGACAAGGCAAGAAAAGACAAGACAAGACAAGACATAACAAGGCAAGACAAGACAATTGCGTTTGATTTGTTTTTAAATTAATTAAGCAGATAAGACAAGACAAGGCAAGGCCAGACAAGAAAAGACAAGACACGACACTACAAGACAAGACAAGACAAGACCAAAGAAGAAAAGACAAGACAAGATACGACAAGACAAGACAAGACATTTATTTTATTTGTTTTTAAACTAATTAAGAAGAGAAGACAAGACAAGACAAGACATGACAAGACAAGACAAGACAAGACAAGAATAGACAAGACAAGACAAGTTAAGACAAGACAAGACAATTGTGTTTGATTTGTTTTTAAATTAATTAAGATGATAAGACAAAACAAAATAAGACAAGACAAGACAAGACAAGACAAGACAAGACAAGACAAGACAAGACCAGACATTTATTTTATTTGTTTCTAAACTAATTAAGAAGAGAAGACAAGACAAGGCAAGACAAGACATGACAAGACATTTATTTTATTTGTTTCTAAACTAATTAAGAAGAGAAGACAAGACAAGACAAAACAAGACATGACAATACAAAACAAGACAAGACAAGACAATTCTGTTTGATTTGTTTTTAAATTAATTAAGACAAGACAAGACAAGACAAAACAAGACATGACAAGACAAGACAAAACAAGACAAGACAAGACAAGACAAGACAATACAAGACAAGACAAGACAGGAAAAGGCAAGAAAAGACAATTGTGTTTGATTTGTTTTTAAATTAATTAAGAAGATAAGACAAAACAAGACAAGACATGACATGACAAGACATGACAAGACAAAACAAGACAAGACATTTTTTTTATTTTTTTCTAAACTAATTAAGAATAGAAGACAAGACAAGACAAGACAAGACAAGACAAGACAAGACAAGACAAGACAAGACAAGACAAGACAAGACAAGAAGAGACAAGACAGGACAATTGTTTTTGATTTGTTTTTAAATTAATTAAGAAGATAAGACAAGACAAGACAAGGCCAGAGAAGAAAAGACAAGACAAGACATGACAGGACTAGACAAGACAAGACAAGACAAGACAAGACAAGACAAGACAAGACAAGACAAGACAAGACAAGACAAGACAAGACAAGACAAGACAAGACAAGACAAGACAAGACAAGACAAGACAAGACAAGACAAGACAAGACAAGACAAGACAAGACAAGACAAGACAAGACAAGACAAGACAAGACAAGACAAGACAAGACAAGACAAGACAAGACAAGACAAGACAAGACAAGACAAGACAAGACAAGACAAGACAAGACAAGACAAGACAAGACAAGACAAGTCAAGACAAGACAAGACAAGGCAAGAAGAGGCAAGACAAGACAAGACAAGACAAGACAAGACAAGGCAAGAAAAGACAAGACAAGACAAGACATAACAAGGCAAGACAAGACAATTGCGTTTGATTTGTTTTTAAATTAATTAAGCAGATAAGACAAGACAAGGCAAGGCCAGACAAGAAAAGACAAGACACGACACTACAAGACAAGACAAGACAAGACCAAAGAAGAAAAGACAAGACAAGATACGACAAGACAAGACAAGACATTTATTTTATTTGTTTTTAAACTAATTAAGAAGAGAAGACAAGACAAGACAAGACATGACAAGACAAGACAAGACAAGACAAGAATAGACAAGACAAGACAAGTTAAGACAAGACAAGACAATTGTGTTTGATTTGTTTTTAAATTAATTAAGATGATAAGACAAAACAAAATAAGACAAGACAAGACAAGACAAGACAAGACAAGACCAGACATTTATTTTATTTGTTTCTAAACTAATTAAGAAGAGAAGACAAGACAAGGCAAGACAAGACATGACAAGACATTTATTTTATTTGTTTCTAAACTAATTAAGAAGAGAAGACAAGACAAGACAAAACAAGACATGACAATACAAAACAAGACAAGACAAGACAATTCTGTTTGATTTGTTTTTAAATTAATTAAGACAAGACAAGACAAGACAAAACAAGACATGACAAGACAAGACAAAACAAGACAAGACAAGACAAGACAAGACAATACAAGACAAGACAAGACAGGAAAAGGCAAGAAAAGACAATTGTGTTTGATTTGTTTTTAAATTAATTAAGAAGATAAGACAAAACAAGACAAGACATGACATGACAAGACATGACAAGACAAAACAAGACAAGACATTTTTTTTATTTTTTTCTAAACTAATTAAGAATAGAAGACAAGACAAGACAAGACAAGACAAGACAAGACAAGACAAGACAAGTTAAGACAAGACAAGACAATTGTGTTTGGTTTGTTTTTAAATTAATTAAGATGATAAGACAAAACAAAATAAGACAAGACAAGACAAGACCAGACATTTATTTTATTTGTTTCTAAACTAATTAAGAAGAGAAGACAAGACAGGGCAAGACAAGACATGACAAGACATTTATTTTATTTGTTTCTAAACTAATTAAGAAGAGAAGACAAGACAAGGCAAGACAAGATATGACAAGACAAAACAAGACAAGACAAGACAATTGTGTTTGATTTGTTTTTAAATTAATTAAGAAGATAAGACAAGACAAGACAAGACAAGACAAGACATGACAAGACATTTATTTTATTTGTTTCTAAACTAATTAAGAATAGAAGACAAGACAAGACAAGACAAGACAAGACAAGACAAGACAAGACAAGTTAAGACAAGACAAGACAATTGTGTTTGGTTTGTTTTTAAATTAATTAAGATGATAAGACAAAACAAAATAAGACAAGACAAGACAAGACCAGACATTTATTTTATTTGTTTCTAAACTAATTAAGAAGAGAAGACAAGACAGGGCAAGACAAGACATGACAAGACATTTATTTTATTTGTTTCTAAACTAATTAAGAAGAGAAGACAAGACAAGGCAAGACAAGATATGACAAGACAAAACAAGACAAGACAAGACAATTGTGTTTGATTTGTTTTTAAATTAATTAAGAAGATAAGACAAGACAAGACAAGACAAGACAAGACATGACAAGACATTTATTTTATTTGTTTCTAAACTAATTAAGAAGAGAAGACAAGACAAGACAAGACAAGACAAGACAAGACAAGACAAGACAAGACAAGACAAGACAAGACAAGACAAGACAAGACAAGTCAAGACAAGACAAGTCAAGACAAGACAAGACAAGGCAAGAAGAGGCAAGACAAGACAAGACAAGACAAGACAAGACAAGACAAGGCAAGAAAAGACAAGACAAGACAAGACATAACAAGGCAAGACAAGACAATTGCGTTTGATTTGTTTTTAAATTAATTAAGCAGATAAGACAAGACAAGGCAAGGCCAGACAAGAAAAGACAAGACACGACACTACAAGACAAGACAAGACAAGACCAAAGAAGAAAAGACAAGACAAGATACGACAAGACAAGACAAGACATTTATTTTATTTGTTTTTAAACTAATTAAAAAGAGAAGACAAGACAAGACAAGACATGACAAGACAAGACAAGACAAGACAAGAATAGACAAGACAAGACAAGTTAAGACAAGACAAGACAATTGTGTTTGATTTGTTTTTAAATTAATTAAGATGATAAGACAAAACAAAATAAGACAAGACAAGACAAGACAAGACAAGACAAGACCAGACATTTATTTTATTTGTTTCTAAACTAATTAAGAAGAGAAGACAAGACAAGGCAAGACAAGACATGACAAGACATTTATTTTATTTGTTTCTAAACTAATTAAGAAGAGAAGACAAGACAAGACAAAACAAGACATGACAATACAAAACAAGACAAGACAAGACAATTCTGTTTGATTTGTTTTTAAATTAATTAAGACAAGACAAGACAAGACAAAACAAGACATGACAAGACAAGACAAAACAAGACAAGACAAGACAAGACAAGACAATACAAGACAAGACAAGACAGGAAAAGGCAAGAAAAGACAATTGTGTTTGATTTGTTTTTAAATTAATTAAGAAGATAAGACAAAACAAGACAAGACATGACATGACAAGACATGACAAGACAAAACAAGACAAGACATTTTTTTTATTTTTTTCTAAACTAATTAAGAATAGAAGACAAGACAAGACAAGACAAGACAAGACAAGACAAGACAAGACAAGACAAGACAAGACAAGACAAGACAAGACAAGAAGAGACAAGACAGGACAATTGTTTTTGATTTGTTTTTAAATTAATTAAGAAGATAAGACAAGACAAGACAAGGCCAGAGAAGAAAAGACAAGACAAGACATGACAGGACTAGACAAGACAAGACAAGACAAGACAAGACAAGACAAGACAAGACAAGACAAGACAAGACAAGACAAGACAAGACAAGACAAGACAAGACAAGACAAGACAAGACAAGACAAGACAAGACAAGACAAGACAAGACAAGACAAGACAAGACAAGACAAGACAAGACAAGACAAGACAAGACAAGACAAGACAAGACAAGACAAGACAAGACAAGACAAGACAAGACAAGACAAGACAAGACAAGACAAGACAAGACAAGACAAGACAAGACAAGACAAGACAAGACAAGACAAGACAAGACAAGACAAGACAAGACAAGACAAGACAAGACAAGACAAGACAAGACAAGACAAGACAAGACAAGACAAGACAAGACAAGACAAGACAAGACAAGACAAGACAAGACAAGACAAGACAAGACAAGACAAGACAAGACAAGACAAGGCAAGAAAAGACAAGACAAGACAAGACAAGACAAGACAAGACAAGACAAGGCAAGAAAAGACAAGACAAGACAAGACATAACAAGGCTAGACAAGACAATTGCGTTTGATTTGTTTTTAAATTAATTAAGCAGATAAGACAAGACAAGGCAAGGCCAGACAAGAAAAGACAAGACACGACACTACAAGACAAGACAAGACAAGGCCAAAGAAGAAAAGACAAGACAAGATACGACAAGACAAGACAAGACATTTATTTTATTTGTTTCTAAACTAATTAAGAAGAGAAGACAGGACAAGACAAGACAAGACATGACAAGACAAGACAAAACAAGACAAGACAAGACAAGACAAGACAATACAAGACAAGACAAGACAAGACAAGACAAGACAAGACAAGACAAGACAAGACAAGACAAGGCAAGACATTTTTTTTATTTGTTTCTAAACTAATTAAGAATAGAAGACAAGACAAGACAAGACAAGATACAACAAGACAAGACATGACAAGACAAGACAAGACAAGACAAGACAATTCTGTTTGATTTGTTTTTAAATTAATTAAAAAGATAAGACAAGACAAGGCTAGACAGGAAAAGGCAAGACAAGACAAGACAATTGTGTTTGATTTGTTTTTAAATTAATTAAGAAGATAAGACAAAACAAGACAAGACATGACATGACAAGACATGACAAGACAAAACAAGGCAAGACATTTTTTTTATTTGTTTCTAAACTAATTAAGAATAGAAGACAAGACAAGACAAGACAAGATACAACAAGACAAGACATGACAAGACAAGACAAGACAAGACAAGACAATTCTGTTTGATTTGTTTTTAAATTAATTAAAAAGATAAGACAAGACAAGGCTAGACAGGAAAAGGCAAGACAAGACAAGACAATTGTGTTTGATTTGTTTTTAAATTAATTAAGAAGATAAGACAAAACAAGACAAGACATTTTTTATTTGTTTCTAAACTAATTAAGAATAGAAGACAAGACAAGACAAGACATGACAAGACAAGACAAGACAAGACAAGACAAGACAAGAATAGACAAGACAAGACAAGTTAAGACAAGACAAGACAATTGTGTTTGGTTTGTTTTTAAATTAATTAAGATGATAAGACAAAACAAAATAAGACAAGACAAGACAAGACCGGACATTTATTTTATTTGTTTCTAAACTAATTAAGAAGAGAAGACAAGACAGGGCAAGACAAGACATGACAAGACATTTATTTTATTTGTTTCTAAACTAATTAAGAAGAGAAGACAAGACAAGGCAAGACAAGATATGACAAGACAAAACAAGACAAGACAAGACAATTGTGTTTGATTTGTTTTTAAATTAATTAAGAAGATAAGACAAGACAAGACAAGACAAGACAAGACATGACAAGACATTTATTTTATTTGTTTCTAAACTAATTAAGAAGAGAAGACAAGACAAGACAAGACAAGACAAGACAAGACAAGACAAGACAAGACAAGACAAGACAAGACAAGACAAGACAAGACAAGACAAGACAAGACAAGACAAGACAAGTCAAGACAAGACAAGACAAGGCAAGAAGAGGCAAGACAAGACAAGACAAGACAAGACAAGACAAGACAAGGCAAGAAAAGACAAGACAAGACAAGACATAACAAGGCAAGACAAGACAATTGCGTTTGATTTGTTTTTAAATTAATTAAGCAGATAAGACAAGACAAGGCAAGGTCAGACAAGAAAAGACAAGACACGACACTACAAGACAAGACAAGACAAGGCCAAAGAAGAAAAGACAAGACAAGATACGACAAGACAAGACAAGACATTTATTTTATTTGTTTTTAAACTAATTAAGAAGAGAAGACAAGACAAGACAAGACATGACAAGACAAGACAAGACAAGACAAGACAAGAATAGACAAGACAAGACAAGTTAAGACAAGACAAGACAATTGTGTTTGATTTGTTTTTAAATTAATTAAGATGATAAGACAAAACAAAATAAGACAAGACAAGACAAGACAAGACAAGACAAGACCAGACATTTATTTTATTTGTTTCTAAACTAATTAAGAAGAGAAGACAAGACAAGGCAAGACAAGACATGACAAGACATTTATTTTATTTGTTTCTAAACTAATTAAGAAGAGAAGACAAGACAAGACAAAACAAGACATGACAAGACAAAACAAGACAAGACAAGACAATTCTGTTTGATTTGTTTTTAAATTAATTAAGACAAGACAAGACAAGACAAAACAAGACATGACAAGACAAGACAAAACAAGACAAGACAAGACAAGACAAGACAATACAAGACAAGACAAGACAGGAAAAGGCAAGAAAAGACAATTGTGTTTGATTTGTTTTTAAATTAATTAAGAAGATAAGACAAAACAAGACAAGACATGACATGACAAGACATGACAAGACAAAACAAGACAAGACATTTTTTTTATTTTTTTCTAAACTAATTAAGAATAGAAGACAAGACAAGACAAGACAAGACAAGACAAGACAAGACAAGACAAGAAGAGACAAGACAGGACAATTGTTTTTGATTTGTTTTTAAATTAATTAAGAAGATAAGACAAGACAAGACAAGGCCAGAGAAGAAAAGACAAGACAAGACATGACAGGACTAGACAAGACAAGACAAGACAAGACAAGACAAGACAAGACAAGACAAGACAAGACAAGACAAGACAAGACAAGACAAGACAAGACAAGACAAGACAAGACAAGACAAGACAAGACAAGACAAGACAAGACAAGACAAGACAAGACAAGGCAAGAAAAGACAAGACATAACAAGGCAAGACAAGACAATTGCGTTTGATTTGTTTTTAAATTAATTAAGCAGATAAGACAAGACAAGGCAAGGCCAGACAAGAAAAGACAAGACACGACACTACAAGACAAGACAAGACAAGGCCAAAGAAGAAAAGACAAGACAAGATACGACAAGACAAGACAAGACATTTATTTTATTTGTTTCTAAACTAATTAAGAAGAGAAGACAGGACAAGACAAGACAAGACATGACAAGACAAGACAAAACAAGACAAGACAAGACAAGACAAGACAATACAAGACAAGACAAGACAAGACAAGACAAGACAAGACAAGACAAGACAAGGCACGGCTAGACAGAAAAAGGCAAAACAAGACAAGACAATTGTGTTTGATTTGTTTTTAAATTAATTAAGAAGATAAGACAAAACAAGACAAGACATGACATGACAAGACATGACAAGACAAAACAAGGCAAGACATTTTTTTTATTTGTTTCTAAACTAATTAAGAATAGAAGACAAGACAAGACAAGACAAGATACAACAAGACAAGACATGACAAGACAAGACAAGACAAGACAATTCTGTTTGATTTGTTTTTAAATTAATTAAAAAGATAAGACAAGACAAGGCTAGACAGGAAAAGGCAAGACAAGACAAGACAATTGTGTTTGATTTGTTTTTAAATTAATTAAGAAGATAAGACAAAACAAGACAAGACATGACATGACAAGACATGACAAGACAAAACAAGACAAGACATTTTTTTTATTTGTTTCTAAACTAATTAAGAATAGAAGACAAGACAAGACAAGACAAGACAAGAATAGACAAGACAAGACAAGTTAAGACAAGACAAGACAATTGTGTTTGATTTGTTTTTAAAATAATTAAGATGATAAGACAAAACAAAATAAGACAAGACAAGACAAGACAAGACCAGACATTTATTTTATTTGTTTCTAAACTAATTAAGAAGAGAAGACAAGACAGGGCAAGACAAGACATGACAAGACATTTATTTTATTTGTTTCTAAACTAATTAAGAAGAGAAGACAAGACAAGGCAAGACAAGACATGACAAGACAAAACAAGACAAGACAAGACAATTGTGTTTGATTTGTTTTTAAATTAATTAAGAAGATAAGACAAGACAAGACAAGACAAGACAAGACATGACAAGACATTTATTTTATTTGTTTCTAAACTAATTAAGAAGAGAAGACAAGACAAGACAAGACAAGACAAGACAAGACAAGACAAGACAAGACAAGACAAGACAAGACAAGACAAGACAAGTCAAGACAAGACAAGACAAGGCAAGAAGAGGCAAGGCAAGGCAAGACAAGACAAGACAAGACAAGACAAAACAAGACAAGACAAGACAAGACAATTCTGTTTGATTTGTTTTTAAATTAATTAAGACAAGACAAGACAAAACAAGACATGACAAGACAAAACAAGACAAGACCAGACAATTCTGTTTGATTTGTTTTTAAATTAATTAAAAAGATAAGTCAAGACAAGGCTAGACAGGAAAAGGCAAGACAAGACAATTGTGTTTGATTTGTTTTTAAATTAATTAAGAAGATAAGACAAAACAAGACAAGACATGACATGACAAGACATGACAAGACAAAACAAGACAAGACATTTTTTTTATTTTTTTCTAAACTAATTAAGAATAGAAGACAAGACAAGACAAGACAAGACAAGAAGAGACAAGACAGGACAATTGTGTTTGATTTGTTTTTAAATAAATTAAGAAGATAAGACAAGACAAGACAAGGCCAGAGAAGAAAAGACAAGACAAGACATGACAGGACAAGACAAGACAAGACAAGACAAGACAAGACAAGACAAGACAAGACAAGACAAGACAAGACAAGACAAGACAAGACAAGACATAACAATTGCGTTTGATTTGTTTTTAAATTAATTAAGCAGATAAGACAAGACAAGGCAAGGCCAGACAAGAAAAGACAAGACACGACACTACAAGACAAGACAAGACAAGGCCAGAGAAGAAAAGACAAGACAAGATACGACAAGACAAGACACGAGAAGACAAGACAAGACAAGACAAGACAAGACAAGATAAGACAAGACGTGACAAAACAAGACAAGACAAGGCAACACAAGACAAGACAAGACAAGACAATTGTGTTTGATTTGTTTTTAAATTAATTAAGACGATAAGACAAGACAAGGCCAGACAGGAAAAGACAAGACAAGACAATTGTGTTTGATTTGTTTTTAAATTAATTAAGATGATAAGACAAAACAAGACAAGACATGACATGACAAGACAAGACAAGACAAAACAAGACAAGACCTTTTTTTTTTATTTGTTTCTAAACTAATTAAGAAGAGAAGACAAGACAAGACAAGACAAGACAAGACATTTATTTTATTTGTTTCTAAACTAATTAAGAAGAGAAGACATGACAAGACAAAACAAGACAAGACAAGACAAGACAGGACAAGACAAGACAAGACAAGACAAGACAAGACAAGACAAGACAATTGTGTTTGATTTGTTTTTAAATTAATTAAGAAGAGAAGACAAGACAAGACAAGACAAGACAAGACAAGACAAGACAAGACAAGACAAGACAAGACAAGACATGACAAGACAAAACAAGACAAGACAAGACAAGACAAGACAAGACATTTATTTTATTTGTTTCTATACTAATTAAGAAGAGAAGACAGGACAAGACAAGACAAGACAATTGTGTTTGATTTGTTTTAAAATTAATTAAGACGATAAGACAAGACAAGGCCAGACAGGAAAAGACAAGACAAGACAAGACAATTGTGTTTGATTTGTTTTTAAATTAATTAAGATGATAAGACAAAACAAGACAAGACATGACATGACAAGACAAGACGAGACAAAACAAGACAAGACATTTTTTTTTATTTGTTTCTAAACTAATTAAGAAGAGAAGACGAGACAAGACAAGACAAGACAAGACATTTATTTTATTTGTTTCTAAACTATTTAAGAAGAGAAGACATGACAAGACAAAACAAGACAAAACAAGACAAGACAAGACAAGACAAAACAAGACAAGACAAGACAAGACAAGACAAGACAAGACAAGACAAGACAAGACAAGACAAGACAAGACAAGACAAGACAAGACAAGACAAGACAAGACAAGACAAGACATTTATTTTATTTGTTTCAAAACTAATTAAGAAGAGAAGACAAGACAAGACAAGACAAGACAAGACAAGACAAGACAAGACAAGACAAGACAAGACAAGACATGACAAGACAAAACAAGACATGACAAGACAATTGTGTTTGATTTGTTTTTAAATTAATTAAGAAGAGAAGACAAGACAAGACAAGACAAGACAAGACAAGACAAGACAAGACAAGACATGACAAGACAAAACAAGACAAGACAAGACAATTGTGTTTGATTTGTTTTTAAATTAATTAAGAAGAGAAGACAAGAAATGACAAGACAAGACAAGACAAGACAAGACAAAACAAGACAAGACAAGACAAGACAAGACAAGACAAGACAAGACATGATAAGACAAAACAAGACAAGACAAGACAATTGTGTTTGATTTGTTTTTAAATTAATTAAGAAGAGAAGACAAGACAAGACAAGATAAGACAAGACAAGACAAGACAAGACAATTCTGTTTGATTTGTAATTAATTAAAAAGATAAGATAAGACAAGACAAGGCTAGACAGGAAAAGGCAAGACAAGACAAGACAATTGTGTTTGATTTGTTTTTAAATTAATTAAGAAGATAAGACAAAACAAGACAAGATATGACATGACTAGACATTTTTTTTATTTGACAAGACAAGACAAGACAAGACAAGACAAGACAAGACAAGACAAAACAAGACATGACAAGACAAAACAAGACAAGACAAGACAATTGTGTTTGATTTGTTTTTAAATTAATTAAGAAGAGAAGACAAGACAAGACAAGATAAGACAAGACAAGACAAGACAAGACAATTCTGTTTGATTTGTAATTAATTAAAAAGATAAGATAAGACAAGACAAGGCTAGACAGGAAAAGGCAAGACAAGACAAGACAATTGTGTTTGATTTGTTTTTAAATTAATTAAGAAGATAAGACAAAACAAGACAAGACATGACATGACAAGACATTTTTTTTATTTGACAAGACAAGACAAGACAAGACAAGACAAGACAAGACAAGACAAGACAAGACAAGACAAGACAAGACAAAACAAGACATGACAAGACAAAACAAGACAAGACAAGACAAGACAATTGTGTTTGATTTGTTTTTAAATTAATTAAGAAGATAAAACAAAACAAGACAAGACATGACATGACAAGACAAAACAAGACAAGCCATTTTTTTTATTTGACAAGACAAGACAAGACAAGACAAGACAAGACAAGACAAGACAAGACAAGACAAGACAAGACAAGACAAGACAAGACAAGACAAGACAAGACAAGACAAGACAAGACAAGACTAGACAAGACAAGACAAGACAAGACAAGACATGACAAGACAAAACAAGACAAGACAAGAAAATTCTGTTGGATTTGTTTTTAAATTAATTAAAAAGATAAGACAAGGCAAGGCTAGACAGAAAAAGGCAAAACAAGACAAGACAATTGTGTTTGATTTGTTTTTAAATTAATTAAGAAGATAAGACAAAACAAGACAAGACATGACATGACAAGACATGACAAGACAAAACAAGACAAGACATTTTTTTATTTGTTTCTAAACTAATTAAGAATAGAAGACAAGACAAGACACGACAAGATACAACAAGACAAGACATGACAAGACAGGACAAGACAAGACAAGATAAGACAAGACAAGACAAGACAAGACAAGACAATTCTGTTTGATTTGTTTTTAAATTAATTAAAAGATAAGACAAGACAAGGCTAGACAGGAAAAGGCAAGACAAGGCAAGACAATTGTGTTTGATTTGTTTTTAAATTAATTAAGAAGATAAGACAAAACAAGACAAGACATGACATGACAAGACATGACAAGACAAAACAAGACAAGACATTTTTTTTATTTGTTTCTAAACTAATTAAGAATAGAAGACAAGACAAGACATGACAAGACAAGACAAGACAAGACAAGACAAGAATAGACAAGACAAGACAATTGTGTTTGATTTGTTTTTAAATTAATTAAGATGATAAGACAAAACAAATTAATACAAGACAAGACAAGGCAAGACAAGACAAGACAAGACATTTATTTTATTTGTTTCTAAACTAATTAAAAAGAGAAGACAAGACAAGGCAAGACAAGACATGACAAGACATTTATTTTATTTGTTTCTAAACTAATTAAGAAGAGAAGACAACACAAGGCAAGACAAGACATGACATGACAAGACAAAACAAGACAAGACATTTTTTTTTATTTGACAAGACAAGACAAGACAAGACAAGACAAGACAAGACAAGACAAGACAAGACAAGACAAGACAAGACAAGACAAGACAAGACAAGACAAGACAAGACAAGACAAGACTAGACAAGACAAGACAAGACATGACAAGACAAAACAAGATATACAAGACAAAACAAGACAAGACAAGACAAGACAATTCTGTTTGATTTGTTTTTAAATTAATTAAAAAGATAAGACAAGGCAAGGCTAGACAGAAAAAGGCAAAACAAGACAAGACAATTGTGTTTGATTTGTCTTTAAATTAATTAAGAAGATAAGACAAAACAAGACAAGACATGACATGACAAGACATGACAAGACAAAACAAGACAAGACATTTTTTTTATTTGTTTCTAAACTAATTAAGAATAGAAGACAAGACAAGACAAGACAAGATACAACAAGACAAGACATGACAAGACAAGACAAGACAAGAAGAGACAAGATAAGACAAGACAAGACAATTCAGTTTGATTTGTTTTTAAATTAATTAAAAAGATAAGACAAGACAAGGCTAGACAGGAAAAGGCAAGACAAGACAAGACAATTGTGTTTGATTTGTTTATAAATTAATTAAAAAGATAAGACAAGACAAGGCTAGACAGGAAAAGGCAAGACAAGACAAGACAATTGTGTTTGATTTGTTTTTAAATTAATTAAGAAGATAAGACAAAACAAGACAAGACATGACATGACAAGACATGACAAGACAAAACAAGACAAGACATTTTTTTTATTTGTTTCTAAACTAATTAAGAATAGAAGACAAGACAAGACAAGACATGACAAGACAAGACAAGACAAGACAAGACAAGACAAGACAAGACAAGACAAGACAAGACAAGACAAGACAAGACAAGACAAGACAAGACAAGACAAGACAAGACAAGACAAGATAAGACAAGACAAGACAAGACAAGACAAGACAAGACAAGACAAGACAAGACAAGACAAGACAAGACAAGACATTTATTTTATTTGTTTCTAAACTAATTAAGAAGAGAAGACAAGACAAGACATTTATTTTATTTGTTTCTAAACTAATTAAGAATAGAAGACAAGACAAGACAAGACAAGACAAGACAAGACAAGACAAGACAAGACAAGACAAGACAAGACAAGACAAGACAAGACAAGACAAGACAAGACAAGACAAGACGAGACAAAACAAGACAAGACATTTTTTTTTATTTGTTTCTAAACTAATTAAGAAGAGAAGACGAGACAAGACAAGACAAGACAAGACATTTATTTTATTTGTTTCTAAACTATTTAAGAAGAGAAGACATGACAAGACAAAACAAGACAAAACAAGACAAGACAAGACAAGACAAGACAAAACAAGACAAGACAAGACAAGACAAGACAAGACAAGACAAGACAAGACAAGACAAGACAAGACAAGACAAGACAAGACAAGACAAGACAAGACATTTATTTTATTTGTTTCAAAACTAATTAAGAAGAGAAGACAAGACAAGACAAGACAAGACAAGACAAGACAAGACAAGACAAGACAAGACAAGACATGACAAAACAAAACAAGACATGACAAGACAATTGTGTTTGATTTGTTTTTAAATTAATTAAGAAGAGAAGACAAGACAAGACAAGACAAGACAAGACAAGACAAGACAAGACAAGACAAGACATGACAAGACAAAACAAGACAAGACAAGACAATTGTGTTTGATTTGTTTTTAAATTAATTAAGAAGAGAAGACAAGAAATGACAAGACAAGACAAGACAAGACAAGACAAAACAAGACAAGACAAGACAAGACAAGACAAGACAAGACAAGACAAGACAAGACAAGACAAGACAAGACATGATAAGACAAAACAAGACAAGACAAGACAATTGTGTTTGATTTGTTTTTAAATTAATTAAGAAGAGAAGACAAGACAAGACAAGATAAGACAAGACAAGACAAGACAAGACAATTCTGTTTGATTTGTAATTAATTAAAAAGATAAGATAAGACAAGACAAGGCTAGACAGGAAAAGGCAAGACAAGACAAGACAATTGTGTTTGATTTGTTTTTAAATTAATTAAGAAGATAAGACAAAACAAGACAAGATATGACATGACTAGACATTTTTTTTATTTGACAAGACAAGACAAGACAAGACAAGACAAGACAAGACAAGACAAAACAAGACATGACAAGACAAAACAAGACAAGACAAGACAATTGTGTTTGATTTGTTTTTAAATTAATTAAGAAGAGAAGACAAGACAAGACAAGATAAGACAAGACAAGACAAGACAAGACAATTCTGTTTGATTTGTAATTAATTAAAAAGATAAGATAAGACAAGACAAGGCTAGACAGGAAAAGGCAAGACAAGACAAGACAATTGTGTTTGATTTGTTTTTAAATTAATTAAGAAGATAAGACAAAACAAGACAAGACATGACATTAAAAGACATTTTTTTTATTTGACAAGACAAGACAAGACAAGACAAGACAAGACAAGACAAAACAAGACATGACAAGACAAAACAAGACAAGACAAGACAATTGTGTTTGATTTGTTTTTAAATTAATTAAGAAGATAAAACAAAACAAGACAAGACATGACATGACAAGACAAAACAAGACAAGCCATTTTTTTTATTTGACAAGACAAGACAAGACAAGACAAGACAAGAAAAGACAAGACAAGACAAGACAAGACAAGACAAGACAAGACAAGACAAGACAAGACAAGACTAGACAAGACAAGACAAGACAAGACAAGACATGACAAGACAAAACAAGACAAGACAAGAAAATTCTGTTTGATTTGTTTTTAAATTAATTAAAAAGATAAGACAAGGCAAGGCTAGACAGAAAAAGGCAAAACAAGACAAGACAATTGTGTTTGATTTGTTTTTAAATTAATTAAGAAGATAAGACAAAACAAGACAAGACATGACATGACAAGACATGACAAGACAAAACAAGACAAGACATTTTTTTATTTGTTTCTAAACTAATTAAGAATAGAAGACAAGACAAGACACGACAAGATACAACAAGACAAGACATGACAAGACAGGACAAGACAAGACAAGATAAGACAAGACAAGACAAGACAAGACAAGACAATTCTGTTTGATTTGTTTTTAAATTAATTAAAAGATAAGACAAGACAAGGCTAGACAGGAAAAGGCAAGACAAGGCAAGACAATTGTGTTTGATTTGTTTTTAAATTAATTAAGAAGATAAGACAAAACAAGACAAGACATGACATGACAAGACATGACAAGACAAAACAAGACAAGACATTTTTTTTATTTGTTTCTAAACTAATTAAGAATAGAAGACAAGACAAGACATGACAAGACAAGACAAGACAAGAATAGACAAGACAAGACAATTGTGTTTGATTTGTTTTTAAATTAATTAAGATGATAAGACAAAACAAATTAATACAAGACAAGACAAGGCAAGACAAGACAAGACAAGACATTTATTTTATTTGTTTCTAAACTAATTAAGAAGAGAAGACAACACAAGGCAAGACAAGACATGACATGACAAGACAAAACAAGACAAGACATTTTTTTTTATTTGACAAGACAAGACAAGACAAGACAAGACAAGACAAGACAAGACAAGACAAGACAAGACAAGACAAGACAAGACAAGACAAGACAAGACAAGACAAGACAAGACAAGACAAGACTAGACAAGACAAGACAAGACATGACAAGACAAAACAAGATATACAAGACAAAACAAGACAAGACAAGACAAGACAATTCTGTTTGATTTGTTTTTAAATTAATTAAAAAGATAAGACAAGGCAAGGCTAGACAGAAAAAGGCAAAACAAGACAAGACAATTGTGTTTGATTTGTCTTTAAATTAATTAAGAAGATAAGACAAAACAAGACAAGACATGACATGACAAGACATGACAAGACAAAACAAGACAAGACATTTTTTTTATTTGTTTCTAAACTAATTAAGAATAGAAGACAAGACAAGACAAGACAAGATACAACAAGACAAGACATGACAAGACAAGACAAGACAAGAAGAGACAAGATAAGACAAGACAAGACAATTGTGTTTGATTTGTTTATAAATTAATTAAAAAGATAAGACAAGACAAGGCTAGACAGGAAAAGGCAAGACAAGACAAGACAATTGTGTTTGATTTGTTTTTAAATTAATTAAGAAGATAAGACAAAACAAGACAAGACATGACATGACAAGACATGACAAGACAAAACAAGACAAGACATTTTTTTTATTTGTTTCTAAACTAATTAAGAATAGAAGACAAGACAAGACAAGACATGACAAGACAAGACAAGACAAGACAAGACAAGACAAGACAAGACAAGACAAGACAAGACAAGACAAGACAAGACAAGACAAGACAAGACAAGACAAGACAAGACAAGACTAGACAAGACAAGACAAGACAAGACAAGACATGACAAGACAAAACAAGACAAGACAAGAAAATTCTGTTTGATTTGTTTTTAAATTAATTAAAAAGATAAGACAAGGCAAGGCTAGACAGAAAAAGGCAAAACAAGACAAGACAATTGTGTTTGATTTGTTTTTAAATTAATTAAGAAGATAAGACAAAACAAGACAAGACATGACATGACAAGACATGACAAGACAAAACAAGACAAGACATTTTTTTATTTGTTTCTAAACTAATTAAGAATAGAAGACAAGACAAGACACGACAAGATACAACAAGACAAGACATGACAAGACAGGACAAGACAAGACAAGATAAGACAAGACAAGACAAGACAAGACAAGACAATTCTGTTTGATTTGTTTTTAAATTAATTAAAAGATAAGACAAGACAAGGCTAGACAGGAAAAGGCAAGACAAGGCAAGACAATTGTGTTTGATTTGTTTTTAAATTAATTAAGAAGATAAGACAAAACAAGACAAGACATGACATGACAAGACATGACAAGACAAAACAAGACAAGACATTTTTTTTATTTGTTTCTAAACTAATTAAGAATAGAAGACAAGACAAGACATGACAAGACAAGACAAGACAAGACAAGACAAGAATAGACAAGACAAGACAATTGTGTTTGATTTGTTTTTAAATTAATTAAGATGATAAGACAAAACAAATTAATACAAGACAAGACAAGGCAAGACAAGACAAGACAAGACATTTATTTTATTTGTTTCTAAACTAATTAAAAAGAGAAGACAAGACAAGGCAAGACAAGACATGACAAGACATTTATTTTATTTGTTTCTAAACTAATTAAGAAGAGAAGACAACACAAGGCAAGACAAGACATGACATGACAAGACAAAACAAGACAAGACATTTTTTTTTATTTGACAAGACAAGACAAGACAAGACAAGACAAGACAAGACAAGACAAGACAAGACAAGACAAGACAAGACAAGACAAGACAAGACAAGACAAGACAAGACAAGACAAGACAAGACAAGACAAGACAAGACAAGACAAGACTAGACAAGACAAGACAAGACATGACAAGACAAAACAAGATATACAAGACAAAACAAGACAAGACAAGACAAGACAATTCTGTTTGATTTGTTTTTAAATTAATTAAAAAGATAAGACAAGGCAAGGCTAGACAGAAAAAGGCAAAACAAGACAAGACAATTGTGTTTGATTTGTCTTTAAATTAATTAAGAAGATAAGACAAAACAAGACAAGACATGACATGACAAGACATGACAAGACAAAACAAGACAAGACATTTTTTTTATTTGTTTCTAAACTAATTAAGAATAGAAGACAAGACAAGACAAGACAAGATACAACAAGACAAGACATGACAAGACAAGACAAGACAAGAAGAGACAAGATTAGACAAGACAAGACAATTCAGTTTGATTTGTTTTTAAATTAATTAAAAAGATAAGACAAGACAAGGCTAGACAGGAAAAGGCAAGACAAGACAAGACAATTGTGTTTGATTTGTTTATAAATTAATTAAAAAGATAAGACAAGACAAGGCTAGACAGGAAAAGGCAAGACAAGACAAGACAATTGTGTTTGATTTGTTTTTAAATTAATTAAGAAGATAAGACAAAACAAGACAAGACATGACATGACAAGACATGACAAGACAAAACAAGACAAGACATTTTTTTTATTTGTTTCTAAACTAATTAAGAATAGAAGACAAGACAAGACAAGACATGACAAGACAAGACAAGACAAGACAAGACAAGACAAGACAAGACAAGACAAGACAAGACAAGACAAGACAAGACAAGACAAGACAAGACAAGACAAGACAAGACAAGATAAGACAAGACAAGACAAGACAAGACAAGACAAGACAAGACAAGACAAGACAAGACAAGACAAGACAAGACAAGACAAGACATTTATTTTATTTGTTTCTAAACTAATTAAGAAGAGAAGACAAGACAAGACATTTATTTTATTTGTTTCTAAACTAATTAAGAATAGAAGACAAGACAAGACAAGACAAGACAAGACAAGACAAGACAAGACAAGACAAGACAAGACAAGACAAGACAAGACAAGACAAGACAAGACAAGACAAGACAAGACAAGACAAGACAAGACAAGACAAGACAAGACAAGACAAGACAAGACAAGACAAGACAAGACAAGACAAGACAAGACAAGACAAGACAAGACAAGACAAGACAAGACAAGACAAGACAAGACAAGACAAGACAAGACAAGACAAGACAAGACAAGACAAGACAAGACAAGACAAGACAAGACAAGACAAGACAAGACAAGACAAGACAAGACAAGACAAGACAAGACAAGACAAGACAAGACAAGACAAGACAAGACAAGACAAGACAAGACAAGACAAGACAAGACAAGACAAGACAAGACAAGACAAGACAAGACAAGACAAGACAAGACAAGACAAGACAAGACAAGACAAGACAAGACAAGACAAGGCAAGACAAGACAAGACAAGACAAGACAAGACAAGACAAGACAAGACAAGACAAGACAAGACAAGACAAGACAAGACAAGACAAGACAAGACAAGACAAGACATGACAAGACAAAACAAGACAAGACAAGACAATTCTGTTTGATTTGTTTTTAAATTAATTAAAAAGATAAGACAAGGCAAGGCTAGACAGAAAGAGGCAAAACAAGACAAGACAATTGTGTTTGATTTGTTTTTAAATTAATTAAGAAGATAAGACAAAACAAGACAAGACATGACATGACAAGACATGACAAGACAAAACAAGACAAGACATTTTTTTTTATTTGTTTCTAAACTAATTAAGAATAGAAGACAAGACAAGACAAGACATGACAAGACAAGACAAGACAAGACAAGAATAGACAAGACAAGACAAGTTAAAACAAGACAAGACAATTGTGTTTGATTTGTTTTTAAACTAATTAAGATGATAAGACAAAACAAAATAAGACAAGACAAGACAAGACATTTATTTTATTTGTTTCTTAACTAATTAAGAAGAGAAGACAAGACAAGACATTTATTTTATTTGTTTCTAAACTAATTAAGAAGAGAAGACAAGACAAGGCAAGACAAGACATGACAAGACAAAACAAGACAAGACAAGACAATTGTGTTTGATTTGTTTTTAAATTAATTAAGAAGATAAGACAAGACAAGACAAGACAAGACATTTATTTTATTTGTTTCACAACTAATTAAGAAGAGAAGACAAGACAAGACAAGACAAGACAAGACAAGACAAGACAAGACAAGACAAGACAAGACAAGACAAGACAAGACAAGACAAGACAAGACAAGACAAGACAAGACATGACAAGACAAAACAAGACAAGACAAGACAATTGTGTTTGATTTGTTTTTAAATTAATTAAGAAGAGAAGACAAGACAAGACAATACAACACAAGACAAGACAAGACAAGACATGACAAGACAAAACAAGACAAGACAAGACAATTGTGTTTGATTTGTTTTTAAATTAATTAAGAAGAGAAGACAAGAAATGACAAGACAAGACAAGACAAGACAAGACAAGACAAGACAAGACAAGACAAGACAAGACAAGACAAGACATGATAAGACAAAACAAGACAAGACAAGACAATTGTGTTTGATTTGTTTTTAAATTAATTAAGAAGAGAAGACAAGACAAGACAAGACAAGATAAGACAAGACAAGACAAGACAAGACAATTCTGTTTGATTTGTAATTAATTAAAAAGATAAGATAAGACAAGACAAGGCTAGACAGGAAAAGGCAAGACAAGACAAGACAATTGTGTTTGATTTGTTTTTAAATTAATTAAGAAGATAAGACAAAACAAGACAAGACATGACATGACAAGACAAAACAAGACAAGACATTTTTTTTTATTTGACAAGACAAGACAAGACAAGACAAGACAAGACAAGACAAGACAAAACAAGACATGACAAGACAAAACAAGACAAGACAAGACAATTGTGTTTGATTTGTTTTTAAATTAATTAAGAAGATAAAACAAAACAAGACAAGACATGACATGACAAGACAAAACAAGACAAGCCATTTTTTTTATTTGACAAGACAAGACAAGACAAGACAAGACAAGACAAGACAAGACAAGACAAGACAAGACAAGACAAGACAAGACAAGACAAGACAAGACAAGACTAGACAAGACAAGACAAGACAAGACAAGACAAGACATGACAAGACAAAACAAGACAAGACATTTTTTTTATTTGTTTCTAAACTAATTAAGAATAGAAGACAAGACAAGACATGACAAGACAAGACAAGACAAGACAAGACAAGAATAGACAAGACAAGACAATTGTGTTTGATTTGTTTTTAAATTAATTAGGATGATAAGACAAAACAAAATAATACAAGACAAGACAAGGCAAGACAAGACAAGACAAGACATTTATTTTATTTGTTTCTAAACTAATTAAAAAGAGAAGACAAGACAAGGCAAGACAAGACATGACAAGACATTTATTTTATTTGTTTCTAAACTAATTAAGAAGAGAAGACAACACAAGGCAAGACAAGACATGACATGACAAGACAAAACAAGACAAGACATTTTTTTTATTTGACAAGACAAGACAAGACAAGACAAGACAAGACAAGACAAGACAAGACAAGACAAGACAAGACAAGACAAGACAAGACAAGACAAGACAAGACAAGACAAGACAAGACAAGACAAGACAAGACTAGACAAGACAAGACAAGACATGACAAGACAAAACAAGACAAAACAAGACAAAACAAGACAAGACAAGACAATTCTGTTTGATTTGTTTTTAAATTAATTAAAAAGATAAGACAAGGCAAGGCTAGACAGAAAAAGGCAAAACAAGACAAGACAATTGTGTTTGATTTGTCTTTAAATTAATTAAGAAGATAAGACAAAACAAGACAAGACATGACATGACAAGACATGACAAGACAAAACAAGACAAGACATTTTTTTTATTTGTTTCTAAACTAATTAAGAATAGAAGACAAGACAAGACAAGACAAGATACAACAAGACAAGACATGACAAGACAAGACAAGACAAGAAGAGACAAGATAAGACAAGACAAGACAATTCTGTTTGATTTGTTTTTAAATTAATTAAAAAGATAAGACAAGACAAGGCTAGACAGGAAAAGGCAAGACAAGACAAGACAATTGTGTTTGATTTGTTTATAAATTAATTAAAAAGATAAGACAAGACAAGGCTAGACAGGAAAAGGCAAGACAAGACAAGACAATTGTGTTTGATTTGTTTTTAAATTAATTAAGAAGATAAGACAAAACAAGACAAGACATGACATGACAAGACAAAACAAGACAAGACATTTTTTTTTATTTGACAAGACAAGACAAGACAAGACAAGACAAGACAAGACAAGACAAGACAAGACAAGACAAGACAAGACAAGACAAGACAAGACAAGACAAGACAAGACAAGACAAGACAAGACAAGACAAGACAAGACAAGACAAGACAAGACAAGACAAGACAAGACAAGACAAGACAAGACAAGACAAGACAAGACAAGACAAGACAAGACAAGACAAGACAAGACAAGACAAGACAAGACAAGACAAGACAAGACAAGGCAAGACAAGACAAGACAAGACAAGACAAGACAAGACAAGACAAGACAAGACAAGACAAGACAAGACAAGACAAGACAAGACAAGACAAGACAAGACATGACAAGACAAAACAAGACAAGACAAGACAATTCTGTTTGATTTGTTTTTAAATTAATTAAAAAGATAAGACAAGGCAAGGCTAGACAGAAAGAGGCAAAACAAGACAAGACAATTGTGTTTGATTTGTTTTTAAATTAATTAAGAAGATAAGACAAAACAAGACAAGACATGACATGACAAGACATGACAAGACAAAACAAGACAAGACATTTTTTTTTATTTGTTTCTAAACTAATTAAGAATAGAAGACAAGACAAGACAAGACATGACAAGACAAGACAAGACAAGACAAGAATAGACAAGACAAGACAAGTTAAAACAAGACAAGACAATTGTGTTTGATTTGTTTTTAAACTAATTAAGATGATAAGACAAAACAAAATAAGACAAGACAAGACAAGACATTTATTTTATTTGTTTCTTAACTAATTAAGAAGAGAAGACAAGACAAGACATTTATTTTATTTGTTTCTAAACTAATTAAGAAGAGAAGACAAGACAAGGCAAGACAAGACATGACAAGACAAAACAAGACAAGACAAGACAATTGTGTTTGATTTGTTTTTAAATTAATTAAGAAGATAAGACAAGACAAGACAAGACAAGACATTTATTTTATTTGTTTCACAACTAATTAAGAAGAGAAGACAAGACAAGACAAGACAAGACAAGACAAGACAAGACAAGACAAGACAAGACAAGACAAGACAAGACAAGACAAGACAAGACAAGACAAGACAAGACAAGACATGACAAGACAAAACAAGACAAGACAAGACAATTGTGTTTGATTTGTTTTTAAATTAATTAAGAAGAGAAGACAAGACAAGACAATACAACACAAGCAAGACAAGACAAGACATGACAAGACAAAACAAGACAAGACAAGACAATTGTGTTTGATTTGTTTTTAAATTAATTAAGAAGAGAAGACAAGAAATGACAAGACAAGACAAGACAAGACAAGACAAGACAAGACAAGACAAGACAAGACAAGACAAGACATGATAAGACAAAACAAGACAAGACAAGACAATTGTGTTTGATTTGTTTTTAAATTAATTAAGAAGAGAAGACAAGACAAGACAAGACAAGATAAGACAAGACAAGACAAGACAAGACAATTCTGTTTGATTTGTAATTAATTAAAAAGATAAGATAAGACAAGACAAGGCTAGACAGGAAAAGGCAAGACAAGACAAGACAATTGTGTTTGATTTGTTTTTAAATTAATTAAGAAGATAAGACAAAACAAGACAAGACATGACATGACAAGACAAAACAAGACAAGACATTTTTTTTTATTTGACAAGACAAGACAAGACAAGACAAGACAAGACAAGACAAGACAAGACAAAACAAGACATGACAAGACAAAACAAGACAAGACAAGACAATTGTGTTTGATTTGTTTTTAAATTAATTAAGAAGATAAAACAAAACAAGACAAGACATGACATGACAAGACAAAACAAGACAAGCCATTTTTTTTATTTGACAAGACAAGACAAGACAAGACAAGACAAGACAAGACAAGACAAGACAAGACAAGACAAGACAAGACAAGACAAGACAAGACAAGACAAGACAAGACTAGACAAGACAAGACAAGACAAGACAAGACAAGACATGACAAGACAAAACAAGACAAGACATTTTTTTTATTTGTTTCTAAACTAATTAAGAATAGAAGACAAGACAAGACATGACAAGACAAGACAAGACAAGACAAGACAAGAATAGACAAGACAAGACAATTGTGTTTGATTTGTTTTTAAATTAATTAGGATGATAAGACAAAACAAAATAATACAAGACAAGACAAGGCAAGACAAGACAAGACAAGACATTTATTTTATTTGTTTCTAAACTAATTAAAAAGAGAAGACAAGACAAGGCAAGACAAGACATGACAAGACATTTATTTTATTTGTTTCTAAACTAATTAAGAAGAGAAGACAACACAAGGCAAGACAAGACATGACATGACAAGACAAAACAAGACAAGACATTTTTTTTATTTGACAAGACAAGACAAGACAAGACAAGACAAGACAAGACAAGACAAGACAAGACAAGACAAGACAAGACAAGACAAGACAAGACAAGACAAGACAAGACAAGACAAGACAAGACAAGACAAGACAAGACAAGACTAGACAAGACAAGACAAGACATGACAAGACAAAACAAGACAAAACAAGACAAAACAAGACAAGACAAGACAATTCTGTTTGATTTGTTTTTAAATTAATTAAAAAGATAAGACAAGGCAAGGCTAGACAGAAAAAGGCAAAACAAGACAAGACAATTGTGTTTGATTTGTCTTTAAATTAATTAAGAAGATAAGACAAAACAAGACAAGACATGACATGACAAGACATGACAAGACAAAACAAGACAAGACATTTTTTTTATTTGTTTCTAAACTAATTAAGAATAGAAGACAAGACAAGACAAGACAAGATACAACAAGACAAGACATGACAAGACAAGACAAGACAAGAAGAGACAAGATAAGACAAGACAAGACAATTCTGTTTGATTTGTTTTTAAATTAATTAAAAAGATAAGACAAGACAAGGCTAGACAGGAAAAGGCAAGACAAGACAAGACAATTGTGTTTGATTTGTTTATAAATTAATTAAAAAGATAAGACAAGACAAGGCTAGACAGGAAAAGGCAAGACAAGACAAGACAATTGTGTTTGATTTGTTTTTAAATTAATTAAGAAGATAAGACAAAACAAGACAAGACATGACATGACAAGGCATGACAAGACAAAACAAGACAAGACATTTTTTTTATTTGTTTCTAAACTAATTAAGAATAGAAGACAAGACAAGACAAGACATGACAAGACAAGACAAGACAAGACAAGACAAGACAAGACAAGACAAGACAAGACAAGACAAGACAAGACAAGACAAGACAAGACAAGACAAGACAAGACAAGACAAGACAAGACAAGATAAGACAAGACAAGACAAGACAAGACAAGACAAGACAAGACAAGATAAGACAAGACAAGACAAGACAAGACATTTATTTTATTTGTTTCTAAACTAATTAAGAAGAGAAGACAAGACAAGACATTTATTTTGTTTGTTTCTAAACTAATTAAGAATAGAAGACAAGACAAGACAAGACAAGACAAGACAAGACAAGACAAGACAAGACAAGACAAGACAAGACAAGACAAGACAAGACAAGACAAGACAAGACAAGACAAGACAAGACAAGACAAGACAAGACAAGACAAGACAAGACAAGACAAGACAAGACAAGACAAGACAAGACAAGACAAGACAAGACAAGACAAGACAAGACAAGACAAGACAAGACAAGACAAGACAAGACAAGACAAGACAAGACAAGACAAGACAAGACAAGACAAGACAAGGCAAGACAAGACAAGACAAGACAAGACAAGACAAGACAAGACAAGACAAGACAAGACAAGACAAGACAAGACAAGACAAGACAAGACAAGACAAGACAAGACAAGACAAGACATGACAAGACAAAACAAGACAAGACAAGACAATTCTGTTTGATTTGTTTTTAAATTAATTAACCCTTTGTAGCATCATGTGACAGATATGTTACAAACCCTTTTAGAGGGCACAAAACATAGGAAAATTAATTTTTCCCTTTTAAGTATGATATACCAGCACTGTCAAACTCCGTATTTTTCAATTTTAAAATTCTCTGGTTTATTATGTATTGGCATCATTTATAAAACGGTACTTTCTTTTTCGCTATGGTAAAGTTAGTGAATGCACGTGCTTGCAATTACCGAAAAGATAAAAATAAGAAAATTTTCAGTGTTTTAATAAAATATTTAGTGGAAAAGTTCAGGTACGTTCACTATTATGTTTAATTCCTATAAGATAATTCAAAAAATGTTCACTAATACAATATATAGTGAAGTTTAGGTTTGTACCATTTCTGTAACATTGAGTAATAAGGTAATAAGCAAGCGATGGCACGTTCGTCTATTTTATCTATTTTTAGACCTTGCAGTGTCTAATGCTTGGCTCTTATACAAAAGAGCTCATAAAGAAAAAAAATTAGAGGGCAATCAGTTGTCATCTGCTGATTTTCGTTTAGAAGTTGCCACGGTGTTGTGCAAATTGGGTACAAAGTCCCCTATGAAACGAAGTTCAATTCCTCTTCGTTTCAAGATATAATCTAAAAAGCATAAGGGCCCAGCCCAACATGTTCCTACTATGGCAGTTTGGCAAGATCAAGTTGGACACTGGCCGGTATGGGCAGAAAAACGAATTCGTTGCAAGCGTCCAGGATGTGTTGGAGTATCACAAACGGTATGTGAAAAATGTGTTGTGACTTTATGCTACAACAAGCAAAACAACTGCTTCAAAGAATTTCACACTTCTTAAAAACATGTAAATATTCACGAAATACAAATATTATTATTGAGCTTAGAGACGTTGTTACATAACGTGACATATCTGTCACATACCCTTTTTTGTTGTTTTTCACCCAAAAAAAAAAAAAATTTGTTTAAACTATAAAACACGTATTTCATTTCTATCCGAAATCTATTAGAAACGATACAGTTTTTCCGTTTTTACTTAGTTGAGTTATAAAGGGTTAAAAAGATAAGACAAGGCAAGGCTAGACAGAATGAGGCAAAACAAGACAAGACAATTGTGTTTGATTTGTTTTTAAATTAATTAAGAAGATAAGACAAAACAAGACAAGACATGACATGACAAGACAAAACAAGACAAGACATTTTTTTTATTTGTTTCTAAACTAATTAAGAATAGAAGACAAGACAAGACAAGACAAGATACAACAAGACAAGACATGACAAGACAAGACAAGACAAGACAAGATAAGACAAGACAAGACAAGACAAGACAATTCTGTTTGATTTGTTTTTAAATTAATTAAAAAGATAAGACAAGACAAGGCTAGACAGGAAAAGGCAAGACAAGACAAGACAATTGTGTTTGATTTGTTTTTAAATTAATTAAGAAGATAAGACAAAACAAGACAAGACATGACATGACATGACATGACATGACAAGACAAAACAAGACAAGACATTTTTTTTTATTTGTTTCTAAACTAATTAAGAATAGAAGACAAGACAAGACAAGACAAGAATAGACAAGACAAGACAAGTTAAAACAAGACAAGACAATTGTGTTTGATTTGTTTTTAAACTAATTAAGATGATAAGACAAAACAAAATAAGACAAGACAAGACAAGACAAGACAAGACAAGACAAGACATTTATTTTATTTGTTTCTTAACTAATTAAGAAGAGAAGACAAGACAAGACATTTATTTTATTTGTTTCTAAACTAATTAAGAAGAGAAGACAAGACAAGGCAAGACAAGACATGACAAGACAAAACAAGACAAGACAAGACAATTGTGTTTGATTTGTTTTTAAATTAATTAAGAAGATAAGACAAGACAAGACAAGACAAGACATTTATTTTATTTGTTTCACAACTAATTAAGAAGAGAAGACAAGACAAGACAAGACAAGACAAGACAAGACAAGACAAGACAAGACAAGACAAGACAAGACAAGACAAGACAAGACAAGACAAGACAAGACAAGACAAGACAAGACAAGACAAGACATGACAAGACAAAACAAGACAAGACAAGACAATTGTGTTTGATTTGTTTTTAAATTAATTAAGAAGAGAAGACAAGACAAGACAATACAAGACAAGACAAGACAAGACAAGACATGACAAGACAAAACAAGACAAGACAAGACAATTGTGTTTGATTTGTTTTTAAATTAATTAAGAAGAGAAGACAAGAAATGACAAGACAAGACAAGACAAGACAAGACAAGACAAGACAAGACATGATAAGACAAAACAAGACAAGACAAGACAATTGTGTTTGATTTGTTTTTAAATTAATTAAGAAGAGAAGACAAGACAAGACAAGACAAGATAAGACAAGACAAGACAAGACAAGACAATTCTGTTTGATTTGTAATTAATTAAAAAGATAAGATAAGACAAGACAAGGCTAGACAGGAAAAGGCAAGACAAGACAAGACAATTGTGTTTGATTTGTTTTTAAATTAATTAAGAAGATAAGACAAAACAAGACAAGACATGACATGACAAGACAAAACAAGACAAGACATTTTTTTATTTGACAAGACAAGACAAGACAAGACAAGACAAGACAAGACAAGACAAAACAAGACATGACAAGACAAAACAAGACAAGACAAGACAATTGTGTTTGATTTGTTTTTAAATTAATTAAGAAGATAAAACAAAACAAGACAAGACATGACATGACAAGACAAAACAAGACAAGCCATTTTTTTTATTTGACAAGACAAGACAAGACAAGACAAGACAAGACAAGACAAGACAAGACAAGACAAGACAAGACAAGACAAGACAAGACAAGACAAGACAAGACAAGACAAGACAAGACAAGACAAGACAAGACAAGACAAGACAAGACAAGACAAGACAAGACAAGACTAGACAAGACAAGACAAGACAAGACAAGACAAGACATGACAAGACAAAACAAGACAAGACAAGAAAATTCTGTTTGATTTGTTTTTAAATTAATTAAAAAGATAAGACAAGGCAAGGCTAGACAGAAAAAGGCAAAACAAGACAAGACAATTGTGTTTGATTTGTTTTTAAATTAATTAAGAAGATAAGACAAAACAAGACAAGACATGACATGACAAGACATGACAAGACAAAACAAGACAAGACATTTTTTTATTTGTTTCTAAACTAATTAAGAATAGAAGACAAGACAAGACACGACAAGATACAACAAGACAAGACATGACAAGACAAGACAAGACAAGACAAGATAAGACAAGACAAGACAAGACAAGACAATTCTGTTTGATTTGTTTTTAAATTAATTAAAAAGATAAGACAAGACAAGGCTAGACAGGAAAAGGCAAGACAAGGCAAGACAATTGTGTTTGATTTGTTTTTAAATTAATTAAGAAGATAAGACAAAACAAGACAAGACATGACATGACAAGACATGACAAGACAAAACAAGACAAGACATTTTTTTTATTTGTTTCTAAACTAATTAAGAATAGAAGACAAGACAAGACAAGACAAGAATAGACAAGACAAGACAAGTTAAGACAAGACAAGACAATTGTGTTTGATTTGTTTTTAAATTAATTAAGATGATAAGACAAAACAAAATAAGACAAGACAAGACAAGGCAAGACAATACAAGACAAGACATTTATTTTATTTGTTTCTAAACTAATTAAGAAGAGAAGACAAGACAAGACAAGACAAGACATGACAAGACAAGACAAGACAAGACAAGACAAGAATAGACAAGACAAGACAAGTTAAGAGAAGACAAGACAATTGTGTTTGATTTGTTTTTAAATTAATTAAGATGATAAAACAAAACAAAATAAGACAAGACAAGACAAGACAAGACAAGACAAGACATTTATTTTATTTGTTTCTAAACTAATTAAGAAGAGAAGACAAGACAAGGCAAGACAAGACATGACAAGACAAAACAAGACAAGACAAGACAATTGTGTTTGATTTGTTTTTAAATTAATTAAGCAGATAAGACAAGACAAGACAAGACAAGACAAGACAAGACAAGACATTTATTTTATTTGTTTCTAAACTAATTAAGAAGAGAACACAAGACAAGACAAGACAAGACAAGACAAGACAAGACAATTGTGTTTGATTTGTTTTTAAATTAATTAAGAAGAGAAGACAAGACAAGACAAGACAAGACATTTTTTTATTTGTTTCTAAACTAATTAAGAAGAGAAGACAAGACAAGGCAATTGTGTTTGATTTGTTTTTAAATTAATTAAGAAGATAAGACAAAACAAGACAAGACATGACATGACAAGACAAAACAAGACAAGACATTTTTTTTATTTGTTTCTAAACTAATTAAGAATAGAAGACAAGACAAGACAAGACAAGACAAGACAAGACAAGACAAGACAAGACAAGACAAGACAAGACAAGACAAGAAAGACAAGACAAGACAAGACAAGACAAGACAAGACAAGACAAGACAAGACAAGACAAGACAAGACAAGACAAGACAAGACAAGACAAGACAAGACAAGACAAGACAAGACACGACAAGATACAACAAGACAAGACATGACAAGACAAGACAAGATAAGACAAGACAAGACAAGACAAGACAATTCTGTTTGATTTGTTTTTAAATTAATTAAAAAGAGAAGACAAGACAAGGCTAGACAGGAAAAGGCAAGACAAGACAAGACAATTGTGTTTGATTTGTGTTTAAATTAATTAAGAAGATAAGACAAAACAAGACAAGACATGACATGACAAGACATGACAAGACAAAACAAGACAAGACATTTTTTTTATTTATTTCTAAACTAATTAAGAATAGAAGACAAGACAAGACAAGACATGACAAGACAAGACAAGACAAGACAAGACAAGAATAGACAAGACAAGACAAGTTAAGACAAGACAAGACAATTGTGTTTGATTTGTTTTTAAATTAATTAAGATGATAAGACAAAACAAAATAAGACAAGACAAGACAAGGCAAGACAAGACAAGACAAGACATTTATTTTATTTGTTTCTAAACTAATTAAGAAGAGAAGACAAGACAAGGCAAGACAAGACATGACAAGACATTTATTTTATTTGGTTCTAAACTAATTAAGAAGAGAAGACAAGACAAGGCAAGACAAGACATGACATGACAAGACAAAACAAGACAAGACATTTTTTTATTTGACAAGACAAGACAAGACAAGACAAGACAAGACAAGACAAGACAAGACAAGACAAGACAAGACAAGACAAGACAAGACAAGACAAGACAAGACAAGACAAGACAAGACAAGACACGACAAGATACAACAAGACAAGACATGACAAGACAAGACAAGACAAGACAAGACAAAACAAGACAAGACAAGACAATTCTGTTTGATTTGTTTTTAATTTAATTAAAAAGATAAGACAAGGCAAGGCTAGACAGAAAAAGGCAAAACAAGACAAGACAATTGTGTTTGATTTGTTTTTAAATTAATTAAGAAGATAAGACAAAACAAGACAAGACATGACATGACAAGACATGACATGACAAGACATGACAAGACAAAACAAGACAAGACATTTTTTTTATTTGTTTCTAAACTAATTAAGAATAGAAGACAAGACAAGACAAGACAAGAATAGACAAGACAAGACAAGTTAAGACAAGACAAGACAATTGTGTTTGATTTGTTTTTAAATTAATTAAGATGATAAGACAAAACAAAATAAGACAAGACAAGACAAGGAAAGACAATACAAGACAAGACATTTATTTTATTTGTTTCTAAACTAATTAAGAAGAGAAGACAAGACAAGGCAAGACAAGACATGACATGACAAGACAAAACAAGACAAGACATTTTTTTTATTTGACAAGACAAGACAAGACAAGACAAGACAAGACAAGACAAGACAAGACAAGACAAGACAAGACAAGACAAGACAAGACAAGACAAGACAAGACAAGACAAGACAAGACAAGACATGACAAGACAAAACAAGACAAAACAAGACATGACAAGACAATTCTGTTTGATTTGTTTTTAAATTAATTAAAAAGATAAGACAAGGCAAGGCTAGACAGAAAAAGGCAAAACAAGACAAGACAATTGTGTTTGATTTGTCTTTAAATTAATTAAGAAGATAAGACAAAACAAGACAAGACATGACATGACAAGACATGACAAGACAAAACAAGACAAGACATTTTTTTTATTTGTTTCTAAACTAATTAAGAATAGAAGACAAGACAAGACAAGACAAGATACAACAAGACAAGACATGACAAGACAAGACAAGACAAGAAGAGACAAGATAAGACAAGACAAGACGATTCTGTTTGATTTGTTTTTAAATTAATTAAAAAGATAAGACAAGACAAGGCTAGACAGGAAAAGGCAAGACAAGACAAGACAATTGTGTTTGATTTGTTTTTAAATTAATTAAGAAGATAAGACAAAACAAGACAAGACATGACAAGACAAGACATTTTTTTTATTTGTTTCTAAACTAATAAAGAATAGAAGACAAGACAAGACAAGACAAGACATGACAAGACAAGACAAGACAAGACAAGACAAGAATAGACAAGACAAGACAAGTTAAGAGAAGACAAGACAATTGTGTTTGATTTGTTTTTAAATTAATTAAGATGATAAAACAAAACAAAATAAGACAAGACAAGACAAGACAAGACATTTATTTTATTTGTTTCTAAACTAATTAAGAAGAGAAGACAAGACAAGGCAAGACAAGACATGACAAGACAAAACAAGACAAGACAAGACAATTGTGTTTGATTTGTTTTTAAATTAATTAAGCAGATAAGACAAGACAAGACAAGACAAGACAAGACAAGACATTTATTTTATTTGTTTCTAAACTAATTAAGAAGAGAACACAAGACAAGACAAGACAAGACAAGACAAGACAATTGTGTTTGATTTGTTTTTAAATTAATTAAGAAGAGAAGACAAGACAAGACAAGACAAGACATTTTTTTATTTGTTTCTAAACTAATTAAGAAGAGAAGACAAGACAAGGCAATTGTGTTTGATTTGTTTTTAAATTAATTAAGAAGATAAGACAAAACAAGACAAGACATGACATGACAAGACAAAACAAGACAAGACATTTTTTTTATTTGTTTCTAAACTAATTAAGAATAGAAGACAAGACAAGACAAGACAAGACAAGACAAGACAAGACAAGACAAGACAAGACAAGACACGACAAGATACAACAAGACAAGACAAGACAAGACAAGACAAGACAAGACAAGACAAGACAAGACAAGACAAGACAAGACAAGACAAGACAAGACAAGACAAGACAAGACAAGACAAGACAAGACAAGACAAGACAAGACAAGACAAGACAAGACAAGACAAGACAAGACACGACAAGATACAACAAGACAAGACATGACAAGACAAGACAAGACAAGACAAGATAAGACAAGACAAGACAAGACAATTCTGTTTGATTTGTTTTTAAATTAATTAAAAAGATAAGACAAGACAAGGCTAGACAGGAAAAGGCAAGACAAGACAAGACAATTGTGTTTGATTTGTTTTTAAATTAATTAAGAAGATAAGACAAAACAAGACAAGACATGACATGACAAGACATGACAAGACAAAACAAGACAAGACATTTTTTTTATTTGTTTCTAAACTAATTAAGAATAGAAGACAAGACAAGACAAGACATGACAAGACAAGACAAGACAAGACAAGACAAGAATAGACAAGACAAGACAAGTTAAGACAAGACAAGACAATTGTGTTTGATTTGTTTTTAAATTAATTAAGATGATAAGACAAAACAAAATAAGACAAGACAAGACAAGGCAAGACAAGACAAGACAAGACATTTATTTTATTTGTTTCTAAACTAATTAAGAAGAGAAGACAAGACAAGGCAAGACAAGACATGACAAGACATTTATTTTATTTGGTTCTAAACTAATTAAGAAGAGAAGACAAGACAAGGCAAGACAAGACATGACATGACAAGACAAAACAAGACAAGACATTTTTTTATTTGACAAGACAAGACAAGAAAAGACAAGACAAGACAAGACAAGACAAGACAAGACAAGACAAGACAAGACAAGACTAGACAAGACAAGACAAGACAAGACAAGACAAGACAAGACAAGACAAGACAAGACAAGACAAGACAAGACAAGACAAGACAAGACAAGACAAGACAAGACAAGACAAGACAAGACAAGACAAGACAAGACAAGACACGACAAGGTACAACAAGACAAGACATGACAAGACAAGACAAGACAAGACAAGACAAAACAAGACAAGACAAGACAATTCTGTTTGATTTGTTTTTAATTTAATTAAAAAGATAAGACAAGGCAAGGCTAGACAGAAAAAGGCAAAACAAGACAAGACAATTGTGTTTGATTTGTCTTTAAATTAATTAAGAAGATAAGACAAAACAAGACAAGACATGACATGACAAGACATGACAAGACAAAACAAGACAAGACATTTTTTTTATTTGTTTCTAAACTAATTAAGAATAGAAGACAAGACAAGACAAGACAAGATACAACAAGACAAGACATGACAAGACAAGACAAGACAATAAGAGACAAGATAAGACAAGACAAGACAATTCTGTTTGATTTGTTTTTAAATTAATTAAAAAGATAAGACAAGACAAGGCTAGACAGGAAAAGGCAAGACAAGACAAGACAATTGTGTTTGATTTGTTTTTAAATTAATTAAGAAGATAAGACAAAACAAGACAAGACATGACATGACAAGACATGACAAGACAAAACAAGACAAGACATTTTTTTTATTTATTTCTAAACTAATTAAGAATAGAAGACAAGACAAGACAAGACATGACAAGACAAGACAAGACAAGACAAGACAAGAATAGACAAGACAAGACAAGTTAAGACAAGACAAGACAATTGTGTTTGATTTGTTTTTAAATTAATTAAGATGATAAGACAAAACAAAATAAGACAAGACAAGACAAGGCAAGACAAGACAAGACAAGACATTTATTTTATTTGTTTCTAAACTAATTAAGAAGAGAAGACAAGACAAGGCAAGACAAGACATGACAAGACATTTATTTTATTTGGTTCTAAACTAATTAAGAAGAGAAGACAAGACAAGGCAAGACAAGACATGACATGACAAGACAAAACAAGACAAGACATTTTTTTATTTGACAAGACAAGACAAGACAAGACAAGACAAGACAAGACAAGACAAGACAAGACAAGACAAGACAAGACAAGACAAGACAAGACAAGACAAGACAAGACAAGACACGACAAGATACAACAAGACAAGACATGACAAGACAAGACAAGACAAGACAAGACAAAACAAGACAAGACAAGACAATTCTGTTTGATTTGTTTTTAATTTAATTAAAAAGATAAGACAAGGCAAGGCTAGACAGAAAAAGGCAAAACAAGACAAGACAATTGTGTTTGATTTGTTTTTAAATTAATTAAGAAGATAAGACAAAACAAGACAAGACATGACATGACAAGACATGACAAGACAAAACAAGACAAGACATTTTTTTTATTTGTTTCTAAACTAATTAAGAATAGAAGACAAGACAAGACAAGACAAGAATAGACAAGACAAGACAAGTTAAGACAAGACAAGACAATTGTGTTTGATTTGTTTTTAAATTAATTAAGATGATAAGACAAAACAAAATAAGACAAGACAAGACAAGGAAAGACAATACAAGACAAGACATTTATTTTATTTGTTTCTAAACTAATTAAGAAGAGAAGACAAGACAAGGCAAGGCAAGACATGACATGACAAGACAAAACAAGACAAGACATTTTTTTTATTTGACAAGACAAGACAAGACAAGACAAGACAAGACAAGACAAGACAAGACAAGACAAGACAAGACAAGACAAGACAAGACAAGACAAGACAAGACAAGACAAGACAAGACAAGACAAGACTAGACAAGACAAGACAAGACATGACAAGACAAAACAAGACAAAACAAGACATGACAAGACAATTCTGTTTGATTTGTTTTTAAATTAATTAAAAAGATAAGACAAGGCAAGGCTAGACAGAAAAAGGCAAAACAAGACAAGACAATTGTGTTTGATTTGTCTTTAAATTAATTAAGAAGATAAGACAAAACAAGACAAGACATGACATGACAAGACATGACAAGACAAAACAAGACAAGACATTTTTTTTATTTGTTTCTAAACTAATTAAGAATAGAAGACAAGACAAGACAAGACAAGATACAACAAGACAAGACATGACAAGACAAGACAAGACAAGAAGAGACAAGATAAGACAAGACAAGACGATTCTGTTTGATTTGTTTTTAAATTAATTAAAAAGATAAGACAAGACAAGGCTAGACAGGAAAAGGCAAGACAAGACAAGACAATTGTGTTTGATTTGTTTTTAAATTAATTAAGAAGATAAGACAAAACAAGACAAGACATGACAAGACAAGACATTTTTTTTATTTGTTTCTAAACTAATAAAGAATAGAAGACAAGACAAGACAAGACAAGACATGACAAGACAAGACAAGACAAGACAAGACAAGAATAGACAAGACAAGACAAGTTAAGAGAAGACAAGACAATTGTGTTTGATTTGTTTTTAAATTAATTAAGATGATAAAACAAAACAAAATAAGACAAGACAAGACAAGACAAGACATTTATTTTATTTGTTTCTAAACTAATTAAGAAGAGAAGACAAGACAAGGCAAGACAAGACATGACAAGACAAAACAAGACAAGACTAGACAATTGTGTTTGATTTGTTTTTAAATTAATTAAGCAGATAAGACAAGACAAGACAAGACAAGACAAGACAAGACATTTATTTTATTTGTTTCTAAACTAATTAAGAAGAGAACACAAGACAAGACAAGACAAGACAAGACAAGACAATTGTGTTTGATTTGTTTTTAAATTAATTAAGAAGAGAAGACAAGACAAGACAAGATGAGACATTTTTTTATTTGTTTCTAAACTAATTAAGAAGAGAAGACAAGACAAGGCAATTGTGTTTGATTTGTTTTTAAATTAATTAAGAAGATAAGACAAAACAAGACAAGACATGACATGACAAGACAAAACAAGACAAGACATTTTTTTTATTTGTTTCTAAACTAATTAAGAATAGAAGACAAGACAAGACAAGACAAGACAAGACAAGACAAGACAAGACAAGACAAGACAAGACAAGACAAGAAAGACAAGACAAGACAAGACAAGACAAGACAAGACAAGACAAGACAAGACAAGACAAGACAAGACAAGACAAGACAAGACAAGACAAGACAAGACAAGACAAGACAAGACAAGACAAGACAAGACAAGACAAGACAAGACACGACAAGATACAACAAGACAAGACATGACAAGACAAGACAAGACAAGACAAGATAAGACAAGACAAGACAAGACAATTCTGTTTGATTTGTTTTTAAATTAATTAAAAAGATAAGACAAGACAAGGCTAGACAGGAAAAGGCAAGACAAGACAAGACAATTGTGTTTGATTTGTTTTTAAATTAATTAAGAAGATAAGACAAAACAAGACAAGACATGACATGACAAGACATGACAAGACAAAACAAGACAAGACATTTTTTTTATTTGTTTCTAAACTAATTAAGAATAGAAGACAAGACAAGACAAGACATGACAAGACAAGACAAGACAAGACAAGACAAGAATAGACAAGACAAGACAAGTTAAGACAAGACAAGACAATTGTGTTTGATTTGTTTTTAAATTAATTAAGATGATAAGACAAAACAAAATAAGACAAGACAAGACAAGGCAAGACAAGACAAGACAAGACATTTATTTTATTTGTTTCTAAACTAATTAAGAAGAGAAGACAAGACAAGGCAAGACAAGACATGACAAGACATTTATTTTATTTGGTTCTAAACTAATTAAGAAGAGAAGACAAGACAAGGCAAGACAAGACATGACATGACAAGACAAAACAAGACAAGACATTTTTTTATTTGACAAGACAAGACAAGAAAAGACAAGACAAGACAAGACAAGACAAGACAAGACAAGACAAGACAAGACTAGACAAGACAAGACAAGACAAGACAAGACAAGACAAGACAAGACAAGACAAGACAAGACAAGACAAGACAAGACAAGACAAGACAAGACAAGACAAGACAAGACAAGACAAGACAAGACAAGACACGACAAGGTACAACAAGACAAGACATGACAAGACAAGACAAGACAAGACAAGACAAAACAAGACAAGACAAGACAATTCTGTTTGATTTGTTTTTAATTTAATTAAAAAGATAAGACAAGGCAAGGCTAGACAGAAAAAGGCAAAACAAGACAAGACAATTGTGTTTGATTTGTCTTTAAATTAATTAAGAAGATAAGACAAAACAAGACAAGACATGACATGACAAGACATGACAAGACAAAACAAGACAAGACATTTTTTTTATTTGTTTCTAAACTAATTAAGAATAGAAGACAAGACAAGACAAGACAAGATACAACAAGACAAGACATGACAAGACAAGACAAGACAATAAGAGACAAGATAAGACAAGACAAGACAATTCTGTTTGATTTGTTTTTAAATTAATTAAAAAGATAAGACAAGACAAGGCTAGACAGGAAAAGGCAAGACAAGACAAGACAATTGTGTTTGATTTGTTTTTAAATTAATTAAGAAGATAAGACAAAACAAGACAAGACATGACATGACAAGACATGACAAGACAAGACAATTGTGTTTGATTTGTTTTTAAATTAATTAAGCAGATAAGACAAGACAAGACAAGACAAGGCAAGACAAGACATGACAAGACATTTATTTTATTTGGTTCTAAACTAATTAAGAAGAGAAGACAAGACAAGGCAAGACAAGACATGACATGACAAGACAAAACAAGACAAGACATTTTTTTATTTGACAAGACAAGACAAGAAAAGACAAGACAAGACAAGACTAGACAAGACAAGACAAGACAAGACAAGACAAGACAAGACAAGACAAGACATGACATGACAAGACATGACAAGACAAAACAAGACAAGACATTTTTTTTTATTTGTTTCTAAACTAATTAAGAATAGAAGACAAGACAAGACAAGACAAGAATAGACAAGACAAGACAAGTTAAGACAAGACAAGACAATTGTGTTTGATTTGTTTTTAAATTAATTAAGATGATAAGACAAAACAAAATAAGACAAGACAAGACAAGGAAAGACAATACAAGACAAGACATTTATTTTATTTGTTTCTAAACTAATTAAGAAGAGAAGACAAGACAAGGCAAGACAAGACATGACATGACAAGACAAAACAAGACAAGACATTTTTTTTATTTGACAAGACAAGACAAGACAAGACAAGACAAGACAAGACAAGACAAGACAAGACAAGACTAGACAAGACAAGACAAGACATGACAAGACAAAACAAGACAAAACAAGACATGACAAGACAATTCTGTTTGATTTGTTTTTAAATTAATTAAAAAGATAAGACAAGGCAAGGCTAGACAGAAAAAGGCAAAACAAGACAAGACAATTGTGTTTGATTTGTCTTTAAATTAATTAAGAAGATAAGACAAAACAAGACAAGACATGACATGACAAGACATGACAAGACAAAACAAGACAAGACATTTTTTTTATTTGTTTCTAAACTAATTAAGAATAGAAGACAAGACAAGACAAGACAAGATACAACAAGACAAGACATGACAAGACAAGACAAGACAAGAAGAGACAAGATAAGACAAGACAAGACGATTCTGTTTGATTTGTTTTTAAATTAATTAAAAAGATAAGACAAGACAAGGCTAGACAGGAAAAGGCAAGACAAGACAAGACAATTGTGTTTGATTTGTTTTTAAATTAATTAAGAAGATAAGACAAAACAAGACAAGACATGACAAGACAAGACATTTTTTTTATTTGTTTCTAAACTAATAAAGAATAGAAGACAAGACAAGACAAGACAAGACATGACAAGACAAGACAAGACAAGACAAGACAAGAATAGACAAGACAAGACAAGTTAAGAGAAGACAAGACAATTGTGTTTGATTTGTTTTTAAATTAATTAAGATGATAAAACAAAACAAAATAAGACAAGACAAGACAAGACAAGACATTTATTTTATTTGTTTCTAAACTAATTAAGAAGAGAAGACAAGACAAGGCAAGACAAGACATGACAAGACAAAACAAGACAAGACAAGACAATTGTGTTTGATTTGTTTTTAAATTAATTAAGCAGATAAGACAAGACAAGACAAGACAAGACAAGACAAGACATTTATTTTATTTGTTTCTAAACTAATTAAGAAGAGAACACAAGACAAGACAAGACAAGACAAGACATTTTTTTATTTGTTTCTAAACTAATTAAGAAGAGAAGACAAGACAAGGCAATTGTGTTTGATTTGTTTTTAAATTAATTAAGAAGATAAGACAAAACAAGACAAGACATGACATGACAAGACAAAACAAGACAAGACATTTTTTTTATTTGTTTCTAAACTAATTAAGAATAGAAGACAAGACAAGACAAGACAAGACAAGACAAGACAAGACAAGACAAGACAAGACAAGACAAGACAAGAAAGACAAGACAAGACAAGACAAGACAAGACAAGACAAGACAAGACAAGACAAGACAAGACAAGACAAGACAAGACAAGACAAGACAAGACAAGACAAGACAAGACAAGACAAGACAAGACAAGACAAGACAAGACACGACAAGATACAACAAGACAAGACATGACAAGACAAGACAAGACAAGACAAGATAAGACAAGACAAGACAAGACAATTCTGTTTGATTTGTTTTTAAATTAATTAAAAAGATAAGACAAGACAAGGCTAGACAGGAAAAGGCAAGACAAGACAAGACAATTGTGTTTGATTTGTTTTTAAATTAATTAAGAAGATAAGACAAAACAAGACAAGACATGACATGACAAGACATGACAAGACAAAACAAGACAAGACATTATTTTTATTTGTTTCTAAACTAATTAAGAATAGAAGACAAGACAAGACAAGACATGACAAGACAAGACAAGACAAGACAAGACAAGAATAGACAAGACAAGACAAGTTAAGACAAGACAAGACAATTGTGTTTGATTTGTTTTTAAATTAATTAAGATGATAAGACAAAACAAAATAAGAATTTTGATTTTAAATTAATTAAGAAGAGAAGACAAGACAAGACAAGACAAGACATTTTTTTATTTGTTTCTAAACTAATTAAGAAGAGAAGACAAGACAAGGCAATTGTGTTTGATTTGTTTTTAAATTAATTAAGAAGATAAGACAAAACAAGACAAGACATGACATGACAAGACAAAACAAGACAAGACATTTTTTTTATTTGTTTCTAAACTAATTAAGAATAGAAGACAAGACAAGACAAGACAAGACAAGACAAGACAAGACAAGACAAGACAAGACAAGACAAGACAAGAAAGACAAGACAAGACAAGACAAGACAAGACAAGACAAGACAAGACAAGACAAGACAAGACAAGACAAGACAAGACAAGACAAGACAAGACAAGACAAGACAAGACAAGACAAGACACGACAAGATACAACAAGACAAGACATGACAAGACAAGACAAGACAAGACAAGATAAGACAAGACAAGACAAGACAATTCTGTTTGATTTGTTTTTAAATTAATTAAAAAGATAAGACAAGACAAGGCTAGACAGGAAAAGGCAAGACAAGACAAGACAATTGTGTTTGATTTGTTTTTAAATTAATTAAGAAGATAAGACAAAACAAGACAAGACATGACATGACAAGACATGACAAGACAAAACAAGACAAGACATTTTTTTTATTTGTTTCTAAACTAATTAAGAATAGAAGACAAGACAAGACAAGACATGACAAGACAAGACAAGACAAGACAAGACAAGAATAGACAAGACAAGACAAGTTAAGACAAGACAAGACAATTGTGTTTGATTTGTTTTTAAATTAATTAAGATGATAAGACAAAACAAAATAAGACAAGACAAGACAAGGCAAGACAAGACAAGACAAGACATTTATTTTATTTGTTTCTAAACTAATTAAGAAGAGAAGACAAGACAAGGCAAGACAAGACATGACAAGACATTTATTTTATTTGGTTCTAAACTAATTAAGAAGAGAAGACAAGACAAGGCAAGACAAGACATGACATGACAAGACAAAACAAGACAAGACATTTTTTTATTTGACAAGACAAGACAAGAAAAGACAAGACAAGACAAGACAAGACAAGACAAGACAAGACAAGACAAGACTAGACAAGACAAGACAAGACAAGACAAGACAAGACAAGACAAGACAAGACAAGACAAGACAAGACAAGACAAGACAAGACAAGACAAGACAAGACAAGACACGACAAGGTACAACAAGACAAGACATGACAAGACAAGACAAGACAAGACAAGACAAAACAAGACAAGACAATTCTGTTTGATTTGTTTTTAATTTAATTAAAAAGATAAGACAAGGCAAGGCTAGACAGAAAAAGGCAAAACAAGACAAGACAATTGTGTTTGATTTGTCTTTAAATTAATTAAGAAGATAAGACAAAACAAGACAAGACATGACATGACAAGACATGACAAGACAAAACAAGACAAGACATTTTTTTTATTTGTTTCTAAACTAATTAAGAATAGAAGACAAGACAAGACAAGACAAGATACAACAAGACAAGACATGACAAGACAAGACAAGACAATAAGAGACAAGATAAGACAAGACAAGACAATTCTGTTTGATTTGTTTTTAAATTAATTAAAAAGATAAGACAAGACAAGGCTAGACAGGAAAAGGCAAGACAAGACAAGACAATTGTGTTTGATTTGTTTTTAAATTAATTAAGAAGATAAGACAAAACAAGACAAGACATGACATGACAAGACATGACAAGACAAGACATTTTTTTTATTTGTTTCTAAACTAATAAAGAATAGAAGACAAGACAAGACAAGACATGACAAGACAGACAAGACAAGACAAGAATAGACAAAACAAGACAAGTTAAGAGAAGACAAGACAATTGTGTTTGATTTGTTTTTAAATTAATTAAGATGATAAAACAAAACAAAATAAGACAAGACAAGACAAGACAAGACATTTATTTTATTTGTTTCTAAATTAATTAAGAAGAGAAGACAAGACAAGGCAAGACAAGACATGACAAGACAAAACAAGACAAGACAAGACAATTGTGTTTGATTTGTTTTTAAATTAATTAAGCAGATAAGACAAGACAAGACAAGACAAGACAAGACAAGACATTTATTTTATTTGTTTCTAAACTAATTAAGAAGAGAAGACAAGACAAGACAAGACAAGACAAGACAAGACAATTGTGTTTGATTTGCTTTTAAATTAATTAAGAAGAGAAGACAAGACAAGACAAGACAAGACATTTTTTTTATTTGTTTCTAAACTAATTAAGAAGAGAAGACAAGACAAGGCAAGACAAGACATGACAAGACAAAACAAGACAAGACAAGACAAGGCAATTGTGTTTGATTTGTTTTTAAATTAATTAAGAAGATAAGACAAAACAAGACAAGACATTTTTTTTATTTGTTTCTAAACTAATTAAGAATAGAAGACAAGACAAGACAAGACAAGACAAGACAAGACAAGACAAGACAAGACAAGACAAGACAAGACAAGACAAGACAAGACAAGACAAGACAAGACAAGACAAGACAAGACAAGACAAGACAAGACAAGACAAGACAAGACAAGACAAGACAAGACAAGACAAGACAAGACAAGACAAGACAAGACAAGACAAGACAAGACTAGACAAGACAAGACATGACAAGACAAAACAAGACAAAACAAGACAAGACAAGACAATTCTGTTTGATTTGTTTTTAAATTAATTAAAAAGATAGGACAAGGCAAGGCTAGACAGAAAAAGGCAAAACAAGACAAGACAATTGTGTTTGATTTGTCTTTAAATTAATTAAGAAGATAAGACAAAACAAGACAAGACATGACATGACAAGACATGACAAGACAAAACAAGACAAGACATTTTTTTTATTTGTTTCTAAACTAATTAAGAATAGAAGACAAGACAAGACAAGACAAGATACAACAAGACAAGACATGACAAGACAAGACAAGACAAGGAGAGACAAGATAAGACAAGACAAGACAATTCTGTTTCATTTGTTTTTAAATTAATTAAAAAGGTAAGACAAGACAAGGCTAGACAGGAAAAGGCAAGACAAGACAAGACAATTGTGTTTGATTTGTTTTTAAATTAATTAAGAAGATAAGACAAAACAAGACAAGACATGACATGACAAGACATGACAAGACAAGACATTTTTTTTATTTGTTTCTAAACTAATAAAGAATAGAAGACAAGACAAGACAAGACATGACAAGACAAGACAAGACAAGACAAGACAAGAATAGACAAGACAAGACAAGTTAAGAGAAGACAAGACAATTGTGTTTGATTTGTTTTTAAATTAATTAAGATGATAAAACAAAACAAAATAAGACAAGGCAAGACAAGACAAGACATTTATTTTATTTGTTTCTAAACTAATTAAGAAGAGAAGACAAGACAAGGCAAGACAAAACATGACAAGACAAAACAAGACAAGACAAGACAATTTTGTTTGATTTGTTTTTAAATTAATTAAGCAGATAAGACAAGACAAGACAAGACAAGACAAGACATTTATTTTATTTGTTTCTAAACTAATTAAGAAGAGAAGACAAGACAAGACAAGACAATTGTGTTTGATTTGTTTTTAAATTAATTAAGAAGAGAAGACAAGACAAGACAAGACAATACATTTTTTTTATTTGTTTCTAAACTAATTAAGAAGAGAAGACAAGACAAGGCAATTGTGTTTGATTTGTTTTTAAATTAATTAAGAAGATAAGACAAAACAAGACAAGACATGACATGACAAGACAAAACAAGACAAGACATTTTTTTTATTTGTTTCTAAACTAATTAAGAATAGAAGACAAGACAAGACAAGACAAGACAAGACAAGACAAGACAAGACAAGACAAGACAAGACAAGACAAGACAAGACAAGACACGACAAGATACAACAAGACAAGACATGACAAGACAAGACAAGACAAGACAAGACAAGATAAGACAAGACAAGACAAGACAATTCTGTTTGATTTGTTTTTAAATTAATTAAAAGACAAGACAAGACAAGACATTTATTTTATTTGTTTCTAAACTAATTAAGAAGAGAAGACAAGACAAGACAAGACAAGACAAGACAATTGTGTTTGATTTGTTTTTAAATTAATTAAGAAGAGAAGACAAGACAAGACAAGACAAGACATTTTTTTTATTTGTTTCTAAACTAATTAAGAAGAGAAGACAAGACAAGGCAATTGTGTTTGATTTGTTTTTAAATTAATTAAGAAGATAAGACAAAACAAGACAAGACATGACATGACAAGACAAAACAAGACAAGACATTTTTTTTATTTGTTTCTAAACTAATTAAGAAGAGAAGACAAGACAAGGCAAGACAAGACATGACAAGACAGTTATTTTATTTGTTTCTAAACTAATTAAGAAGAGAAGACAAGACAAGGCAAGACAAGACATGACATGACAAGACAAAACAAGACAAGATATTTTTTTTATTTGACAAGACAAGACAAGACAAGACAAGACAAGACAAGACAAGACAAGACAAGACAAGACAAGACTAGACAAGACAAGACAAGACAAGACATGACAAGACAAAACAAGACAAAACAAGACAAGACAAGACAATTCTGTTTGATTTGTTTTTAAATTAATTAAAAAGATAAGACAAGGCAAGGCTAGACAGAAAAAGGCAAAACAAGACAAGACAATTGTGTTTGATTTGCCTTTAAATTAATTAAGAAGATAAGACAAAACAAGACAAGATATGACATGACAAGACATGACAAGACAAAACAAGACAAGACATTTTTTTTATTTGTTTCTAAACTAATTAAGAATAGAAGACAAGACAAGACAAGACAAGATACAACAAGACAAGACATGACAAGACAAGACAAGAAGAGACAAGATAAGACAAGACAAGACAATTCTGTTTGATTTGTTTTTAAATTAATTAAAAAGATAAGACAAGACAAGGCTAGACAGGAAAAGGCAAGACAAGACAAGACAATTGTGTTTGATTTGTTTTTAAATTAATTAAGAAGATAAGACAAAACAAGACAAGACATGACATGACAAGACATGACAAGACAAGACATTTTTTTTATTTGTTTCTAAACTAATAAAGAATAGAAGACAAGACAAGACAAGACATGACAAGACAAGACAAGACAAGACAAGACAAGACAAGACAAGACAAGAATAGACAAGACAAGACAAGTTAAGAGAAGACAAGACAATTGTGTTTGATTTGTTTTTAAATTAATTAAGATGATAAAACAAAACAAAATAAGACAAGACAAGACAAGACAAGACAAGACAAGACATTTATTTTATTTGTTTCTAAACTAATTAAGAAGAGAAGACAAGACAAGGCAAGACAAGACATGACAAGACAAAACAAGACAAGACAATTGTGTTTGATTTGTTTTTAAATTAATTAAGCAGATAAGACAAGACAAGACAAGACAAGACAAGACATTTATTTTATTTGTTTCTAAACTAATTAAGAAGAGAAGACAAGACAAGACAAGACAAGACAATTGTGTTTGATTTGTTTTTAAATTAATTAAGAAGAGAAGACAAGACAGGACAAGACATTTTTTTTATTTGTTTCTAAACTAATTAAGAAGAGAAGACAAGACAAGGCAAGACAAGACATGACAAGACAAAACAAGACAAGACAAGACAAGGCAATTGTGTTTGATTTGTTTTTAAATTAATTAAGAAGATAAGACAAAACAAGACAAGACATGACATGACAAGACAAAACAAGACAAGACATTTTTTTTATTTGTTTCTAAACTAATTAAGAATAGAAGACAAGACAAGACAAGACAAGACAAGACAAGACAAGACACGACAAGATACAACAAGACAAGACATGACAAGACAAGACAAGACAAGACAAGATAAGACAAGACAAGACAAGACATTTATTTTATTTGTTTCTAAACTAATTAAGAAGAGAAGACAAGACAAGACAAGACAATTGTGTTTGATTTGTTTTTAAATTAATTAAGAAGAGAAGACAAGACAAGACAAGACAAGACATTTTTTTTATTTGTTTCTAAACTAATTAAGAAGAGAAGACAAGACAAGGCAATTGTGTTTGATTTGTTTTTAAATTAATTAAGAAGATAAGACAAAACAAGACAAGACATGACATGACAAGACAAAACAAGACAAGACATTTTTTTTATTTGTTTCTAAACTAATTAAGAAGAGAAGACAAGACAAGGCAAGACAATTGTGTTTGATTTGTTTTTAAATTAATTAAGAAGAGAAGACAAGACAAGACAAGACAAGACATTTTTTTTATTTGTTTCTAAACTAATTAAGAAGAGAAGACAAGACAAGACAAGACAATTGTGTTTGATTTGTTTTTAAATTAATTAAGAAGATAAGACAAAACAAGACAAGACATGACATGACAAGACAAAACAAGACAAGACATTTTTTTTATTTGTTTCTAAACTAATTAAGAAGAGAAGACAAGACAAGACAAGACAATTCTGTTTGATTTGTTTTTAAATTAATTAAAAAGACAAGACAAGACAAGACAAGACAAGACATTTATTTTATTTGTTTCTAAACTAATTAAGAAGAGAAGACAAGACAAGACAAGACAATTGTGTTTGATTTGTTTTTAAATTAATTAAGAAGAGAAGACAAGACAAAACAAGACAAGACATTTTTTTTATTTGTTTCTAAACTAATTAAGAATAGAACACAAGACATGACAAGACAAGACAAGACAAGACAAGATAAGACAAGACAAGACAAGACAATTCTGTTTGATTTGTTTCTAAATTAATTAAAAAGACAAGACAAGACAAGACAAGACAAGACATTTATTTTATTTGTTTCTAAACTAATTAAGAAGAGAAGACAAGACAAGACAAGACAATTGTGTTTGATTTGTTTTTAAATTAATTAAGAAGAGAAGACAAGACAAGACAAGACAAGACATTTTTTTTATTTGTTTCTAAACTAATTAAGAAGACAAGACAAGACAAGACAATTGTGTTTGATTTGTTTTTAAATTAATTAAGAAGAGAAGACAAGACAAGACAAGACATTTATTTTATTTGTTTCTAAACTAATTAAGAAGAGAAGACAAGACAAGACAAGACAATTGTGTTTGATTTGTTTTTAAATTAATTAAGAAGAGAAGACAAGATATGACATGACAAGACATGACAAGACAAAACAAGACAAGACATTTTTTTTATTTGTTTCTAAACTAATTAAGAATAGAAGACAAGACAAGACAAGACAAGATACAACAAGACAAGACATGACAAGACAAGACAAGAAGAGACAAGATAAGACAAGACAAGACAATTCTGTTTGATTTGTTTTTAAATTAATTAAAAAGATAAGACAAGACAAGGCTAGACAGGAAAAGGCAAGACAAGACAAGACAATTGTGTTTGATTTGTCTTTAAATTAATTAAGAAGATAAGACAAAACAAGACAAGACATGACATGACAAGACATGACAAGACAAAACAAGACAAGACATTTTTTTTATTTGTTTCTAAACTAATTAAGAATAGAAGACAAGACAAGACAAGACAAGATACAACAAGACAAGACATGACAAGACAAGACAAGACAATAAGAGACAAGATAAGACAAGACAAGACAATTCTGTTTGATTTGTTTTTAAATTAATTAAAAAGATAAGACAAGACAAGGCTAGACAGGAAAAGGCAAGACAAGACAAGACAATTGTGTTTGATTTGTTTTTAAATTAATTAAGAAGATAAGACAAAACAAGACAAGACATGACATGACAAGACATGACAAGACAAAACATTTTTTTTATTTGTTTCTAAACTAATAAAGAATAGAAGACAAGACAAGACAAGACATGACAAGACAGACAAGACAAGACAAGAATAGACAAGACAAGACAAGTTAAGAGAAGACAAGACAATTGTGTTTGATTTGTTTTTAAATTAATTAAGATGATAAAACAAAACAAAATAAGACAAGACAAGACAAGACAAGACATTTATTTTATTTGTTTCTAAATTAATTAAGAAGAGAAGACAAGACAAGGCAAGACAAGACATGACAAGACAAAACAAGACAAGACAAGACAATTGTGTTTGATTTGTTTTTAAATTAATTAAGCAGATAAGACAAGACAAGACAAGACAAGACAAGACAAGACAAGACAAGACATTTATTTTATTTGTTTCTAAACTAATTAAGAAGAGAAGACAAGACAAGACAAGACAAGACAAGACAACTGTGTTTGATTTGCTTTTAAATTAATTAAGAAGAGAAGACAAGACAAGACAAGACAAGACATTTTTTTTATTTGTTTCTAAACTAATTAAGAAGAGAAGACAAGACAAGGCAAGACAAGACATGACAAGACAAAACAAGAGAAGACAAGACAAGGCAATTGTGTTTGATTTGTTTTTAAATTAATTAAGAAGATAAGACAAAACAAGACAAGACATTTTTTTTATTTGTTTCTAAACTAATTAAGAATAGAAGACAAGACAAGACAAGACAAGACAAGACAAGACAAGACAAGACAAGACAAGACAAGACAAGACAAGACAAGACAAGACAAGACAAGACAAGACAAGACAAGACAAGACAAGACAAGACAAGACAAGACAAGACAAGACAAGACAAGACAAGACAAGACAAGACAAGACAAGACAAGACAAGACAAGACAAGACAAGACAAGACAAGACAAGACAAGACAAGACAAGACAAGACAAGACAAGACAAGACAAGACAAGACAAGACAAGACAAGACAAGACAAGACAAGACAAGACAAGACAAGACAAGACTAGACAAGACAAGACATGACAAGACAAAACAAGACAAAACAAGACAAAACAAGACAAGACAAGACAATTCTGTTTGATTTGTTTTTAAATTAATTAAAAAGATAAGACAAGGCAAGGCTAGACAGAAAAAGGCAAAACAAGACAAGACAATTGTGTTTGATTTGTCTTTAAATTAATTAAGAAGATAAGACAAAACAAGACAAGACATGACATGACAAGACATGACAAGACAAAACAAGACAAGACATTTTTTTTATTTGTTTCTAAACTAATTAAGAATAGAAGACAAGACAAGACAAGACAAGATACAACAAGACAAGACATGACAAGACAAGACAAGACAAGGAGAGACAAGATAAGACAAGACAAGACAAATCTGTTTCATTTGTTTTTAAATTAATTAAAAAGATAAGACAAGACAAGGCTAGACAGGAAAAGGCAAGACAAGACAAGACAATTGTGTTTGATTTGTTTTTAAATTAATTAAGAAGATAAGACAAAACAAGACAAGACATGACATGACAAGACATGACAAGACAAGACATTTTTTTTATTTGTTTCTAAACTAATAAAGAATAGAAGACAAGACAAGACAAGACATGACAAGACAAGACAAGACAAGACAAGACAAGAATAGACAAGACAAGACAAGTTAAGAGAAGACAAGACAATTGTGTTTGATTTGTTTTTAAATTAATTAAGATGATAAAACAAAACAAAATAAGACAAGGCAAGACAAGACAAGACATTTATTTTATTTGTTTCTAAACTAATTAAGAAGAGAAGACAAGACAAGGCAAGACAAAACATGACAAGACAAAACAAGACAAGACAAGACAATTTTGTTTGATTTGTTTTTAAATTAATTAAGCAGATAAGACAAGACAAGACAAGACAAGACAAGACATTTATTTTATTTGTTTCTAAACTAATTAAGAAGAGAAGACAATACAAGACAAGACAATTGTGTTTGATTTGTTTTTAAATTAATTAAGAAGAGAAGACAAGACAAGACAAGACAATACATTTTTTTTATTTGTTTCTAAACTAATTAAGAAGAGAAGACAAGACAAGGCAATTGTGTTTGATTTGTTTTTAAATTAATTAAGAAGATAAGACAAAACAAGACAAGACATGACATGACAAGACAAAACAAGACAAGACATTTTTTTTATTTGTTTCTAAACTAATTAAGAATAGAAGACAAGACAAGACAAGACAAGACAAGACAAGACAAGACAAGACAAGACAAGACAAGACAAGACAAGACAAGACAAGACAAGACAAGACAAGACAAGACAAGACAAGACAAGACAAGACAAGACACGACAAGATACAACAAGACAAGACATGACAAGACAAGACAAGACAAGACAAGATAAGACAAGACAAGACAAGACAATTCTGTTTGATTTGTTTTTAAATTAATTAAAAAGACAAGACAAGACAAGACAAGACAAGACATTTATTTTATTTGTTTCTAAACTAATTAAGAAGAGAAGACAAGACAAGACAAGACAAGACAAGACAATTGTGTTTGATTTGTTTTTAAATTAATTAAGAAGAGAAGACAAGACAAGACAAGACAAGACATTTTTTTTATTTGTTTCTAAACTAATTAAGAAGAGAAGACAAGACAAGGCAATTGTGTTTGATTTGTTTTTAAATTAATTAAGCAGATAAGACAAGACAAGAGAAGACAAGACAAGACAAGACATTTATTTTATTTGTTTCTAAACTAATTAAGAAGAGAACACAAGACAAGACAAGACAAGACAAGACAAGACAATTGTGTTTGATTTGTTTTTAAATTAATTAAGAAGAGAAGACAAGACAAGACAAGACAAGACATTTTTTTTATTTGTTTCTAAACTAATTAAGAAGAGAAGACAAGACAAGGCAATTGTGTTTGATTTGTTTTTAAATTAATTAAGCAGATAAGACAAGACAAGACAAGACAAGACAAGACAAGACATTTATTTTATTTGTTTCTAAACTAATTAAGAAGAGAACACAAGACAAGACAAGACAAGACAAGACAAGACAAGACAAGACAATTGTGTTTGATTTGTTTTTAAATTAATTAAGAAGAGAAGACAAGACAAGACAAGACAAGACATTTTTTTATTTGTTTCTAAACTAATTAAGAAGAGAAGACAAGACAAGGCAATTGTGTTTGATTTGTTTTTAAATTAATTAAGAAGATAAGACAAAACAAGACAAGACATGACATGACAAGACAAAACAAGACAAGACATTTTTTTTATTTGTTTCTAAACTAATTAAGAATAGAAGACAAGACAAGACAAGACAAGACAAGACAAGACAAGACAAGACAAGACAAGACAAGACAAGACAAGACAAGACAAGACAAGACAAGACAAGACAAGACAAGACAAGACAAGACAAGACAAGACAAGACAAGACAAGACAAGACAAGACAAGACAAGACAAGACAAGACAAGACAAGACAAGACAAGACAAGACAAGACAAGACAAGACAAGACAAGACAAGACACGACAAGATACAACAAGACAAGACATGACAAGACAAGACAAGACAAGACAAGACAAGATAAGACAAGACAAGACAAGACAATTCTGTTTGATTTGTTTTTAAATTAATTAAAAAGATAAGACAAGACAAGGCTAGACAGGAAAAGGCAAGACAAGACAAGACAATTGTGTTTGATTTGTTTTTAAATTAATTAAGAAGATAAGACAAAACAAGACAAGACATGACATGTCAAGACATGACAAGACAAAACAAGACAAGACATTTTTTTTATTTGTTTCTAAACTAATTAAGAATAGAAGACAAGACAAGACAAGACATGACAAGACAAGACAAGACAAGACAAGACAAGAATAGACAAGACAAGACAAGTTAAGACAAGACAAGACAATTGTGTTTGATTTGTTTTTAAATTAATTAAGATGATAAGACAAAACAAAATAAGACAAGACAAGACAAGGCAAGACAAGACAAGACAAGACATTTATTTTATTTGTTTCTAAACTAATTAAGAAGAGAAGACAAGACAAGGCAAGACAAGACATGACAAGACATTTATTTTATTTGGTTCTAAACTAATTAAGAAGAGAAGACAAGACAAGGCAAGACAAGACATGACATGACAAGACAAAACAAGACAAGACATTTTTTTATTTGACAAGACAAGAAAAGACAAGACAAGACAAGACAAGACAAGACAAGACAAGACAAGACAAGACAGGACAAGACAAGACAAGACAAGACAAGACAAGACAAGACAAGACAAGACAAGACAAGACAAGACAAGACAAGACAAGACAAGACAAGACAAGACAAGACAAGACAAGACAAGACAAGACAAGACACGACAAGGTACAACAAGACAAGACATGACAAGACAAGACAAGACAAGACAAGACAAAACAAGACAAGACAAGACAATTCTGTTTGATTTGTTTTTAATTTAATTAAAAAGATAAGACAAGGCAAGGCTAGACAGAAAAAGGCAAAACAAGACAAGACAATTGTGTTTGATTTGTCTTTAAATTAATTAAGAAGATAAGACAAAACAAGACAAGACATGACATGACAAGACATGACAAGACAAAACAAGACAAGACATTTTTTTATTTGTTTCTAAACTAATTAAGAATAGAAGACAAGACAAGACAAGACAAGATACAACAAGACAAGACATGACAAGACAAGACAAGACAATAAGAGACAAGATAAGACAAGACAAGACAATTCTGTTTGATTTGTTTTTAAATTAATTAAAAAGATAAGACAAGACAAGGCTAGACAGGAAAAGGCTAGACAAGACAAGACAATTGTGTTTGATTTGTTTTTAAATTAATTAAGAAGATAAGACAAAACAAGACAAGACATGACATGACAAGACATGACAAGACAAGACATTTTTTTTATTTGTTTCTAAACTAATAAAGAATAGAAGACAAGACAAGACAAGACATGACAAGACAGACAAGACAAGACAAGAATAGACAAAACAAGACAAGTTAAGAGAAGACAAGACAATTGTGTTTGATTTGTTTTTAAATTAATTAAGATGATAAAACAAAACAAAATAAGACAAGACAAGACAAGACAAGACATTTATTTTATTTGTTTCTAAATTAATTAAGAAGAGAAGACAAGACAAGGCAAGACAAGACATGACAAGACAAAACAAGACAAGACAAGACAATTGTGTTTGATTTGTTTTTAAATTAATTAAGCAGATAAGACAAGACAAGACAAGACAAGACAAGACAAGACAAGACAAGACATTTATTTTATTTGTTTCTAAACTAATTAAGAAGAGAAGACAAGACAAGACAAGACAAGACAAGACAAGACAATTGTGTTTGATTTGCTTTTAAATTAATTAAGAAGAGAAGACAAGACAAGACAAGACAAGACATTTTTTTTATTTGTTTCTAAACTAATTAAGAAGAGAAGACAAGACAAGGCAAGACAAGACATGACAAGACAAAACAAGACAAGACAAGACAAGGCAATTGTGTTTGATTTGTTTTTAAATTAATTAAGAAGATAAGACAAAACAAGATAAGACATTTTTTTTATTTGTTTCTAAACTAATTAAGAATAGAAGACAAGACAAGACAAGACAAGACAAGACAAGACAAGACAAGACAAGACAAGACAAGACAAGACAAGACAAGACAAGACAAGACAAGACAAGACAAGACAAGACAAGACAAGACAAGACAAGACAAGACAAGACAAGACAAGACAAGACAAGACAAGACAAGACAAGACAAGACAAGACAAGACAAGACAAGACTAGACAAGACAAGACATGACAAGACAAAACAAGACAAAACAAGACAAGACAAGACAATTCTGTTTGATTTGTTTTTAAATTAATTAAAAAGATAGGACAAGGCAAGGCTAGACAGAAAAAGGCAAAACAAGACAAGACAATTGTGTTTGATTTGTCTTTAAATTAATTAAGAAGATAAGACAAAACAAGACAAGACATGACATGACAAGACATGACAAGACAAAACAAGACAAGACATTTTTTTTATTTGTTTCTAAACTAATTAAGAATAGAAGACAAGACAAGACAAGACAAGATACAACAAGACAAGACATGACAAGACAAGACAAGACAAGGAGAGACAAGATAAGACAAGACAAGACAATTCTGTTTCATTTGTTTTTAAATTAATTAAAAAGATAAGACAAGACAAGGCTAGACAGGAAAAGGCAAGACAAGACAAGACAATTGTGTTTGATTTGTTTTTAAATTAATTAAGAAGATAAGACAAAACAAGACAAGACATGACATGACAAGACATGACAAGACAAGACATTTTTTTTATTTGTTTCTAAACTAATAAAGAATAGAAGACAAGACAAGACAAGACATGACAAGACGAGACAAGAGAAGACAAGACAAGAATAGACAAGACAAGACAAGTTAAGAGAAGACAAGACAATTGTGTTTGATTTGTTTTTAAATTAATTAAGATGATAAAACAAAACAAAATAAGACAAGGCAAGACAAGACAAGACATTTATTTTATTTGTTTCTAAACTAATTAAGAAGAGAAGACAAGACAAGGCAAGACAAAACATGACAAGACAAAACAAGACAAGACAAGACAATTTTGTTTGATTTGTTTTTAAATTAATTAAGCAGATAAGACAAGACAAGACAAGACAAGACAAGACATTTATTTTATTTGTTTCTAAACTAATTAAGAAGAGAAGACAAGACAAGACAAGACAATTGTGTTTGATTTGTTTTTAAATTAATTAAGAAGAGAAGACAAGACAAGACAAGACAATACATTTTTTTTATTTGTTTCTAAACTAATTAAGAAGAGAAGACAAGACAAGGCAATTGTGTTTGATTTGTTTTTAAATTAATTAAGAAGATAAGACAAAACAAGACAAGACATGACATGACAAGACAAAACAAGACAAGACATTTTTTTTATTTGTTTCTAAACTAATTAAGAATAGAAGACAAGACAAGACAAGACAAGACAAGACAAGACAAGACAAGACAAGACAAGACAAGACAAGACAAGACAAGACAAGACACGACAAGATACAACAAGACAAGACATGACAAGACAAGACAAGACAAGACAAGATAAGACAAGACAAGACAAGACAATTCTGTTTGATTTGTTTTTAAATTAATTAAAAGACAAGACAAGACAAGACAAGACAAGACATTTATTTTATTTGTTTCTAAACTAATTAAGAAGAGAAGACAAGACAAGACAAGACAAGACAAGACAATTGTGTTTGATTTGTTTTTAAATTAATTAAGAAGAGAAGACAAGACAAGACAAGACAAGACATTTTTTTTATTTGTTTCTAAACTAATTAAGAAGAGAAGACAAGACAAGGCAATTGTGTTTGATTTGTTTTTAAATTAATTAAGAAGATAAGACAAAACAAGACAAGACATGACATGACAAGACAAAACAAGACAAGACATTTTTTTTATTTGTTTCTAAACTAATTAAGAAGAGAAGACAAGACAAGGCAAGACAAGACATGACAAGACATTTATTTTATTTGTTTCTAAACTAATTAAGAAGAGAAGACAAGACAAGGCAAGACAAGACATGACATGACAAGACAAAACAAGACAAGACATTTTTTTTATTTGACAAGACAAGACAAGACAAGACAAGACAAGACAAGACAAGACAAGACAAGACAAGACAAGACAAGACATGACAAGACAAAACAAGACAAAACAAGACAAGACAAGACAATTCTGTTTGATTTGTTTTTAAATTAATTAAAAAGATAAGACAAGGCAAGGCTAGACAGAAAAATGCAAAACAAGACAAGACAATTGTGTTTGATTTGCCTTTAAATTAATTAAGAAGATAAGACAAAACAAGACAAGATATGACATGACAAGACATGACAAGACAAAACAAGACAAGACATTTTTTTTATTTGTTTCTAAACTAATTAAGAATAGAAGACAAGACAAGACAAGACAAGATACAACAAGACAAGACATGACAAGACAAGACAAGAAGAGACAAGATAAGACAAGACAAGACAATTCTGTTTGATTTGTTTTTAAATTAATTAAAAAGATAAGACAAGACAAGGCTAGACAGGAAAAGGCAAGACAAGACAAGACAATTGTGTTTGATTTGTTTTTAAATTAATTAAGAAGATAAGACAAAACAAGACAAGACATGACATGACAAGACATGACAAGACAAGACATTTTTTTTATTTGTTTCTAAACTAATAAAGAATAGAAGACAAGACAAGACAAGACATGACAAGACAAGACAAGACAAGACAAGACAAGACAAGACAAGAATAGACAAGACAAGACAAGTTAAGAGAAGACAAGACAATTGTGTTTGATTTGTTTTTAAATTAATTAAGATGATAAAACAAAACAAAATAAGACAAGACAAGACAAGACAAGACAAGACAAGACATTTATTTTATTTGTTTCTAAACTAATTAAGAAGAGAAGACAAGACAAGGCAAGACAAGACATGACAAGACAAAACAAGACAAGACAAGACAATTGTGTTTGATTTGTTTTTAAATTAATTAAGCAGATAAGACAAGACAAGACAAGACAAGACAAGACATTTATTTTATTTGTTTCTAAACTAATTAAGAAGAGAAGACAAGACAAGACAAGACAAGACAATTGTGTTTGATTTGTTTTTAAATTAATTAAGAAGAGAAGACAAGACAGGACAAGACATTTTTTTTATTTGTTTCTAAACTAATTAAGAAGAGAAGACAAGACAAGGCAAGACAAGACATGACAAGACAAAACAAGACAAGATAAGACAAGGCAATTGTGTTTGATTTGTTTTTAAATTAATTAAGAAGATAAGACAAAACAAGACAAGACATGACATGACAAGACAAAACAAAACAAGACATTTTTTTTATTTGTTTCTAAACTAATTAAGAATAGAAGACAAGACAAGACAAGACAAGACAAGACAAGACAAGACAAGACAAGACAAGACAAGACAAGACAAGACAAGACAAGACAAGACAAGACACGACAAGATACAACAAGACAAGACATGACAAGACAAGACAAGACAAGACAAGATAAGACAAGACAAGACAAGACATTTATTTTATTTGTTTCTAAACTAATTAAGAAGAGAAGACAAGACAAGACAAGACAATTGTGTTTGATTTGTTTTTAAATTAATTAAGAAGAGAAGACAAGACAAGACAAGACAAGACATTTTTTTTATTTGTTTCTAAACTAATTAAGAAGAGAAGACAAGACAAGGCAATTGTGTTTGATTTGTTTTTAAATTAATTAAGAAGATAAGACAAAACAAGACAAGACATGACATGACAAGACAAAACAAGACAAGACATTTTTTTTATTTGTTTCTAAACTAATTAAGAAGAGAAGACAAGACAAGGCAAGACAATTGTGTTTGATTTGTTTTTAAATTAATTAAGAAGAGAAGACAAGACAAGACAAGACAAGACATTTTTTTTATTTGTTTCTAAACTAATTAAGAAGAGAAGACAAGACAAGACAAGACAATTGTGTTTGATTTGTTTTTAAATTAATTAAGAAGAGAAGACAAGACAAGGCTAGACAGGAAAAGGCAAGACAAGACAAGACAATTGTGTTTGATTTGTTTTTAAATTAATTAAGAAGATAAGACAAAACAAGACAAGACATGACATGACAAGACATGACAAGACAAGACATTTTTTTTATTTGTTTCTAAACTAATAAAGAATAGAAGACAAGACAAGACAAGACATGACAAGACGAGACAAGAGAAGACAAGACAAGAATAGACAAGACAAGACAAGTTAAGAGAAGACAAGACAATTGTGTTTGATTTGTTTTTAAATTAATTAAGATGATAAAACAAAACAAAATAAGACAAGGCAAGACAAGACAAGACATTTATTTTATTTGTTTCTAAACTAATTAAGAAGAGAAGACAAGACAAGGCAAGACAAAACATGACAAGACAAAACAAGACAAGACAAGACAATTTTGTTTGATTTGTTTTTAAATTAATTAAGCAGATAAGACAAGACAAGACAAGACAAGACAAGACATTTATTTTATTTGTTTCTAAACTAATTAAGAAGAGAAGACAAGACAAGACAAGACAATTGTGTTTGATTTGTTTTTAAATTAATTAAGAAGAGAAGACAAGACAAGACAAGACAATACATTTTTTTTATTTGTTTCTAAACTAATTAAGAAGAGAAGACAAGACAAGGCAATTGTGTTTGATTTGTTTTTAAATTAATTAAGAAGATAAGACAAAACAAGACAAGACATGACATGACAAGACAAAACAAGACAAGACATTTTTTTTATTTGTTTCTAAACTAATTAAGAATAGAAGACAAGACAAGACAAGACAAGACAAGACAAGACAAGACAAGACAAGACAAGACAAGACAAGACAAGACAAGACAAGACACGACAAGATACAACAAGACAAGACATGACAAGACAAGACAAGACAAGACAAGATAAGACAAGACAAGACAAGACAATTCTGTTTGATTTGTTTTTAAATTAATTAAAAGACAAGACAAGACAAGACAAGACAAGACATTTATTTTATTTGTTTCTAAACTAATTAAGAAGAGAAGACAAGACAAGACAAGACAAGACAAGACAATTGTGTTTGATTTGTTTTTAAATTAATTAAGAAGAGAAGACAAGACAAGACAAGACAAGACATTTTTTTTATTTGTTTCTAAACTAATTAAGAAGAGAAGACAAGACAAGGCAATTGTGTTTGATTTGTTTTTAAATTAATTAAGAAGATAAGACAAAACAAGACAAGACATGACATGACAAGACAAAACAAGACAAGACATTTTTTTTATTTGTTTCTAAACTAATTAAGAAGAGAAGACAAGACAAGGCAAGACAAGACATGACAAGACATTTATTTTATTTGTTTCTAAACTAATTAAGAAGAGAAGACAAGACAAGGCAAGACAAGACATGACATGACAAGACAAAACAAGACAAGACATTTTTTTTATTTGACAAGACAAGACAAGACAAGACAAGACAAGACAAGACAAGACAAGACAAGACAAGACAAGACAAGACAAGACATGACAAGACAAAACAAGACAAAACAAGACAAGACAAGACAATTCTGTTTGATTTGTTTTTAAATTAATTAAAAAGATAAGACAAGGCAAGGCTAGACAGAAAAAGGCAAAACAAGACAAGACAATTGTGTTTGATTTGCCTTTAAATTAATTAAGAAGATAAGACAAAACAAGACAAGATATGACATGACAAGACATGACAAGACAAAACAAGACAAGACATTTTTTTTATTTGTTTCTAAACTAATTAAGAATAGAAGACAAGACAAGACAAGACAAGATACAACAAGACAAGACATGACAAGACAAGACAAGAAGAGACAAGATAAGACAAGACAAGACAATTCTGTTTGATTTGTTTTTAAATTAATTAAAAAGATAAGACAAGACAAGGCTAGACAGGAAAAGGCAAGACAAGACAAGACAATTGTGTTTGATTTGTTTTTAAATTAATTAAGAAGATAAGACAAAACAAGACAAGACATGACATGACAAGACATGACAAGACAAGACATTTTTTTTATTTGTTTCTAAACTAATAAAGAATAGAAGACAAGACAAGACAAGACATGACAAGACAAGACAAGACAAGACAAGACAAGACAAGACAAGAATAGACAAGACAAGACAAGTTAAGAGAAGACAAGACAATTGTGTTTGATTTGTTTTTAAATTAATTAAGATGATAAAACAAAACAAAATAAGACAAGACAAGACAAGACAAGACAAGACAAGACAAGACATTTATTTTATTTGTTTCTAAACTAATTAAGAAGAGAAGACAAGACAAGGCAAGACAAGACATGACAAGACAAAACAAGACAAGACAAGACAATTGTGTTTGATTTGTTTTTAAATTAATTAAGCAGATAAGACAAGACAAGACAAGACAAGACAAGACATTTATTTTATTTGTTTCTAAACTAATTAAGAAGAGAAGACAAGACAAGACAAGACAAGACAATTGTGTTTGATTTGTTTTTAAATTAATTAAGAAGAGAAGACAAGACAGGACAAGACATTTTTTTTATTTGTTTCTAAACTAATTAAGAAGAGAAGACAAGACAAGGCAAGACAAGACATGACAAGACAAAACAAGACAAGATAAGACAAGGCAATTGTGTTTGATTTGTTTTTAAATTAATTAAGAAGATAAGACAAAACAAGACAAGACATGACATGACAAGACAAAACAAAACAAGACATTTTTTTTATTTGTTTCTAAACTAATTAAGAATAGAAGACAAGACAAGACAAGACAAGACAAGACAAGACAAGACAAGACAAGACAAGACAAGACAAGACAAGACAAGACAAGACAAGACACGACAAGATACAACAAGACAAGACATGACAAGACAAGACAAGACAAGACAAGATAAGACAAGACAAGACAAGACATTTATTTTATTTGTTTCTAAACTAATTAAGAAGAGAAGACAAGACAAGACAAGACAATTGTGTTTGATTTGTTTTTAAATTAATTAAGAAGAGAAGACAAGACAAGACAAGACAAGACATTTTTTTTATTTGTTTCTAAACTAATTAAGAAGAGAAGACAAGACAAGGCAAGACAAGACATGACATGACAAGACAAAACAAGACAAGACATTTTTTTTATTTGACAAGACAAGACAAGACAAGACAAGACAAGACAAGACAAGACAAGACAAGACAAGACAAGACAAGACAAGACATGACAAGACAAAACAAGACAAAACAAGACAAGACAAGACAATTCTGTTTGATTTGTTTTTAAATTAATTAAAAAGATAAGACAAGGCAAGGCTAGACAGAAAAAGGCAAAACAAGACAAGACAATTGTGTTTGATTTGCCTTTAAATTAATTAAGAAGATAAGACAAAACAAGACAAGATATGACATGACAAGACATGACAAGACAAAACAAGACAAGACATTTTTTTTATTTGTTTCTAAACTAATTAAGAATAGAAGACAAGACAAGACAAGACAAGATACAACAAGACAAGACATGACAAGACAAGACAAGAAGAGACAAGATAAGACAAGACAAGACAATTCTGTTTGATTTGTTTTTAAATTAATTAAAAAGATAAGACAAGACAAGGCTAGACAGGAAAAGGCAAGACAAGACAAGACAATTGTGTTTGATTTGTTTTTAAATTAATTAAGAAGATAAGACAAAACAAGACAAGACATGACATGACAAGACATGACAAGACAAGACATTTTTTTTATTTGTTTCTAAACTAATAAAGAATAGAAGACAAGACAAGACAAGACATGACAAGACAAGACAAGACAAGACAAGACAAGACAAGACAAGAATAGACAAGACAAGACAAGTTAAGAGAAGACAAGACAATTGTGTTTGATTTGTTTTTAAATTAATTAAGATGATAAAACAAAACAAAATAAGACAAGACAAGACAAGACAAGACAAGACAAGACATTTATTTTATTTGTTTCTAAACTAATTAAGAAGAGAAGACAAGACAAGGCAAGACAAGACATGACAAGACAAAACAAGACAAGACAAGACAATTGTGTTTGATTTGTTTTTAAATTAATTAAGCAGATAAGACAAGACAAGACAAGACAAGACAAGACATTTATTTTATTTGTTTCTAAACTAATTAAGAAGAGAAGACAAGACAAGACAAGACAAGACAATTGTGTTTGATTTGTTTTTAAATTAATTAAGAAGAGAAGACAAGACAGGACAAGACATTTTTTTTATTTGTTTCTAAACTAATTAAGAAGAGAAGACAAGACAAGGCAAGACAAGACATGACAAGACAAAACAAGACAAGATAAGACAAGGCAATTGTGTTTGATTTGTTTTTAAATTAATTAAGAAGATAAGACAAAACAAGACAAGACATGACATGACAAGACAAAACAAAACAAGACATTTTTTTTATTTGTTTCTAAACTAATTAAGAATAGAAGACAAGACAAGACAAGACAAGACAAGACAAGACAAGACAAGACAAGACAAGACAAGACAAGACAAGACAAGACAAGACAAGACACGACAAGATACAACAAGACAAGACATGACAAGACAAGACAAGACAAGACAAGATAAGACAAGACAAGACAAGACATTTATTTTATTTGTTTCTAAACTAATTAAGAAGAGAAGACAAGACAAGACAAGACAATTGTGTTTGATTTGTTTTTAAATTAATTAAGAAGAGAAGACAAGACAAGACAAGACAAGACATTTTTTTTATTTGTTTCTAAACTAATTAAGAAGAGAAGACAAGACAAGGCAATTGTGTTTGATTTGTTTTTAAATTAATTAAGAAGATAAGACAAAACAAGACAAGACATGACATGACAAGACAAAACAAGACAAGACATTTTTTTTATTTGTTTCTAAACTAATTAAGAAGAGAAGACAAGACAAGGCAAGACAATTGTGTTTGATTTGTTTTTAAATTAATTAAGAAGAGAAGACAAGACAAGACAAGACAAGACATTTTTTTTATTTGTTTCTAAACTAATTAAGAAGAGAAGACAAGACAAGACAAGACAATTGTGTTTGATTTGTTTTTAAATTAATTAAGAAGAGAAGACAAGATATGACATGACAAGACATGACAAGACAAAACAAGACAAGACATTTTTTTTATTTGTTTCTAAACTAATTAAGAATAGAAGACAAGACAAGACAAGACAAGACATGACAAGACAAGACAAGAAGAGACAAGATAAGACAAGACAAGACAATTCTGTTTGATTTGTTTTTAAATTAATTAAAAAGACAAGACAAGACAAGACAAGACAAGACATTTATTTTATTTGTTTCTAAACTAATTAAGAAGAGAAGACAAGACAAGACAAGACAATTGTGTTTGATTTGTTTTTAAATTAATTAAGAAGAGAAGACAAGACAAAACAAGACAAGACATTTTTTTTATTTGTTTCTAAACTAATTAAGAATAGAAGACAAGACATGACAAGACAAGACAAGACAAGACAAGATAAGACAAGACAAGACAAGACAATTCTGTTTGATTTGTTTCTAAATTAATTAAAAAGACAAGACAAGACAAGACAAGACAAGACATTTATTTTATTTGTTTCTAAACTAATTAAGAAGAGAAGACAAGACAAGACAAGACAATTGTGTTTGATTTGTTTTTAAATTAATTAAGAAGAGAAGACAAGACAAGACAAGACAAGACATTTTTTTTATTTGTTTCTAAACTAATTAAGAAGACAAGACAAGACAAGACAATTGTGTTTGATTTGTTTTTAAATTAATTAAGAAGAGAAGACAAGACAAGACAAGACATTTATTTTATTTGTTTCTAAACTAATTAAGAAGAGAAGACAAGACAAGACAAGACAATTGTGTTTGATGTGTTTTTAAATTAATTAAGAAGAGAAGACAAGATATGACATGACAAGACATGACAAGACAAAACAAGACAAGACATTTTTTTTATTTGTTTCTAAACTAATTAAGAATAGAAGACAAGACAAGACAAGACAAGATACAACAAGACAAGACATGACAAGACAAGACAAGAAGAGACAAGATAAGACAAGACAAGACAATTCTGTTTGATTTGTTTTTAAATTAATTAAAAAGATAAGACAAGACAAGGCTAGACAGGAAAAGGCAAGACAAGACAAGACAATTGTGTTTGATTTGTCTTTAAATTAATTAAGAAGATAAGACAAAACAAGACAAGACATGACATGACAAGACATGACAAGACAAAACAAGACAAGACATTTTTTTTATTTGTTTCTAAACTAATTAAGAATAGAAGACAAGACAAGACAAGACAAGATACAACAAGACAAGACATGACAAGACAAGACAAGACAATAAGAGACAAGATAAGACAAGACAAGACAATTCTGTTTGATTTGTTTTTAAATTAATTAAAAAGATAAGACAAGACAAGGCTAGACAGGAAAAGGCAAGACAAGACAAGACAATTGTGTTTGATTTGTTTTTAAATTAATTAAGAAGATAAGACAAAACAAGACAAGACATGACATGACAAGACATGACAAGACAAAACATTTTTTTTATTTGTTTCTAAACTAATAAAGAATAGAAGACAAGACAAGACAAGACATGACAAGACAGACAAGACAAGACAAGAATAGACAAGACAAGACAAGTTAAGAGAAGACAAGACAATTGTGTTTGATTTGTTTTTAAATTAATTAAGATGATAAAACAAAACAAAATAAGACAAGACAAGACAAGACAAGACATTTATTTTATTTGTTTCTAAATTAATTAAGAAGAGAAGACAAGGCAAGACAAGACATGACAAGACAAAACAAGACAAGACAAGACAATTGTGTTTGATTTGTTTTTAAATTAATTAAGCAGATAAGACAAGACAAGACAAGACAAGACAAGACAAGACAAGACAAGACAAGACAAGACAAGACAAGACATTTATTTTATTTGTTTCTAAACTAATTAAGAAGAGAAGACAAGACAAGACAAGACAAGACAAGACAACTGTGTTTGATTTGCTTTTAAATTAATTAAGAAGAGAAGACAAGACAAGACAAGACAAGACATTTTTTTTATTTGTTTCTAAACTAATTAAGAAGAGAAGACAAGACAAGGCAAGACAAGACATGACAAGACAAAACAAGAGAAGACAAGACAAGGCAATTGTGTTTGATTTGTTTTTAAATTAATTAAGAAGATAAGACAAAACAAGACAAGACATTTTTTTTATTTGTTTCTAAACTAATTAAGAATAGAAGACAAGACAAGACAAGACAAGACAAGACAAGACAAGACAAGACAAGACAAGACAAGACAAGACAAGACAAGACAAGACAAGACAAGACAAGACAAGACAAGACAAGACAAGACAAGACAAGACAAGACAAGACAAGACAAGACAAGACAAGACAAGACAAGACAAGACAAGACAAGACAAGACAAGACAAGACTAGACAAGACAAGACATGACAAGACAAAACAAGACAAAACAAGACAAAACAAGACAAGACAAGACAATTCTGTTTGATTTGTTTTTAAATTAATTAAAAAGATAAGACAAGGCAAGACTAGACAGAAAAAGGCAAAACAAGACAAGACAATTGTGTTTGATTTGTCTTTAAATTAATTAAGAAGATAAGACAAAACAAGACAAGACATGACATGACAAGACATGACAAGACAAAACAAGACAAGACATTTTTTTTATTTGTTTCTAAACTAATTAAGAATAGAAGACAAGACAAGACAAGACAAGATACAACAAGACAAGACATGACAAGACAAGACAAGACAAGGAGAGACAAGATAAGACAAGACAAGACAAATCTGTTTCATTTGTTTTTAAATTAATTAAAAAGATAAGACAAGACAAGGCTAGACAGGAAAAGGCAAGACAAGACAAGACAATTGTGTTTGATTTGTTTTTAAATTAATTAAGAAGATAAGACAAAACAAGACAAGACATGACATGACAAGACATGACAAGACAAGACATTTTTTTTATTTGTTTCTAAACTAATAAAGAATAGAAGACAAGACAAGACAAGACATGACAAGACAAGACAAGACAAGACAAGACAAGAATAGACAAGACAAGACAAGTTAAGAGAAGACAAGACAATTGTGTTTGATTTGTTTTTAAATTAATTAAGATGATAAAACAAAACAAAATAAGACAAGGCAAGACAAGACAAGACAAGACAAGACATTTATTTTATTTGTTTCTAAACTAATTAAGAAGAGAAGACAAGACAAGGCAAGACAAAACATGACAAGACAAAACAAGACAAGACAAGACAATTTTGTTTGATTTGTTTTTAAATTAATTAAGCAGATAAGACAAGACAAGACAAGACAAGACAAGACATTTATTTTATTTGTTTCTAAACTAATTAAGAAGAGAAGACAATACAAGACAAGACAATTGTGTTTGATTTGTTTTTAAATTAATTAAGAAGAGAAGACAAGACAAGACAAGACAATACATTTTTTTTATTTGTTTCTAAACTAATTAAGAAGAGAAGACAAGACAAGGCAATTGTGTTTGATTTGTTTTTAAATTAATTAAGAAGATAAGACAAAACAAGACAAGACATGACATGACAAGACAAAACAAGACAAGACATTTTTTTTATTTGTTTCTAAACTAATTAAGAATAGAAGACAAGACAAGACAAGACAAGACAAGACAAGACAAGACAAGACAAGACAAGACAAGACAAGACAAGACAAGACAAGACAAGACAAGACAAGACAAGACAAGACAAGACAAGACAAGACAAGACACGACAAGATACAACAAGACAAGACATGACAAGACAAGACAAGACAAGACAAGATAAGACAAGACAACACAAGACAATTCTGTTTGATTTGTTTTTAAATTAATTAAAAAGACAAGACAAGACAAGACAAGACATTTATTTTATTTGTTTCTAAACTAATTAAGAAGAGAAGACAAGACAAGACAAGACAATTGTGTTTGATTTGTTTTTAAATTAATTAAGAAGAGAAGACAAGACAAGACAAGACAAGACATTTTTTTTATTTGTTTCTAAACTAATTAAGAAGAGAAGACAAGACAAGGCAATTGTGTTTGATTTGTTTTTAAATTAATTAAGAAGATAAGACAAAACAAGACAAGACATGACATGACAAGACAAAACAAGACAAGACATTTTTTTTATTTGTTTCTAAACTAATTAAGAAGAGAAGACAAGACAAGGCAAGACAAGACATGACATGACAAGACAAAACAAGACAAGACATTTTTTTTATTTGACAAGACAAGACAAGACAAGACAAGACAAGACAAGACAAGACAAGACTAGACAAGACAAGACAAGACAAGACACGACAAGACAAAACAAGACAAAACAAGACAAGACAAGACAATTCTGTTTGATTTGTTTTTAAATTAATTAAAAAGATAAGACAAGGCAAGGCTAGACAGAAAAAGGCAAAACAAGACAAGACAATTGTGTTTGATTTGCCTTTAAATTAATTAAGAAGATAAGACAAAACAAGACAAGATATGACATGACAAGACATGACAAGACAAAACAAGACAAGACATTTTTTTTATTTGTTTCTAAACTAATTAAGAATAGAAGACAAGACAAGACAAGACAAGATACAACAAGACAAGACATGACAAGACAAGACAAGAAGAGACAAGATAAGACAAGACAAGACAATTCTGTTTGATTTGTTTTTAAATTAATTAAAAAGATAAGACAAGACAAGGCTAGACAGGAAAAGGCAAGACAAGACAAGACAATTGTGTTTGATTTGTTTTTAAATTAATTAAGAAGATAAGACAAAACAAGACAAGACATGACATGACAAGACATGACAAGACAAGACATTTTTTTTATTTGTTTCTAAACTAATAAAGAATAGAAGACAAGACAAGACAAGACATGACAAGACAAGACAAGACAAGACAAGACAAGACAAGACAAGAATAGACAAGACAAGACAAGTTAAGAGAAGACAAGACAATTGTGTTTGATTTGTTTTTAAATTAATTAAGATGATAAAACAAAACAAAATAAGACAAGACAAGACAAGACAAGACAAGACAAGACAAGACATTTATTTTATTTGTTTCTAAACTAATTAAGAAGAGAAGACAAGACAAGGCAAGACAAGACATGACAAGACAAAACAAGACAAGACAAGACAATTGTGTTTGATTTGTTTTTAAATTAATTAAGCAGATAAGACAAGACAAGACAAGACAAGACATTTATTTTATTTGTTTCTAAACTAATTAAGAAGAGAAGACAAGACAAGACAAGACAAGACAATTGTGTTTGATTTGTTTTTAAATTAATTAAGAAGAGAAGACAAGACAAGACAAGACATTTTTTTTATTTGTTTCTAAACTAATTAAGAAGAGAAGACAAGACAAGGCAAGACAAGACATGACAAGACAAAACAAGACAAGACAAGACAAGGCAATTGTGTTTGATTTGTTTTTAAATTAATTAAGAAGATAAGACAAAACAAGACAAGACATGACATGACAAGACAAAACAAGACAAGACATTTTTTTTATTTGTTTCTAAACTAATTAAGAATAGAAGACAAGACAAGACAAGACAAGACAAGACAAGACAAGACAAGACAAGACAAGACAAGACAAGACAAGACACGACAAGATACAACAAGACAAGACATTACAAGACAAGACAAGACAAGACAAGATAAGACAAGACAAGACAAGACAATTCTGTTTGATTTGTTTTTAAATTAATTAAAAAGACAAGACAAGACAAGACAAGACAAGACATTTATTTTATTTGTTTCTAAACTAATTAAGAAGAGAAGACAAGACAAGACAAGACAATTGTGTTTGATTTGTTTTTAAATTAATTAAGAAGAGAAGACAAGACAAGACAAGACAAGACATTTTTTTTATTTGTTTCTAAACTAATTAAGAAGAGAAGACAAGACAAGGCAATTGTGTTTGATTTGTTTTTAAATTAATTAAGAAGATAAGACAAAACAAGACAAGACATGACATGACAAGACAAAACAAGACAAGACATTTTTTTTATTTGTTTCTAAACTAATTAAGAAGAGAAGACAAGACAAGGCAAGACAAGACATGACAAGACATTTATTTTATTTGTTTCTAAACTAATTAAGAAGAGAAGACAAGACAAGGCAAGACAAGACATGACATGACAAGACAAAACAAGACAAGACATTTTTTTTATTTGACAAGACAAGACAAGACAAGACAAGACAAGACAAGACAAGACAAGACAAGACAAGACAAGACTAGACAAGACAAGACAAGACAAGACATGACAAGACAAAACAAGACAAAACAAGACAAGACAAGACAATTCTGTTTGATTTGTTTTTAAATTAATTAAAAAGATAAGACAAGGCAAGGCTAGACAGAAAAAGGCAAAACAAGACAAGACAATTGTGTTTGATTTGCCTTTAAATTAATTAAGAAGATAAGACAAAACAAGACAAGACATGACATGACAAGACATGACAAGACAAAACAAGACAAGACATTTTTTTTATTTGTTTCTAAACTAATTAAGAATAGAAGACAAGACAAGGCAAGACAAGACATGACAAGACATTTATTTTATTTGGTTCTAAACTAATTAAGAAGAGAAGACAAGACAAGGCAAGACAAGACATGACATGACAAGACAAAACAAGACAAGACATTTTTTTATTTGACAAGACAAGACAAGACAAGACAAGACAAGACAAGACAAGACAAGACAAGACAAGACAAGACAAGACAAGACTAGACAAGACAAGACAAGACAAGACAAGACAAGACAAGACAAGACAAGACAAGACAAGACAAGACAAGACAAGACAAGACAAGACAAGACAAGACACGACAAGGTACAACAAGACAAGACAAGAATAGACAAGACAAGACAAGTTAAGACAAGACAAGGCAATTGTGTTTGATTTGTTTTTAAATTAATTAAGAAGATAAGACAAAACAAGACAAGACAAGGCAATTGTGTTTGATTTGTTTTTAAATTAATTAAGAAGATAAGACAAAACAAGACAAGACATGACATGACAAGACAAGACATGACAAGACATTTTTTTTATTTGTTTCTAAACTAATTAAGAATAGAAGACAAGACAAGACAAGACATGACAAGACAAGACAAGACAAGACAAGACAAGAATAGACAAGACAAGACAAGTTAAGACAAGACAAGACAATTGTGTTTGATTTGTTTTTAAATTAATTAAGATGATAAGACAAAACAAAATAAGACAAGACAAGACAAGGCAAGACAAGACAAGACAAGACATTTATTTTATTTGTTTCTAAACTAATTAAGAAGAGAAGACAAGACAAGGCAAGACAAGACATGACAAGACATTTATTTTATTTGGTTCTAAACTAATTAAGAAGAGAAGACAAGACAAGGCAAGACAAGACATGACATGACAAGACAAAACAAGACAAGACATTTTTTTATTTGACAAGACAAGACAAGACAAGACAAGACAAGACAAGACAAGACAAGACAAGACAAGACAAGACAAGACAAGACAAGACAAGACTAGACAAGACAAGACAAGACAAGACAAGACAAGACAAGACAAGACAAGACAAGACAAGACAAGACAAGACAAGACAAGACAAGACAAGACAAGACAAGACAAGACAAGACACGACAAGATACAACAAGACAAGACATGACAAGACAAGACAAGACAAGACAAGACAAAACAAGACAAGACAAGACAATTCTGTTTGATTTGTTTTTAATTTAATTAAAAAGATAAGACAAGGCAAGGCTAGACAGAAAAAGGCAAAACAAGACAAGACAATTGTGTTTGATTTGTCTTTAAATTAATTAAGAAGATAAGACAAAACAAGACAAGACATGACATGACAAGACATGACAAGACAAAACAAGACAAGACATTTTTTTTATTTGTTTCTAAACTAATTAAGAATAGAAGACAAGACAAGACAAGACAAGATACAACAAGACAAGACATGACAAGACAAGACAAGACAATAAGAGACAAGATAAGACAAGACAAGACAATTTTGTTTGATTTGTTTTTAAATTAATTAAAAAGATAAGACAAGACAAGGCTAGACAGGAAAAGGCAAGACAAGACAAGACAATTGTGTTTGATTTGTTTTTAAATTAATTAAGAAGATAAGACAAAACAAGACAAGACATGACATGACAAGACATGACAAGACAAGACATTTTTTTTATTTGTTTCTAAACTAATAAAGAATAGAAGACAAGACAAGACAAGACATGACAAGACAGACAAGACAAGACAAGAATAGACAAGACAAGACAAGTTAAGAGAAGACAAGACAATTGTGTTTGATTTGTTTTTAAATTAATTAAGATGATAAAACAAAACAAAATAAGACAAGACAAGACAAGACAAGACATTTATTTTATTTGTTTCTAAATTAATTAAGAAGAGAAGACAAGACAAGGCAAGACAAGACATGACAAGACAAAACAAGACAAGACAAGACAATTGTGTTTGATTTGTTTTTAAATTAATTAAGCAGATAAGACAAGACAAGACAAGACAAGACAAGACAAGACATTTATTTTATTTGTTTCTAAACTAATTAAGAAGAGAAGACAAGACAAGACAAGACAAGACAAGACAAGACAAGACAAGACAAGACAATTGTGTTTGATTTGTTTTTAAATTAATTAAGAAGAGAAGACAAGACAAGACAAGACAAGACAAGACATTTTTTTTATTTGTTTCTAAACTAATTAAGAAGAGAAGACAAGACAAGGCAAGACAAGACATGACAAGACAAAACAAGACAAGACAAGACAAGGCAATTGTGTTTGATTTGTTTTTAAATTAATTAAGAAGATAAGACAAAACAAGACAAGACATTTTTTTTATTTGTTTCTAAACTAATTAAGAATAGAAGACAAGACAAGACAAGACAAGACAAGACAAGACAAGACAAGACAAGACAAGACAAGACAAGACAAGACAAGACAAGACAAGACAAGACAAGACAAGACAAGACAAGACAAGACAAGACAAGACAAGACAAGACAAGACAAGACAAGACAAGACAAGACAAGACAAGACAAGACAAGACAAGACAAGACAAGACAAGACTAGACAAGACAAGACATGACAAGACAAAACAAGACAAAACAAGACAAAACAAGACAAGACAAGACAATTCTGTTTGATTTGTTTTTAAATTAATTAAAAAGATAAGACAAGGCAAGGCTAGACAGAAAAAGGCAAAACAAGACAAGACAATTGTGTTTGATTTGTCTTTAAATTAATTAAGAAGATAAGACAAAACAAGACAAGACATGACATGACAAGACATGACAAGACAAAACAAGACAAGACATTTTTTTTATTTGTTTCTAAACTAATTAAGAATAGAAGACAAGACAAGACAAGACAAGATACAACAAGACAAGACATGACAAGACAAGACAAGACAAGGAGAGACAAGATAAGACAAGACGAGACAATTCTGTTTCATTTGTTTTTAAATTAATTAAAAAGATAAGACAAGACAAGGCTAGACAGGAAAAGGCAAGACAAGACAAGACAATTGTGTTTGATTTGTTTTTAAATTAATTAAGAAGATAAGACAAAACAAGACAAGACATGACATGACAAGACAAGACATTTTTTTTATTTGTTTCTAAACTAATAAAGAATAGAAGACAAGACAAGACAAGACATGACAAGACAAGACAAGACAAGACAAGACAAGAATAGACAAGACAAGACAAGTTAAGAGAAGACAAGACAATTGTGTTTGATTTGTTTTTAAATTAATTAAGATGATAAAACAAAACAAAATAAGACAAGACAAGACAAGACAAGACAAGACAAGACATTTATTTTATTTGTTTCTAAACTAATTAAGAAGAGAAGACAAGACAAGGCAAGACAAAACATGACAAGACAAAACAAGACAAGACAAGACAATTGTGTTTGATTTGTTTTTAAATTAATTAAGCAGACAAGACAAGACAAGACAAGACAAGACAAGACATTTATTTTATTTGTTTCTAAACTAATTAAGAAGAGAAGACAAGACAAGACAAGACAAGACAAGACAAGACAATTGTGTTTGATTTGTTTTTAAATTAATTAAGAAGAGAAGACAAGACAAGACAAGACAATACATTTTTTTTATTTGTTTCTAAACTAATTAAGAAGAGAAGACAAGACAAGGCAATTGTGTTTGATTTGTTTTTAAATTAATTAAGAAGATAAGACAAAACAAGACAAGACATGACATGACAAGACAAAACAAGACAAGACATTTTTTTTATTTGTTTCTAAACTAATTAAGAATAGAAGACAAGACAAGACAAGACAAGACAAGACAAGACAAGACAAGACAAGACAAGAAAGACTAGACAAGACAAGACAAGACAAGACAAGACAAGACAAGACAAGACACGACAAGATACAACAAGACAAGACATGACAAGACAAGACAAGACAAGACAAGATAAGACAAGACAAGACAAGACAATTCTGTTTGATTTGTTTTTAAATTAATTAAAAAGACAAGACAAGACAAGACAAGACAAGTCATTTATTTTATTTGTTTCTAAACTAATTAAGAAGAGAAGACAAGACAAGACAAGACAAGACAAGACAAGACAAGACAAGACAAGACAAGACAAGACAAGACAAGACAAGACAAGACAAGACAAGACAAGAAAGACTAGACAAGACAAGACAAGACAAGACAAGACATTTTTTTTATTTGTTTCTAAACTAATTAAGAAGAGAAGACAAGACAAGGCAATTGTGTTTGATTTGTTTTTAAATTAATTAAGAAGATAAGACAAAACAAGACAAGACATGACATGACAAGACAAAACAAGACAAGACATTTTTTTTATTTGTTTCTAAACTAATTAAGAAGAGAAGACAAGACAAGGCAAGACAAGACATGACAAGACATTTATTTTATTTGTTTCTAAACTAATTAAGAAGAGAAGACAAGACAAGGCAAGACAAGACATGACATGACAAGACAAAACAAGACAAGACATTTTTTTTATTTGACAAGACAAGACAAGACAAGACAAGACAAGACAAGACAAGACAAGACAAGACAAGACAAGACAAGACTAGACAAGACAAGACATGACAAGACAAAACAAGACAAAACAAGACAAGACAAGACAATTCTGTTTGATTTGTTTTTAAATTAATTAAAAAGATAAGACAAGGCAAGGCTAGACAGAAAAAGGCAAAACAAGACAAGACAATTGTGTTTGATTTGCCTTTAAATTAATTAAGAAGATAAGACAAAACAAGACAAGATATGACATGACAAGACATGACAAGACAAAACAAGACAAGACATTTTTCTTATTTGTTTCTAAACTAATTAAGAATAGAAGACAAGACAAGACAAGACAAGATACAACAAGACAAGACATGACAAGACAAGACAAGAAGAGACAAGATAAGACAAGACAAGACAATTCTGTTTGATTTGTTTTTAAATTAATTAAAAAGATAAGACAAGACAAGGCTAGACAGGAAAAGGCAAGACAAGACAAGACAATTGTGTTTGATTTGTTTTTAAATTAATTAAGAAGATAAGACAAAACAAGACAAGACATGACATGACAAGACATGACAAGACAAGACATTTTTTTTATTTGTTTCTAAACTAATAAAGAATAGAAGACAAGACAAGACAAGACATGACAAGACAAGACAAGACAAGAATAGACAAGACAAGACAAGTTAAGAGAAGACAAGACAATTGTGTTTGATTTGTTTTTAAATTAATTAAGATGATAAAACAAAACAAAATAAGACAAGACAAGACAAGACAAGACAAGACAAGACATTTATTTTATTTGTTTCTAAACTAATTAAGAAGAGAAGACAAGACAAGGCAAGACAAGACATGACAAGACAAAACAAGACAAGACAAGACAATTGTGTTTGATTTGTTTTTAAATTAATTAAGCAGATAAGACAAGACAAGACAAGACAAGACAAGACATTTATTTTATTTGTTTCTAAACTAATTAAGAAGAGAAGACAAGACAAGACAAGACAAGACAATTGTGTTTGATTTGTTTTTAAATTAATTAAGCAGATAAGACAAGACAAGACAAGACAAGACAAGACATTTTTTTTATTTGTTTCTAAACTAATTAAGAAGAGAAGACAAGACAAGGCAAGACAAGACATGACAAGACAAAACAAGACAAGACAAGACAAGGCAATTGTGTTTGATTTGTTTTTAAATTAATTAAGAAGATAAGACAAAACAAGACAAGACATGACATGACAAGACAAAACAAGACAAGACATTTTTTTTATTTGTTTCTAAACTAATTAAGAATAGAAGACAAGACAAGACAAGACAAGACAAGACAAGACAAGACAAGACAAGACACGACAAGATACAACAAGACAAGACATGACAAGACAAGACAAGACAAGACAAGATAAGACAAGACAAGACAAGACAATTCTGTTTGATTTGTTTTTAAATTAATTAAAAAGACAAGACAAGACAAGACAAGACAAGACATTTATTTTATTTGTTTCTAAACTAATTAAGAAGAGAAGACAAGACAAGACAAGACAAGACAAGACAATTGTGTTTGATTTGTTTTTAAATTAATTAAGAAGAGAAGACAAGACAAGACAAAACAAGACATTTTTTTTATTTGTTTCTAAACTAATTAAGAAGAGAAGACAAGACAAGGCAATTGTGTTTGATTTGTTTTTAAATTAATTAAGAAGATAAGACAAAACAAGACAAGACATGACATGACAAGACAAAACAAGACAAGACATTTTTTTTATTTGTTTCTAAACTAATTAAGAAGAGAAGACAAGACAAGGCAAGACAAGACATGACAAGACATTTATTTTATTTGTTTCTAAACTAATTAAGAAGAGAAGACAAGACAAGGCAAGACAAGACAAGACAAGACAAGACAAGACAAGACAAGACAAGACAAGACAAGACTAGACAAGACAAGACAAGACAAGACATGACAAGACAAAACAAGACAAAACAAGACAAGACAAGACAATTCTGTTTGATTTGTTTTTAAATTAATTAAAAAGATAAGACAAGGCAAGGCTAGACAGAAAAAGGCAAAACAAGACAAGACATTTTTTTTATTTGTTTCTAAACTAATTAAGAATAGAAGACAAGACAAGACAAGAAGAGACAAGATAAGACAAGACAAGACAATTCTGTTTGATTTGTTTTTAAATTAATTAAAAAGATAAGACAAGACAAGGCTAGACAGGAAAAGGCAAGACAAGACAAGACAATTGTGTTTGATTTGTTTTTAAATTAATTAAGAAGATAACACAAAACAAGACAAGACATGACATGACAAGACATGACAAGACAAGACATTTTTTTATTTGTTTCTAAACTAATAAAGAATAGAAGACAAGACAAGACAAGACATGACAAGACAAGACAAGACAAGACAAGACAAGACAAGAATAGACAAGACAAGACAAGTTAAGAGAAGACAAGACAATTGTGTTTGATTTGTTTTTAAATTAATTAAGATGATAAAACAAAACAAAATAAGACAAGACAAGACAAGACAAGACAAGACATTTATTTTATTTGTTTCTAAACTAATTAAGAAGAGAAGACAAGACAAGGCAAGACAAGACATGACAAGACAAAACAAGACAAGACAAGACAATTGTGTTTGATTTGTTTTTAAATTAATTAAGCAGATAAGACAAGGCAAGACAAGACAAGACAAGACAAGACAAGACAAGACAAGACAAGACAAGACAAGACAAGACAAGACAAGACAAGACAAGACAAGACAAGACAAGACAAGACAAGACAAGACAAGACAAGACAAGACAAGACAATTCTGTTTGATTTGTTTTTAAATTAATTAAAAAGATAAGACAAGACAAGGCTAGACAGGAAAAGGCAAGACAAGACAAGACAATTGTGTTTGATTTGTTTTTAAATTAATTAAAAAGATAAGACAAAACAAGACAAGACATGACAAGACAAGACATTTTTTTTATTTGTTTCTAAACTAATAAAGAATAGAAGACAAGACAAGACAAGACATGACAAGACAAGACAAGACAAGACAAGACAAGACAAGACAAGACATTTATTTTATTTGTTTCTAAACTAATTAAGAAGAGAAGACAAGACAAGGCAAGACAAAACATGACAAGACAAAACAAGACAATTGTGTTTGATTTGTTTTTAAATTAATTAAGCAGATAAGACAAGACAAGACAAGACAAGACAAGACAAGACAAGACAAGACATTTATTTTATTTGTTTCTAAACTAATTAAGAAGAGAAGACAAGACAAGACAAGAAAAGACAAGACAAGACAAATGTGTTTGATTTGTTTTTAAATTAATTAAGAAGAGAAGACAAGACAAGACAAGACAAGACATTTTTTTTATTTGTTTCTAAACTAATTAAGAAGAGAAGACAAGACAAGGCAATTGTGTTTGATTTGTTTTTAAATTAATTAAGAAGATAAGACAAAACAAGACAAGACATGACATGACAAGACAAGATAAGAATAGACAAGACAAGACAAGTTAAGACAAGACAAGACAATTGTGTTTGATTTGTTTTTAAATTAATTAAGATGATAAGACAAAACAAAATAAGACAAGACAAGACAAGGCAAGACAAGACAAGACAAGACATTTATTTTATTTGTTTCTAAACTAATTAAGAAGAGAAGACAAGACAAGGCAAGACAAGACATGACAAGACATTTATTTTATTTGTTTCTAAACTAATTAAGAAGAGAAGACAAGACAAGGCAAGACAAGACATGACATGACAAGACAAAACAAGACAAGACATTTTTTTTATTTGACAAGACAAGACAAGACAAGACAAGACAAGACAAGACAAGACAAGACAAGACAAGACAAGACAAGACAAGACAAGACTAGACAAGACAAGACAAGACATGACAAGACAAAACAAGACAAGACAAGACAATTCTGTTTGATTTGTTTTTAAATTAATTAAAAAGATAAGACAAGGCAAGGCTAGACAGAAAAAGGCAAAACAAGACAAGACAATTGTGTTTGATTTGTCTTTAAATTAATTAAGAAGATAAGACAAAACGAGACAAGACATGACATGACAAGACATGACAAGACAAAACAAGACAAGACATTTTTTTTATTTGTTTCTAAACTAATTAAGAATAGAAGACAAGACAAGACAAGACAAGATACAACAAGACAAGACATGACAAGACAAGACAAGACAAGAAGAGACAAGATAAGACAAGACAAGACAATTCTGTTTGATTTGTTTTTAAATTAATTAAAAAGATAAGACAAGACAAGGCTAGACAGGAAAAGGCAAGACAAGACAAGACAATTGTGTTTGATTTGTTTTTAAATTAATTAAGAAGATAAGACAAAACAAGACAAGACATGACATGACAAGACATGACAAGACAAGACATTTTTTTTATTTGTTTCTAAACTAATAAAGAATAGAAGACAAGACAAGACAAGACAAGACATGACAAGACAAGACAAGGCAAGACAAGACATGACAAGACAAAACAAGACAAGACAAGACAATTGTGTTTGATTTGTTTTTAAATTATTTAAGCAGATAAGACAAGACAAGACAAGACAAGACAAGACAATTGTGTTTGATTTGTTTTTAAATTAATTAAGAAGAGAAGACAAGACAAGACAAGACAAGACATTTTTTTTATTTGTTTCTAAACTAATTAAGAAGAGAAGACAAGACAAGGCAAGACAAGACATGACAAGACAAAACAAGACAAGACAAGACAAGGCAATTGTGTTTGATTTGTTTTTAAATTAATTAAGAAGATAAGACAAAACAAGACAAGACATGACATGACAAGACAAAACAAGACAAGACATTTTTTTTATTTGTTTCTAAACTAATTAAGAATAGAAGACAAGACAAGACAAGACAAGATACAACAAGACAAGACATGACAAGACAAGACAAGACAAGACAAGATAAGACAAGACAATTCTGTATGATTTGTTTTTAAATTAATTAAAAAGATAAGACAAGACAAGGCTAGACAGGAAAAGGCAAGACAAGACAAGACAATTGTGTTTGATTTGTTTTTAAATTAATTAAGAAGATAAGACAAAACAAGACAAGACATGACATGACAAGACATGACAAGACAAAACAAGACAAGACATTTTTTTTATTTGTTTCTAAACTAATTAAGAATAGAAGACAAGACAAGACAAGACATGACAAGACAAGACAAGACAAGACAAGACAAGAATAGACAAGACAAGACAAGTTAAGACAAGACAAGACAATTGTGTTTGATTTGTTTTTAAACTAATTAAGATGATAAGACAAAACAAAATAAGACAAGACAAGACAAGACAAGACAAGACATTTATTTTATTTGTTTCTAAACTAATTAAGAAGAGAAGACAAGACAAGACAAGACATGACAAGACAAGACAAGACAAGACAAGACAAGAATAGACAAGACAAGACAAGTTAAGAGAAGACAAGACAATTGTGTTTGATTTGTTTTTAAATTAATTAAGATGATAAAACAAAACAAAATAAGACAAGACAAGACAAGACAAGACATTTATTTTATTTGTTTCTAAACTAATTAAGAAGAGAAGACAAGACAAGGCAAGACAAGACATGACAAGACAAAACAAGACAAGACAAGACAATTGTGTTTGATTTGTTTTTAAATTAATTAAGCAGATAAGACAAGGCAAGACAAGACAAGACAAGACAAGACAAGACAAGACAAGACAAGACAAGACAAGACAAGACAAGACAAGACAAGACAAGACAAGACAAGACAAGACAAGACAATTCTGTTTGATTTGTTTTTAAATTAATTAAAAAGATAAGACAAGACAAGGCTAGACAGGAAAAGGCAAGACAAGACAAGACAATTGTGTTTGATTTGTTTTTAAATTAATTAAAAAGATAAGACAAAACAAGACAAGACATGACAAGACAAGACATTTTTTTTATTTGTTTCTAAACTAATAAAGAATAGAAGACAAGACAAGACAAGACATGACAAGACAAGACAAGACAAGACAAGACAAGACAAGACAAGAATAGACAAGACAAGACAAGTTAAGAGAAGACAAGACAATTGTGTTTGATTTGTTTTTAAATTAATTAAGATGATAAAACAAAACAAAATAAGACAAGACAAGACAAGACAAGACAAGACAAGACAAGACATTTATTTTATTTGTTTCTAAACTAATTAAGAAGAGAAGACAAGACAAGGCAAGACAAAACATGACAAGACAAAACAAGACAAGACAAGACAATTGTGTTTGATTTGTTTTTAAATTAATTAAGCAGATAAGACAAGACAAGACAAGACAAGACAAGACAAGACAAGACATTTATTTTATTTGTTTCTAAACTAATTAAGAAGAGAAGACAAGACAAGACAAGAAAAGACAAGACAAGACAATTGTGTTTGATTTGTTTTTAAATTAATTAAGAAGAGAAGACAAGACAAGACAAGACAAGACATTTTTTTTATTTGTTTCTAAACTAATTAAGAAGAGAAGACAAGACAAGGCAATTGTGTTTGATTTGTTTTTAAATTAATTAAGAAGATAAGACAAAACAAGACAAGACATGACATGACAAGACAAGATAAGAATAGACAAGACAAGACAAGTTAAGACAAGACAAGACAATTGTGTTTGATTTGTTTTTAAATTAATTAAGATGATAAGACAAAACAAAATAAGACAAGACAAGACAAGGCAAGACAAGACAAGACAAGACATTTATTTTATTTGTTTCTAAACTAATTAAGAAGAGAAGACAAGACAAGGCAAGACAAGACATGACAAGACATTTATTTTATTTGTTTCTAAACTAATTAAGAAGAGAAGACAAGACAAGGCAAGACAAGACATGACATGACAAGACAAAACAAGACAAGACATTTTTTTTATTTGACAAGACAAGACAAGACAAGACAAGACAAGACAAGACAAGACAAGACAAGACAAGACAAGACAAGACAAGACAAGACAAGACAAGACTAGACAAGACAAGACAAGACATGACAAGACAAAACAAGACAAGACAAGACAATTCTGTTTGATTTGTTTTTAAATTAATTAAAAAGATAAGACAAGGCAAGGCTAGACAGAAAAAGGCAAAACAAGACAAGACAATTGTGTTTGATTTGTCTTTAAATTAATTAAGAAGATAAGACAAAACGAGACAAGACATGACATGACAAGACATGACAAGACAAAACAAGACAAGACATTTTTTTTATTTGTTTCTAAACTAATTAAGAATAGAAGACAAGACAAGACAAGACAAGATACAACAAGACAAGACATGACAAGACAAGACAAGACAAGACAAGAAGAGACAAGATAAGACAAGACAAGACAATTCTGTTTGATTTGTTTTTAAATTAATTAAAAAGATAAGACAAGACAAGGCTAGACAGGAAAAGGCAAGACAAGACAAGACAATTGTGTTTGATTTGTTTTTAAATTAATTAAGAAGATAAGACAAAACAAGACAAGACATGACATGACAAGACATGACAAGACAAGACATTTTTTTTATTTGTTTCTAAACTAATAAAGAATAGAAGACAAGACAAGACAAGACAAGACAAGACATGACAAGACAAGACAAGGCAAGACAAGACATGACAAGACAAAACAAGACAAGACAAGACAATTGTGTTTGATTTGTTTTTAAATTATTTAAGCAGATAAGACAAGACAAGACAAGACAAGACAAGACAAGACAATTGTGTTTGATTTGTTTTTAAATTAATTAAGAAGAGAAGACAAGACAAGACAAGACAAGACATTTTTTTTATTTGTTTCTAAACTAATTAAGAAGAGAAGACAAGACAAGGCAAGACAAGACATGACAAGACAAAACAAGACAAGACAAGACAAGGCAATTGTGTTTGATTTGTTTTTAAATTAATTAAGAAGATAAGACAAAACAAGACAAGACATGACATGACAAGACAAAACAAGACAAGACATTTTTTTTATTTGTTTCTAAACTAATTAAGAATAGAAGACAAGACAAGACAAGACAAGATACAACAAGACAAGACATGACAAGACAAGACAAGACAAGACAAGATAAGACAAGACAATTCTGTATGATTTGTTTTTAAATTAATTAAAAAGATAAGACAAGACAAGGCTAGACAGGAAAAGGCAAGACAAGACAAGACAATTGTGTTTGATTTGTTTTTAAATTAATTAAGAAGATAAGACAAAACAAGACAAGACATGACATGACAAGACATGACAAGACAAAACAAGACAAGACATTTTTTTTATTTGTTTCTAAACTAATTAAGAATAGAAGACAAGACAAGACAAGACATGACAAGACAAGACAAGACAAGACAAGACAAGAATAGACAAGACAAGACAAGTTAAGACAAGACAAGACAATTGTGTTTGATTTGTTTTTAAACTAATTAAGATGATAAGACAAAACAAAATAAGACAAGACAAGACAAGACAAGACAAGACATTTATTTTATTTGTTTCTAAACTAATTAAGAAGAGAAGACAAGACAAGACATTTATTTTATTTGTTTCTAAACTAATTAAGAAGAGAAGACAAGACAAGACATTTATTTTATTTGTTTCTAAACTAATTAAGAAGAGAAGACAAGACAAGGCAAGACAAGACATGACAAGACAAAACAAGACAAGACAAGACAATTGTGTTTGATTTGTTTTTAAATTAATTAAGAAGATAAGACAAGACAAGACAAGACATTTATTTTATTTGTTTCAAAACTAATTAAGAAGAGAAGACAAGACAAGACAAGACAAGACAAGACAAGACAAGACAAGACAAGACAAGACAAGACATGACAAGACAAAACAAGACATGACAAGACAATTGTGTTTGATTTGTTTTTAAATTAATTAAGAAGAGAAGAAAAGACAAGACAAGACAAGACAAGACAAGGCAAGACAAGACAAGACAAGACATGACAAGACAAAACAAGACAAGACAAGACAATTGTGTTTGATTTGTTTTTAAATTAATTAAGAAGAGAAGACAAGAAATGACAAGACAAGACAAGACAAGACAAGACAAGACAAGACAAGACAAGACAAGACAAGACAAGACAAGACAAGACAAGACAAGACAAGACAAGACAAGACAAGACAAGACAAGACATGATAAGACAAAACAAGACAAGACAAGACAATTGTGTTTGATTTGTTTTTAAATTAATTAAGAAGAGAAGACAAGACAAGACAAGATAAGACAAGACAAGACAAGACAAGACAATTCTGTTTGATTTGTAATTAATTAAAAAGATAAGATAAGACAAGACAAGGCTAGACAGGAAAAGGCAAGACAAGACAAGACATTTGTGTTTGATTTGTTTTTAAATTAATTAAGAAGATAAGACAAAACAAGACAAGACATGACATGACTAGACAAAACAAGACAAGACATTTTTTTTATTTGACAAGACAAGACAAGACAAGACAAGACAAGACAAAACAAGACATGACAAGACAAAACAAGACAAGACAAGACAATTGTGTTTGATTTGTTTTTAAATTAAATAAGAAGATAAAACAAAACAAGACAAGACATGACATGACAAGACAAAACAAGACATGACAAGACAAAACAAGACAAGACAAGACAATTGTGTTTGATTTGTTTTTAAATTAATTAAAAAGATAAGACAAGGCAAGGCTAGACAGAAAAAGGCAAAACAAGACAAGACAATTGTGTTTGATTTGTTTTTAAATTGATTAAGAAGATAAGACAAAACAAGACAAGACATGACATGACAAGACAAGACAAGAATAGACAAGACAAGACAAGTTAAGACAAGACAAGACAATTGTGTTTTATTTGTTTTTAAATTAATTAAGATGATAAGACAAAACAAAATAAGACAAGACAAGACAAGGCAAGACAAGACAAGACAAGACATTTATTTTATTTGTTTCTAAACTAATTAAGAAGAGAAGACAAGACAAGGCAAGACAAGACATGACAAGACATTTATTTTATTTGTTTCTAAACTAATTAAGAAGAGAAGACAAGACAAGGCAAGACAAGACATGACATGACAAGACAAAACAAGACAAGACATTTTTTTTATTTGACAAGACAAGACAAGACAAGACAAGACAAGACAAGACAAGACAAGACAAGACAAGACAAGACACGACAAGATACAACAAGACAAGACATGACAAGACAAGACAAGACAAGACAAGATAAGACAAGACAAGACAAGACAAGACAATTCTGTTTGATTTGTTTTTAAATTAATTAAAAAGATAAGACAAGACAAGGCTAGACAGGAAAAGGCAAGACAAGACAAGACAATTGTGTTTGATTTGTTTTTAAATTAATTAAGAAGATAAGACAAAACAAGACAAGACATGACATGACAAGACAAGACAAGAATAGACAAGACAAGACAAGTTAAGACAAGACATGACAATTGTGTTTGATTTGTTTTTAAATTAATTAAGATGATAAGACAAAACAAAATAAGACAAGACAAGACAAGGCAAGACAAGACAAGACAAGACATTTATTTTATTTGTTTCTAAACTAATTAAGAAGAGAAGACAAGACAAGGCAAGACAAGACATGACAAGACATTTATTTTATTTGTTTCTAAACTAATTAAGAAGAGAAGACAAGACAAGGCAAGACAAGACATGACATGACAAGACAAAACAAGACAAGACATTTTTTTTATTTGACAAGACAAGACAAGACAAGACAAGACAAGACAAGACAAGACAAGACAAGACAAGACAAGACAAGACAAGACAAGACAAGACTAGACAAGACAAGACAAGACATGACAAGACAAAACAAGACAAGACATTTTTTTTATTTGTTTCTAAACTAATTAAGAATAGAAGACAAGACAAGACAAGACCTGACAAGACAAGACAGGACAAGACAAGACAAGTTAAGACAAGACAAGACAATTGTGTTTGATTTGTTTTTAAACTAATTAAGATGATAAGACAAAACAAAATAAGACAAGACAAGACAAGACAAGACAAGACATTTATTTTATTTGTTTCTAAACTAATTAAGAAGAGAAGACAAGACAAGACATTTATTTTATTTGTTTCTAAACTAATTAAGAAGAGAAGACAAGACAAGACATTTATTTTATTTGTTTCTAAACTAATTAAGAAGAGAAGACAAGACAAGGCAAGACAAGACATGACAAGACAAAACAAGACAAGACAAGACAATTGTGTTTGATTTGTTTTTAAATTAATTAAGAAGATAAGACAAGACAAGACAAGACATTTATTTTATTTGTTTCAAAACTAATTAAGAAGAGAAGACAAGACAAGACAAGACAAGACAAGACAAGACAAGACAAGACAAGACAAGACAAGACAAGACATGACAAGACAAAACAAGACATGACAAGACAATTGTGTTTGATTTGTTTTTAAATTAATTAAGAAGAGAAGACAAGACAAGACAAGACAAGACAAGACAAGACAAGGCAAGACAAGACAAGACAAGACATGACAAGACAAAACAAGACAAGACAAGACAATTGTGTTTGATTTGTTTTTAAATTAATTAAGAAGAGAAGACAAGAAATGACAAGACAAGACAAGACAAGACAAGACAAGACAAGACAAGACAAGACAAGACAAGACAAGACAAGACAAGACAAGACAAGACAAGACAAGACAAGACAAGACAAGACAAGACAAGACAAGACAAGACAAGACATGATAAGACAAAACAAGACAAGACAAGACAATTGTGTTTGATTTGTTTTTAAATTAATTAAGAAGAGAAGACAAGACAAGACAAGATAAGACAAGACAAGACAAGACAAGACAATTCTGTTTGATTTGTAATTAATTAAAAAGATAAGATAAGACAAGACAAGGCTAGACAGGAAAAGGCAAGACAAGACAAGACATTTGTGTTTGATTTGTTTTTAAATTAATTAAGAAGATAAGACAAAACAAGACAAGACATGACATGACTAGACAAAACAAGACAAGACATTTTTTTTATTTGACAAGACAAGACAAGACAAGACAAGACAAGACAAGACAAGACAAAACAAGACATGACAAGACAAAACAAGACAAGACAAGACAATTGTGTTTGATTTGTTTTTAAATTAATTAAGAAGATAAAACAAAACAAGACAAGACATGACATGACAAGACAAAACAAGACATGACAAGACAAAACAAGACAAGACAAGACAATTGTGTTTGATTTGTTTTTAAATTAATTAAAAAGATAAGACAAGGCAAGGCTAGACAGAAAAAGGCAAAACAAGACAAGACAATTGTGTTTGATTTGTTTTTAAATTGATTAAGAAGATAAGACAAAACAAGACAAGACATGACATGACAAGACAAGACAAGAATAGACAAGACAAGACAAGTTAAGACAAGACAAGACAATTGTGTTTTATTTGTTTTTAAATTAATTAAGATGATAAGACAAAACAAAATAAGACAAGACAAGACAAGGCAAGACAAGACAAGACAAGACATTTATTTTATTTGTTTCTAAACTAATTAAGAAGAGAAGACAAGACAAGGCAAGACAAGACATGACAAGACATTTATTTTATTTGTTTCTAAACTAATTAAGAAGAGAAGACAAGACAAGGCAAGACAAGACATGACATGACAAGACAAAACAAGACAAGACATTTTTTTTATTTGACAAGACAAGACAAGACAAGACAAGACAAGACAAGACAAGACAAGACAAGACAAGACAAGACAAGACAAGACAAGAAAGACAAGACAAGACAAGACAAGACAAGACAAGACAAGACAAGACAAGACACGACAAGATACAACAAGACAAGACATGACAAGACAAGACAAGACAAGACAAGATAAGACAAGACAAGACAAGACAAGACAATTCTGTTTGATTTGTTTTTAAATTAATTAAAAAGATAAGACAAGACAAGGCTAGACAGGAAAAGGCAAGACAAGACAAGACAATTGTGTTTGATTTGTTTTTAAATTAATTAAGAAGATAAGACAAAACAAGACAAGACATGACATGACAAGACAAGACAAGAATAGACAAGACAAGACAAGTTAAGACAAGACATGACAATTGTGTTTGATTTGTTTTTAAATTAATTAAGATGATAAGACAAAACAAAATAAGACAAGACAAGACAAGGCAAGACAAGACAAGACAAGACATTTATTTTATTTGTTTCTAAACTAATTAAGAAGAGAAGACAAGACAAGGCAAGACAAGACATGACAAGACATTTATTTTATTTGTTTCTAAACTAATTAAGAAGAGAAGACAAGACAAGGCAAGACAAGACATGACATGACAAGACAAAACAAGACAAGACATTTTTTTTATTTGACAAGACAAGACAAGACAAGACAAGACAAGACAAGACAAGACAAGACAAGACAAGACAAGACAAGACTAGACAAGACAAGACAAGACATGACAAGACAAAACAAGACAAGACAAGACAATTCTGTTTGATTTGTTTTTAAATTAATTAAAAAGATAAGACAAGGCAAGGCTAGACAGAAAAAGGCAAAACAAGACAAGACAATTGTGTTTGATTTGTCTTTAAATTAATTAAGAAGATAAGACAAAACGAGACAAGACATGACATGACAAGACATGACAAGACAAAACAAGACAAGACATTTTTTTTATTTGTTTCTAAACTAATTAAGAATAGAAGACAAGACAAGACAAGACAAGATACAACAAGACAAGACATGACAAGACAAGACAAGACAAGAAGAGACAAGATAAGACAAGACAAGACAATTCTGTTTGATTTGTTTTTAAATTAATTAAAAAGATAAGACAAGACAAGGCTAGACAGGAAAAGGCAAGACAAGACAAGACAATTGTGTTTGATTTGTTTTTAAATTAATTAAGAAGATAAGACAAAACAAGACAAGACATGACATGACAAGACATGACAAGACAAGACATTTTTTTTATTTGTTTCTAAACTAATAAAGAATAGAAGACAAGACAAGACAAGACATGACAAGACAAGACAAGACAAGACAAGAATAGACAAGACAAGACAAGTTAAGAGAAGACAAGACAATTGTGTTTGATTTGTTTTTAAATTAATTAAGATGATAAAACAAAACAAAATAAGACAAGACAAGACAAGACAAGACAAGACATTTATTTTATTTGTTTCTAAACTAATTAAGAAGAGAAGACAAGACAAGGCAAGACAAGACATGACAAGACAAAACAAGACAAGACAAGACAATTGTGTTTGATTTGTTTTTAAATTATTTAAGCAGATAAGACAAGACAAGACAAGACAAGACAAGACAAGACAAGACAAGACAAGACAATTGTGTTTGATTTGTTTTTATATTAATTAAGAAGAGAAGACAAGACAAGACAAGACAAGACATTTTTTTTATTTGTTTCTAAACTAATTAAGAAGAGAAGACAAGACAAGGCAAGACAAGACATGACAAGACAAAACAAGACAAGACAAGACAAGGCAATTGTGTTTGATTTGTTTTTAAATTAATTAAGAAGATAAGACAAAACAAGACAAGACATGACATGACAAGACAAAACAAGACAAGACATTTTTTTTATTTGTTTCTAAACTAATTAAGAATAGAAGACAAGACAAGACAAGACAAGATACAACAAGACAAGACATGACAAGACAAGACAAGACAAGACAAGATAAGACAAGACAATTCTGTATGATTTGTTTTTAAATTAATTAAAAAGATAAGACAAGACAAGGCTAGACAGGAAAAGGCAAGACAAGACAAGACAATTGTGTTTGATTTGTTTTTAAATTAATTAAGAAGATAAGACAAAACAAGACAAGACATGACATGACAAGACATGACAAGACAAAACAAGACAAGACATTTTTTTTATTTGTTTCTAAACTAATTAAGAATAGAAGACAAGACAAGACAAGACATGACAAGACAAGACAAGACAAGACAAGACAAGACAAGACAAGAATAGACAAGACAAGACAAGTTAAGACAAGACAAGACAATTGTGTTTGATTTGTTTTTAAACTAATTAAGATGATAAGACAAAACAAAATAAGACAAGACAAGACAAGACAAGACAAGACATTTATTTTATTTGTTTCTAAACTAATTAAGAAGAGAAGACAAGACAAGACATTTATTTTATTTGTTTCTAAACTAATTAAGAAGAGAAGACAAGACAAGACATTTATTTTATTTGTTTCTAAACTAATTAAGAAGAGAAGACAAGACAAGGCAAGACAAGACATGACAAGACAAAACAAGACAAGACAAGACAATTGTGTTTGATTTGTTTTTAAATTAATTAAGAAGATAAGACAAGACAAGACAAGACATTTATTTTATTTGTTTCAAAACTAATTAAGAAGAGAAGACAAGACAAGACAAGACAAGACAAGACAAGACAAGACAAGACAAGACAAGACAAGACAAGACAAGACAAGACAAGACAAGACAAGACAAGACAAGACAAGACAAGACAAGACAAGACAAGACATGACAAGACAAAACAAGACATGACAAGACAATTGTGTTTGATTTGTTTTTAAATTAATTAAGAAGAGAAGACAAGACAAGACAAGACAAGACAAGACAAGGCAAGACAAGACAAGACAAGACATGACAAGACAAAACAAGACAAGACAAGACAATTGTGTTTGATTTGTTTTTAAATTAATTAAGAAGAGAAGACAAGAAATGACAAGACAAGACAAGACAAGACATGATAAGACAAAACAAGACAAGACAAGACAATTGTGTTTGATTTGTTTTTAAATTAATTAAGAAGAGAAGACAAGACAAGACAAGATAAGACCAGACAAGACAAGACAAGACAATTCTGTTTGATTTGTAATTAATTAAAAAGATAAGATAAGACAAGACAAGGCTAGACAGGAAAAGGCAAGACAAGACAAGACATTTGTGTTTGATTTGTTTTTAAATTAATTAAGAAGATAAGACAAAACAAGACAAGACATGACATGACTAGACAAAACAAGACAAGACATTTTTTTTATTTGACAAGACAAGACAAGACAAGACAAGACAAGACAAGACAAGACAAGACAAGACAAAACAAGACATGACAAGACAAAACAAGACAAGACAAGACAATTGTGTTTGATTTGTTTTTAAATTAATTAAGAAGATAAAACAAAACAAGACAAGACATGACATGACAAGACAAAACAAGACAAGCCATTTTTTTATTTGACAAGACAAGACAAGACAAGACAAGACAAGCCAAGACAAGACAAGACAAGACAAGACAAGACAAGACAAGACAAGATAAGACTAGACAAGACAAGACAAGACAAGACAAGACATGACAAGACAAAACAAGACAAGACAAGAAAATTCTGTTTGATTTGTTTTTTAATTAATTAAAAAGATAAGACAAGGCCAGGCTAGACAGAAAAAGGCAAAACAAGACAAGACAATTGTGTTTGATTTGTTTTTAAATTAATTAAGAAGATAAGACAAAACAAGACAAGACATGACATGACAAGACATGACAAGACAAAACAAGACAAGACATTTTTTTATTTGTTTCTAAACTAATTAAGAATAGAAGACAAGACAAGACACGACAAGATACAACAAGACAAGACATGACAAGACAAGACAAGACAAGACAAGATAAGACAAGACAAGACAAGACAAGACAAGACAAGACAAGACAATTCTGTTTGATTTGTTTTTAAATTAAGTAAAAAGATAAGACAAGACAAGGCTAGACAGGAAAAGGCAAGACAAGGCAAGACAATTGTGTTTGATTTGTTTTTAAATTAATTAAGAAGATAAGACAAAACAAGACAAGACATGACATGACAAGACATGACAAGACAAGACAAGACAAGACATTTTTTTTATTTGTTTCTAAACTAATTAAGAATAGAAGACAAGACAAGACATGACAAGACAAGACAAGACAAGACAAGACAAGAAAAGACAAGACAAGACAAGTTAAGACAAGACAAGACAATTGTGTTTGATTTGTTTTTAAATTAATTAAGATGATAAGACAAAACAAAATAAGACAAGACAAGACAAGGCAAGACAAGACAAGACAAGACATTTATTTTATTTGTTTCTAAACTAATTAAAAAGAGAAGACAAGACAAGGCAAGACAAGACATTACAAGACATTTATTTTATTTGTTTCTAAACTAATTAAGAAGAGAAGACAAGACAAGGCAAGACAAGACATGACATGACAAGACAAAACAAGACAAGACAAAACAAGACAAGACATTTTTTTTATTTGACAAGACAAGACAAGACAAGACAAGACAAGACAAGACAAGACAAGACAAGACTAGACAAGACAAGACAAGACATGACAAGACAAAACAAGACAAAACAAGACAAGACAAGACAATTCTGTTTGATTTGTTTTTAAATTAATTAAAAAGATAAGACAAGGCAAGGCTAGACAGAAAAAGGCAAAACAAGACAAGACAATTGTGTTTGATTTGTCTTTAAATTAATTAAGAAGATAAGACAAAACAAGACAAGACATGACGTGACAAGACATGACAAGACAAAACAAGACAAGACATTTTTTTTATTTGTTTCTAAACTTATTAAGAATAGAAGACAAGACAAGACAAGACAAGATACAACAAGACACGACATGACAAGACAAGACAAGACAAGAAGAGACAAGATAAGACAAGACAAGACAATTCTGTTTGATTTGTTTTTAAATTAATTAAAAAGATAAGACAAGACAAGGCTAGACAGGAAAAGGCAAGACAAGACAAGACAATTGTGTTTGATTTGTTTATAAATTAATTAAGAAGATAAGACAAAACAAGACAAGACATGACATGACAAGACATGACAAGACAAGACATTTTTTTTATTTGTTTCTAAACTAATAAAGAATAGAAGACAAGACAAGACAAGACAAGACATGACAAGACAAGACAAGACAAGACAAGACAAGACAAGAATAGACAAGACAAGACAAGTTAAGAGAAGACAAGACAATTGGGTTTGATTTGTTTTTAAATTAATTAAGATGATAAAACAAAACAAAATAAGACAAGACAAGACAAGACATTTATTTTATTTGTTTCTAAACTAATTAAGAAGAGAAGACAAGACAAGGCAAGACAAGACATGACAAGACAAAACAAGACAAGACAAGACAATTGTGTTTGATTTGTTTTTAAATTAATTAAGCAGATAAGACAAGACAAGACAAGACAAGACATTTATTTTATTTGTTTCTAAACTAATTAAGAAGAGAAGACAAGACAAGACAAGACAAGACAATTGTGTTTGATTTGTTTTTAAATTAATTAAGAAGAGAAGACAAGACAAGACAAGACAAGACATTTTTTTTATTTGTTTCTAAACTAATTAAGAAGAGAAGACAAGACAAGGCAATTGTGTTTGATTTGTTTTTAAATTAATTAAGAAGATAAGACAAAACAAGACAAGACATGACATGACAAGACAAAACAAGACAAGACATTTTTTTTATTTGTTTCTAAACTAATTAGGAATAGAAGACAAGACAAGACAAGACAAGACAAGACAAGACAAGACAAGACACGACAAGATACAACAAGACAAGACATGACAAGACAAGACAAGACAAGACAAAATAAGACAAGACAAGACAAGACAATTCTGTTTGATTTGTTTTTAAATTAATTAAAAAGATAAGACAAGACAAGGCTAGACAGGAAAAGGCAAGACAAGACAAGACAATTGTGTTTGATTTGTTTTTAAATTAATTAAGAAGATAAGACAAAACAAGACAAGACATGACATGACAAGACATGACAAGACAAAACAAGACAAGACATTTTTTTTATTTGTTTCTAAACTAATTAAGAATAGAAGACAAGACAAGACAAGACATGACAAGACAAGACAAGACAAGACAAGACAAGACAAGACACGACAAGATACAACATGACAAGATAAAACAAGACAAGACATTTTTTTTATTTGTTTCTAAACTAATTAAGAATAGAAGACAAGACAAGACAAGACAAGACAAGACAAGACAAGACAAGACAAGACAAGACAAGACAAGACACGACAAGATACAACAAGACAAGACATGACAAGACAAGACAAGACAAGACAAAATAAGACAAGACAAGACAAGACAATTCTGTTTGATTTGTTTTTAAATTAATTAAAAAGATAAGACAAGACAAGGCTAGACAGGAAAAGGCAAGACAAGACAAGACAATTGTGTTTGATTTGTTTTTAAATTAATTAAGAAGATAAGACAAAACAAGACAAGACATGACATGACAAGACATGAAAAGACAAAACAAGACAAGACATTTTTTTTATTTGTTTCTAAACTAATTAAGAATAGAAGACAAGACAAGACAAGACAAGACATGACAAGACAAGACAAGACAAGACAAGACAAGACAAGACAAGACAAGACAAGACAAGATAAGACAAGACAAGACAAGACAAGACAAGACAAGACAAGACAAGACAAGACAAGACAAGACAAGACAAGACAAGACAAGACAAGACAAGACAAGACAAGACAAGACAAGACAAGACAAGACAAGACAAGACAAGACAAGACAAGACAAGACAAGACAAGACAAGACAAGACAAGACAAGACAAGACAAGACAAGACAAGACAAGACAAGACAAGACAAGACAAGACAAGACAAGACAAGACAAGACAAGACAAGACAAGACAAGACAAGACAAGACAAGACAAGACAAGACAAGACAAGACAAGACAAGACAAGACAAGACAAGACAAGACAAGACAAGACAAGACAAGACAAGACAAGACAGGACAAGACAAGACAAGACAAGACAAGAAAAGACAAGACAAGACATGACAAAACAACACAAGACAAGACAAGACAATACAAGACAAGACAAGACAAGACATGACAAGACAAAACAAGACAAGACAAGACAATTCTGTTTGATTTGTTTTTAAATTAATTAAAAAGATAAGACAAGGCAAGGCTAGACAGAAAGAGGCAAAACAAGACAAGACAATTGTGTTTGATTTGTTTTTAAATTAATTAAGAAGATAAGACAAAACAAGACAAGACATGACATGACAAGACATGACAAGACAAAACAAGACAAGACATTTATTTTATTTGTTTCTAAACTAATTAAGAATAGAAGACAAGACAAGACAGGACAAGATACAACAAGACAAGACATGACAAGACAAGACAAGACAAGACAAGATAAGACAAGACAAGACAAGACAAGACAAGACAAGACAAGACAATTCTGTTTGATTTGTTTTTAAATTAATTAAAAAGATAAGACAAGACAAGGCTAGACAGGAAAAGGCAAGACAAGACAAGACAATTGTGTTTGATTTGTTTTTAAATTAATTAAGAAGATAAGACAAAACAAGACAAGACATGACATGACAAGACATGACAAGACAAAACAAGACAAGACATTTTTTTTATTTGTTTCTAAACTAATTAAGAATAGAAGACAAGACAAGACAAGACATGACAAGACAAGACAAGACAAGACAAGACAAGAATAGACAAGACAAGACAAGTTAAGACAAGACAAGACAATTGTGTTTGATTTGTTTTTAAACTAATTAAGATGATAAGACAAAACAAAATAAGACAAGACAAGACAAGACAAGACAAGACATTTATTTTATTTGTTTCTTAACTAATTAAGAAGAGAAGACAAGACAAGACATTTATTTTATTTGTTTCTAAACTAATTAAGAAGAGAAGACAAGACAAGGCAAGACAAGACATGACAAGACAAAACAAGACAAGACAAGACAATTGTGTTTGATTTGTTTTTAAATTAATTAAGAAGATAAGACAAGAAAAGACAAGACAAAACATTTATTTTATTTGTTTCAAAACTAATTAAGAAGAGAAGACAAGACAAGACAAGACAAGACAAGACAAGACAAGACAAGACAAGACAAGACAAGACAAGACAAGACAAGACAAGACAAGACAATTAAATTAATTAAAAAGATAAGACAAGACAAGGCTAGACAGGAAAAGGCAAGACAAGGCAAGACAATTGTGTTTGATTTGTTTTTAAATTAATTAAGAAGATAAGACAAAACAAGACAAGACATGACATGACAAGACATGACAAGACAAAACAAGACAAGACATTTTTTTTATTTGTTTCTAAACTAATTAAGAATAGAAGACAAGACAAGACATGACAAGACAAGACAAGACAAGACAAGACAAGACAAGACAAGACAAGACAAGACAAGTTAAGACAAGACAAGACAATTGTGTTTGATTTGTTTTTAAATTAATTAAGATGATAAGACAAACAAAATAAGACAAGACAAGACAAGGCAAGACAAGACAAGACATGACAAGACAAGACAAGACAAGACAAGATAAGACAAGACAAGACAAGACAAGACAATTAAATTAATTAAAAAGATAAGACAAGACAAGGCTAGACAGGAAAAGGCAAGACAAGGCAAGACAATTGTGTTTGATTTGTTTTTAAATTAATTAAGAAGATAAGACAAAACAAGACAAGACATGACATGACAAGACATGACAAGACAAAACAAGACAAGACATTTTTTTTATTTGTTTCTAAACTAATTAAGAATAGAAGACAAGACAAGACATGACAAGACAAGACAAGACAAGACAAGACAAGACAAGACAAGACAAGACAAGACAAGTTAAGACAAGACAAGACAATTGTGTTTGATTTGTTTTTAAATTAATTAAGATGATAAGACAAACAAAATAAGACAAGACAAGACAAGGCAAGACAAGACAAGACAAGACATTTATTTTATTTGTTTCTAATTTGACTAATTAAGAATAGAAGACAAGACAAGACAAGACAAGATACAACAAGACAAGACATGACAAGACAAGACAAGACAAGAAGAGACAAGATAAGACAAGACAAGACAATTCTGTTTGATTTGTTTTTAAATTAATTAAAAAGATAAGACAAGACAAGGCTAAACAGGAAAAGGCAAGACAAGACAAGACAATTGTGTTTGATTTGTTTTTAAATTAATTAAGAAGATAAGACAAGACAAGACAAGACAAAACATTTATTTTATTTGTTTCAAAACTAATTAAGAAGAGAAGACAAGACAAGACAAGACAAGACAAGACAAGACAAGACAAGACAAGACAAGACAAGACAAGACAAGACAAGACAAGACAAATGTGTTTGATTTGTTTTTAAATTAATTAAGAAGAGAAGACAAGACAAGACAAGACAAGACAAGACAAATGTGTTTGATTTGTTTTTAAATTAATTAAGAAGAGAAGACAAGACAAGACAAGACAAGACATGACAAGACAAAACAAGACAAGACAAGACAATTGTGTTTGATTTGTTTTTAAATTAATTAAGAAGAGAAGACAAGAAATGACAAGACAAGACAAGACAAGACAAGACAAGACAAGACAAGACAAGACAAGACAAGACAAGACAAGACAAGACAAGACAAGACAAGACAAGACATGATAAGACAAAACAAGACAAGACAAGACAATTGTGTTTGATTTGTTTTTAAATTAATTAAGAAGAGAAGACAAGACAAGACAAGACAAGATAAGACAAGACAAGACAAGACATGACATGACAAGACATGACAAGACAAAACAAGACAAGACATTTTTTTATTTGTTTCTAAACTAATTTAGAATAGAAGACAAGACAAGACACGACAAGATACAACAAGACAAGACATGACAAGACAAGACAAGACAAGACAAGATAAGACAAGACAAGACAAGACAAGACAATTAAATTAATTAAAAAGATAAGACAAGACAAGGCTAGACAGGAAAAGGCAAGACAAGGCAAGACAATTGTGTTTGATTTGTTTTTAAATTAATTAAGAAGATAAGACAAAACAAGACAAGACATGACATGACAAGACATGACAAGACAAAACAAGACAAGACATTTTTTTTATTTGTTTCTAAACTAATTAAGAATAGAAGACAAGACAAGACATGACAAGACAAGACAAGACAAGACAAGACAAGACAAGACAAGACAAGACAAGACAAGACAAGTTAAGACAAGACAAGACAATTGTGTTTGATTTGTTTTTAAATTAATTAAGATGATAAGACAAACAAAATAAGACAAGACAAGACAAGGCAAGACAAGACAAGACAAGACATTTATTTTATTTGTTTCTAAACTAATTAAGAAGAGAAGACAAGACAAGGCAAGACAAGACATGACATGACAAGACAAAACAAGACAAGACATTTTTTTTATTTGACAAGACAAGACAAGACAAGACAAGACAAGACAAGACAAGACAAGACAAGACTAGACAAGACAAGACAAGACATGACAAGACAAAACAAGACAAAACAAGACATGACAAGACAATTCTGTTTGATTTGTTTTTAAATTAATTAAAAAGATAAGACAAGGCAAGGCTGGACAGAAAAAGGCAAAACAAGACAAGACAATTGTGTTTGATTTGTCTTTAAATTAATTAAGAAGATAAGACAAAACAAGACAAGACATGACATGGCAAGACATGACAAGACAAAACAAGACAAGACATTTTTTTTTATTTGTTTCTAAACTAATTAAGAATAGAAGACAAGACAAGACAAGACAAGATACAACAAGACAAGACATGACAAGACAAGACAAGACAAGAAGAGACAAGATAAGACAAGACAAGACAATTCTGTTTGATTTGTTTTCAATTAATTAAAAAGATAAGACAAGACAAGGCTAAACAGGAAAAGGCAAGACAAGACAAGACAATTGTGTTTGATTTGTTTTTAAATTAATTAAGAAGATAAGACAAAACAAGACAAGACATGACATGACAAGACATGACAAGACAAGACATTTTTTTTATTTGTTTCTAAACTAATAAAGAATAGAAGACAAGACAAGACAAGACAAGACATGACAAGACAAGACAAGACAAGACAAGACAAGACAAGAATAGACAAGACAAGACAAGTTAAGAGAAGACAAGACAATTGTGTTTGATTTGTTTTTAAATTAATTAAGATGATAAAACAAAACAAAATAAGACAAGACAAGACAAGACAAGACATTTATTTTATTTGTTTCTAAACTAATTAAGAAGAGAAGACAAGACAAGGCAAGACAAGACATGACAAGACAAAACAAGACAAGACAAGACAATTGTGTTTGATTTGTTTTTAAATTAATTAAGCAGATAAGACAAGACAAGACAAGACAAGACAAGACAAGACATTTATTTTATTTGTTTCTAAACTAATTAAGAAGAGAACACAAGACAAGACAAGACAAGACAAGACAATTGTGTTTGATTTGTTTTTAAATTAATTAAGAAGAGAAGACAAGACAAGACAAGACAAGACATTTTTTTATTTGTTTCTAAACTAATTAAGAAGAGAAGACAAGACAAGGCAATTGTGTTTGATTTGTTTTTAAATTAATTAAGAAGATAAGACAAAACAAGACAAGACATGACATGACAAGACAAAACAAGACAAGACATTTTTTTTATTTGTTTCTAAACTAATTAAGAATAGAAGACAAGACAAGACAAGACAAGGCAAGACAAGACAAGACAAGACAAGACAAGACAAGACACGACAAGATACAACAAGACAAGACATGACAAGACAAGACAAGACAAGACAAGATAAGACAAGACAAGACAAGACAAGACAATTCTGTTTGATTTGTTTTTAAATTAATTAAAAAGATAAGACAAGATAAGGCTAGACAGGAAAAGGCAAGACAAGACAAGACAATTGTGTTTGATTTGTTTTTAAATTAATTAAGAAGATAAGACAAAACAAGACAAGACAAGACATGACAAGACATGACAAGACAAAACAAGACAAGACATTTTTTTTATTTGTTTCTAAACTATTAAAGAATAGAAGACAAGACAAGACAAGACATGACAAGACAAGACAAGACAAGACAAGACAAGAATAGACAAGACAAGACAAGTTAAGACAAGACAAGACAATTGTGTTTGATTTGTTTTTAAATTAATTAAGATGATAAGACAAAACAAAATAAGACAAGACAAGACAAGACAAGACATTTATTTTATTTGTTTCTAAACTAATTAAGAAGAGAAGACAAGACAAGGCAAGACAAGACATGACAAGACAAAACAAGACAAGACAAGACAATTGTGTTTGATTTGTTTTTAAATTAATTAAGCAGATAAGACAAGACAAGACAAGACAAGACAAGACAAGACATTTATTTTATTTGTTTCTAAACTAATTAAGAAGAGAAGACAAGACAAGGCAAGACAAGACATGACAAGACATTTATTTTATTTGTTTCTAAACTAATTAAGAAGAGAAGACAAGACAAGGCAAGACAAGACATGACATGACAAGACAAAACAAGACAAGACATTTTTTTTATTTGACAAGGCAAGACAAGACAAGACAAGACAAGACAAGACAAGACAAGACAAGACAAGACAAGACAAGACTAGACAAGACAAGACAAGACATGACAAGACAAAACAAGACAAAACAAGACAAGACAAGACAATTCTGTTTGATTTGTTTTTAAATTAATTAAAAAGATAAGACAAGGCAAGGCTAGACAGAAAAAGGCAAAACAAGACAAGACAATTGTGTTTGATTTGTCTTTCAATTAATTAAGAAGATAAGACAAAACAAGACAAGACATGACATGACAAGACATGACAAGACAAAACAAGACAAGACATTTTTTTTATTTGTTTCTAAACTAATTAAGAATAGAAGACAAGACAAGACAAGACAAGATACAACAAGACAAGACATGACAAGACAAGATAAGACAAGAAGAGACAAGATAAGACAAGACAAGACAATTCTGTTTGATTTGTTTTTAAATTAATTAAAAAGATAAGACAAGACAAGGCTAGACAGGAAAAGGCAAGACAAGACAAGACAATTGTGTTTGATTTGTTTTTAAATTATTTAAGAAGATAAGACAAAACAAGACAAGACATGACATGACAAGACATGACAAGACAAGACATTTTTTTTATTTGTTTCTAAACTAATAAAGAATAGAAGACAAGACAAGACAAGACATGACAAGACAGACAAGACAAGACAAGACAAGACAAGACAAGACAAGAATTGACAAGACAAGACAAGTTAAGAGAAGACAAGACAATTGTGTTTGATTTGTTTTTAAATTAATTAAGATGATAAAACAAAACAAAATAAGACAAGACAAGACAAGACAAGACATTTATTTTATTTGTTTCTAAACTAATTAAGAAGAGAAGACAAGACAAGGCAAGACAAGACATGACAAGACAAAACAAGACAAGACAAGACAATTGTGTTTGATTTGTTTTTAAATTAATTAAGCAGATAAGACAAGACAAGACAAGACAAGACAAGACAAGACAAGACAAGACAAGACAAGACATTTATTTTATTTGTTTCTAAACTAATTAAGAAGAGAAGAAAAGACAAGACAAGACAAGACAAGACAATTGTGTTTGATTTGTTTTTAAATTAATTAAGAAGAGAAGACAAGACAAGACAAGACAAGACATTTTTTTTATTTGTTTCTAAACTAATTAAGAAGAGAAGACAAGACAAGGCAAGACAAGACATGACAAGACAAAACAAGACGAGACAAGACAAGGCAATTGTGTTTGATTTGTTTTTAAATTAATTAAGAAGATAAGACAAAACAAGACAAGACATGACATGACAAGACAAAACAAGACAAGACATTTTTTTTATTTGTTTCTAAACTAATTAAGAATAGAAGACAAGACAAGACAAGACAAGACAAGACAAGACAAGACAAGACAAGACAAGACAAGACAAGACAAGACAAGACAAGACAAGACAAGACAAGACAAGACAAGACAAGACAAGACAAGACAAGACAAGACAAGACTAGACAAGACAAGACAAGACATGACAAGACATGACAAGACAAAACAAGACAAAACAAGACAAGACAAGACAATTCTGTTTGATTTGTTTTTAAATTAATTAAAAAGATAAGACAAGGCAAGGCTAGACAGAAAAAGGCAAAACAAGACAAGACAATTGTGTTTGATTTGTCTTTAAATTAATTAAGAAGATAAGGCAAAACAAGACAAGACATGACATGACAAGACATGACAAGACAAAACAAGACAAGACATTTTTTTTATTTGTTTCTAAACTAATTAAGAATAGAAGACAAGACAAGACAAGATACAACAAGACAAGACATGACAAGACAAGACAAGGAGAGACAAGATAAGACAAGACAAGACAATTCTGTTTGATTTGTTTTTAAATTAATTAAAAAGATAAGACAAGACAAGGCTAGACAGGAAAAGGCAAGACAAGACAAGACAATTGTGTTTGATTTGTTTTTAAATTAATTAAGAAGATAAGACAAAACAAGACAAGACATGACATGACAAGACATGACAAGACAAGACATTTTTTTTATTTGTTTCTAAACTAATAAAGAATAGAAGACAAGACAAGACAAGACATGACAAGACAAGACAAGACAAGACAAGACAAGAATAGACAAGACAAGACAAGTTAAGAGAAGACAAGACAATTGTGTTTGATTTGTTTTTAAATTAATTAAGATGATAAAACAAAACAAAATAAGACAAGACAAGACAAGACAAGACAAGACATTTATTTTATTTGTTTCTAAACTAATTAAGAAGAGAAGACAAGACAAGGCAAGACAAAACATGACAAGACAAAACAAGACAAGACAAGACAATTGTGTTTGATTTGTTTTTAAATTAATTAAGCAGATAAGACAAGACAAGACAAGACAAGACAAGACATTTATTTTATTTGTTTCTAAACTAATTAAGAAGAGAAGACAAGACAAGACAAGACAAGACAAGACAATTGTGTTTGATTTGTTTTTAAATTAATCAAGAAGAGAAGACAAGACAAGACAAGACAATACATTTTATTTATTTGTTTCTAAACTAATTAAGAATAGAAGACAAGACAAGACAAGACAAGACAAGACAAGACAAGACAAGACAAGACAAGACAAAACAAGACAAGACAAGACAAGAAAGACAAGACAAGACAAGACAAGACAAGACAAGACAAGACAAGACAAGACAAGACAAGACAAGACAAGACAAGACAAGACAAGACAAGACAAGACAAGACAAGACAAGACAAGACAAGACAAGACAAGACAAGACAAGACAAGACAAGACAAGACAAGACAAGACAAGACAAGACAAGACAAGACAAGACACGACAAGATACAACAAGACAAGACATGACAAGCAAGACAAGATAAGACAAGACAAGACAAGACAATTCTGTTTGATTTGTTTTTAAATTAATTAAAAAGATAAGACAAGACAAGGCTAGACAGGAAAAGGCAAGACAAGACAAGACAATTGTGTTTGATTTGTTTTTAAATTAATTAAGAAGATAAGACAAAACAAGACAAGACATGACATGACAAGACAAGACAAGAATAGACAAGACAAGACAAGTTAAGACAAGACAAGACAATTGTGTTTGATTTGTTTTTAAATTAATTAAGATGATAAGACAAAACAAAATAAGACAAGACAAGACAAGGCAAGACAAGACAAGACAAGACATTTATTTTATTTGTTTCTAAACTAATTAAGAAGAGAAGACAAGACAAGGCAAGACAAGACATGACAAGACATTTATTTTATTTGTTTCTAAACTAATTAAGAAGAGAAGACAAGACAAGGCAAGACAAGACATGACATGACAAGACAAAACAAGACAAGACATTTTTTTTATTTGACAAGACAAGACAAGGCAAGACAAGACAAGACAAGACAAGACAAGACTAGACAAGACAAGACAAGACAAGACATGACAAGACAAAACAAGACAAAACAAGACAAGACAAGACAATTCTGTTTGATTTGTTTTTAAATTAATTAAAAAGATAAGACAAGGCAAGGCTAGACAGAAAAAGGCAAAACAAGACAAGACAATTGTGTTTGATTTGTCTTTAAATTAATTAAGAAGATAAGACAAAACAAGACAAGACATGACATGACAAGACATGACAAGACAAAACAAGACAAGACATTTTTTTTATTTGTTTCTAAACTAATTAAGAATAGAAGACAAGACAAGACAAGACAAGATACAACAAGACAAGACATGACAAGACAAGACAAGAAGAGACAAGATAAGACAAGACAAGACAATTCTGTTTGATTTGTTTTTAAATTAATTAAAAAGATAAGACAAGACAAGGCTAGACAGGAAAAGGCAAGACAAGACAAGACAATTGTGTTTGATTTGTTTTTAAATTAATTAAGAAGATAAGACAAAACAAGACAAGACATGACATGACAAGACATGACAAGACAAGACATTTTTTTTCTTTGTTTCTAAACTAATAAAGAATAGAAGACAAGACAAGACAAGACAAGACATTTTTTTTATTTGTTTCTAAACTAATTAAGAAGAGAAGACAAGACAAGGCAATTGTGTTTGATTTGTTTTTAAATTAATTAAGAAGATAAGACAAAACAAGACAAGACATGGCATGACAAGACAAAACAAGACAAGACATTTTTTTTATTTGTTTCTAAACTAATTAAGAATAGAAGACAAGACAAGACAAGACAAGACAAGACAAGACAAGACAAGACAAGACAAGACAAGACAAGACAAGACAAGACAAGACAAGACAAGACAAGACAAGACAAGACAAGAAAGACAAGACAAGACAAGACAAGACAAGACAAGACAAGACACGAAAAGATACAACAAGACAAGACATGACAAGACAAGACAAGACAAGACAAGATAAGACAATTGTGTTTGATTTGTTTTTAAATTAATTAAGATGATAAGACAAAACAAAATAAGACAAGACAAGACAAGGCAAGACAAGACAAGACAAGACATTTATTTTATTTGTTTCTAAACTAATTAAGAAGAGAAGACAAGACAAGGCAAGACAAGACATGACAAGACATTTATTTTATTTGTTTCTAAACTAATTAAGAAGAGAAGACAAGACAAGGCAAGACAAGACATGACATGACAAGACAAAACAAGACAAGACATTTTTTTTATTTGACAAGACAAGACAAGACAAGACAAGACAAGACAAGACAAGACAAGACAAGACAAGACAAGACAAGACTAGACAAGACAAGACAAGACATGACAAGACAAAACAAGACAAAACAAGACAAGACAAGACAATTCTGTTTGATTTGTTTTTAAATTAATTAAAAAGATAAGACAAGGCAAGGCTAGACAGAAAAAGGCAAAACAAGACAAGACAATTGTGTTTGATGTGTCTTTAAATTAATTAAGAAGATAAGACAAAACAAGACAAGACATGACATGACAAGACATGACAAGACAAAAAAGACAAGACATTTTTTTTATTTGTTTCTAAACTAATTAAGAATAGAAGACAAGACAAGACAAGACAAGATACAACAAGACAAGACATGACAAGACAAGACAAGACAAGAAGAGACAAGATAAGACAAGACAAGACAATTCTGTTTGATTTGTTTTTAAATTAATTAAAAAGATAAGACAAGACAAGGCTAGACAGGAAAAGGCAAGACAAGACAAGACAATTGTGTTTGATTTGTTTTTAAATTAATTAAGAAGATAAGACAAAACAAGACAAGACATGACATGACAAGACATGACAAGACAAGACATTTTTTTTATTTGTTTCTAAACTAATAAAGAATAGAAGACAAGACAAGGCAAGACATGACAAGACAAGACAAGACAAGACAAGAATATACAAGATAAGACAAGTTAAGAGAAGACAAGACAATTGTGTTTGATTTGTTTTTAAATTAATTAAGATGATAAAACAAAACAAAATAAGACAAGACAAGACAAGACAAGACATTTATTTTATTTGTTTCTCAACTAATTAAGAAGAGAAGACAAGACAAGGCAAGACAAGACATGACAAGACAAAACAAGACAAGACAAGACAATTGTGTTTGATTTGTTTTTAAATTAATTAAGCAGATAAGACAAGACAAGACAAGACAAGACAAGACAATTGTGTTTGATTTGTTTTTAAATTAATTAAGAAGAGAAGACAAGACAAGACAAGACAAGACATTTTTTTTATTTGTTTCTAAACTAATTAAGAAGAGAAGACAAGACAAGGCAAGACAAGACATGACAAGACAAAACAAGACAAGACAAGACAAGGCAATTGTGTTTGATTTGTTTTTAAATTAATTAAGAAGATAAGACAAAACAAGACAAGACATGTCATGACAAGACAAAACAAGACAAGACATTTTTTTTATTTGTTTCTAAACTAATTAAGAATAGAAGACAAGACAAGACAAGGCAAGACAAGACAAGACAAGACAAGACAAGACAAGACAAGACAAGACAAGACAAGACAAGACAAGAATAGACAAGACAAGACAAGTTAAGACAAGACAAGACAATTGTGTTTGATTTGTTTTTAAATTAATTAAGATGATAAGACAAAACAAAATAAGACAAGACAAGACAAGGCAAGACAAGACAAGACAAGACATTTATTTTATTTGTTTCTAAACTAATTAAGAAGAGAAGACAAGACAAGGCAAGACAAGACATGACAAGACATTTATTTTATTTGTTTCTAAACTAATTAAGAAGAGAAGACAAGACAAGGCAAGACAAGACATGACATGACAAGACAAAACAAGACAAGACATTTTTTTTATTTGACAAGACAAGACAAGGCAAGACAAGACAAGACAAGACAAGACAAGACTAGACAAGACAAGACAAGACAAGACATGACAAGACAAAACAAGACAAAACAAGACAAGACAAGACAATTCTGTTTGATTTGTTTTTAAATTAATTAAAAAGATAAGACAAGGCAAGGCTAGACAGAAAAAGGCAAAACAAGACAAGACAATTGTGTTTGATTTGTCTTTAAATTAATTAAGAAGATAAGACAAAACAAGACAAGACATGACATGACAAGACATGACAAGACAAAACAAGACAAGACATTTTTTTTATTTGTTTCTAAACTAATTAAGAATAGAAGACAAGACAAGACAAGACAAGATACAACAAGACAAGACATGACAAGACAAGACAAGAAGAGACAAGATAAGACAAGACAAGACAATTCTGTTTGATTTGTTTTTAAATTAATTAAAAAGATAAGACAAGACAAGGCTAGACAGGAAAAGGCAAGACAAGACAAGACAATTGTGTTTGATTTGTTTTTAAATTAATTAAGAAGATAAGACAAAACAAGACAAGACATGACATGACAAGACATGACAAGACAAGACATTTTTTTTCTTTGTTTCTAAACTAATAAAGAATAGAAGACAAGACAAGACAAGACAAGACATTTTTTTTATTTGTTTCTAAACTAATTAAGAAGAGAAGACAAGACAAGGCAATTGTGTTTGATTTGTTTTTAAATTAATTAAGAAGATAAGACAAAACAAGACAAGACATGGCATGACAAGACAAAACAAGACAAGACATTTTTTTTATTTGTTTCTAAACTAATTAAGAATAGAAGACAAGACAAGACAAGACAAGACAAGACAAGACAAGACAAGACAAGACAAGACAAGACAAGACAAGACAAGACAAGACAAGACAAGACAAGACAAGACAAGACAAGAAAGACAAGACAAGACAAGACAAGACAAGACAAGACAAGACACGAAAAGATACAACAAGACAAGACATGACAAGACAAGACAAGACAAGACAAGATAAGACAATTGTGTTTGATTTGTTTTTAAATTAATTAAGATGATAAGACAAAACAAAATAAGACAAGACAAGACAAGGCAAGACAAGACAAGACAAGACATTTATTTTATTTGTTTCTAAACTAATTAAGAAGAGAAGACAAGACAAGGCAAGACAAGACATGACAAGACATTTATTTTATTTGTTTCTAAACTAATTAAGAAGAGAAGACAAGACAAGGCAAGACAAGACATGACATGACAAGACAAAACAAGACAAGACATTTTTTTTATTTGACAAGACAAGACAAGACAAGACAAGACAAGACAAGACAAGACAAGACAAGACAAGACAAGACAAGACTAGACAAGACAAGACAAGACATGACAAGACAAAACAAGACAAAACAAGACAAGACAAGACAATTCTGTTTGATTTGTTTTTAAATTAATTAAAAAGATAAGACAAGGCAAGGCTAGACAGAAAAAGGCAAAACAAGACAAGACAATTGTGTTTGATGTGTCTTTAAATTAATTAAGAAGATAAGACAAAACAAGACAAGACATGACATGACAAGACATGACAAGACAAAAAAGACAAGACATTTTTTTTATTTGTTTCTAAACTAATTAAGAATAGAAGACAAGACAAGACAAGACAAGATACAACAAGACAAGACATGACAAGACAAGACAAGACAAGAAGAGACAAGATAAGACAAGACAAGACAATTCTGTTTGATTTGTTTTTAAATTAATTAAAAAGATAAGACAAGACAAGGCTAGACAGGAAAAGGCAAGACAAGACAAGACAATTGTGTTTGATTTGTTTTTAAATTAATTAAGAAGATAAGACAAAACAAGACAAGACATGACATGACAAGACATGACAAGACAAGACATTTTTTTTATTTGTTTCTAAACTAATAAAGAATAGAAGACAAGACAAGGCAAGACATGACAAGACAAGACAAGACAAGACAAGAATATACAAGATAAGACAAGTTAAGAGAAGACAAGACAATTGTGTTTGATTTGTTTTTAAATTAATTAAGATGATAAAACAAAACAAAATAAGACAAGACAAGACAAGACAAGACATTTATTTTATTTGTTTCTCAACTAATTAAGAAGAGAAGACAAGACAAGGCAAGACAAGACATGACAAGACAAAACAAGACAAGACAAGACAATTGTGTTTGATTTGTTTTTAAATTAATTAAGCAGATAAGACAAGACAAGACAAGACAAGACAAGACAATTGTGTTTGATTTGTTTTTAAATTAATTAAGAAGAGAAGACAAGACAAGACAAGACAAGACATTTTTTTTATTTGTTTCTAAACTAATTAAGAAGAGAAGACAAGACAAGGCAAGACAAGACATGACAAGACAAAACAAGACAAGACAAGACAAGGCAATTGTGTTTGATTTGTTTTTAAATTAATTAAGAAGATAAGACAAAACAAGACAAGACATGTCATGACAAGACAAAACAAGACAAGACATTTTTTTTATTTGTTTCTAAACTAATTAAGAATAGAAGACAAGACAAGACAAGGCAAGACAAGACAAGACAAGACAAGACAAGACAAGACAAGACAAGACAAGACAAGACAAGACAAGACAAGACAAGACAAGACAAGACAAGACAAGACAAGACAAGACAAGACAAGACAAGACAAGACAAGACAAGACAAGACAAGACAAGACAAGACAAGACAAGACAAGACAAGACAAGACAAGACAAGACAAGACAAGACAAGACAAGACAAGACAAGACAAGACAAGACAAGACAAGACAAGACAAGACAAGACAAGACAAGACAAGACAAGACAAGACAAGACAAGACAAGACAAGACAAGACAAGACAAGACAAGACAAGACAAGACAAGACAAGACAAGACAAGACAAGACAAGACAAGACAAGACAAGACAAGACAAGACAAGACAAGACAAGACAAGACAAGACAAGACAAGACAAGACAAGACAAGACAAGACAAGACAAGACAAGACAAGACAAGACAAGACAAGACAAGACAAGACAAGACAAGACAAGACAAGACAAGACAAGACAAGACAAGACAAGACAAGACAAGACAAGACAAGACAAGACAAGACAAGACAAGACAAGACAAGACAAGACAAGACAAGACAAGACAAGACAAGACAAGACAAGACAAGACAAGACAAGACAAGACAAGACAAGACAAGACAAGACAAGACAAGACAAGACAAGACAAGACAAGACAAGACAAGACAAGACAAGACAAGACAAGACAAGACAAGACAAGACAAGACAAGACAAGACAAGACAAGACAAGACAAGACAAGACAAGACAAGACAAGACAAGACAAGACAAGACAAGACAAGACAAGACAAGACAAGACAAGACAAGACAAGACAAGACAAGACAAGACAAGACAAGACAAGACAAGACAAGACAAGACAAGACAAGACAAGACAAGACAAGACAAGACAAGACAAGACAAGACAAGACAAGACAAGACAAGACAAGACAAGACAAGACAAGACAAGACAAGACAACGTTGTTTGATGCTTGCCTGTTTGCCTGTCGCCTATGTCGCACAATTTCTACAGATGCGTTGCAGGTGTTGTTAGGTGCGCCTCCTCTTGACCTGATTGTTATACAGCGTGCTGTTGCATTTAGGTTAAGAAGAGGCTTAAGTGTCTCATTGCTGTCAAATTGGGTTTCTGATAAGGATGTTGCGAGGGAGGGCTATCTAAGGAGCAAAAGGCTTCTATAGTAGTTAGGAGTAGGTGGCAAGACCGTTGGGACAATAGCCCTAACGGTCGGGTGACCTACGAGTACATTCGGGATGTTAGGTTTGTAGAGGAAAACCCAGACTTCAGATTCTGTATGAGTCTGGGTTTCTTGCTTACCGGGCATGGACCTTTGAATGCATTTTTGCATTAAAGGAACCTTTCCGGAAGTCCGGAGTGTACATGTGGGGCACACTCTGAGGACTGAATGCATATCATAGCGGAATGTCTGATGTACTCGGACATTAGGGATCTTGGGGATATGGGGATTAGCTGGACTGATGGACAGCTAGATGTTAGTGGTGTGCTCTCGGATAGTCCGAATGCCGAACATTTAGGGTCGTTTAATAGGTTTGCACGTGTTTTGTTCAGTCGGCGTAGGCAATTAGTTGAAAATCGGGTGGAGGAGGTATAATTTTTATACCATCAACTTAAATGGTCACCAGTCCAGAGCAGTATGGAAGCTCAACTGGTAGTTGTTTCAACTACGAGGTCTGACCGGAGACTTAATTCTGGTACCACGGGGAGTAGGAGCCCTTGGAGTTCGCTCCAACCTACTCGTGCGGACTGGCCCCTGGGGGAGTATCGTGGTGGTTGTGGTTTAATACCCGAATGCGGGGAGAGTGATATTTGTTACTCAATGTGGAGTTGCATTGCAACCGGGTGCCGGACCCAAAGTACGGCAGAGGTTTTAGATAGGCCTCGAACCTCACCAAGGTGGTTAGTGTGTCCATTCCACACGCCAATTGGTACTGAATATATATATATATATTTGGCGTATGAACCGCTTTAAGCGATTATAGCCGAATCCACCAGAGCGCGCCACTCATTCCTCCTTTTTGCTTTTTGGCGCCAACTGGAAACACCAAGTGAAGCCAGGTCACTTTGCACTTGGTCTTTCCACCGGAGTGGAGGTCGTCCTCTTCCGCGGCTTCCTCCAGCGGGTACTGCATCGAATACTTTCAGAGCTGGAGTGTTTTCTTCCATCCGTACAACATGACCTAGCCAGCGTAGCCGCTGTCTTTTTATTCGCTGAACTATGTCAATGTCGTCGTATAAATCGTACAGCTCATCGTTCCATCGTACTAAATAATGCATTGCATTTTTCGGGGCGCTGATCATCGCATTGATTTGATCCGCTGTGCTTTTGAGCACCGTGAGGTAAGGCCGTCGTCGGCAGGTACTCACGTTAATATTGGCTTTAGATGTCTCTCTAATTCATTCGACTGTAGAATTTCAGATTGTTCAGACGTGTTTTCGTTTCTGTGCGTTTTCTGTGTCGTGAATTTTTTTTGTGAATTGGTGTTTTTTGTGTGGGAGCCCTCAGCATTGGATGTAAGTACATTAATTTTAAGTATTTGTGTATTAGTTTGTGATTTGTGGTAGTTTTTTAGCGCATTTGCATACATATTTACGCATTAGTATATTAATATATACGTGTGTGTATATATGTGTGTTTTTCATAAAAAATTTTCATTTTCAATATATGTTCGATTGTATGTGTAGATAAAGTTTCTCAGTACGTGTATACTTTTTCTGTAGTTGGCTTTGTGTATTTTCACATTACTGCAAGTGTTTGAATATATATACAATTGTATGTATATTTTCTCATTTATTAGTTTGTGTGTGCATATCATAGCTGGCTTTTGAAAATTTTTACATTGCGGCAGGTGTTTATTTATATACGTGTAGTTGAGTGTATTTTTGGAAATTTGAATTTGTTTTTGTGAAAAGAGCAAGTGTTTTTTGTGTGACGTAATTTGTTTTTCGTTTGTTGTTTTTTTGAGCACAATTGTTTTTTGAGCACATGTGTTTTCGTGCACAGGTGTTTTTGAGCATAGGTGTTTTCGAGCACAGGTGTTTTTGAGCACAGGTGTTTTCGAGCACAGGTGTTTTCGAGCACAGGTGTTTTCGAGCACAGTAGTTTTTGTGTGTAGGCGCGTGTTAGGTAGTACCTTTTGGGGTTTACGTGGTTTACCCACATTGTTAGCGTGGGTGCTGACTCTCATAGTCTCAGTGTTTTCTGTGTTTGTTGTTTTTCTGCTTTTTGGTTTTTCTGCCAGTGCGTGTTGTGTTGAGTGTCTGGTACTGAGTTGCCACTTGTTTCCGGGGGGATTGGGCAGGTTTTGCTCAAAGGGTACCGGTGTCTGTCCGAGTGTTGAAGGTGCTGATTTTTGTTTAGACTGCGTTCGTAGCTGTTAACCTTAGACCTACAGTGCGATTTGGTTCAGCTCCACATCGGTTGGCTTGGAGCCGTTACGGGGACTTTGTTCTGTCCGGCGGTTTATTGGGTGACCAGTTCCAGACCGTCGGCTGGAGTTGTGGGTTGTGCCCTTGCGATATCGCAATAATCGACTGCTTAGGTGGTAGCAGCTACTGGACGATTCTATTCTTATATTTAGTTCCTTCAGTGCGTTCAGTCACACGTGTCTTGAGAGCAGCTGTTCCAAGTCTTGTCTGGTCGAGTGGCTTCTGTGCCAGTGTTTTGCCGGCGGATCAGCCTGCCTGGTGAAAGGCCGGAAGTAGAAATGCTTCCCTCACGGAGGAGAAGGGCTAAGCACCCTGCTGGGAATGAGGGGAAAGAGCTAGCGTTAGCAGTGGAGACCTCGTCGGCTGATGAAGGTACTGGACCTTCGGTTGGGTCCCCGCCGCGTAGGAAGGTTAGGATAGGATCGCCATCGTTGGTGATGTTAGGGGATGGGAGTAGTTGTGCTGATATGGGTGACACCGCTGAAGAAGTGGTTGTCCACCCTATTGTTAGCAAGCGTGGAGGTGTAGTAAGGATTAAGGGGAAGAAGCGCATTAAGGGTACTTCTGCAAAGGAGTGTCCTGTTAGCGCTGTTAAGGAGGGTGGAGAAAATGGTGGTGTGGTTGGGGGAGGCGCTATCAGCCATGTTGCTGCCATGAAGGCAGTGACGGCGGAATTAAACGCATTGGTGTTTGGGGTTGAAGACTTTGAGGTCACTACTGCGAAGGGGCTGATGGAGCTTGCCTCGAAGTACGAGGCGCTTCTGATGACGGTAGTAACCGAGAATGCCCATTTTCGCGGTCAGGTTGACGCTCTCAGGGGGGGTTGTGGGGGATCTATTCCCCAATCGAAGAGGTCGGTTGTGGGTTTGGCTCCGGCTGAGTCGGTGCGTGCGCCTCCAGCGCCAGTGTTGGAGGCGATTGCTCCGGCATTGCCGAAGCCGGTTGAGACTTGGTCGGTGGTGGTGAGAAGCAAGGCCCCGACCACCTCCTCTAAGGAGGTGATTAAGAAGGTCGTGAAGGAGGTGGGACCTTCCCTCGGAGTGCGTGTACACGAGGTGAAGCCGATTAAGGGTGGTGGGGTGGTTATTCGCACCCCCTCTGTTTTAGAGAGGGAAAAGGTGGCGAATAATGCCAAGTTCGGGGAGGTGGGGTTGGATGTGAGTGTGAACCGGAAGTTGGGTCCGCGGGTTGTGGTTCAGGGGGTTCACACCGAAATCTCCCATGATGACTTCATGGAGGAGCTCTTTCGGTTGAACCTTCAGGACATAAGCCCTGAGGCACGAAAGTCAGATGTGCGGATGGTCAGTCGGCCCTGGAAGGTGGCTGCTGATGGTAGCACCAACGTTGTCCTTGAGGGGTCGGACAAATTAATGTCCGCCCTTTTGGAGGCGGGAAGGTGCTACATAAAGTGGTTCTCCTTCAGGGTTCGACCGGATAGCCCAGTTGCTGGCTGCTTCCGGTGTATGGGTTTTGACCATAGAGTGGCTGAGTGTAGGGCCAAATCAGATGTTTGTAGGCGGTGCGGTCAAGAAGGACATAGAGCTGCCGGTTGTGGTAATGCCCCTCATTGTCGCAACTGTGCATTTAAGGGTAGGCCAGCTGGGCATCTTATGATATCAGCTGTTTGCCCGATTTACTGTGGCGTTGTTGAGCGTGCCCTCTCCAGACACTGATGGGGGGGGTTTTTCAGCTTAATTGTCAGGGGTCGTATGCCGTTATGTGTGAGTTGGGGGGTTGTATGATTGAGGGGGGGTGTGGCATTGCCTTACTTCAGGAGCCTTACGCCACCAATGGTGTGGTTCGGGGTCTTCCTGGAGGTTTTAGGGTCTTTACGGACCTTGGGGTTAATGCTGCAATAGTTGTGAATGATTCCGGCTACGATTGTGTAGTCTTGGATTCGTCACAACAGGGGGTGTGTGTGTCTATAGAGGGGGGTTCGGTAGAATGATTGTTGCTAGTTTGTATTGCAAATTTAGCGAGCCCCTAGAGCCCTACCTGGGCTATATGGATAAGTTACTACTTCTGGCGAGTGGTAGCCCATTAGTCCTAGGGTTGGATGCGAATGCCTCGTCCTCGATGTGGTTTAGTAAGGTATCCAGACATTCGTCTGGATATCAAAGCCACGTTCGAGGCGAGGTAATGAATGAATGGGTGTTGGCTAAGGGCCTTCACATTCTGAATGAGCCGAGTGAGTGGTATACGTTTGATGGGCATAGGGGTGTGAGTGATATTGACGTGACGCTTATGAATGAGGCAGCAAGTAGAGTGTTTGATTTTAAGTGGGAGGTTAGAGGAGGGTGGGGTCTGAGTGATCATAATTTGATCCAAATTGTGGTTGCTCCTCGTTCCCCTCCTGTGGTATGTGTGAGTCCATTGCGGCGATGGCGTACCTCTGGTATTGACTGGAACCGATATGGACAGAGTGTAAGGGAAGCGGTGTTAGAAATACCGCTTAGAGTGTTTGATGATCTGGAGGTGGATGAGCAAATTGCTCGGCTGTGTGAGTTGGTGTGGGGTGTGAATGACAGATTGTTCAGGAAGTGTGGAAGTTTTAGGGTTAGAAAAATTAAGTGGTGGACGCATGAGTTAACCTTGAAGAGGAGGACTGTCCGGCGGTTGAGACGAAAGTTTCAACGTGCTCGGCGGTTCAATTCTGATAGGCTGTCCCAGATTAGGTATGATTTTAGTTGTGCGATGAATGAATATAAAGATATGATTGTGAAAATTAAAGAAGAAGAGTGGAGGAGTTTTGTGAATGACAATAGGGATGACCCCTGGGGTCAGGTCTATAAGATCTGCAGGGGTCGTAAGAGGGAGGATATCACCTCTCTTCGTGTTGGTGACACTGTGTTATCAACGTGGAGAGAGTGTGCTGGGGTTCTGTTAGGAGCGTTCTTTCCCAGGGCTGAGGTTCAGGCACCCCATGCACATGAGGTACCTGTTCCCCCATTAGATAATGGGGAGCTGGGATATGCCTTTGGCCTGGTCAGGTCTAAACGGTCTCCAGGTTTTGATGGTCTGAACGGAGAGATGTGCAAATGCTTGTGGAAGTTCATTCCGAAATACTTGGAGGTCATTTATGATAAGTGCATTTGTGAGGGATATTTTCCACGTGAGTGGAAAAGTGCTAGGGTTGTTCCTCTCCTGAAGTCTCCTGATAAGATCAGGAGTGATCCTCGTTCTTATCGGGGCATCAGTCTCCTTCCAGTGCTTGGAAAATTAATGGAAAGAGTTATGGTGGAACGGCTTCAGGAGCTAACGCGGGATTTGAGGTCGAATAGGCAGTATGGGTTCAGGAAAGGACGCAGTGTAGAAGATGCCTGGATGTATGTTCAGAATGCTGTGAGGGAGAATACCAACAAATATGTCCTTGGCATATTTGTTGACTTCAAGGGGGCGTTTGATTACCTAATCTGGGATCGAGTGATTCAACGGCTAGAGGAACTTAACTGTTCGGAAATTAGTCTCTGGCGGAGCTTCTTTTCGGACAGGAAAGCCTCTATCGTTGGTATGAATGGGAGTGTGGAGATTGGAGTGGTTCGTGGCTGCCCGCAGGGATCCATCTGTGGTCCATATATTTGGAACCTCATGATGGACTCATTGCTTGGGCAGCTCGAACCACTCTGCAGGTGTTGTGCGTATGCGGATGACCTACTTCTTTTGGTCGAAGGCTGTTCGAGGTCTGAGATTGAAAGGGTAGGAGGGCAATAGTTGGAGATTGCTCATAATTGGGGTGTGGGTGTGGGGGTTGACATATCGATGGATAAAACGGTGACAATGCTCTTAAAGGGTAGACTGTCACCGGGGCGTCCACCGGTTGTCCGTGTGAATGGGGTCAGCATCAGGTATGTGACGCAAGTCAAATATCTGGGGTTGACCATGAGTGAAAGAATGTGTTTTACTCCACACTTAGTGAATGTGAAGCGGCGTCTGCAGGCGATTGTTGGTAGTGTCAGGCGCGTTTTACGGAGTGATTGGGGTCTCGGGCGTCGTGCTGTTCGCTCCATATATCGAGGTTTGTTTGTGGCCTGTGCCACTTATGGATCTCCTATATGGATGGTGGCTACGATGGTTTCGGGTCGTCGAAAACTTCTTTCTATACAGCGTTGCATGATGCTTGCCTGTTTGCCTGTATGTCGCACCGTTTCTACGGATGCGTTGCAGGTTTTATTGGGTGTGCCCCCTCTTGACCTGATTGTTTTACAGCGTGCTGTTTCTTTCAGGTTGAGGAGGGGTTTGAGTGTGTTATTGCTGCGGAATGAATGGATTTCTGACGATGATGTGGAGAGGTTGGGATATCTAGGAAGCAAGAGGCTTCTAGATGACAGGGTTAGGAGTAGGTGGCAAGACCGTTGGGATAATAGTCCTAACGGTCGTGTGACTTATGAGTACATTCGGGATGTTGGGTTTGTTGGGGAAAACCCAGATTTCAGATTCTGTCTGAGTCTGGGTTTCCTACTTACGGGGCATGGGCCTTTGAATGCTTTTTTGCATCAGAGGCACCTCTCTGATGGAATGGAATGTATGTGTGGGGCGCGTATTGAGGATTGGGTGCATGTTGTTGCTGAATGCCCGATGTACTCGGACATTAGGGGCCTTGGGGGTATGGGGATTAGTTGGACTGATGGACGGTTAGATGTTAGTGGTGTGATCTTAATTCTGGTACCACGGGGAGTAGGAGCCCTTGGAGTTCGCTCCAACCTACTCGTGCGGACTGGCCCCTCGGGGAGTATCGTGGTGGTTGTGGTTTAATACCCGAATGCGTGGAGAGTGATATTTGTCACTCAATGTGGAGTTGCATTGCAACCGGGTGCCGGACCCAAAGTACGGCAGTGGTTTTAGATAGGCCTCGAACCTCACCAAGGTGGTTAGTGTGTCCATTCCACACGCCAATTGGTACTGAATAATGCATTGCATTTTTCGGGGCGCTGATCATCGCATTGATTTGATCCGCTGTGCTTTTGAGCACCGTGAGGTAAGGCCGTCGTCGGCAGGTACTCACGTTAATATTGGCTTTTGATGATGGGGAGTTGGGATATGTCTTTAGCCTGGTTAGGTCTAAACGGTCCCCAGGTCTTGATGGTTTGAACGGAGAGATGTGCAAATGCTTGTGGAAGTTCATTCCGGAATACTTGGAGGTCATTTACGATAAGTGCATTTGTGAGGGATATTTTCCACGTGAGTGGAAAAGTGCTAGGGTTGTTCCTCTCCTGAAGTCACCTGATAAGATTAGGAGTGATCCACGATCTTATCGGGACATCAGTCTTTTTCCAGTGCTTGGTAAAGTACTGGAGAGAGTTATGGTGGAAAGGCTTCAGGAACTAACGCGGGATTTGAGGTCGGATAAGCAGAATGGTTTTAGGAAGGGACGTAGCGTAGAGGACGCCTGGATGTATGTTCAGCGTGCTGTCCGGGAGAATGCCAACATATATGTCCTTGATATATTTGTCGATTTCAAGGGGGCATTTGATTACCTAATCTTAGATCGCGTGATACAACGGTTAGAGGAACTGGGCTGTCCGGAAATTAGTCTCTGGCAGAGCTACTTTTCGGACAGAAAAGCCTCTATCGTTGGAATGAATGGTAGCGTGGATATTGGGGTAGAACGGGGCTGCCCACAGGGATCCATCTGTGGTCCATATATTTGGAACCTAATGATGGACTCTCTGCTTGGCCAGCTTGAAATACTTTGTGGTTGTTGTGCATATGCAGACGACCTCCTTCTCTTAGTTGAAGGTAGTTCGAGGTCTGAGATTGAAAGGGTAGGAGGGCAATAGTTGGAGATTGCTCATAATTGGGGTGTGGGTGTGGGGGTTGACATATCGATGGATAAAACGGTGACAATGCTCTTAAAGGGTAGACTGTCACCGGGGCGTCCACCGGTTGTCCGTGTGAATGGGGTCAGCATCAGGTATGTGACGCAAGTCAAATATCTGGGATTGACCATCGGTGAAAGGATGTGTTTCACTCCACACTTAGTGAATGTGAAGCGGCGGCTGCAGGCGATTGTTGGTAGTGTCAGGCGCGTTTTACGGAGTGATTGGGGTCTCGGGCGTCGTGCTGTTCGCTCCATATATCGAGGTTTGTTTGTGGCCTGTGCCACTTATGGATCTCCTATATGGTGGAAGGTGGCTACGATGGTTTCGGGTCGTCGAAAACTTCTTTCTATACAGCGTTGCATGATGCTTGCCTGTTTGCCTGTATGTCGCACCGTTTCTACGGATGCGTTGCAGGTTTTATTGGGTGTGCCCCCTCTTGACCTGATTGTTTTACAGCGTGCTGTTTCTTTCAGGTTGAGGAGGGGTTCGAGTGTGTTATTGCTGCGGAATGAATGGATTTCTGACGATGATGTGGAGAGGTTGGGATATCTAGGAAGCAAGAGGCTTCTAGATGACAGGGTTAGGAGTAGGTGGCAAGACCGTTGGGATAATAGTCCTAACGGTCGTGTGACTTATGAGTACATTCGGGATGTTGGGTTTGTTGGGGAAAACCCAGATTTCAGATGCTGTCTGAGTCTGGGTTTCCTACTTACGGGGCATGGGCCTTTGAATGCTTTTTTGCATCAGAGGCACCTCTCTGATGGAATGGAATGTATGTGTGGGGCGCGTGATGAGGATTGGGTGCATGTTGTTGCTGAATGCCCGATGTACTCGGACATTAGGGGCCTTGGGGGTATGCTGATTAGTTGGACTGATGGACGGTTAGATGTTAGTGGTGTGATCTCCACTAGTTGGGATGCCGAACGATTAGAATTATTTGGTGTGTTTGCGCGTGAGGTTTTTAAGCGGCGAAGACAATTAGCTGGAAACTAAGTATAGTTTCTTTGTGTGAATGGTGTGTGTATTGTGTGTGTATTGGATATGAGAATGGGGTCCAACCCCTGGTCACCAGTCCAGAGCAGTATGGAAGCTCAACTGGTAGTAGTTTCAACTACGAGGTCTGACCGGAGACTTAATTCTGGTACCACGGGGAGTAGGAGCCCTTGGAGTTCGCTCCACCCTACTCGTGCGGACTGGCCCCTCGGGGAGTATCGTGGTGGTTGTGGTTTAATACCCGAATGCGGGGAGAGTGATATTTGTCACTCAATGTGGAGTTGCATTGCAACCGGGTGCCGGACCCAAAGTACGGCAGAGGTTTTAGATAGGCCTCGAACCTCACCAAGGTGGTTAGTGTGTCCATTCCACACGCCAATTGGTACTGAATAATGCATTACATTTTTCGGGGCGCTGATTATCGCATTGATTTGATCCGCTGTGCTTTTGAGCACCGTGAGGTAAGGCCGTCGTCGGCAGGTACTCACGTTAATATTGGCTTTTGATGATGGGGAGTTGGGATATGCCTTTAGCCTGGTTAGGTCTAAACGGTCCCCAGGTCTTGATGGTTTGAACGGAGAGATGTGCAAATGCTTGTGGAAGTTCATTCCGGAATACTTGGAGGTCATTTACGATAAGTGCATTTGTGAGGGATATTTTCCACGTGAGTGGAAAAGTGCTAGGGTTGTTCCTCTCCTGAAGTCACCTGATAAGATTAGGAGTGATCCACGATCTTATCGGGACATCAGTCTTTTTCCAGTGCTTGGTAAAGTACTGGAGAGAGTTATGGTGGAAAGGCTTCAGGAACTAACGCGGGATTTGAGGTCGGATAGGCAGAATGGTTTTAGGAAGGGACGTAGCGTAGAGGACGCCTGGATGTATGTTCAGCGTGCTGTCCGGGAGAATGCCAACAAATATGTCCTTGGCATATTTGTCGATTTCAAGGGGGCATTTGATTACCTAATCTGGGATCGCGTGATACAACGGTTAGAGGAACTGGGCTGTCCGGAAATTAGTCTCTGGCAGAGCTACTTTTCGGACAGAAAAGCCTCTATAATATATAAATGAGAGCAAAAAAATTTATTCCTGGTTTGCTACAGTTGGTTTAAATAGAAATAATTTTGTTAATAATGAAATGTTATTAACTGAGATTATTCTTCTATACCTAACATAATGTAGTCGTTTTTTTTTAATTTAACTTTTTTTTGGGGTTTGTTCTTCTATTCACATAAAACATATGTGGGTAAAGAATAAAATTCAATAAAGTTAAATATTTATATTATTACGCATATATGAAATAAAATGAAAAATAATTGAATTGAAATTATTAATTTCAAATCAAAAGAAAAACGTATATACTCTTAAAAAAAGATATACACTATATGCATTGAAATAAAGTAAAATGTATAAAAAATGATATTATTTGAAAGTTTAATAAATACAAGACAACATCGTCCTTACATTATTATTTATATTATATATGTATAGAGAACGAAAATTCTTTCTCACGATAAGATACAATCTCAAAGTCCGAATAAGACCGCAATAAATAATACAATAATATGAAATTAAATGAAATGAAGTGAATTTTTTAATCATTCGTAGTAAAAGAAATTTCATAATTATTTATTGTCGCGATTTCGTTCTTCTTTGCATTTTGTATATGTCGTGTACTTAATTTTCAAATATTGAAAATATCATGCATGTCTAAGTACAAACAAATTAAAAGTGAAACCGCAAAAGGCTCATTATATCAATTATGGTTCCATAGATCGTTAACAGTTACTTGGATAACTGTGGTAATTCTAGAGCTAATACATGCAAAATAAACACGGACCTTTTGGAACGTGTGCTTTTATTAGGCTAAAACCAAGCGATCGTAAGATCGTTATATTGGTTGCACTCTAGATAACTTGTAGATCGTATGGTCTCGTACCGACGACAGATCTTTTAAATGTCTGCCTTATCAACTTTTGATGGTAGTATCTAGGACTACCATGGTTGGGGTACGGGGAATCAGGGTTCGATTCCGGAGAGGGAGCCTGAGAAACGGCTACCACATCTAAGGAAGGCAGCAGGCGCGTAAATTACCCACTCCCAGTTCGGGGAGGTAGTGACGAAAAATAACAATACAGGACTCATATCCGAGGCCCTGTAATTGGAATGAGTACACTTTAAATCCTTTAACAAGGACCTATTGGAGGGCAAGTCTGGTGCCAGCAGCCGCGGTAATTCTAGCTCCAATAGCGTATATTAAAGTTGTTGCGGTTAAAACGTTCGTAGTTGAATTTGTGCTTCATACGGGTAGTACAGCTATAATTGTGGTATGTACATTACCTTATGTATGCAAGCGTATTACCGGTGGAGTTCTTATATGTAATTAATACAATGTATTTTTTATATATTCCTCCTATTTAAACCTGCTTCAGTGCTCTTCATCGAGTGTTGTTGTGGGCCGGTACAATTACTTTGAACAAATTAGAGTGCTTAAAGCAGGCTCCAAATGCCTGAATATTTTGTGCATGGAATAATGAAATAAGACCTCTGTTCTACTTTCATTGGTTTTTAGATCAAGAGGTAATGATTAATAAAAGCAGTTTGGGGGCATTAGTATTACGACGCGAGAGGTGAAATTCTTGGACCGTCGTAAGACTAACTTAAGCGAAAGCATTTGCCAAAGATGTTTTCATTAATCAAGAACGAAAGTTAGAGGTTCGAAGGCGATCAGATACCGCCCTAGTTCTAACCATAAACGATGCCAGCTAGCAATTGGGTGTAGCTACTACTATGGCTCTCTCAGTCGCTTCCCGGGAAACCAAAGCTTTTGGGCTCCGGGGGAAGTATGGTTGCAAAGCTGAAACTTAAAGGAATTGACGGAAGGGCACCACCAGGAGTGGAGCCTGCGGCTTAATTTGACTCAACACGGGAAAACTTACCAGGTCCGAACATAAGCGTGTAAGACAGATTGATAGCTCTTTCTCGAATCTATGGGTGGTGGTGCATGGCCGTTCTTAGTTCGTGGAATGATTTGTCTGGTTAATTCCGATAACGAACGAGACTCAAATATATTAAATAGATGGTTTCAGGATTATAGTGTTGAAGCTTATATAGCCTTCATTCATGAGTTCATCTTGAATGTGCAAGTGTTTGAATGTGTTTATATAAGTGGAGCCGTACCTGTTAGTTTGTCCCATTATAAGGAGCTTCTTAAATGGACAAATGGACAAATTGCGTCTAGCAGTAACGAGATTGAGCAATAACAGGTCTGTGATGCCCTTAGATGTCCTGGGCTGCACGCGCGCTACAATGAAAGTATCAAAGTGTATTTCCTAGACCGAGAGGTCCGGGTAAACCGCTGAACCACTTTCATGCTTGGGATTGTGAACTGAAACTGTTCACATGAACTTGGAATTCCCAGTAAGTGTGAGTCATTAACTCGCATTGATTACGTCCCTGCCCTTTGTACACACCGCCCGTCGCTACTACCGATTGAATTATTTAGTGAGGTCTCCGGACGTGATCACTGTGACGCCTTGTGTTTCACGGTTGTTTCGCAAAAGTTGACCGAACTTGATTATTTAGAGGAAGTAAAAGTCGTAACAAGGTTTCCGTAGGTGAACCTGCGGAAGGATCATTACTGTGTTCCTATCCGTAAATATTATAAAAAAACAAACAAACAAAAAAAGAATAAAAAAGAAAAATTATTTTCTTTTTTTCTTTTCATTCATTTATTCGAATGTTTTTCTTTTCTTTCTTTTTTTTACTCGTTGTATTGTAGTATAATGAAAATTATATCGCATACATTGTATTTGAACGCAACAAACCTTTAAACATATATAGTTGTACTTATTATTTATGAAAATAATATAAATGATAAGTTAATTTGCACTCATTAACGTGTAATTCCTTAAAAATTTATAGAAATTAAATAAAATGTAATAAAAAAGGAATTACTGTTTTTGTTGGACTAAGACATGCGCAACTTGTAAATGTTTGGGTTGAAAATTACAATTTATTGAAAGATGTTTTAAAATAATTTATATAATATACGAAAACGAAATGTAATATAGTTGTTATTCTTTCAATAAATTAAAAACTCTTGACGTTAAATTAAAATAAACAAAAAATTATCACTCTAAGCGGTGGATCACTCGGCTCATGGGTCGATGAAGAACGCAGCTAACTGTGCGTCATCGTGTGAACTGCAGGACACATGAACATCGACATATTGAACGCATATTGCAGTCCATGCTGTTATGTACTTTAATTAATTTTAAAGTGCTGCTTGGACTACATATGGTTGAGGGTTGTAAGACTATGTTAAATTAGTTGCTTATTCTTTTAGTCAATTAAAAGAATTTAAGCACATGGTATATTACTGGATTGTATTTTTCAATCCATAATATTAATAGCATAAAAAGAAATATAGAAAATATATTCTTGAACACCTCATATTTGAACGAAATTTTATAATAAATAAGAATCTTAGTATTCCCAAAAACAATAAAATTTCAATATTATTTCAAATAATATATACATTTAGAGGAACGTCTAGCATAAAATGTTATTTTATTCTAGGATTGCCTTAAATGTAAAAAAGCAAGAAAATAATATTGTTGTTATAATGAAGTAGTACGGGATGAAAAGATTGAATATTTATTATTAAGAAAATTATTGGTGTTAAGAAATAATTATGTATGTTTCTTTAAAATAGCAAAAAGCTAAAATATAAAATAAATATAAATATTTTTATACAACCTCAACTCATATGGGACTACCCCCTGAATTTAAGCATATTAATGAGGGGAGGAAAAGAAACTAACAAGGATTTTCTTAGTAGCGGCGAGCGAAAAGAAAATAGTTCAGCACTAAGTCACTTTGTATATATGGCAAATGTGAGAAGCAGTGTATGGAATATCTTAATATCTAGTATGAGAAATTAACGATTTAAGTCCTTCTTAAATGAGGCCATTTACCCATAGAGGGTGCCAGGCCCGTATAACGTTAATGATTACTAGAAAGATATTTCCAAAGAGTCGTGTTGCTTGATAGTGCAGCACTAAGTGGGTGGTAAACTCCATCTAAAACTAAATATAACCATGAGACCGATAGTAAACAAGTACCGTGAGGGAAAGTTGAAAAGAACTCTGAATTGAGAGTTAAATAGTACGTGAAACTGCTTAGAGGTTAAGCCCGATGAACCTGAATATCCATTATGAAAAATTCATCATTATAACTGTGATATTTATAATATTATAGTAATAGTGTGCATTTTTTTCATATATGGACATTGTAATCTATTAACATAATAAAATATTTATCAAAAGATCGTTGGTGTTAAGTTTATTCAAATTAATTTGCTTTTAGCTTATTAACATAGAATAAATACTGATGATTTGATAAAGTGTTGATAGATTTTACATATATAATGCTTAAATTCTTTTGAATTTTACAATAATATTATTATCATTGATTTTAATATTAATTGTATGCATTTGTATGATTAACAATGCGAAAGATTCAAGATACCTTCGGCACCCGTCTTGAAACACGGACCAAGGAGTCTAACATTGGTACTGAATAATGCATTGCATTTTTCGGGGCGCTGATCATCGCATTGATTTGATCCGCTGTGCTTTTGAGCACCGTGAGGTAAGGCCGTCGTCGGCAGGTACTCACGATAATATTGGCTTTTGATGATGGGGAGTTGGGATATGCCTTTAGCCTGGTTAGGTCTAAACGGTCCCCAGGTCTTGATGGTTTGAACGGAGAGATGTGCAAATGCTTGTGGAAGTTCATTCCGGAATACTTGGAGGTCATTTACGATAAGTGCATTTGTGAGGGATATTTTCCACGTGAGTGGAAAAGTGCTAGGGTTGTTCCTCTCCTGAAGTCACCTGATAAGATTAGGAGTGATCCACGATCTTATCGGGACATCAGTCTTTTTCCAGTACTTGGTAAAGTACTGGAGAGAGTTATGGTGGAAAGGCTTCAGGAACTAACGCGGGATTTGAGGTCGGATAGGCAGAATGGTTTTAGGAAGGGACGTAGCGTAGAGGACGCCTGGATGTATGTTCAGCGTGCTGTCCGGGAGAATGCCAACAAATATGTCCTTGGCATATTTGTCGATTTCAAGGGGGCATTTGATTACCTAATCTGGGATCGCGTGATACAACGGTTAGAGGAACTGGGCTGTCCGGAAATTAGTCTCTGGCAGAGCTACTTTTCGGACAGAAAAGCCTCTATCGTTGGACTGAATGGTAGCGTGGATATTGGGGTAGAACGGGGCGGCCCACAGGGATCCATCTGTGGTCCATATATTTGGAACCTAATGATGGACTCTCTGCTTGGCCAGCTTGAAATACTTTGTGGTTGTTGTGCATATGCAGACGACCTCCTTCTCTTAGTTGAAGGTAGTTCACGGCTGGAGTTAGAGCGAAAGGGTGAACGATTTTTAGAAATTGTTCACAATTGGGGTACAGGTGTGGGGGTTGAAATATCGGTTGACAAAACGGTGACAATGCTATTGAAAGGCATACTGTCATCGGCTCTCCACCGATTGTCCGAATGAATGGGGTCAATATCAGGTATGTGACGCAAGTCAAATATCTGGGATTGACCATCGGTGAAAGGATGTGTTTCACTCCTCACTTGGTTAGTGTGGAGGAGCGTCTGTTAGGAATTGTCTGCAAGGTCAAACGTGTGTTAAGGAGTGATTGGGGTCTCGGACGTCGTGCGGTTCGTACCATATATCGCGGCTTATTTGTGGCCTGTGCCGCATATGGAGCCGCTATATGGTGGGAATTAGCATCTAAGGCCCGGGGTCGCCAAAAACTTCTCTCCATACAACGTTGTTTGATGGTTGCCTGTTTGCCTGTATGTCGCACCACTTCTACAGATGCGTTACAGGTGTTGTTAGGTGCGCCTCCTCTTGACCTGATTGTTATACAGCGTGCTGTTGGATTTAGGTTAAGAAGAGGCTTAAGTGTCTCATTGCTCTAAGTGTATGAATTCATACAACTAAATAATTTTCATTTAAAATTAAAAAAAAAAAAAATAAATGTTAAGCTATTTTTGATGTTGTAATATTTCTTATAAGCATAATGCTCGTAGAAAATGATATAAATTACTTGTGTATATATGAATTTAAAACTTTTATATGGTTAAAAAGATTTTTTCCGTACGATTTCGGGTTGGTGAGGTGTACGTGGCAGAAAACATATATGTTGTATGAAACTTTGATATTAGTACTTGTATGAAAATTTTAATACTTGTATGAAATTGCATACTTAGTACTTATATGAAAATTTTTTTCATATAAATATAAAAGTATTTAAGTGTAATATATAAATGAGAGCAAAAAAATTTATTCCTGGTTTGCTACAGTTGGTTTAAATAGAAATAATTTTGTTAATAATGAAATGTTATTAACTGAGATTATTCTTCTATACCTAACATAATGTAGTCGTTTTTTTTTTTTAATTTAACTTTTTTTGGGGTTTGTTCTTCTATTCACATAAAACATATGTGGGTAAAGAATAAAATTCAATAAAGTTAAATACTTATATTATTACGCATATATGAAATAAAATGAAAAATAATTGAATTAAAATTATTAATTTCAAATCAAAAGAAAAACGTATATACTCTTAAAAAAAGATATATACACTATATGCATTGAAATAAAGTAAAATGTATAAAAAATGATATTATTTGAAAGTTTAATAAATACAAGACAACATCGTCCTTACATTATTATTTATATTATATATGTATAGAGAACGAAAATTTTTTCTCACGATAAGATACAATCTCAAAGTCCGAATAAGACCGCAATAAATAATACAATAACATGAAATTAAATGAAATGAAGTGAATTTTTTAATCATTCGTAGTAAAAGAAATTTCATAATTATTTATTGTCGCGATTTCGTTCTTCTTTGCATTTTGTATATGTCGTGTACTTAATTTTCAAATATTGAAAATAACATTATAAAAATTTATATAGTATAAAAAATATTATATAAATGAATAAAAAATATTATTCTGGTTGATCCTGCCAGTAGTTATATGCTTGTCTCAAAGATTAAGCCATGCATGTCTAAGTACAAACAAATTAAAAGTGAAACCGCAAAAGGCTCATTATAACAGTTATGGTTCCATAGATCGTTAACAGTTACTTGGATAACTGTGGTAATTCTAGAGCTAATACATGCAAAATAAACACGGACCTTTTGGAACGTGTGCTTTTATTAGGCTAAAACCAAGCGATCATAAGATCGTTATATTGGTTGAACTCTAGATAACTTGTAGATCGTATGGTCTCGTACCGACGACAGATCTTTCAAATGTCTGCCTTATCAACTTTTGATGGTAGTATCATATTCGATTCCGGAGAGGGAGCCTGAGAAACGGCTACCACATCTAAGGAAGGCAGCAGGCGCGTAAATTACCCACTCCCAGTTCGGGGAGGTAGTGACGAAAAATAACAATACAGGACTCATATCCGAGGCCCTGTAATTGGAATGAGTACACTTTAAATCCTTTAACAAGGACCTATTGGAGGGCAAGTCTGGTGCCAGCAGCCGCGGTAATTCTAGCTCCAATAGCGTATATTAAAGTTGTTGCGGTTAAAACGTTCGTAGTTGAATTTGTGCTTCATACGGGTAGTACAGCTATAATTGTGGTATGCACATTACCTTATGTATGCAAGCGTATTACCGGTGGAGTTCTTATATGTAATTAATACAATGTATTTTTTATATATTCCTCCTATTTAAACCTGCTTCAGTGCTCTTCATCGAGTGTTGTTGTGGGCCGGTACAATTACTTTGAACAAATTAGAGTGCTTAAAGCAGGCTCCAAATGCCTGAATATTTTGTGCATGGAATAATGAAATAAGACCTCTGTTCTACTTTCATTGGTTTTTAGATCAAGAGGTAACGATTAATAGAAGCACTTTGGGGGCATTAGTATTACGACGCGAGAGGTGAAATTCTTGGACCGTCGTAAGACTAACTTAAGCGAAAGCATTTGCCAAAGATGTTTTCATTAATCAAGAACGAAAGTTAGAGGTTCGAAGGCGATCAGATACCGCCCTAGTTCTAACCATAAACGATGCCAGCTAGCAATTGGGTGTAGCTACTACTATGGCTCTCTCAGTCGCTTCCTGGGAAACCAAAGCTTTTGGGCTCCGGGGGAAGTATGGTTGCAAAGCTGAAACTTAAAGGAATTGACGGAAGGGCACCACCAGGAGTAGAGCCTGCGGCTTAATTTGACTCAACACGGGAAAACTTACCAGGTCCGAACATAAGCGTGTAAGACAGATTGATAGCTCTTTCTCGAATCTATGGGTGGTGGTGCATGGCCGTTCTTAGTTCGTGGAATGATTTGTCTGGTTAATTCCGATAACGAACGAGACTCAAATATATTAAATAGATGGTTTCAGGATTATAGTGTTGAAGCTTATATAGCCTTCATTCATGAGTTCATCTTGAATGTGCAAGTGTTTGAATGTGTTTATATAAGTGGAGCCGTATCTGTTAGTTTGTCCCATTATAAGGAGCTTCTTAAATGGACAAATGGACAAATTGCGTCTAGCAGTAACGAGATTGAGCAATAACAGGTCTGTGATGCCCTTAGATGTCCTGGGCTGCACGCGCGCTACAATGAAAGTATCAAAGTGTATTTCCTAGACCGAGAGGTCCGGGTAAACCGCTGAACCACTTTCATGCTTGGGATTGTGAACTGAAACTGTTCACATGAACTTGGAATTCCCAGTAAGTGTGAGTCATTAACTCGCATTGATTACGTCCCTGCCCTTTGTACACACCGCCCGTCGCTACTACCGATTGAATTATTTAGTGAGGTCTCCGGACGTGATCACTGTGACGCCTTCTGTTTCACGATTGTTTCGCAAAAGTTGACCGAACTTGATTATTTAGAGGAAGGAAAAGTCGTAACAAGGTTTCCGTAGGTGAACCTGCGGAAGGATCATTATTGTGTTCCTATCCGTAAATATTATAAAAAAACAAAAAAACAAACAAACAAACAAACAAAAAAAGAATAAAAAAGAAAAATTATTTTCTTTTTTTCTTTTCATTCATTTATTTGAATGTTTTTCTTTTCTTTCTTTTTTTTTACTCCTTGTATTGTAGTATAATGAAAATTATATCGCATACATTGTATTTGAACGCAACAAACCTTTAAACATATATAGTTGTACTTATTATTTATGAAAATAATATAAATGATAAGTTAATTTGCACTCATTAACGTGTAATTCCTTAAAAATTTATAGAAATTAAATAAAATGTAATAAAAAAGGAATTACTGTTTTTGTTGGACTAAGACATGCGCAACTTGTAAATGTTTGGGTTGAAAATTACAATTTATTGAAAGATGTTTTAAAATAATTTATATAATATATGAAAACGAAATGTAATATAGTTGTTATTCTTTCAATAAATTAAAAACTCTTGACGTTAAATTAAAATAAACAAAAAATTATCACTCTAAGCGGTGGATCACTCGGCTCATGGGTCGATGAAGAACGCAGCTAACTGTGCGTCATCGTGTGAACTGCAGGACACATGAACATCGACATGTTGAACGCATATTGCAGTCCATGCTGTTATGTACTTTAATTAATTTTAAAGTGCTGCTTGGACTACATATGGTTGATGGTTGTAAGACTATGTTAAATTAGTTGCTTATTCTTTTAGTCAATTAAAAGAATTTAAGCACATGGTATATTACTGGATTGTATTTATCAATCCATAATATTAATAGCATAAAAAGAAATATAGAAAATATATTCTTGAACATCTCATATTTGAACGAAATTTTATAATAAATAAGAATCTTAGTATTCCCAAAAACAATAAAATTTCAATATTATTTCAAATAATATATACATTTAGAGGAACGTCTAGCATAAAATGTTATTTTATTCTAGGATTGCCTTAAATGTAAAAAAGCAAGAAAATAATATTGTTGTTATAATGAAGTAGTACGGGATGAAAAGATTGAATATTTATTATTAAGAAAATTATTGGTGTTAAGAAATAATTATGTATGTTTCTTTAAAATAGCAAAAAGCTAAAATATAAAATAAATATAAATATTTTTATACAACCTCAACTCATATGGGACTACCCCCTGAATTTAAGCATATTAATGAGGGGAGGAAAAGAAACTAACAAGGATTTTCTTAGTAGCGGCGAGCGAAAAGAAAATAGTTCAGCACTAAGTCACTTTGTATATATGGCAAATGTGAGAAGCAGTGTATGGAATATCTTAATATCTAGTATGAGAAATTAACGATTTAAGTCCTTCTTAAATGAGGCCATTTACCCATAGAGGGTGCCAGGCCCGTATAACGTTAATGATTACTAGAAAGATATTTCCAAAGAGTCGTGTTGCTTGATAGTGCAGCACTAAGTGGGTGGTAAACTCCATCTAAAACTAAATATAACCATGAGACCGATAGTAAACAAGTACCGTGAGGGAAAGTTGAAAAGAACTCTGAATAGAGAGTTAAATAGTACGTGAAACTGCTTAGAGGTTAAGCCCGATGAACCTGAATATCCATTATGAAAAATTCATCATTATAACTGTGATATTTATAATATTAAAGTAATAGTGTGCATTTTTTTCATATAAGGACATTGTATTCTATTAACATAATAAAATATTTATCAAAAGATCATTGGTGTTAAGTTTATTCAAATTAATTTGCTTTTAGCTTATTAACATAGAATAAATACTGATGATTTGATAAAGTGTTGATAGATTTTACACATATAATGCTTAAATTCTTTTGAATTTTACAATAATATTATTATCATTGATTTTAATATTAATTGTATGCATTTGTATGATTAACAATGCGAAAGATTCAAGATACCTTCGGGACCCGTCTTGAAACACGGACCAAGGAGTCTAACATTGGTACTGAATAATGCATTGCATTTTTCGGGGCGCTGATCATCGCATTGATTTGATCCGCTGTGCTTTTGAGCACCGTGAGGTAAGGCCGTCGTCGGCAGGTACTCACGATAATATTGGCTTTTGATGATGGGGAGTTGGGATATGCCTTTAGCCTGGTTAGGTCTAAACGGTCCCCAGGTCTTGATGGTTTGAACGGAGAGATGTGCAAATGCTTGTGGAAGTTCATTCCGGAATACTTGGAGGTCATTTACGATAAGTGCATTTGTGAGGGATATTTTCCACGTGAGTGGAAACGTGCTAGGGTTGTTCCTCTCCTGAAGTCACCTGATAAGATTAGGAGTGATCCACGATCTTATCGGGACATCAGTCTTTTTCCAGTGCTTGGTAAAGTACTGGAGAGAGTTATGGTGGAAAGGCTTCAGGAACTAACGCGGGATTTGAGGTCGGATAGGCAGAATGGTTTTAGGAAGGGACGTAGCGTAGAGGACGCCTGGATGTATGTTCAGCGTGCTGTCCGGGAGAATGCCAACAAATATGTCCTTGGCATATTTGTCGATTTCAAGGGGGCATTTGATTACCTAATCTGGGATCGCGTGATACAACGGTTAGAGGAACTGGGCTGTCCGGAAATTAGTCTCTGGCAGAGCTACTTTTCGGACAGAAAAGCCTCTATCGTTGGACTGAATGGTAGCGTGGATATTGGGGTAGAACGGGGCGGCCCACAGGGATCCATCTGTGGTCCATATATTTGGAACCTAATGATGGACTCTCTGCTTGGCCAGCTTGAAATACTTTGTGGTTGTTGTGCATATGCAGACGACCTCCTTCTCTTAGTTGAAGGTAGTTCACGGCTGGAGTTAGAGCGAAAGGGTGAACGATTTTTAGAAATTGTTCACAATTGGGGTACAGGTGTGGGGGTTGAAATATCGGTTGACAAAACGGTGACAATGCTATTGAAAGGCATACTGTCATCGGCTCTCCACCGATTGTCCGAATGAATGGGGTCAATATCAGGTATGTGACGCAAGTCAAATATCTGGGATTGACCATCGGTGAAAGGATGTGTTTCACTCCTCACTTGGTTAGTGTGGAGGAGCGTCTGTTAGGAATTGTCTGCAAGGTCAAACGTGTGTTAAGGAGTGATTGGGGTCTCGGACGTCGTGCGGTTCGTACCATATATCGCGGCTTATTTGTGGCCTGTGCCGCATATGGAGCCGTTATATGGTGGGAATTAGCATCTAAGGCCCGGGGTCGCCAAAAACTTCTCTCCATACAACGTTGTTTGATGGTTGCCTGTTTGCCTGTATGTCGCACCATTTCTACAGATGCGTTACAGGTGTTGTTAGGTGCGCCTCCTCTTGACCTGATTGTTATACAGCGTGCTGTTGGATTTAGGTTAAGAAGAGGCTTAAGTGTCTCATTGCTCTAAGTGTATGAATTCATACAACTAAATAATTTTCATTTAAAATTAAAAAAAAAAAAATAAATGTTAAGCTATTTTTGATGTTGTAATATTTCTTATAAGCATAATGCTCGTAGAAAATGATATAAATTACTTGTGTATATATGAATTTAAAACTTTTATATGGTTAAAAAGATTTTTTCCGTACGATTTCGGGTTGGTGACGTGTACGTGGCAAAACATATATGTTGTATGAAACTTTGATATTAGTACTTGTATGAAAATTTTAATACTTGTATGAAATTGCATACTTAGTACTTATATGAAAATTTTTTTCATATAAATATAAAAGTATTTAAGTGTAATATATAAATGAGAGCAAAAAAATTTATTCCTGGTTTGCTACAGTTGGTTTAAATAGAAATAATTTTGTTAATAATGAAATGTTATTAACTGAGATTATTCTTCTATACCTAACATAATGTAGTCGTTTTTTTTTTTAATTTAACTTTTTTTGGGGTTTGTTCTTCTATTCACATAAAATATATGTGGGTAAAGAATAAAATTCAATAAAGTTAAATATTTATATTATTACGCATATATGAAATAAAATGAAAAATAATTGAATTGAAATTATTAATTTCAAATCAAAAGAAAAACGTATATACTCTTAAAAAAAGATATATACACTATATGCATTGAAATAAAGTAAAATGTATAAAAAATGATATTATTTGAAAGTTTAATAAATACAAGACAACATCGTCCTGACATTATTATTTATATTATATATGTATAGAGAACGAAAATTCTTTCTCACGATAAGATACAATCTCAAAGTCCGAATAAGACCGCAATAAATAATACAATAATATGAAATTAAATGAAATGAAGTGAATTTTTTAATCATTCGTAGTAAAAGAAATTTCATAATTATTTATTGCCGCGATTTCGTTCTTCTTTGCATTTTGTATATGTCGTGTACTTAATTTTCAAATATTGAAAATATCATTATAAAAATTTATATAGTATAAAAAATATTATATAAATGAATAAAAAATATTATTCTGGTTGATCCTGCCAGTAGTTATATGCTTGTCTCAAAGATTAAGCCATGCATGTCTAATTACAAACAAATTAAAAGTGAAACCGCAAAAGGCTCATTATATCAGTTATGGTTCCATAGATCGTTAACAGTTACTTGGATAACTGTGGTAATTCTAGAGCTAATACATGCAAAATAAACACGGACCTTTTGGAACGTGTGCTTTTATTAGGCTAAAACCAAGCGATCGTAAGATCGTTATATTGGTTGAACTCTAGATAACTTGCAGATCGTATGGTCTCGTACCGACGACAGATCTTTCAAATGTCTGCCCTATCAACTTTTGATGGTAGTATCTAGGACTACCATGGTTGCAACGGGTAACGGGGAATCAGGGTTCGATTCCGGAGAGGGAGCCTTAGAAACGGCTACCACATCTAAGGAAGGCAGCAGGCGCGTAAATTACCCACTCCCAGTTCGGGGAGGTAGTGACGAAAAATAACAATACAGGACTCATATCCGAGGCCCTGTAATTGGAATGAGTACACTTTAAATCCTTTAACAAGGACCTATTGGAGGGCAAGTCTGGTGCCAGCAGCCGCGGTAATTCCAGCTCCAATAGCGTATATTAAAGTTGTTGCGGTTAAAACGTTCGTAGTTGAATTTGTGCTTCATACGGGTAGTACAGCTATAATTGTGGTATGTACATTACCTTATGTATGCAAGCGTATTACCGGTGGAGTTCCTATATGTAATTAATACAATGTATTTTTTATATATTCCTCCTATTTAAACCTGCTTCAGTGCTCTTCATCGAGTGTTGTTGTGGGCCGGTACAATTACTTTGAACAAATTAGAGGCTCTCCACCGATTGTCCGAATGAATGGGGTCAATATCAGGTATGTGACGCAAGTCAAATATCTGGGATTGACCATCGGTGAAAGGATGTGTTTCACTCCTCACTTGGTTAGTGTGGAGGAGCGTCTGTTAGGAATTGTCTGCAAGGTCAAACGTGTGTTAAGGAGTGATTGGGGTCTCGGACGTCGTGCGGTTCGTACCATATATCGCGGCTTATTTGTGGCCTGTGCCGCATATGGAGCCGTTATATGGTGGGAATTAGCATCTAAGGCCCGGGGTCGCCAAAAACTTCTCTCCATACAACGTTGTTTGATGGTTGCCTGTTTGCCTGTATGTCGCACCATTTCTACAGATGCGTTACAGGTGTTGTTAGGTGCGCCTCCTCTTGACCTGATTGTTATACAGCGTGCTGTTGGATTTAGGTTAAGAAGAGGCTTAAGTGTCTCATTGCTCTAAGTGTATGAATTCATACAACTAAATAATTTTCATTTAAAATTAAAAAAAAAAAAAATAAATGTTAAGCTATTTTTGATGTTGTAATATTTCTTATAAGCATAATGCTCGTAGAAAATGATATAAATTACTTGTGTATATATGAATTTAAAACTTTTATATGGTTAAAAAGATTTTTTCCGTACGATTTCGGGTTGGTGAGGTGTACGTGGCAAAACATATATGTTGTATGAAACTTTGATATTAGTACTTGTATGAAAATTTTAAAACTTGTATGAAATTGCATACTTAGTACTTATATGAAAATTTTTTTCATATAAATATAAAAGTATTTAAGTGTAATATATAAATGAGAGCAAAAAAATTTATTCCTGGTTTGCTACAGTTGGTTTAAATAGAAATAATTTTGTTAATAATGAAATGTTATTAACTGAGATTATTCTTCTATACCTAACATAATGTAGTCGTTTTTTTTTTTAATTTAACTTTTTTGGGGTTTGTTCTTCTATTCACATAAAATATATGTGGGTAAAGAATAAAATTCAATAAAGTTAAATATTTATATTATTACGCATATATGAAATAAAATGAAAAATAATTGAATTGAAATTATTAATTTCAAATCAAAAGAAAAACGTATATACTCTTAAAAAAAGATATATACACTATATGCATTGAAATAAAGTAAAATGTATAAAAAATGATATTATTTGAAAGTTTAATAAATACAAGACAACATCGTCCTGACATTATTATTTATATTATATATGTATAGAGAACGAAAATTCTTTCTCACGATAAGATACAATCTCAAAGTCCGAATAAGACCGCAATAAATAATACAATAATATGAAATTAAATGAAATGAAGTGAATTTTTTAATCATTCGTAGTAAAAGAAATTTCATAATTATTTATTGTCGCGATTTCGTTCTTCTTTGCATTTTGTATATGTCGTGTACTTAATTTTCAAATATTGAAAATATCATTATAAAAATTTATATAGTATAAAAAATATTATATAAATGAATAAAAAATATTATTCTGGTTGATCCTGCCAGTAGTTATATGCTTGTCTCAAAGATTAAGCCATGCATGTCTAAGTACAAACAAATTAAAAGTGAAACCGCAAAAGGCTCATTATATCAGTTATGGTTCCATAGATCGTTAACAGTTACTTGGATAACTGTGGTAATTCTAGAGCTAATACATGCAAAATAAACACGGACCTTTTGGAACGTGTGCTTTTATTAGGCTAAACCCAAGCGATCGTAAGATCGTTATATTGGTTGAACTCTAGATAACTTGCAGATCGTATGGTCTCGTACCGACGACAGATCTTTCAAATGTCTGCCCTATCAACTTTTGATGGTAGTATCTAGGACTACCATGGTTGCAACGGGTAACGCGGAATCAGGGTTCGATTCCGGAGAGGGAGCCTGAGAAACGGCTACCACATCTAAGGAAGGCAGCAGGCGCGTAAATTACCCACTCCCAGTTTGGGGAGGTAGTGACGAAAAATAACAATACAGGACTCATATCCGAGGCCCTGTAATTGGAATGAGTACACTTTAAATCCTTTAACAAGGACCTATTGGAGGGCAAATCTGGTGCCAGCAGCCGCGGTAATTCCAGCTCCAATAGCGTATATTAAAGTTGTTGCGGTTAAAACGTTCGTAGTTGAATTTGTGCTTCATACGGGTAGTACAGCTATAATTGTGGTATGTACATTACCTTATGTATGCAAGCGTATTACCGGTGGAGTTCTTATATGTAATTAATACAATGTATTTTTTATATATTCCTCCTATTTAAACCTGCTTCAGTGCTCTTCATCGAGTGTTGTTGTGGGCCGGTACAATTACTTTGAACAAATTAGAGTGCTTAAAGCAGGCTCCAAATGCCTGAATATTTTGTGCATGGAATAATGAAATAAGACCTCTGTTCTACTTTCATTGGTTTTTAGATCAAGAGGTAATGATTAATAGAAGCAGTTTGGGGGCATTAGTATTACGACGCGAGAGGTGAAATTCTTGGACCGTCGTAAGACTAACTTAAGCGAAAGCATTTGCCAAAGATATTTTCATTAATCAAGAACGAAAGTTAGAGGTTCGAAGGCGATCAGATACCGCCCTAGTTCTAACCATAAACGATGCCAGCTAGCAATTGGGTGTAGCTACTACTATGGCTCTCTCAGTCGCTTCCCGGGAAACCAAAGCTTTTGGGCTCCGGGGGAAGTATGGTTGCAAAGCTGAAACTTAAAGGAATTGACGGGAGGGCACCACCAGGAGTGGAGCCTGCGGCTTAATTTGACTCAACACGGGAAAACTTACCAGGTCCGAACATAAGCGTGTAAGACAGATTGATAGCTCTTTCTCGAATCTATGGGTGGTGGTGCATGGCCGTTCTTAGTTCGTGGAATGATTTGTCTGGTTAATTCCGATAACGAACGAGACTCAAATATATTAAATAGATGGTTTCAGGATTATAGTGTTGAAGCTTATATAGCCTTCATTCATGAGTTCATCTTGAATGTGCAAGTGTTTGAATGTGTTTATATAAGTGGAGCCGTACCTGTTGGTTTGTCCCATTATAAGGACACTAGCTTCTTAAATGGACAAATTGCGTCTAGCAGTAACGAGATTGAGCAATAACAGGTCTGTGATGCCCTTAGATGTCCTGGGCTGCACGCGCGCTAGAATGAAAGTATCAACGTGTATTTCCTAGACCGAGAGGTCCGGGTAAACCGCTGAACCACTTTCATGCTTGGGATTGTGAACTGAAACTGTTCACATGAACTTGGAATTCCCAGTAAGTGTGAGTCATTAACTCGCATTGATTACGTCCCTGCCCTTTGTACACACCGCCCGTCGCTACTACCGATTGAATTATTTAGTGAGGTCTCCGGACGTGATCACTGTGACGCCTTGTGTTTCACGGTTGTTTCGCAAAAGTTGACCGAACTTGATTATTTAGAGGAAGTAAAAGTCGTAACAAGGTTTCCGTAGGTGAACCTGCGGAAGGATCATTATTGTGTTCCTATCCGTAAATATTATTAAAAAACAAAAAAACAAACAAACAAACAAACAAAAAAAAAAGAATAAAAAAGAAAAATTATTATTATTTTCATTCATTTATTTGAATGTTTTTCTTTTCTTTCTTTTTTTTTTACTCCTTGTATTGTAGTATAATGAAAATTATATCGCATGCATTGTATTTGAACGCAACAAACCTTTAAACATATATAGTTGTACTTATTATTTATAAAAATAATATAAATGATAAGTTAATTTGCACTCATTAACGTGTAATTCCTTAAAAATTTATAGAAATTAAATAAAATGTAATAAAAAAGGAATTACTGTTTTTGTTGGACTAAGACATGCGCAACTTGTAAATGTTTGGGTTGAAAATTACAATTTATTGAAAGATGTTTTAAAATAATTTATATAATATACGAAAACGAAATGTAATATAGTTGTTATTATTTCAATAAATTAAAAACTCTTGACGTTAAATTAAAATAAACAAAAAATTATCACTCTAAGCGGTGGATCACTCGGCTCATGGGTCGATGAAGAACGCAGCTAACTGTGCGTCATCGTGTGAACTGCAGGACACATGAACATCGACATATTGAACGCATATTGCAGTCCATGCTGTTATGTACTTTAATTAATTTTAAAGTGCTGCTTGGACTACATATGGTTGAGGGTTGTAAGACTATGTTAAATTAGTTGCTTATTCTTTTAGTCAATTAAAAGAATTTAAGCACATGGTATATTACTGGATTGTATTTTTCAATCCATAATATTTATAGCATAAAAAGAAATATAGAAAATATATTCTTGAACACCTCATATTTGAACGAAATTTTATAATAAATAAGAATCTTAGTATTCCCAAAAACAATAAAATTTCAATATTATTTCAAATAATATATACATTTAGAGGAACGTCTAGCATAAAATGTTATTTTATTCTAGGATTGCCTTAAATGTAAAAAAGCAAGAAAATAATATTGTTGTTATAATGAAGTAGTACGGGATGAAAAGATTGAATATTTATTATTAAGAAAATTATTGGTGTTAAGAAATAATTATGTATGTTTCTTTAAAATAGCAAAAAGCTAAAATATAAAATAAATATAAATATTTTTATACAACCTCAACTCATATGGGACTACCCCCTGAATTTAAGCATATTAATGAGGGGAGGAAAAGAAACTAACAAGGATTTTCTTAGTAGCGGCGAGCGAAAAGAAAATAGTTCAGCACTAAGTCACTTTGTATATATGGCAAATGTGAGAAGCAGTGTATGGAATATCTTAATATCTAGTATGAGAAATTAACGATTTAAGTCCTTCTTAAATGAGGCCATTTACCCATAGAGGGTGCCAGGCCCGTATAACGTTAATGATTACTAGAAAGATATTTCCAAAGAGTCGTGTTGCTTGATAGTGCAGCACTAAGTGGGTGGTAAACTCCATCTAAAACTAAATATAACCATGAGACTGATAGTAAACAAGTACCGTGAGGGAAAGTTGAAAAGAACTCTGAATAGAGAGTTAAATAGTACGTGAAACTGCTTAGAGGTTAAGCCCGATGAACCTGAATATCCATTATGAAAAATTCATCATTATAACTGTGATATTTATAATATTAAAGTAATAGTGTGCATTTTTTTCATATATGGACATTGTAATCTATTAACATAATAAAATATTTATCAAAAGATCATTGGTGTTAAGTTTATTCAAATTAATTTGCTTTTAGCTTATTAACATAGAATAAATACTGATGATTTGATAAAGTGTTGATAGATTTTACATATATAATGCTTAAATTCTTTTGAATTTTACAATAATATTATTATCATTGATTTTAATATTAATTGTATGCATTTGTATGATTAACAATGCGAAAGATTCAAGATACCTTCGGGACCCGTCTTGAAACACGGACCAAGGAGTCTAACATATGTGCAAGTCATTGGGTTATATTAAACCTAATGGGGAAATTAACTTAACTTTTATATAATGGGATTAATTTTTAGTGAAATATTTTACTATTAATTCAATCCCGGGGCGTTCCATATAGTTATGTATAATGATAATTTATTATTATTTATACCTCTAACTTGAGCATATATGCTGTGACCCGAAAGATGGTGAACTATACTTGATCAGGTTGAAGTCAGGGGAAACCCTGATGGAAGACCGAAACAGTTCTGACGTGCAAATCGATTGTCAGAATTGAGTATAGGGGCGAAAGACCAATCGAACCATCTAGTAGCTGGTTCCCTCCGAAGTTTCCCTCAGGATAGCTTCTTCTTCTTAACTGGCGTAGAAACCGCTTACGCGGTTACAGCCGAGTCCACAACAGTGCGCCACGCATCTCTCCTTTTGGCGGTTTGGCGCCAATTGGTAATACCAAGTGAAGACAGGTCCTTCTCCACCTGGTCCTTCCACCGGAGTGGAGGTCTCCCTCTTCCTCGGCTTCCACCAGCGGGTACTGCATCGAAAACTTTCAGAGCTGGGGCACTTTCATCCATTCGAACAACATGACCCAGCCAGCGTAGCCGCTGTCTTTTTATTCGCTGGACTATGTCTATGTCGTCGAACAACACATACAGCTCATCATTCCATCTTCTGCGGTATTCGCCGTTGCCAATGTTTAAGGGACCGTAAATCTTCCGCAAAACCTTTCTCTCGAAAACTCCTAGTGCCGTCTCATCGGATGTTGACACCGTCCACGCTTCTGCACCATAAAGTAGGACGGGAATGATGAGGGACTTGTAGAGTTTAGTTTTTGTTCGTCGAGAGAGGACTTTACTTTTCAATTGCCTACTCAGTCCATAGTAGCACCTGTTGGCAAGAGTGATTCTGCGTTGGATTTCAAGGCTGACATTATTATCGGTGTTAATGTTGGTTCCTAGGTATACGAAATTATCTACAACTTCAAAGTTATGACTGTCAACAGTGACGTGGGAGCCAAGACGCGAATGCGCTGACTGTTTGTTTGATGACAGGAGATATTTCGTCTTGTCCTCGTTCACCACCAGACCCATTCGCTTCGCTTCCTTATCCAGGCGGGAAAAAGCAGAACTAACGGCGCGGGTGTTGTTTCCAATGATATCGATATCATCGGCGTACGCCAGTAGCTGTACACTCTTGTAGAGGATTGTACCTTCTCTATTTAGCTCTGCAGCTCTTATAATTTTCTCCAGCATCAAGTTAAAGAAGTCGCACGATAGCGAGTCACCTTGTCTGAAACCTCGTTTGGTATCGAACGGCTCGGAGAGGTCCTTCCCGATCCTGACGGAGCTTTTGGTGTTGCTCAACGTCAACTTACACAGCCGTATTAGTTTTGCGGGGATACCAAATTCAGACATCGCGGCATAAAGGCAGCTCCTTTTCGTGCTGTCGAAAGCAGCTTTAAAGTCGACAAATAGATGGTGTGTGTCGATCCTTTTTTCACGGGTCTTCTCCAAGATTTGGCGCATGGTGAATATCTGGTCAGTTGTTGATTTTCCAGGTCTAAAGCCACACTGATAAGGTCCAATCAGTTTGTTGACGGTGGGCTTTAGTCTTTCACACAGTACGCTCGATAGAACCTTATAAGCGATGTTAAGGAGGCTTATCCCACGATAGTTGGCGCAGATTGTGGGGTCTCCCTTTTTGTGGATTGGGCAGAGTACACTGAGATTCCAATCGTCGGGCATGCTTTCTTCCGACCATATTTCGCAAAGAAGCTGATGCATGCATATTATCAGCTCTTCGCCGCCGTATTTGAATAGCTCGGCCGGCAATCCATCGGCCCCCGCCGCCTTGTTGTTCTTCAAGCGGGTAATTGCTATTCTAATTTCTTCACGGTCGGGCAATGGAACATCTGTTCCATCGTCGTCGATTGGGGAATCGGGTTCGCCATCTCCTGGTGTTGTACTTTCACTGCCATTCAGCAGGCTGGAGAAGTGTTCCCTCCACAAACACAGTATACTCTGGTCATCAACCACTAGATCACCGCTGGGGGTCCTACAGGAGTGTGCTCCGGTCTTGAAACCTTCAGTTAGTCGCCGGATCTTGTCGTAAAATTTTCGAGCAGTACCCCTGTCGGCCAGCTTGTCAAGCTCTTCATACTCACGCATTTCTGCCTCTTTCTTTCTTTTTCTGCAAATGCGTCTCGCTTCCCTCTTCAGCTCTCGGTATCTTTCCCATCCCGCTCGTGTTGTGGTCGATCGCAACATTGCGAGGTAGGCAGTCTGTTTTCTCTCCACTGCGAGACGACAATCCTCATCATACCAGCTGTTTTTTTGGCTTTTCCGAAAGCCAATGGTTTCGGTTGCAGCTGTACGTAAGGAGTTTGATATGCCGTCCCACAGCTCCCTTATACCGAGATGCTGATGAGTGCTCTCAGAGAGCAGGAGTGCAAGTCGAGTAGAAAATCGTTCGGCTGTCGGTTGTGATTGCAGCTTCTCGATGTCGAACCTTCCTTGCTTCCTCATGATAGCTGGTGCATTTAAATATTATGTAAAATAATCTTATCTGGTAAAGCGAATGATTAGAGGCCTTAGGGTCGAAACGACCTTAACCTATTCTCAAACTTTAAATGGGTAAGAACCTCACCTTTCTTGATATGAAGGTTGAGGTTATGATATAATGTGCCCAGTGGGCCACTTTTGGTAAGCAGAACTGACGCTGTGGGAGGAACCAAACGTAATGTTACGGTGCCCAAATTAACAACTCATGCAGATACCATGAAAGGCGTTGGTTGCTTAAAACAGCAGGACGGTGGACATGGAAGTCGTAATCCGCTAACCTGTAACAACTCACCTGCCGAAGCAACTAGCCCTTAAAATGGATGGCGCTTAAGTTGTATAGCTATACATTACCGCTAAAGTACATGATTTATAATACAATTTCGGTTGGATTATAAATTTTGAAACTTTAGTGCGTAGGAGGGAACAAAGGTGTGCCTAGAAGTGTTTGGCGTAAGCCTGCATGGAGCCGCCATTAGTACAGATCTTGGTGGTAGTAGCAAATAATCGAATGAGACCTTGGAGGACTGAAGTGGAGAAGGGTTTCGTGTGAACAGTGGTTGATCACGAGTTAGTCGGTCCTAAGTTCAAGGCGAAATCCGAAAGTTTTAATGAATTGTTGAGAATGTTATGTTTTCTTCATGGTAATTAAACACTTGAATAATTTTGAACGAAAGGGAATACGGTTCCAATTCCGTAACCTGTTGAGTATCCGTTTGTTATTAAAAATGGGCCTTGTGCTCATCCTGGCAACAGGAACCACCATAAAGAAGCCGTCGAGAGGTATCGGAAGAGTTTTCTTTTCTGTTTTATAGTCGTACTACCATGGAAGTCTTTCGATATTTTCTCCTCGGACCTTGAAAATTTATGGTGGGGTTACGCAAACTTCTCAACAGGCCGTACCAATATCCGCAGCTGGTCTCCAAGGTGAAGAGTCTCTAGTCGATAGAATAATGTAGGTAAGGGAAGTCGGCAAATTAGATCCGTAACTTCGGGATAAGGATTGGCTCTGAAGATTGAGATAGTCGCGCTTGATTGGGAAGCAATACCATGGTTTATGTACTCGTTCTGGGTAAATAGAGAATTTCGGTTCTTGTTCCCCGGATAGTAGTTACGTAGCCAATTGTGGAACTTTCTTGCTAAAATTTTATAAGAATTATATCGCAAGATATATATTCTTATTTAATTATAACGATTATCAATTAACAATCAATTCAGAACTGGCACGGACTTGGGGAATCCGACTGTCTAATTAAAACAAAGCATTGTGATGGTCCTAACGGGTGTTGACACAATGTGATTTCTGCCCAGTGCTCTGAATGTCAAAGTAAAGAAATTCAAGTAAGCGCGGGTAAACGGCGGGAGTAACTATGACTCTCTTAAGGTAGCCAAATGCCTCGTCATCTAATTAGTGACGCGCATGAATGGATTAAAGAGATTCCTACTGTCCCTATCTAATCAGATGTTTGTAGGAGGTGCGGTCAAGAAGGCCACAGAGCTGCCGGTTGTGGCAATGCCCCCCATTGTCGCAACTGTGCATTTAAGGGTAGACCAGCTGGGCATCTTATGATGTCAGCTGTTTGCCCGGTTTCCTGTGGCGTTGTTGAGCGTGCCCTCTCCAGACACTGATGGGGGGGGGGGGGGGGGGTTTTCAGCTTAATTGTCAGGGGTCGTATGCCGTTATGTGTGAGTTGGGGGGTTGTATGATTGAGGGGGGGTGTGGCATTGCCTTACTTCAGGAGCCTTACGCCACCAATGGTGTGGTTCGGGGTCTTCCTGGAGGTTTTAGGGTCTTTACGGACCTTGGGGTTAATGCTGCAATAGTTGTGAATGATTCCGGCTACGATTGTGTAGTCTTGGATTCGTCACAACAGGGGGTGTGTGTGTCTATAGAGGGGGAGTTCGGTAGAATGATTGTCGCTAGTTTGTATTGCAAATTTAGCGAGCCCCTAGAGCCCTACCTGGGCTATATGGATAAGTTACTACTTCTGGCGAGTGGTAGCCCATTAGTCCTAGGGTTGGATGCGAATGCCTCGTCCTCGATGTGGTTTAGTAAGGTATCTAGACATTCGTCTGGATATCAAAGCCACGTTCGAGGCGAGGTAATGAATGAATGGGTGTTGGCTAAGGGCCTTCACATTCTGAATGAGCCGAGTGAGTGGTATACGTTTGATGGGCCTAGGGGTGTGAGTGATATTGACGTGACGCTTATGAATGAGGCAGCAAGTAGAGTGTTTGATTTTAAGTGGGAGGTTAGAGGAGGGTGGGGTCTGAGTGATCATAATTTGATCCAAATTGTGGTTGCTCCTCGTTCCCCTCCTTTGGTGTGTGTGAGTACATTGCGGCGATGGCGTACCTCTGGTATTGACTGGAACCGATATGGACAGAGTGTAAGGGAAGCGGTGTTAGAAATACCGCTTAGAGTGTTTGATGATCTGGAAGTGGATGAGCAAATTGCTCGGCTGTGTGAGTTGGTGTGGGGTGTGAATGACAGATTGTTCAGGAAGTGTGGAAGTTTTAGGGTTAGAAAAATTAAGTGGTGGACGCATGAGTTAACCTTGAAGAGGAGGACTGTCCGGCGGTTGAGACGAAAGTTTCAACGTGCTCGGCGGTTCAATTCTGACAGGCTGTCCCAGTTTAGGTATGATTTTAGTTGTGCGATGAATGAATATAAAGATATGATTGTGAAAATTAAAGAAGAAGAGTGGAGGAGTTTTGTGAATGACAATAGGGATGACCCCTGGGGTCAGGTCTATAAGATCTGCAGGGGTCGTAAGAGGGAGGATATCACCTCTCTTCGTGTTGGTGACACTGTGTTATCAACGTGGAGAGAGTGTGCTGGGGTTCTGTTAGGAGCGTTCTTTCCCAGGGCTGAGGTTCAGGCACCCCATGCACATGAGGTACCTGTTCCTCCATTAGATGATGGGGAGCTGGGATATGCCTTTGGCCTGGTCAGGTCTAAACGGTCTCCAGGTTTTGATGATCTGAACGGAGAGATGTGCAAATGCTTGTGGAAGTTCATTCCGGAATACTTGGAGGTCATTTATGATAAGTGCATTTGTGAGGGATATTTTCCACGTGAGTGGAAAAGTGCCAGGGTTGTTCCTCTCCTGAAGTCTCCTGATAAGATCAGGAGTGATCCTCGTTCTTATCGGGGCATCAGTCTCCTTCCAGTGCTTGGAAAAGTGCTGGAAAGAGTTATGGTGGAACGGCTTCAGGAGCTAACGCGGGATTTGAGGTCGAATAGGCAGTATGGGTTCAGGAAAGGACGCAGTGTAGAAGATGCCTGGATGTATGTTCAGAATGCTGTGAGGGAGAATACCAACAAATATGTCCTTGGCATATTTGTTGACTTCAAGGGGGCGTTTGATTACCTAATCTGGGATCGTGTGATTCAACGGCTAGAGGAACTTAACTGTTCGGAAATTAGTCTCTGGCGGAGCTTCTTTTCGGACAGGAAAGCCTCTATCGTTGGTATGAATGGGAGTGTGGAGATTGGAGTGGTTCGTGGCTGCCCGCAGGGATCCATCTGTGGTCCATATATTTGGAACCTCATGATGGACTCACTGCTTGGGCAGCTCGAACCACTCTGCAGGTGTTGTGCGTATGCGGATGACCTGCTTCTTTTAGTTGAAGGCTGTTCGAGGTCTGAGATTGAAAGGGTAGGAGGGCAATTGTTGGAGATTGCTCATAATTGGGGTGTGGGTGTGGGGGTTGACATATCGACGGATAAAACGGTGACAATGCTCTTAAAGGGTAGACTGTCACCGGGGCGTCCACCGGTTGTCCGTGTGAATGGGGTCAGCATCAGGTATGTGACGCAAGTCAAATATCTGGGGTTGACCATGAGTGAAAGAATGTGTTTTACTCCACACTTAGTGAATGTGAAGCGGCGGCTGCAGGCGATTGTTGGTAGTGTCAGGCGCGTTTTACGGAGTGATTGGGGTCTCGGGCGTCGTGCTGTTCGCTCCATATATCGAGGTTTGTTTGTGGCCTGTGCACCTTATGGATCTCCTATATGGTGGAAGGTGGCTACGATGGTTTCGGGTCATCGAAAACTTCTTTCTATACAGCGTTGCATGATGCTTGCCTGTTTGCCTGTATGTCGCACCGTTTCTACGGATGCGTTGCAGGTTTTATTGGGTGTGCCCCCTCTTGACCTGTTTGTTTTACAGCGTGCTGTTTCTTTCAGGTTGAGGAGGGGTTTGAGTGTGTTATTGCTGCGGAATGAATGGATTTCTGACGATGATGTGGAGAGGTTGGGATATCTAGGAAGCAAGAGGCTTCTAGATGACAGGGTTAGGAGTAGGTGGCAAGACCGTTGGGATAATAGTCCTAACGGTCGTGTGACTTATGAGTACATTCGGGATGTTGGGTTTGTTGGGGAAAACCCAGATTTCAGATTCTGTCTGAGTCTGGGTTTCCTACTTACGGGGCATGGGCCTTTGAATGCTTTTTTGCATCAGAGGCGCCTCTCTGATGGAATGGAATGTATGTGTGGGGCGCGTGTTGAGGATTGGGTGCATGTTATTGCTGAATGCCCGATGTACTCGGACATTAGGGACCTTGGGGGTATGGGGATTAGTTGGACTGATGGACGGTTAGATGTTAGTGGTGTGATCTCCACTAGTTGGGATGCCGAACGATTAGAATTATTTGGTGTGTTTGCGCGTGAGGTGTTTAAGCGGCGAAGACAATTAGCTGGAAACTAAGTATAGTTTCTTTGTGTGAATGGTGTGTGTATTGTGTGTGTATTGGATGAGAGAATGGGGTCCAACCCCTGGTCACCAGTCCAGAGCAGTATGGAAGCTCAACTGGTAGCAGTTTCAACTACGAGGTCTGACCGGAGACTTAATTCTGGTACCACGGGGAGTAGGAGCCCTTGGAGTTCGCTCCAACCTACTCGTGCGGACTGGCCCCTCGGGGAGTATCGTGGTGGTTGTGGTTTAATACCCGAATGCGGGGAGAGTGATATTTGTCACTCAATGTGGAGTTGCATTGCAACCGGGTGCTGGACCCAAAGTACGGCAGAGGTTTTAGATAGGCCTCGAACCTCACCAAGGTGGTTAGTGTGTCCATTCCACACGCCAATTGGTACTGAATAATGCATTGCATTTTTCGGGGCGCTGATCATCGCATTGATTTGATCCGCTGTGCTTTTGAGCACCGTGAGATAAGGCCGTCGTCGGCAGGTACTCACGTTAATATTGGCTTTAGATGTCCCTATCTACTCATTCGATTGTAGAATTTCAGATTGTTCAGACGTGTTTTCGTTTCTGTGCGTTTTCTGTGTCGTGAATTTTGTGTGAATTGGTGTTTTTTGTGTGGGAGCCCTCAGTATTGGATGTAGGTACATTCATTTTGAGTATTTGTGTATTAGTTTGTGATTTGTGGTAGTTTTTTAGCGTATTTGCATACATATTTACGCATTAGTATATTAATATATACGTGTGTGTATATATGTGTGTTTTTCATAAAAAATTTTTCATTTTCAATATATGTTCGATTGTATGTGTAGATAAAGTTTCTCAGTACGTGTATACTTTTTCTGTAGTTGGCTTTGTGTATTTTTACATTACTGCAAGTGTTTGAATATATATACAATTGTATGTATATTTTCTCATTTGTTAGTTTGTGTGTGCATATCATAGCTGGCTTTTGAAAATTTTTACATTGCGGCAGGTGTTTATTTATATACGTGTAGTTGAGTGTATTTTTGGAAATTTGAATTTGTTTTTGTGAAAAGAAAATTTGTTTGAGCAAGTGTTTTTTGTGTGACGTAATTTGTTTTTCGTTTGTTGTTTTTTTTTGAGCACAGGTGTTTTTTTTGAGCAGAGGTGTTTTCGTGCACAGTTGTTTTTGAGCATAGGTGTTTTCGAGCAGAGGTGTTTTTGGGCACAGGTGTTTTCGAGCACAGGTGTTTTCGAGCACAGGTGTTTTGTGTGTGTAGGCGCGTGTTAGGTAGTACCTTTTGGGGTTTATGTGGTTTACCCACATTGTTAGCGTGGGTGCTGACTCTCATAGAGTCTCAGTGTTTTCTGTGTTTGTTGTTTTTCTGCTTTTTGGTTTTTCTGCCAGTGAGTGTTGTGTCGAGCGTCTGGTACTGAGTTGCCACTTGTTTCCGGGGGGATTGGGCAGGTTTTGCTCAAAGGGTGCCGGTGTCTGTCCGAGTGTTGAAGGTGCTGATTTTTGTTTAGACTGCGTTCGTAGCTGTTAACCTTTGACCTACAGTGCGATTTGGTTCAGCTCCACATCGGTTGGCTTGGAGCCGTTACGGGGACTTTGTTCTGTCCGGCGGTTTATTGGGTGACCAGTTCCAGACCGTTGGCTGGAGTTGTGGGTTGTGCCCTTGCGATTTCGCAATAATCGACTGCTTAGGTGGTAGCAGCTACTGGACGATTCTATTCTTATAGTTAGTTCCTTCAGTGCGTTCAGTCACACGTGTCTTGAGAGCAGCTGTTCCAAGTCTTGTCTGGTCGAGTGGCTTCTGTGCCAGTGTTTTGCCGGCGGATCAGCCTGCCTGGTGAAAGGCCGGAAGTAGAAATGCTTCCCTCACGGAGGAGAAGGGCTAAGCACCCTGCTGGGAATGAGGGGAAAGAGCTAGCGTTAGCAGTGGAGACCTCGTCGGCTGATGAAGGTACTGGACCTTCGGTTGGGTCCCCGCCGCGTAGGAAGGTTAGGATAGGATCGCCATCGTTGGTGATGTTAGGGGATGGGAGTAGTTGTGCTGATATGGGTGACACCGCTGAAGAAGTGGTTGTCCACCCTATTGTTAGCAAGCGTGGAGGTGTAGTAAGGATTAAGGGGAAGAAGCGCATTAAGGGTACTTCTGCAAAGGAGTGTCCTGTTAGCGCTGTTAAGGAGGGTGGAGAAAATGGTGGTGTGGTTGGGGGAGGCGCTATCAGCCATGTTGCTGCCATGAAGGCAGTGACGGCGGAATTAAACGCATTGGTGTTTGGGGTTGAAGACTTTGAGGTCACTACTGCGAAGGGGCTGATGGAGCTTGCCTCGAAGTACGAGGCGCTTCTGATGACGGTAGTAACCGAGAATGCCCATTTTCGCGGTCAGGTTGACGCTCTCAGGGGGGGTTGTGGGGGATCTATTCCCCAATCGAAGAGGTCGGTTGTGGGTTTGGCTCCGGCTGAGTCGGTGCGCCAGTGTTGGAGGCGATTGCTCCGGCATTGCCGAAGCCGGTTGAGACTTGGTCGGTGGTGGTGAGAAGCAAGGCCCCGACCACCTCCTCTAAGGAGGTGATTAAGAAGGTCGTGAAGGAGGTGGGACCTTCCCTCGGAGTGCGTGTACACGAGGTGAAGCCGATTAAGGGTGGTGGGGTGGTTATTCGCACCCCCTCTGTTTTAGAGAGGGAAAAGGTGGCGAATAATGCCAAGTTCGGGGAGGTGGGGTTGGATGTGAGTGTGAACCGGAAGTTGGGTCCGCGGGTTGTGGTTCAGGGGGTTCACACCGAAATCTCCCATGATGACTTCATGGAGGAGCTCTTTCGGTTGAACCTTCAGGACATAAGCCCTGAGGCACGAAAGTCAGATGTGCGGATGGTCAGTCGGCCCTGGAAGGTGGCTGCTGATGGTAGCACCAACGTTGTCCTTGAGGGGTCGGACAAATTAATGTCCGCCCTTTTGGAGGCGGGAAGGTGCTACATAAAGTGGTTCTCCTTCAGGGTTCGACCGGATAGCCCAGTTGCTGGCTGCTTCCGGTGTATGGGTTTTGACCATAGAGTGGCTGAGTGTAGGGCCAAATCAGATGTTTGTAGGCGGTGCGGTCAAGAAGGACATAGAGCTGCCGGTTGTGGTAATGCCCCTCATTGTCGCAACTGTGCATTTAAGGGTAGGCCAGCTGGGCATCTTATGATATCAGCTGTTTGCCCGATTTACTGTGGCGTTGTTGAGCGTGCCCTCTCCAGACACTGATGGGGGGGGTTTTTCAGCTTAATTGTCAGGGGTCGTATGCCGTTATGTGTGAGTTGGGGGGTTGTATGATTGAGGGGGGGTGTGGCATTGCCTTACTTCAGGAGCCTTACGCCACCAATGGTGTGGTTCGGGGTCTTCCTGGAGGTTTTAGGGTCTTTACGGACCTTGGGGTTAATGCTGCAATAGTTGTGAATGATTCCGGCTACGATTGTGTAGTCTTGGATTCGTCACAACAGGGGGTGTGTGTGATACGAGTGAGTGGTATACGTTTGATGGGCCTAGGGGTGTGAGTGATATTGACGTGACGCTTATGAATGAGGCAGCAAGTAGAGTGTTTGATTTTAAGTGGGAGGTTAGAGGAGGGTGGGGTCTGAGTGATCATAATTTGATCCAAATTGTGGTTGCTCCTCGTTCCCCTCCTTTGGTGTGTGTGAGTCCATTGCGGCGATGGCGTACCTCTGGTATTGACTGGAACCGATATGGACAGAGTGTAAGGGAAGCGGTGTTAGAAATACCGCTTAGAGTGTTTGATGATCTGGAAGTGGATGAGCAAATTGCTCGGCTGTGTGAGTTGGTGTGGGGTGTGAATGACAGATTGTTCAGGAAGTGTGGAAGTTTTAGGGTTAGAAAAATTAAGTGGTGGACGCATGAGTTAACCTTGAAGAGGAGGACTGTCCGGCGGTTGAGACGAAAGTTTCAACGTGCTCGGCGGTTCAATTCTGACAGGCTGTCCCAGTTTAGGTATGATTTTAGTTGTGCGATGAATGAATATAAAGATATGATTGTGAAAATTAAAGAAGAAGAGTGGAGGAGTTTTGTGAATGACAATAGGGATGACTCCTGGGGTCAGGTCTATAAGATCTGCAGGGGTCGTAAGAGGGAGGATATCACCTCTCTTCGTGTTGGTGACACTGTGTTATCAACGTGGAGAGAGTGTGCTGGGGTTCTGTTAGGAGCGTTCTTTCCCAGGGCTGAGGTTCAGGCACCCCATGCACATGAGGTACCTGTTCCTCCATTAGATGATGGGGAGCTGGGATATGCCTTTGGCCTGGTCAGGTCTAAACGGTCTCCAGGTTTTGATGGTCTGAACGGAGAGATGTGCAAATGCTTGTGGAAGTTCATTCCGGAATACTTGGAGGTCATTTATGATAAGTGCATTTGTGAGGGATATTTTCCACGTGAGTGGAAAAGTGCCAGGGTTGTTCCTCTCCTGAAGTCTCCTGATAAGATCAGGAGTGATCCTCGTTCTTATCGGGGCATCAGTCTCCTTCCAGTGCTTGGAAAAGTACTGGAAAGAGTTATGGTGGAACGGCTTCAGGAGCTAACGCGGGATTTGAGGTCGAATAGGCAGTATGGGTTCAGGAAAGGACGCAGTGTAGAAGATGCCTGGATGTATGTTCAGAATGCTGTGAGGGAGAATACCAACAAATATGTCCTTGGCATATTTGTTGTCTTCAAGGGGGCGTTTGATTACCTAATCTGGGATCGTGTGATTCAACGGCTAGAGGAACTTAACTGTTCGGAAATTAGTCTCTGGCGGAGCTTCTTTTCGGACAGGAAAGCCTCTATCGTTGGTATGAATGGGAGTGTGGAGATTGGAGTGGTTCGTGGCTGCCCGCAGGGATCCATCTGTGGTCCATATATTTGGAACCTCATGATGGACTCACTGCTTGGGCAGCTCGAACCACTCTGCAGGTGTTGTGCGTATGCGGATGACCTGCTTCTTTTTGTCGAAGGCTGTTCGAGGTCTGAGATTGAAAGGGTAGGAGGGCAATTGTTGGAGATTGCTCATAATTGGGGTGTGGGTGTGGGGGTTGACATATCGATGGATAAAACGGTGACAATGCTCTTAAAGGGTAGACTGTCACCGGGGCGTCCACCGGTTGTCCGTGTGAATGGGGTCAGCATCAGGTATGTGACGCAAGTCAAATATCTGGGGTTGACCATGAGTGAAAGAATGTGTTTTACTCCACACTTAGTGAATGTGAAGCGGCGGCTGCAGGCGATTGTTGGTAGTGTCAGGCGCGTTTTACGGAGTGATTGGGGTCTCGGGCGTCGTGCTGTTCGCTCCATATATCGAGGTTTGTTTGTGGCCTGTGCCACTTATGGATCTCCTATATGGTGGAAGGTGGCTACGATGGTTTCGGGTCATCGAAAACTTCTTTCTATACAGCGTTGCATGATGCTTGCCTGTATGTCGCACCGTTTCTACGGATGCGTTGCAGGTTTTATTGGGTGTGCCCCCTCTTGACCTGATTGTTTTACAGCGTGCTGTTTCTTTCAGTTTGAGGAGGGGTTTGAGTGTGTTATTGCTGCGGAATGAATGGATTTCTGACGATGATGTGGAGAGGTTGGGATATCTAGGAAGCAAGAGGCTTCTAGATGACAGGGTTAGGAGTAGGTGGCAAGACCGTTGGGATAATAGTCCTAACGGTCGTGTGACTTATGAGTACATTCGGGATGTTGGGTTTGTTGGGGAAAACCCAGATTTCAGATTCTGTCTGAGTCTGGGTTTCCTACTTACGGGGCATGGGCCTTTGAATGCTTTTTTGCATCAGAGGCGCCTCTCTGATGGAATGGAATGTATGTGTGGGGCGCGTGTTGAGGATTGGGTGCATGTTATTGCTGAATGCCCGATGTACTCGGACATTAGGGACCTTGGGGGTATGGGGATTAGTTGGACTGATGGACGGTTAGATGTTAGTGGTGTGATCTCCACTAGTTGGGATGCCGAACGATTAGAATTATTTGGTGTGTTTGCGCGTGAGGTGTTTAAGCGGCGAAGACAATTAGCTGGAAACTAAGTATAGTTTCTTTGTGTGAATGGTGTGTGTATTGTGTGTGTATTGGATGAGAGAATGGGGTCCAACCCCTGGTCACCAGTCCAGAGCAGTATGGAAGCTCAACTGGTAGTAGTTTCAACTACGAGGTCTGACCGGAGACTTAATTCTGGTACCACGGGGAGTAGGAGCCCTTGGAGTTCGCTCCAACCTACTCGTGCGGACTGGCCCCTCGGGGAGTATCGTGGTGGTTGTGGTTTAATACCCGAATGCGGGGAGAGTAATATTTGTCACTCAATGTGGAGTTGCATTGCAACCGGGTGCTGGACCCAAAGTACGGCAGAGGTTTTAGATAGGCCTCGAACCTCACCAAGGTGGTTAGTGTGTCCATTCCACACGCCAATTGGTACTGAATAATGCATTGCATTTTTCGGGGCGCTGATCACCCCATTGATTTGATCCGCTGTGCTTTTGAGCACCGTGAGGAAAGGCCGTCGTCGGCAGGTACTCACGTTAATATTGGCTTTAGATGTCCCTATCTACTCGATTCGTTAGTTGGCTTTCGACATGGATAGACGTGCGTGCGCATCGTGATTTTCTTAGTGAATTTTCTAGGCGAGTTGTTGTTGCGAATTTTCGGTATTCTCTTTTGTGCGGTCATTTGTTTACGCGCTGTGTGATAGGCACCGTTATTACCTGGCGTGCGTGAATAGTGAGTACGTGATCGCGTGTGTTGTTGGTGTAAGTGCACATTTTGTGTATTCTTGCAAATCATACGCGCGTGGCTTGCGGTATTTCGGGCGTGTGTTTTTGGTACAGTCGCGGGTGACTGTACGGCGTGTACTGGTAAGTACAACATTGTTGTTTTCTTAAGTAGCGTGGGTATCCACACGTTTGTTGTTGGTGGGCTGTCGCACAGTTTCAGTGGTTTACCGTGTTGTTGGTATTCGCGCTGGCTGGATTGCCTACCGGTGAGTGCTGTGCTGAGTGCCTGGCGTTCGGTTGCACTTGTTTCGGGTCTGCTCGGACAGTTTTGCCCAAAGGGTGCTAGCGACTGTACCAGTGCTGAAGTAGCTGACTGGTGTGCAGATTACGGTCGTAGAAGTAACTGTTTAGCCTACGGTGCGATTCGGTGCAGTACCACAGCGGTTGACTCGCGACCGTTACGGGGACATAGATCCGTCCGGCGGTCTTTTTGAGTAACCCTTTCTGGGCCTTTGGCTGGAGTTGTGGGCTGTGCCATCGCGAGAGCGCCTTAATCGACCGCTTGGGTGGTGACTGCTACAGAGCGGGTGTGCGTTTAGGTCGCTCGTGCTTGGAGAGCAGCTGTTCTCGAGTTTTACCTGAGCGGGTGGCTTCTGTGCCAGTGTTCGCCGGCGTAACAGCCTGCCTGGGGGTTGGCCGAAGGTGAGAATGCCTCCACCACGGAGGAGAAGGGTTCAGTCCCTCGCTGAAAGCGACGGATCGGGCCCCACAACCGTGATGGTTGAAACGTCATCGGGTGACGAGGAGGTGAGGCCAGCGGTGAGGTCTCCGCCGCGGAGGAGGGCGCGTTTGGGGTCGCCTCTGTTGATTAAATCGGAGGATGGCGGGAGTGAGAGCGGTAGCGGAATAGGTGGCACCGCTGAAAAAGCGGTTGCTCACCCCGCAGTTTCGGGTATTGCTAAGCCGGCTGAGAGGGGCGGTAACAGCGGCACTGGGAAGGGCGTCGCGGATAAGGGCGTCGCGAAGGGGGGTTCGACGAAAGTCAGCTCGGTAAATAAGGGGAGGAAAAGTGAGTGTGGAGGTAATGGGGGTGTGGTTGGGGGAGGCGCTATCAGCCATGTCGCTGCCATGAAGGCAGTGACGGCTGAATTAAACGCCCCGGTGTTTGGGGTGAAAGATTTTGAGGTCACTGATGGAGCTTGCCTCGAAGTACGAGGCGCTCCTGATGACGGTAGTAACCGAGAATGCCCATCTTCGCGGTCAGGTTGACGCTCTCAGGGGGGGTTGTGGGGGATCTATTCCCCAACCAAAGAGGTCGGTTGTGGGTTTGGCTCCGGCTGAGTCGGTGCGTGCGCCTCCAGCACCTGTGTTGGAGGCGATTGCTCCGGCATTGCCGAAGCCCGTGTAGACGTGGTCGGTGGTGGTGCGAAGCAAAGCCCCGACCACCTCCTCTAAGGAGGTGATTAAGAAGGTCGTGAAGGAGGTGGGACCTTCCCTCGGAGTGCGAGTACACGAGGTGAAGCCGATTAAGGGTGGTGGAGTGGTTATTCGCACCCCCTCTGTTTTAGAGAGGGAAAAGGTTGCGAATAATGCCAAATTTGGGGAAGTGGGATTGAATGTGACTGTGAACCGGAAGTTGGGTCCGCGGGTTGTGGTTCAGGGGGCTCACACCGAAATCTCCCATGATGACTTCATGGAGGAGCTCTTTCGGTTGAACCTCCAGGATGTCAGCCCTGAGGAACGAAAGTAAGATGTGCGGATGGTCAGTCGGCCCTGGAAGGTGGCCGCTGATGGTAGCACCAACGTTGTCCTTGTGGGTTCGGACAAATCAATGTCCGCCCCCTTGGAAGCGGGAAGGTGCTACATAAAGTGGTTTTCCTTCAGGGTTCGACCGGATACCCCTGTTGCTGGCTGCTTCCGGTGTAAGGGTTTTGACCATAGAGTGGCTGAGTGTAGGGCCAAATCAGATGTCTGTAGGAGGTGCGGTCAAGAAGGCCACAGAGCTGCCGGTTGTGGCAATGCCCCCCATTGTCGCAACTGTGGATTTAAGGGTAGGCCAGCTGGGCATCTTATGATGTCAGCTGTCTGCCCGATTTACTGTGGCGTTGTTGAGCGTGCCCTCTCCAGACACTGATGGGGGGTATTTTTCAGCTAAATTGTCAGGGATCGTATGCGTGATGTGTGAGTTGGGGGGTTGTATGCTTGAGGGTGGGTGCGGCATTGCCTTACTCCAGGAGCCCTACACCACCAATGGTGTGGTTCGGGGTCTTCCTGGAGTTTTCAGGGTTTTTGCGGACCTTGGGGGTAATGCCACAATTGTTGTGACTGATCCAAACTACGATTGCGTATCGATTCGTCGCAACAGGGGGTGTGTGTTTCAGTAGAGGGGGAGTTCGGTAGAATGATTGTCGCTAGTTTGTATTGCAAATTTAGCGAGCCCCTAGAGCCTTACCTGGGCTACATGGATAAGCTACTACTACTGGGGAGTAGTAGCCCTTTGATCCTAGGGTTGGAAGCGAATGCCTCGTCCTCGATGTGGTTTAGTAAGGTATCCAGACATTCGTCTGGATATCAAAGCCACATTCGAGGGTAGGTATTGAGTGAATGGGTGGAGGCTAAGAGCCTCCACATTTTGAATGAGCCGGGTGAATGGTTTACGTTTGAGGGGCCTAGGGGCATGAGTGATATTGACATAACGTTAATGAATGAGGCAGCAAGGAGAGCGTTTGACGTCAGTTGGGAGATCAGTGGAGGGTGGGGATTGAGTGACCATAATTTGATACAAATTATGGTTTTTATCCACGACGGATGAGGATGGTGTGGGGCCGCGCCCGAGGCCACCCAAGCGCAGGAAAGAGCGGGTCGGCTCACCACCGCTGGTGAAGTCTGACGATAGCGGAAGCGAGGGAGAATGCGGAAGTGAAGCAGGGAGAGGGGGAATGACAGAAGCAGTGGTCAACCCCAAGAAAGCAGCCGGGAGTAAGGGCGCCGCTAAAGATGTCGTAGGTGGTAAAAAGAAGGTTAGTGGAGTAGGGGAGGGAGTTTTTGAGGCACGGAAAGGGTCCGTAGTTGGGGGTAACCCTGTCGGCCATGTAACAGCCGATTTTAGGGAAGTGGTTTTCAGGTCCGAAAACCTTGAGGTCTCTGCCGTGAAGGAACTCATGGCGGTTGCCTCTAAATATGAGGAAGTCTTAATGTCCGTTATTACGGAGAATGCGCACCTTCGCGGGCAAGTGCATGCGCTGAAGGAAGGTCGTGGGGGACCATCCGTCTCTTCAGGTGGAGCAAGGACTGCTCCTGGGGCTTCGGCGCCTGCCCCTCCAGCACCCGTGCTGTAGGCAATAGCGCCAACGCTGCCAAAGGCAGTTGAGACCTGGTCGGTCGTAGTAAGGAGCAAGGCTCCTGTAGCTTCCTCCAAGGAAGTTATAAACAAATTAGTTAAGGAGGTGGGACCTTCCCTCGGTGTACGTGTGCACGAGGTGAAACCCATTAAGAGTGGTGGTGTGGTCATCCGCACCCGCTCTGTTGTGGAAAGGGAGAAAGTGGCAAATAATGCCAAATTTGGAGAGGTCGGAGAGAGAGACAAGACAAGACAAGACAAGACAAGACAAGGCAAGACAAGACAAGACAAGACAAGACAAGACAAGACAAGACAAGACAAGAAAAGGCAAGACAAGACAAGACAAGACAAGACAAGACAAGACAAGACAAGACAAGACAAGACAAGACAAGACAAGACAAGACAAGACAAGGCAAGACAAGACAAGACAAGACAAGACAAGACAAGACAAGACAAGACAAGACAAGACAAGACAAGACAAGACAAGACAAGACAAGACAAGACAAGACAAGACAAGACAAGACAAGACAAGACATGACAAGACAAGACAAGACAAGACAAGACAAGACAAGACAAGACATTGTGTTTGATTTGTTTTTAAATTAATTAAGAAGAGAAGACAAGACAAGACAAGACAAGACAAGACAAGACAAGACAAGACAAGACAAGACAAGACAAGACAAGACAAAACAAGACAAGACAAGACAAGACAAGACAAGACAAGACAAGACAAGACATGACAAGGCAAGACATGACAAAACAAGACCAGACAAGACAAGACAAGACAAGACAATTCTGTTTGATTTGTTTTTAAATTAATAAAGACGATAAGACAAGACAAGGCCAGACAGGAAAAGACAAGAAAAGACAAGACAATTGTGTTTGATTTGTTTTGAAATTAATTAAGATGATAAGATGTTTCTCTCTAATTAAGAAGAGAAGACAAGACAAGACAAGACAAGACAAGACAAGAAAAGACAAGACAAGATATGACAAGACAAGACAAGACAAGACAAGACAAGACAAGACAAGACAAGACAAGACAAGACAAGACAAGACAAGACAAGACAAGACAAGACAAGACAAGACAAGACCGGACAAGACAAGACAATTGTGTTTGATTTGTTTTTAAATTAATTAAGATGATAAGACAAAACAAGACAAGACATGACATGACAGGACATGACGAGACGAAACAAGACAAGACATTTTTTTTTATTTGTTTCTAAACTAGTTAAGAAGAGAAGAGAAGAGAAGACAAGACAGAACAAGACATGACAAGACAAAGCAAGACAAGACAAGACAAGACAAGACAAGACAAGACAAGACAAGACAAGACAAGACAAGACAAGACAAGACAAGACAAGACAAGACAAGACAAGACATGACAAGACAAGACAAGACAAGACAAGACAAGACAAGACAAGACAAGACAAGACAAGACAAGACAAGACAAGACAAGACAAGACAAGACAAGACAAGACAAGACAAGACAAGACAAGGCAAGACAAGACAAGACAAGACAAGACAAGACATGACAAGGCAAGACATGACAAAACAAGACCAGACAAGACAAGACAAGACAAGACAATTCTGTTTGATTTGTTTTTAAATTAATTAAGACGATAAGACAAGACAAGGCCAGACAGGAAAAGACAAGACAAGACAAGACAATTGTGTTTGATTTGTTTTTAAATTAATTAAGATGATAAGATGATTCTCTCTAATTAAGAAGAGAAGACAAGACAAGACAAGACAAGACAAGACAGGACAAGACAAGACAAGACAAGACAAGACAAGACAAGACAAGACAAGACAAGACAAGACAAGACAAGACAAGACAAGACAAGACAAGACAAGACAAGACAAGACAAGACAAGACAAGACAAGACAAGACAAGACAAGACAAGACAAGACAAGACAAGACAAGACAAGACAAGACAAGACAAGACAAGACAAGACAAGACAAGACAAGACAAGGCAAGACAAGACAAGACAAGACAAGACAAGACAAGGCAAGACAAGACAAGACAAGACAGGACAAGACAAGACAAGACAAGACAGGACAAGACAAGACAATTGTGTTTGATTTGTTTTTAAATTAATTAAGATGATAAGACAAATCAAGACAATACATGACATGACAGGACATGACGAGACAAGACAAGACAAGACAAGACAAGACAAGACAAAACAAGACAAGACAAGACAAGACAAGACAAGACAAGACAAGACAAGACAAGACAAGACAAGACAAGACAAGACAAGACAAAACAAGACAAGACAAGACAAGACAAGACAAGACAAGACAAGACAAGACATGACAAGGCAAGACATGACAAAACAAGACCAGACAAGACAAGACAAGACAAGACAATTCTGTTTGATTTGTTTTTAAATTAATTAAGACGATAAGACAAGACAAGGCCAGACAGGAAAAGACAAGAAAAGACAAGACAATTGTGTTTGATTTGTTTTGAAATTAATTAAGATGATAAGATGATTCTCTCTAATTAAGAAGAGAAGACAAGACAAGACAAGACAAGACAAGACAAGAAAAGACAAGACAAGATATGACAAGACAAGACAAGACAAGACAAGACAAGACAAGACAAGACAAGACAAGACAAGACAAGACAAGACAAGACAAGACAAGACAAGACAAGACAAGACAAGACAAGACAAGACAAGACAAGACAAGACAAGACCGGACAAGACAAGACAATTGTGTTTGATTTGTTTTTAAATTAATTAAGATGATAAGACAAAACAAGACAAGACATGACATGACAGGACATGACGAGACGAAACAAGACAAGACATTTTTTTTTATTTGTTTCTAAACTAGTTAAGAAGAGAAGAGAAGAGAAGACAAGACAGAACAAGACATGACAAGACAAAGCAAGACAAGACAAGACAAGACAAGACAAGACAAGACAAGACAAGACAAGACAAGACAAGACAAGACAAGACAAGACAAGACAAGACAAGACATGACAAGACAAGACAAGACAAGACAAGACAAGACAAGACAAGACAAGACAAGACAAGACAAGACAAGACAAGACAAGACAAGACAAGACAAGACAAGACAAGACAAGACAAGACAAGACAAGGCAAGACAAGACAAGACAAGACAAGACAAGACATGACAAGGCAAGACATGACAAAACAAGACCAGACAAGACAAGACAAGACAAGACAATTCTGTTTGATTTGTTTTTAAATTAATTAAGACGATAAGACAAGACAAGGCCAGACAGGAAAAGACAAGACAAGACAAGACAATTGTGTTTGATTTGTTTTTAAATTAATTAAGATGATAAGATGATTCTCTCTAATTAAGAAGAGAAGACAAGACAAGACAAGACAAGACAAGACAGGACAAGACAAGACATGACAAGACAAGACAAGACAAGACAAGACAAGACAAGACAAGACAAGACAAGACAAGACAAGACAAGACAAGACAAGACAAGACAAGACAAGACAAGACAAGACAAGACAAGACAAGACAAGACAAGACAAGACAAGACAAGACAAGACAAGACAAGACAAGACAAGACAAGACAAGACAAGACAAGACAAGACAAGACAAGACAAGACAAGACAAGACAAGACAAGACAAGACAAGACAAGACAAGACAAGACAAGGCAAGACAAGACAAGACAAGACAGGACAAGACAAGACAAGACAAGACAGGACAAGACAAGACAATTGTGTTTGATTTGTTTTTAAATTAATTAAGATGATAAGACAAAACAAGACAATACATGACATGACAGGACATGACGAGACAAAACAAGACAAGACATTTTTTTTATTTGTTTCTAAACTAATTAAGAAGAGAAGAGAAGAGAAGACAAGACAAGACAATACAAGACAAGACAAGACAAGACAAAGCAAGACAAGACAAGACAAGAAAAGATAAGACAAGTCAAGACAAGACATGACAAGACAAGACAAGACAAGACAAGACAAGACAAGACAAGACAAGACAAGACAAGACAAGACAAGACAAGACAAGACAAGACATTTATTTCATTTGTTTCTAAACTAATTAAGAAGAGTAGACAAGACAAGACAAGACAAGACAAGACAAGACAAGACAAGACATGACAAGACAAGACAAGACAAGACAAGACATTTATTTTATTTGTTTCTAAACTAATTAAGAAGTGAAGACAAAACAAGACAAGACAAGACAAGACAAGACAAGACAAGACAAGACAAGACAAGACAAGACAAGACAAGACAAGACAAGACAAGACAAGACAAGACAAGACAAGACAAGACAAGACAAGACAAGACAAGACAAGACAAGACAAGACAAGACAAGACAAGACATGACATGACAAGACAAGACAAGACAAGACAAGACAAGACAAGACAAGACAAGACAAGACAAGACAAGACAAGACAAGACATGACAAGACAAGACAAGACATTTATTTTATTTGTTTCTAAACTAATTAAGAAGAGAAGAGAAGACAAGACAAGACAAGACAAGACAAGACAAGACAAGACAAGACAAGACAAGACAAGACAAGACAAGACAAGACAAGACAAAACAAGACAAGACAAGACAAGACAAGACAAGACAAGACAAGACAAGATAAGACAAGACAAGACAAGACAAGACAAGACAAGACAAGACATGACAAGACTAGACAAGACAAGACAAGACAAGACAAGACAAGACATGACATGACAAGACAAGACAAGACTAGACAAGACAAGACAAGACAAGACAAGACAAGACAAGACAAGACAAGACAAGACAAGACAAGACAAGACAAGACAAGACAAGAAAAGACAAGACAAGACAAGACAAGACAAGACATTTATTTTATTTGTTTCTAAACTAATTAAGAAGAGAAGACAAGACAAGACAAGATAAGACAAGACAAGACAAGACAAGACAAGACAAGACAAGACAAGACAAGACAAGACAAGACAAGACAAGACAAGACAAGACAAGACAAGACAAGACAAGACAAGACAAGACAAGATAAGATAAGACAAGACAAGACAAGACAAGACTAGACAAGGCAAGAAAAGACAAGACACGACAAGACAAGACAAAACAAGACAAGACAAGACAAGACAAGACAAGACAAGACAAGACAAGACAAGACAAGACAAGACAAGACAAGACAAGACAAGACAAGACAAGACAAGACAAGACAAGACAAGACAAGACAAGACAATACAAGACAAGACAAGACAAGACAAGACAAGTCAAGACAAGGCCAGACAAGAAAAGACAAGACACGACAAGACAAGACAAGACAAGACAAGACAAGACAAGACAAGACAACACAAGTCAAGACAAGACAAGACAAAGCAAGACAAGACAAGACAATACAAGACAAGACAAGGCAAGACATGACAAAACAAGACCAGACAAGACAAGACAAGACAAGACAATTCTGTTTGATTTGTTTTTAAATTAATTAAGACGATAAGACAAGACAAGGCCAGACAAGAAAAGACAAGACAAGACGAGACAATTGTGTTTGATTTGTTTTTAAATTAATTAAGATGATAAGATGATTCTCTCTAATTAAGAATAGAAGAGAAGACAAGACAAGACAAGACAAGACAAGACAAGACAAGACATGACAAGACAAAGCAAGACAAGACAAGACAAGACAAGACAAGACAAGACAAGACAAGACAAGACAAGACAAGACATTACAAAACAAGACAAGACAAGACATTTATTTTATTTGTTTCTAAACTAATTAAGAAGAGAAGACAAGACAAGACAATACAAGACAAGACAAGACAAGACAAGACAAGACAAGACAAGACAAGACAAGACAAGACAAGACAAGACAAGACAAGACAAGACAAGACAAGACAAGACAAGACAAGACAAGACAAGACAAGACTAGACAAGACAAGACAAGACAAGACATTTATTTTATTTGTTTCTAAACTAATTAAGAAGAGAAGACAAGACAAGACAATACAAGACAAGACAAGACAAGACATTTATTTTATTTGTTTCTAAACTAATTAAGAAGAGAAGACAAGACAAGACAATACAAGACAAGACAAGACAAGACAAGACAAGACAAGACAAGACAAGACAAGACAAGACAAGACAAGACAAGACAAGACAAGACAAGACAAGACAAGACAAGACAAGACAAGACTAGACAAGACAAGACAAGACAAGACAAGACATTTATTTTATTTGTTTCTAAACTAATTAAGAAGACAAGACAAGACAAGACATGACATGACAAGACAAGACAAGACAAGACAAGACAAGACATTACAAAACAAGACAAGACAAGACATTTATTTTATTTGTTTCTAAACTAATTAATAAGAGAAGACAAGACAAGACAATACAAGACAAGACAAGACAAGACAAGACAAGACAAGACAAGACAAGACAAGACAAGACAAGACAAGACAAGACAAGACAAGACAAAACAAGACAAGACAAGACAAGACAAGACAAGACAAGACAAGACAAGACAAGACAAGACAAGACAAGACAAGACAAGACAAGACAAGACAAGACAAGACAAGACAAGACAAGACAAGACAAGACTAGACAAGACAAGACAAGACAAGACATTTATTTTATTTGTTTCTAAACTAATTAAGAAGAGAAGACAAGACAAGACTAGACAAGACAAGACAAGACAAGACATTTATTTTATTTGTTTCTAAACTAATTAAGAAGAGAAGACAAGACAAGACAATACAAGACAAGACAAGACAAGACAAGACAAGACAAGACAAGACAAGACAAGACAAGACAAGACAAGACAAGACAAGACAAGACAAGACAAGACAAGACAAGACAAGACAAGACAAGACAAGACAAGACAAGACAAGACAAGACAAGACAAGACAAGACAAGGCAAGACAAGACAAGACTAGACAAGACAAGACAAGACAAGACATTTATTTTATTTGTTTCTAAACTAATTAAGAAGAGAAGACAAGACAAGACAAGACAAGACAAGACAAGACAAGACAAGACAAGACATGACATGACAAGACAAGACAAGACATTACAAAACAAGACAAGACATTACAAAACAAGACAAGACAAGACATTTATTTTATTTGTTTCTAAACTAATTAAGAAGAGAAGACAAGACAAGACAATACAAGACAAGACAAGACAAGACAAGACAAGACAAGACAAGACAAGACAAGACAAGACAAGACAAGACAAGACAAGACAAGACAAGACAAGACAAGACAAGACAAGACAAGACAAGACAAGACAAGACAAGACAAGACAAGACAAGACAAGACAAGACTAGACAAGACAAGACAAGACAAGACATTTATTTTATTTGTTTTTAAATTAATTAAGATGATAAGACAAAACAAGACAAGACATGACATGACAGGACATGACGAGACAAAACAAGACAAGACATTTTTTTTATTTGTTTCTAAACTAATTAAGAAGAGAAGAGAAGAGAAGACAAGACAAGACAATACAAGACAAGACAAGACAAGACAAAGCAAGACAAGACAAGACAAGAAAAGATAAGACAAGTCAAGACAAGACATGACAAGACAAGACAAGACAAGACAAGACAAGACAAGACAAGACAAGACATTTATTTTATTTGTTTCTAAACTAATTAAGAAGAGTAGACAAGACAAGACAAGACAAGACAAGACAAGACAAGACAAGACATGACAAGACAAGACAAGACAAGACAAGACAAGACATTTATTTTATTTGTTTCTAAACTAATTAAGAAGTGAAGACAAGACAAGACAAGACAAGACAAGACAAGACAAGACAAGACAAGACAAGACAAGACAAGACAAGACAAGACATGACATGACAAGACAAGACAAGACAAGACAAGACAAGACAAGACAAGACAAGACAAGACAAGACAAGACAAGACAAGACAAGACAAGACAAGACAAGACAAGACATGACAAGACAAGACAAGACATTTATTTTATTTGTTTCTAAACTAATTAAGAAGAGAAGAGAAGACAAGACAAGACAAGACAAGACAAGACAAGACAAGACAAGACAAGACAAGACAAGACATGACAAGACTAGACAAGACAAGACAAGACAAGACAAGACAAGACATGACATGACAAGACAAGACAAGACTAGACAAGACAAGACAAGACAAGACAAGTCAAGACAAGACATTTATTTTATTTGTTTCTAAACTAATTAAGAAGAGAAGACAAGACTAGACAAGACAAGACAAGACAAGACAAGACAAGACAAGACAAGACAAGACAAGACAAGACAAGAAAAGACAAGACAAGACAAGACAAGACATTTATTTTATTTGTTTCTAAAACTAATTAAGAAGAGAAGACAAGACAAGACAAGATAAGACAAGCCAAGACAAGACAAGACAAGACAAGACAAGACAAGACAAGACAAGACAAGACAAGACAAGACAAGACAAGACAAGACAAGACAAGACAAGACAAGACAAGACAAGACAAGACAAGACAAGACAAGACAAGACAAGACTAGACAAGACAAGACATTTATTTTATTTGTTTCTAAACTAATTAAGAAGAGAAGACAAGACAAGACAAGACAAGACAAGACAAGACAAGACAAGACAAGACAAGACAAGACAAGACAAGACAAGACAAGACAAGATAAGACAAGACAAGACAAGACAAGACAAGACAAGGCCAGGCAAGAAAAGACAAGACACGACAAGACAAGACAAAACAAGACAAGACAAGACAAGACAAGACAAGACAAGACAAGACAAGACAAGACAAGACAAGACAAGACAAGACAAGACAAGACAATACAAGACAAGACAAGACAATACAAGACAAGACAAGACAAGTCAAGACAAGGCCAGACAAGAAAAGACAAGACACGACAAGACAAGACAAGACAAGACAAGACAAGACAAGTCAAGACAAGACAAGACAAGACAAAAGAAGACAAGACATTTATTTTATTTGTTTCTAAACTAATTAAGAAGAGAAGACGAGACAAGACAAGACAAGACAAGGCATGACAAGGCAAAACAAGACAAGACAAGACAAGACATGACAAGACAAAACAAGACAAGACAAGAAGAGACAAGACAAGACAAGACATGACAAGACAAGACAAGACAAGACAAGACAAGACAAGACATGACAATTGTGTTTGATTTGTTTTTAAATTAATTAAGAAGAGAAGACAAGACAAGACACGACAAGACAAGACAAGACAAGACAAGACAAGACAAAACAAGACAAGACAAGACAAGACAAGACAAGACATGACAAAGCAAGACATGACAAAACAAGACCAGACAAGACAAGACAAGACAATTCTGTTTGATTTGTTTTTAAATTAATTAAGACGATGTGACAGGACAAGGCCAGACAGGAAAAGACAAGACAAGACAAGACAATTGTGTTTGATTTGTTTTTAAATTCATTAAGATGATAAGATGATTCTCTCTAATTAAGAAGAGAAGACAAGACAAAACAAGACAAGACAAGACAAGACAAGACAAGACAAGACAAGACAAGACAAGACAAGACAAGACAAGACAAGACAAGACAAGACAAGACAAGACAAGACAAGACAAGACAAGACAAGACCAGACAAGACAAGACAAGACAAGACAAGACAATACAAGACAAGACAAGACAAGGCAAGACATGACAAAACAAGACCAGACAAGACAAGACAAGACAAGACAATTCTGTTTGATTTGTTTTTAAATTAATTAAGACGATAAGACAAGACAAGGCCAGACAGGAAAAGACAAGACAAGACAAGACAATTGTGTTTGATTTGTTTTTAAATTAATTAAGATGATAAGATGATTCTCTCTAATTAAGAATAGAAGAGAAGACAAGACAAGACAAGACAAGACAAGACATGACAAGACAAAGCAAGACAAGACAAGACAAGACAAGACAAGACATGACATGACAAGACAAGACAAGACAAGACAAGACAAGACATTACAAAACAAGACAAGACAAGACATTTATTTTATTTGTTTCTAAACTAATTAAGAAGAGAAGACAAGACAAGACAATACAAGACAAGACAAGACAAGACAAGACAAGACAAGACAAGACAAGACAAGACAAGACAAGACAAGACAAGACAAGACAAGACAAGACAAGACAAGACAAGACAAGACAAGACAAGACAAGACAAGACAAGACAAGACAAGACAAGACAAGACAAGACAAGACAAGACAAGACAAGACAAGACAAGACAATACAAGACAAGACAAGACAAGACAAGACAAGACAAGACTAGACAAGACAAGACAAGACAAGACATTTATTTTATTTGTTTCTAAACTAATTAAGAAGAGAAGACAAGACAAGACAAGACAAGACAATTGTGTTTGATTTGTTTTTAAATTAGTTACGATGATAAGACAAAACAAGACAAGACATGACATGACAGGACATGACAAGACAAAACAAGACAAGACATTTTTTTTATTTGTTTCTAAACTAATTAAGAAGAGAAGACAAGACAAGACAAGACAAGTCAAGACAAGGCCAGGCAAGAAAAGACAAGACACGACAAGACAAGACAAGACAAGACAAGACAAGACAAGACAAGACAAGACAAGACAAGACAAGACAAGACAAGACATGACAAGACAAAACAAGACAAGACAAGACAAGACAAGACAATTGTGTTTGATTTGTTTTTAAATTAATTAAGATGATAAGACAAAACAAGACAAGACATGACATGACAGGACATGACGAGACGAAACAAGACAAGACAAGACATTTTTTTTTATTTGTTTCTAAACTAGTTAAGAAGAGAAGAGAAGAGAAGACAAGACAAGACAAGACAAGACAGAACAAGACATGACAAGACAAAGCAAGACAAGACAAGACAAGACAAGACAAGACAAGACAAGACAAGACAAGACAAGACAAAACAAGACAAGACAAGACAAGACAAGACAAGACATGACAAAGCAAGACATGACAAAACAAGACCAGACAAGACAAGACAAGACAATTCTGTTTGATTTGTTTTTAAATTAATTAAGACGATGTGACAAGACAAGGCCAGACAGGAAAAGACAAGACAAGACAAGACAATTGTGTTTGATTTGTTTTTAAATTAGTTACGATGATAAGACAAAACAAGACAAGACATGACATGACAGGACATGACAAGACAAAACAAGACAAGACATTTTTTTTATTTGTTTCTAAACTAATTAAGAAGACAAGACAAGACAAGACAAGACATTTATTTTATTTGTTTCTAAACTAATTAAGAAGAGTAGACAAGACAAGACAAGACAAGACAAGACAAGACAAGACAAGACAAGACAAGACATGACATGACATGACAAGACAAGACAAGACAAGACAAGACATGACAAGACAAGACAAGACAAGACAAGACAAGACAAGACAAGACAAGACAAGACAAGACAAGACAAAACAAGACAAGACAAGACAAGACAAGACAAGACATGACAAAGCAAGACATGACAAAACAAGACCAGACAAGACAAGACAAGACAATTCTGTTTGATTTGTTTTTAAATTAATTAAGACGATGTGACAAGACAAGGCCAGACAGGAAAAGACAAGACAAGACAAGACAATTGTGTTTGATTTGTTTTTAAATTAGTTACGATGATAAGACAAAACAAGACAAGACATGACATGACAGGACATAACAAGACAAAACAAGACAAGACATTTTTTTTATTTGTTTCTAAACTAATTAAGAAGACAAGACAAGACAAGACAAGACATTTATTTTATTTGCTTCTAAACTAATTAAGAAGAGAAGACAAGACAAGACAAGACAAGACAAGACAAGACAAGACAAGACAAGACAAGACATGACATGACATGACAAGACAAGACAAGACAAGACAAGACATGACAAGACAAGACAAGACAAGACAAGACAAGACAAGACAAGACAAGACAAGACAAGACATGACATGACATGACAAGACAAGACAAGACAAGACAAGACATGACAAGACAAGACAAGACAAGACAAGACAAGACAAGACAAGACAAGACAAGACAAGACAAGACAAGACAAAACAAGACAAGACAAGACAAGACAAGACAAGACAAGACAAGACAAGACAAGACAAGACAAGACATGACAAGACAAAATAAGACAAGACAAGACAAGACAAGACAAGACAAGACATGACAAGACAAGACAAGACAAGACAAGACATGACAAGACAAAACAAGACAAGACAAGACAAGAAGAGACAAGAAAAGACAAGACATGACAAGACAAGACAAGACAAGACAAGACAAGACAAGACAATTGTGTTTGATTTGTTTTTAAATTAATTAAGAAGAGAAGACAAGACAAGACAAGACAAGGCATGACAAGACAAAACAAGACAAGACAAGACAAGACAAGACAAGACAAGACAAGACAAGACATGACAAGACAAGACAAGACAAGACAAGACAAGACAAGACAAGACAAGACAAGACAAGACAAGACAAGACAAGACAAGACAAGACAAGACAAGACATGACAAGACAAAATAAGACAAGACAAGACAAGACAAGACAAGACATGACAAGACAAGACAAGACAAGACATGACAAGACAAAACAAGACAAGACAAGACAAGAAGAGACAAGACAAGACAAGACATGACAAGACAAGACAAGACAAGACAAGACAAGACAATTGTGTTTGATTTGTTTTTAAATTAATTAAGAAGAGAAGACAAGACAAGACACGACAAGACAAGACAAGACAAGACAAGACAAGACAAGACAAGACAAGACAAGACATGACAAGACAAGACAAGACAAGACAAGACAAGACAAGACAAGACAAGACAAGACAAGACAAGACAAGACAAGACAAGACAAGACAAGACAAGACAAGACAAGACAAGACAAGACATTTATTTTATTTGCTTCTAAACTAATTAAGAAGAGCAGACAAGACAAGACAAGACAAGACAAGACAAGACAAGACAAGACAAGACAAGACATGACATGACATGACAAGACAAGACAAGACAAGACAAGACATGACAAGACAAGACAAGACAAGACAAGACAAGACAAGACAAGACAAGACAAGACAAGACATGACATGACATGACAAGACAAGACAAGACAAGACAAGACATGACAAGACAAGACAAGACAAGACAAGACAAGACAAGACAAGACAAGACAAGACAAGACAAGACAAGACAAAACAAGACAAGACAAGACAAGACAAGACAAGACAAGACAAGACAAGACAAGACAAGACAAGACATGACAAGACAAAATAAGACAAGACAAGACAAGACAAGACAAGACAAGACATGACAAGACAAGACAAGACAAGACAAGACATGACAAGACAAAACAAGACAAGACAAGACAAGAAGAGACAAGACAAGACAAGACATGACAAGACAAGACAAGACAAGACAAGACAAGACAAGACAATTGTGTTTGATTTGTTTTTAAATTAATTAAGAAGAGAAGACAAGACAAGACAAGACAAGGCATGACAAGACAAAACAAGACAAGACAAGACAAGACAAGACAAGACAAGACAAGACAAGACATGACAAGACAAGACAAGACAAGACAAGACAAGACAAGACAAGACAAGACAAGACAAGACAAGACAAGACAAGACAAGACAAGACAAGACAAGACAAGACAAAACAAGACAAGACAAGACAAGACAAGACAAGACAAGACATGACAAGACAAAATAAGACAAGACAAGACAAGACAAGACAAGACATGACAAGACAAGACAAGACAAGACATGACAAGACAAAACAAGACAAGACAAGACAAGAAGAGACAAGACAAGACAAGACATGACAAGACAAGACAAGACAAGACAAGACAATTGTGTTTGATTTGTTTTTAAATTAATTAAGAAGAGAAGACAAGACAAGACACGACAAGACAAGACAAGACAAGACAAGACAAGACAAGACAAGACAAAACAAGACAAGACAAGACAAGACAAGACATGACAAAGCAAGACATGACAAAACAAGACCAGACAAGACAAGACAAGACAATTCTGTTTGATTTGTTTTTAAATTAATTAAGACGATGAGACAAGACAAGGCCAGACAGGAAAAGACAAGACAAGACAAGACAATTGTGTTTGATTTGTTTTTAAATCCATTAAGATGATAAGATGATTCTCTCTAATTAAGAAGAGAAGACAAGACAAAACAAGACAAGACAAGACAAGACAAGACAAGACAAGACAAGACAAGACCAGACAAGACAAGACAAGACAAGAAAAGACATGACAAAACAAGACCAGACAAGACAAGACAAGACAAGTCAATTCTGTTTGATTTGTTTTTAAATTAATTAAGACGATAAGACAAGACAAGGCCAGACGGGAAAAGACAAGACAAGACAAGACAATTGTGTTTGATTTGTTTTTAAATTAATTAAGATGATAAGATGATTCTCTCTAATTAAGAATAGAAGAGAAGACAAGACAAGACAAGACAAGACATTTATTTTATTTGTTTCTAAACTAATTAAGAAGAGAAGACAAGACAAGACAAGACAAGACAAGACACGACAAGACAAGACATGACATGACAGGACATGACGAGACAAAACAAGACAAGACATTTTTTTTAATTGTTTCTCAACTAATTAAGAAGAGAAGAGAAGACAAGACAAGACAAGACAAGACATGACAAGACAAAGCAAGACAAGACAAGACTAGACAAGACAAGACAAGACATTTATTTTATTTGTTTCTTAACTAATTAAGAAGAGAAGACAAGAGAATACAAGACAAGACAAGACAAGACAAGACAAGACAAGACAAGACATGACAAGACAAGACAAGACAAGACAAGACAAGACAAGACAAGACAAGACAAGACAAGACAAGACATTTATTTTATTTGCTTCTAAACTAATTAAGAAGAGAAGACAAGACAAGACAAGACAAGACAAGACAAGACAAGACAAGACAAGACAAGACATGACATGACATGACAAGACAAGACAAGACAAGACAAGACATGACAAGACAAGACAAGACAAGACAAGACAAGACAAGACAAGACAAGACAAGACATGACATGACATGACAAGACAAGACAAGACAAGACAAGACATGACAATTGTGTTTGATTTGTTTTTAAATTAATTAAGAAGAGAAGACAAGACAAGACACGACAAGACAAGACAAGACAAGACAAGACAAAACAAGACAAGACAAGACAAGACAAGACAAGACAAGACATGACAAAGCAAGACATGACAAAACAAGACCAGACAAGACAAGACAAGACAATTCTGTTTGATTTGTTTTTAAATTAATTAAGACGATGAGACAAGACAAGGCCAGACAGGAAAAGACAAGACAAGACAAGACAATTGTGTTTGATTTGTTTTTAAATTCATTAAGATGATAAGATGATTCTCTCTAATTAAGAAGAGAAGACTAGACAAAACAAGACAAGACAAGACAAGACAAGACAAGACAAGACAAGACAAGACAAGACCAGACAAGACAAGACAAGACAAGACAAGACATGACAAAACAAGACCAGACAAGACAAGACAAGACAAGACAATTCTGTTTGATTTGTTTTTAAATTAATTAAGACGATAAGACAAGACAAGGCCAGACAGGAAAAGACAAGACAAGACAAGACAATTGTGTTTGATTTGTTTTTAAATTAATTAAGATGATAAGATGATTCTCTCTAATTAAGAATAGAAGAGAAGACAAGACAAGACAAGACAAGACAAGACAAGACAAGACAAGACATGACAAGACAAAGCAAGACAAGACAAGACAAGACAAGACAAGACAAGACGTGACATGACAAGACAAGACAAGACAAGACAAGACAAGACATTACAAAACAAGACAAGACAAGACATTTATTTTATTTGTTTCTAAACTAATTAAGAAGAGAAGACAAGACAAGACAATACAAGACAAGACAAGACAAGACAAGACAAGACAAGACAAGACAAGACAAGACAAGACAAGACAAGACAAGACAAGACAAGACAAGACAAGACAAGACAAGACTAGACAAGACAAGACAAGACAAGACATTTATTTTATTTGTTTCTAAACTAATTAAGAAGAGAAGACAAGACAAGACAAGACAAGACAATTGTGTTTGATTTGTTTTTAAATTAATTAAGATGATAAGATGATTCTCTCTAATTAAGAAGAGAAGACAAGACAAGACAAGACAAGACAAGACAAGACAAGACAAGACATGACAAGACAAGACAAGATAAGACAAGACAAGACAAGACAAGACAAGACAAGACAAGACAAGACAAGACAAGACAAGACAAGATAAGACAAGACAAGACAAGACAAGACAAGACAAGACAAGACAAGACAAGACAAGGTAAGACAAGACAAGACAAGACAAGACAAGACAAGGCAAGACAAGACAAGACAATTGTGTTTGATTTGTTTTTAAATTAATTAAGATGATAAGACAAAACAAGACAATACATGACATGACAGGACATGACGAGACAAAACAAGACAAGACATTTTTTTTATTTGTTTCTAAACTAATTAAGAAGAGAAGAGAAGAGAAGACAAGACAAGACAATACAAGACAAGACAAGACAAGACAAAGCAAGACAAGACAAGACAAGAAAAGATAAGACAAGTCAAGACAAGACATGACAAGACAAGACAAGACAAGACAAGACAAGACAAGACAAGACAAGACAAGACAAGACAAGACAAGACAAGACATTTATTTCATTTGTTTCTAAACTAATTAAGAAGAGTAGACAAGACAAGACAAGACAAGACAAGACAAGACAAGACAAGACATGACAAGACAAGACAAGACATTTATTTTATTTGTTTCTAAACTAATTAAGAAGTGAAGACAAGACAAAACAAGACAAGACAAGACAAGACAAGACAAGACAAGACAAGACAAGACAAGACAAGACAAGACAAGACAAGACAAGACAAGACAAGACAAGACAAGACAAGACAAGACAAGACATGACATGACAAGACAAGACAAGACAAGACAAGACAAGACAAGACAAGACAAGACAAGACAAGACAAGACAAGACAAGACAAGACAAGACAAGACAAGACATGACAAGACAAGACAAGACATTTATTTTATTTGTTTCTAAACTAATTAAGAAGAGAAGAGAAGAGAAGACAAGACAAGACAAGACAAGACAAGACAAGACAAGACAAGACAAGACAAGACAAGACAAGACAAGACAAGACAAGACAAGACAAGACAAGACAAGACAAGACAAGACAAGACAAGACAAGACAAGACAAGACAAGACAAGACAAGACAAGACAAGACAAGACAAGACAAGACAAGACAAGACATGACATGACAAGACTAGACAAGACAAGACAAGACAAGACAAGACAAGACATGACATGACAAGACAAGACAAGACTAGACAAGACAAGACAAGACAAGACAAGTCAAGACAAGACATTTATTTTATTTGTTTCTAAACTAATTAAGAAGAGAAGACAAGACTAGACAAGACAAGACAAGACAAGACAAGACAAGACAAGACAAGACAAGACAAGACAAGACAAGACAAGAAAAGACAAGACAAGACAAGACAAGACAAGACATTTATTTTATTTGTTTCTAAACTAATTAAGAAGAGAAGACAAGACAAGACAAGATAAGACAAGACAAGACAAGACAAGACAAGACAAGACAAGACAAGACAAGACAAGACAAGACAAGACAAGACAAGACAAGACAAGACAAGACAAGACAAGACAAGACAAGACAAGACAAGACAAGACAAGACAAGACAAGACAAGACAAGACAAGACAAGACAAGACAAGACAAGACAAGACAAGACAAGACAAGACAAGACAAGACAAGACAAGGCAAGACAAGACAAGACAAGACAAGACAAGATAAGATAAGACAAGACAAGACAAGACAAGACAAGACAACACAAGACAAGACAAGACAAGGCCAGGCAAGACAAGACACGACAAGACAAGACAAGACAATACAAGACAAGACAAGACAAGTCAAGACAAGGCCAGACAAGAAAAGACAAGACACGACAAGACAAGACAAGACAAGACAAGACAAGACAACACAAGTCAAGACAAGACAAGACAAGACAAAAGAAGACAAGACATTTATTTTATTTGTTTCTAAACTAATTAAGAAGAGAAGAGAAGAGAAGACAAGACAAGACAAGACAAGACAGAACAAGACATGACAAGACAAAGCAAGACAAGACAAGACAAGACAAGACAAGACAAGACAATTCTGTTTGATTTGTTTTTAAATTAATTAAGAAGAGAAGACAAGACAAGACAAGACAAGACAAGACAAGACAAGACAAGACAAGACAAGACAAGACAAGACAAGACAAGACAAGACAAGACAAAACAAGACAAGACAAGACAAGACAAGACAAGACAAGACAAGACAAGACAAGACATGACAAGGCAAGACATGACAAAACAAGACCAGACAAGACAAGACAAGACAAGACAATTCTGTTTGATTTGTTTTTAAATTAATTAAGACGATAAGACAAGACAAGGCCAGACAGGAAAAGACAAGAAAAGACAAGACAATTGTGTTTGATTTGTTTTGAAATTAATTAAGATGATAAGATGATTCTCTCTAATTAAGAAGAGAAGACAAGACAAGACAAGACAAGACAAGACAAGACAAGACAAGACAAGATATGACAAGACAAGACAAGACAAGACAAGACAAGACAAGACAAGACAAGACAAGATATGACAAGACAAGACAAGACAAGACAAGACAAGACAAGACAAGACAAGACAAGACAAGACAAGACAAGACAAGACAAGACAAGACATGACAAGACAAGACAAGACATTTATTTTATTTGTTTCTAAACTAATTAAGAAGAGAAGAGAAGACAAGACAAGACAAGACAAGACAAGACAAGACAAGACAAGACAAGACAAGACAAGACAAGACAAGACATGACAAGACTAGACAAGACAAGACAAGACAAGACAAGACAAGACAAGACATTACATGACAAGACAAGACAAGACTAGACAAGACAAGACAAGACAAGTCAAGACAAGACATTTATTTTATTTGTTTCTAAACTAATTAAGAAGAGAAGACAAGACAAGACAAGATAAGACAAGACAAGACAAGACAAGACAAGACAAGACAAGACAAGACAAGACAAGACAAGACAAGACAAGACAAGACAAGACAAGATAAGACAAGACAAGACAAGACAAGACAAGACAAGACAAGACAAGACAAGACAAGACAAGACAAGACAAGACATTTATTTTATTTGTTTCTAAACTAATTAAGAAGAGAAGAGAAGACAAGACAAGACAAGACAAGACAAGACAAGACAAGACAAGACAAGAAAAGACAAGACAAGACAAGACAAGACAAGACAAGACAAGACAAGACAAGACAAGACATTTATTTTATTTGTTTCTAAACTAATTAAGAAGAGAAGACAAGACAAGACAAGACAAGACAAGACAAGTTATGACAAGACAAGACAAGACAAGACAAGACAAGACAAGACAAGACAAGACAAGACAAGACAAGACAAGACAAGACAAGACAAGACATGACAAGACAAGACAAGACATTTATTTTATTTGTTTCTAAACTAATTAAGAAGAGAAGAGAAGACAAGACAAGACAAGACAAGACAAGACAAGACAAGACAAGACAAGAAAAGACAAGACAAGACAAGACAAGTCAAGACAAGACAAGACAAGACAAGACAAGACAAGACAAGACAAGACATTTATTTTATTTGTTTCTAAACTAATTAAGAAGAGAAGACAAGACAAGACAAGACAAGACAAGACAAGACAAGACAAGACAAGACAAGACAAGACAAGACAAGACAAGACAAGACAAGACAAGACAAGACAAGACAAGACAAGACAAGACAAGACAAGACAAGACAAGACAAGACAAGACAAGACAAGACAAGACAAGACAAGACAAGACAAGACAAGACAAGACAAGACAAGACAAGACAAGACAAGACAAGACAAGACAAGACAAGACAAGACAAGACAAGACAAGACAAGACAAGACAAGACAAGACAAGACAAGACAAGACAAGACAAGACAAGACAAGACAAGACAAGACAAGACAAGACAAGACAAGACAAGACAAGACAAGACAAGACAAGACAAGACAAGACAAGACAAGACAAGACAAGACAAGACAAGACAAGACCAGACAAGACAAGACCAGACAAGACAAGACAAGACAAGACAAGACAAGACAAGACAAGACAAGACAAGACAAGACAAGACAAGACAAGACAAGACAAGACAAGACAAGACAAGACAAGACAAGACAAGACAAGACAAGACAAGACAAGACAAGACAAGACAAGACAAGACAAGACAAGACAAGACAAGACAAGACAAGTCAAGACAAGACAAGACAAGACAAGACAAGACAAGACAAGTCAAGACAAGGCCAGACAAGACAAGTCAAGACAAGACAAGACAAGACAAGACAAGACAAGACAAGACAAGACAAGACAAGACAAGACAAGACAAGACAAGACAAGACAAGACAAGACAAGACAAGACAAGACAAGACAAGACAAGACAAGACAAGACAAAACAAGACAAGACAAGACAAGACAAGACAAGACAAGACAAGACAAGACAAGACAAGACAAGACAAGACAAGACAAGACAAAACAAGACAAGACAAGACAAGACAAGACATGACAAGACAAGACAAGACAAGACAAGACAAGACATGACAAGACAAAACAAGACAAAACAAGACAAGACAAGACAAGACAAGACAAGACAAGACAAGACAAGACAAGACAAGACAAGACAAGACAAGACAAGACAAGACAAGACAAGACAAGACAAGACAAGACAAGACAAGACAAGACAAGACAAGACAAGACAAGACAAGACAAGACAAGACAAGACAAGACAAGACAAGACAAGACATGACAAGACAAAACAAGACAAGACAAGACAAGACAAGACAAGACAATTGTGTTTGATTTGTTTTTAAATTAATTAAGATGATAAGACAAAACAAGACAAGACATGACATGACAGGACATGACGAGACGAAACAAGACAAGACAAGACATTTTTTTTTATTTTTTTCTAAACTAGTTAAGAAGAGAAGAGAAGAGAAGACAAGACAAGACAAGACAAGACAGAACAAGACATGACAAGACAAAGCAAGACAAGACAAGACAAGACAAGACAAGACAAGACAAGACAAGACAAGACAAGACAAGACAATACAAGACAAGACATGACAAGACAAGACAAGACAAGACAAGACAAGACAAGACAAGACAAGACAAGACAAGACAAGACAAGACAAGACAAGACAAAACTAGGCAAGACAAGACAAGACAAGACAAGACAAGACATGACAAGGCAAGACATGACAAAACAAGACCAGACAAGACAAGACAAGACAAGACATTTATTTATTTGTTTCTTAACTAATTAAGAAGAGAAGACAAGAGAATACAAGACAAGACAAGACAAGACAAGACAAGACAAGACAAGACATGACAAGACAAGACAAGACAAGACAAGACAAGACAAGACATTTATTTTATTTGTTTTTAAACTAATTAAGAAGAGAAGACAAGACAAGACAAGACAAGACAAGACAAGACAAGACAAGACATGACATGACAAGACAAGACAAGACAAGACAAGACAAGACATGACAAGACAAGACAAGACAAGACAAGACAAGACAAGACAAGACAAGACAAGACAAGACAAGACAAAACAAGACAAGACAAGACAAGACAAGACAAGACAAGACAAGACAAGACAAGACATGACAAGACAAGACATTTATTTTATTTGTTTCTAAACTAATTAAGAAGAGTAGACAAGACAAGACAAGACAAGACAAGACAAGACAAGACAAGACAAGACATGACAAGACAAGACAAGACAAGACAAGACAAGACATTTATTTTATTTGTTTCTAAACTAATTAAGAAGTGAAGACAAGACAAGACAAGACAAGACAAGACAAGACAAGACAAGACAAGACAAGACAAGACAAGACAAGACATGACAAGACAAGACAAGACATTTATTTTATTTGTTTCTAAACTAATTAAGAAGTGAAGACAAGACAAGACAAGACAAGACAAGACAAGACATGACAAGACAAGACATTTATTTTATTTGTTTCTAAACTAATTAAGAAGAGAAGACAAGACAAGACAAGACAAGGCAAGACACGACAAGACAAGACATGACATGACAGGACATGACGAGACAAAACAAGACAAGACATTTTTTTTAATTGTTTCTCAACTAATTAAGAAGAGAAGAGAAGACAAGACAAGACAAGACAAGACATGACAAGACAAAGCAAGACAAGACAAGACTAGACAAGACAAGACAAGACATTTATTTTATTTGTTTCTTAACTAATTAAGAAGAGAAGACAAGAGAATACAAGACAAGACAAGACAAGACAAGACAAGACAAGACAAGACATGACAAGACAAGACAAGACAAGACAAGACAAGACAAGACAAGACAAGACAAGACAAGACAAGACATTTATTTTATTTGCTTCTAAACTAATTAAGAAGAGAAGACAAGACAAGACAAGACAAGACAAGACAAGACAAGACAAGACATGACATGACATGACAAGACAAGACAAGACAAGACAACACATGACAAGACAAGACAAGACAAGACAAGACAAGACAAGACAAGACAAGACAAGACAAAAGAAGACAAGACAAGACAAGACAAGACAAGACAAGACAAGACAAGACAAGACAAGACAAGACATGACAAGACAAAATAAGACAAGACAAGACAAGACAAGACATGACAAGACAAGACAAGACAAGACATGACAAGACAAAACAAGACAAGACAAGACAAGAAGAGACAAGACAAGACAAGACATGACAAGACAAGACAAGACAAGACAAGACAAGACAAGACAAGACAAGACAATTGTGTTTGATTTGTTTTTAAATTAATTAAGAAGAGAAGACAAGACAAGACAAGACAAGGCATGACAAGACAAAACAAGACAAGACAAGACAAGACATGACAAGACAAAACAAGACAAGACAAGATAAGAAGAGACAAGACAAGACAAGACATGACAAGACAAGACAAGACAAGACAAGACAAGACAAGACAAGACAAGACAAGACAAGACAAGACAATTGTGTTTGATTTGTTTTTAAATTAATTAAGAAGAGAAGACAAGACAAGACACGACAAGACAAGACAAGACAAGACAAGACAAGACAAGCCAAGACAAAACAAGACAAGACAAGACAAGACAAGACATGACAAAGCAAGACATGACAAAACAAGACCAGACAAGACAAGACAAGACAATTCTGTTTGATTTGTTTTTAAATTAATTAAGACGATGAGACAAGACAAGGCCAGACAGGAAAAGACAAGACAAGACAAGACAATTGTGTTTGATTTGTTTTTAAATTCATTAAGATGATAAGATGATTCTCTCTAATTAAGAAGAGAAGACAAGACAAAACAAGACAAGACAAGACAAGACAAGACAAGACAAGACCAGACAAGACAAGACAAGACAAGACATGACATGACAAAACAAGACCAGACAAGACAAGACAAGACAAGACAATTCTGTTTGATTTGTTTTTAAATTAATTAAGACGATAAGACAAGACAAGGCCAGACAGGAAAAGACAAGACAAGACAAGACAATTGTGTTTGATTTGTTTTTAAATTAATTAAGATGATAAGATGATTCTCTCTAATTAAGAATAGAAGAGAAGACAAGACAAGACAAGACAAGACAAGACAAGACAAGACAAGACAAGACAAGACAAGACAAGACATGACAAGACAAAGCAAGACAAGACAAGACAAGACAAGACAAGACAAGACGTGACATGACAAGACAAGACAAGACAAGACAAGACAAGACAAGACAAGACAAGACATTACAAAACAAGACAAGACAAGACATTTATTTTATTTGTTTCTAAACTAATTAAGAAGAGAAGACAAGACAAGACAATACAAGACAAGACAAGACAAGACAAGACAAGACAAGACAAGACAAGACAAGACAAGACAAGACAAGACAAGACAAGACAAGACAAGACAAGACAAGACTAGACAAGACAAGACAAGACAAGACATTTATTTTACTTGTTTCTAAACTAATTAAGAAGAGAAGACAAGACAAGACAATTGTGTTTGATTTGTTTTGAAATTAATTACGATGATAAGACAAAACAAGACAAGACATGACATGACAAGACAAGACAAGACAAGACAAGACAAGACAAGACAAGACAAGACAAGACAAGACAAGACAAGACAAGACAAGACAAGACAAGACAAGACAAGACAAGACAAGACAAGACAAGACAAGACAAGACAAGACAAGACAAGACAAGACAAGACAAGACAAGACAAGACAAGACAAGACAAGACAAGACAAGACAAGACAAGACAAGACAAGACAAGACAAGACAAGACAAGACAAGACAAGACAAGACAAGACAAGACAATACAAGACAAGACAAGACAAGACAAGACAAGACAAGACAAGACAAGACAAGACAAGACAAGACAAGACAAGACAAGACAAGACAAGACAAGACAAGACAAGACAAGACAAGACAAGACAAGACAAGACAAGACAAGACAAGACAAGACAAGACAAGACAAGACAAGACAAGACAAGACAGGACAAGACAATTGTGTTTGATTTGACAAGACAAGACAAGACAAGACAAGACAAGACAAGACAAGACAAGACAAGACAAGACAAGACAAGACAAGACAGGACAAGACAAGACAAGACAAGACCATGACAAGACAAGACAAGACAAGACAAGACAAGACATGACAAGACAAGACAAGACAAGACAAGACAAGACAAGACAAGACAAGACAAGACAAGACAAGACAAGACAAGACAAGACAAGACAAGACAAGACAAGACAAGACAAGACAAGACAAGACAAGACAAGACAAGACAAGACAAGACAAGACAAGACAAGACAAGACAAGACAAGACAAGACAAGACAACACAAGACAAGACAAGACAAGACAAGACAAGACAAGACAAGACAAGACAAAACAAGACAAGACAAGACAAAACAAGACAAGACAAGACAAGACAAGACAAGACAAGACAAGACAAGACAAGACAAGACAAGACAAGACAAGACAAGACAAGACAAGACAAGACAAGACAAGACAAGACAAGAAAAGACAAGACAAGACAAGACAAGACAAGACAAGACAAGACAAGACAAGACAAGACAAGACATGACAAGACAAAACAAGACAAGACAAGACAAGACAAGAAAAGACAAGACAAGACAAGACAAGACAAGACAAGACAAGACAAGACAAGACAAGACAAGACAAGACATGACATGACAAGACAAAACAAGACAAGACAAGACAAGACAAGAAAAGACAAGACAAGACAAAACAAGACATTTATTTTATTTGTTTCTAAACTAATTAAGAAGAGAAGACAAGACAAGACAAGACAAGACAAGACACGACAAGACAAGACATGACATGACAGGACATGACGAGACAAAACAAGACAAGACATTTTTTTTAATTGTTTCTAAACTAATTAAGAAGAGAAGAGAAGACAAGACAAGACAAGACAAGACATGACAAGACAAAGCAAGACAAGACAAGACTAGACAAGACAAGACAAGACATTTATTTTATTTGTTTCTTAACTAATTAAGAAGAGAAGACAAGAGAATACAAGACAAGACAAGACAAGACAAGACAAGACAAGACAAGACATGACAAGACAAGACAAGACAAGACAAGACAAGACATTTATTTTATTTGTTTCTAAACTAATTAAGAAGAGAAGACAAGACAAGACAAGACAAGACAAGACAAGACAAGACATTTATTTTATTTGTTTCTAAACTAATTAAGAAGAGAAGACAAGACAAGACAAGACAAGACAAGACATTTATTTTATTTGTTTCTAAACTAATTAAGAAGAGAAGACAAGACAAGACAAGACAAGACAAGACAAGACAAGACAAGACAAGACATGACATGACATGACAAGACAAGACAAGACAAGACAAGACATGACAAGACAAGACAAAACAAGATAAGACAAGACAAGACAAGACAAGACAAGACAAGACAAGACAAGACAAGACATGACAAGACAAAATAAGACAAGACAAGACAAGACAAGACAAGACAAGACATGACAAGACAAGACAAGACAAGACATGACAAGACAAAACAAGACAAGACAAGACAAGAAGAGACAAGACAAGACAAGACATGACAAGACAAGACAAGACAAGACAAGACAAGACAATTGTGTTTGATTTGTTTTTAAATTAATTAAGAAGAGAAGACAAGACAAGACAAGACAAGGCATGACAAGACAAAACAAGACAAGACAAGACAAGACATGACAAGACAAAACAAGACAAGACAAGACAAGAGGAGACAAGACAAGACAAGACATGACAAGACAAGACAAGACAAGACAAGACAAGACAAGACAAGACAAGACAATTGTGTTTGATTTGTTTTTATATTAATTAAGAAGAGAAGACAAGACAAGACACGACAAGACAAGACAAGACAAGACAAGACAAGACAAGACAAAACAAGACAAGACAAGACAAGACAAGACATGACAAAGCAAGACATGACAAAACAAGACCAGACAAGACAAGACAAGACAATTCTGTTTGATTTGTTTTTAAATTAATTAAGACGATGAGACAAGACAAGGCCAGACAGGAAAAGACAAGACAAGACAAGACAATTGTGTTTGATTTGTTTTTAAATTCATTAAGATGATAAGATGATTCTCTCTAATTAAGAAGAGAAGACAAGACAAAACAAGACAAGACAAGACAAGACAAGACAATTGTGTTTGATTTGTTTTTAAATTAATTAAGACGATGAGACAAGACAAGGCCAGACAGGAAAAGACAAGACAAGACAAGACAATTGTGTTTGATTTGTTTTTAAATTCATTAAGATGATAAGATGATTCTCTCTAATTAAGAAGAGAAGACAAGACAAGACACGACAAGACAAGACAAGACAAGACAAGACAAGACAAGACAAGACAAGACAAGACAAAACAAGACAAGACAAGACAAGACAAGACATGACAAAGCAAGACATGACAAAACAAGACCAGACAAGACAAGACAAGACAATTCTGTTTGATTTGTTTTTAAATTAATTAAGACGATGAGACAAGACAAGGCCAGACAGGAAAAGACAAGACAAGACAAGACAATTGTGTTTGATTTGTGTTTAAATTCATTAAGATGATAAGATGATTCTCTCTAATTAAGAAGAGAAGACAAGACAAAACAAGACAAGACAAGACAAGACAAGACAAGACAAGACAAGACCAGACAAGACAAGACAAGACAAGACAAGACATGGCAAAACAAGACCAGACAAGACAAGACAAGACAAGACAATTCTGTTTGATTTGTTTTTAAATTAATTAAGACGATAAGACAAGACAAGGCCTGACAGGAAAAGACAAGACAAGACAAGACAATTGTGTTTGATTTGTTTTTAAATTAATTAAGATGATAAGATGATTCTCTCTAATTAAGAATAGAAGAGAAGACAAGACAAGACAAGACAAGACAAGACAAGACAAGACATGACAAGACAAAGCAAGACAAGACAAGACAAGACAAGACAAGACGTGACATGACAAGACAAGACAAGACAAGACATTACAAAACAAGACAAGACAAGACAAGACAAGACAAGACAAGACAAGACAAGACAAGACAAGACAAGACAAGACAAGACAAGACAAGACAAGACAAGACAAGACAAGACAAGACAAAACAAGACAAGACAAAACAAGACAAGACAAGACAAGACTAGACAAGACAAGACATTTATTTTATTTGTTTCTAAACTAATTAAGAAGAGACAAGACAAGACAAGACAAGACAAGACAATTCTGTTTGATTTGTTTTTAAATTAATTAAGACGATAAGACAAGACAAGGCCTGACAGGAAAAGACAAGACAAGACAAGACAATTGTGTTTGATTTGTGTTTAAATTCATTAAGATGATTCTCTCTAATTAAGAAGAGAAGACAAGACAAAACAAGACAAGACAAGACAAGACAAGACAAGACAAGACAAGACCAGACAAGACAAGACAAGACAAGACAAGACATGACAAAACAAGACCAGACAAGACAAGACAAGACAAGACAATTCTGTTTGATTTGTTTTTAAATTAATTAAGACGATAAGACAAGACAAGGCCTGACAGGAAAAGACAAGACAAGACAAGACAATTGTGTTTGATTTGTTTTTAAATTAATTAAGATGATAAGATGATTCTCTCTAATTAAGAATAGAAGAGAAGACAAGACAAGACAAGACAAGACAAGACAAGACATGACAAGACAAAGCAAGACAAGACAAGACAAGACAAGACATTACAAAACAAGACAAGACAAGACATTTATTTTATTTGTTTCTAAACTAATTAAGAAGAGAAGACAAGACAAGACAATACAAGACAAGACAAGACAAGACAAGACAAAACAAGACAAGACAAGACAAGACAAGACTAGACAAGACAAGACAAGACAAAACAAGACAAGACAAGACAAGACAAGACAAGACTAGACAAGACAAGACATTTATTTTATTTGTTTCTAAACTAATTAAGAAGAGAAGACAAGACAAGACAAGACAAGACAATTGTGTTTGATTTGTTTTTAAATTAATTACGATGATAAGACAAAACAAGACAAGACAAGACAAGACAAGACAAGACAAGACAGGACAAGACAAGACAAGACAAGACAAGACAAGACCAGACAAGACAAGACAAGACAAGACAAGACATGACAAAACAAGACAAGACAAGACAATACAAGACAAGACAAGACAAGACAAGACAAGACAAGACAAGACAAGACAAGACAAGACAAGACATGACAAGACAAAACAAAACAAGACAAGACAAGACAAGACAAGACAAGACAAGACAAGACAAGACCAGACAAGACAAGACAAGACAAGACATGACAAAACAAGACAAGACAAGACAATACAAGACAAGACAAGACAAGACAAGACAAGACAAGACAAGACAAGACAAGACAAGACAAGACAAGACAAGACAAGACAAGACAAGACAAGACAAGACAAGACAAGACAAGACAAGACAAGACAAGACAAGACATGACAAGACAAAACAAGACAAGACAAGACAAGACAAGACAAGACAAGACAAGACAAGACAAGACAAGACAAGACAAGACAAGACAAGACAAGACAAGACAAGACAAGACAAGACAAGACAAGACAAGACAAGACAAGACATGACAAGACAAAACAAGACAAGACAAGACAAGACAAGACAATTGTGTTTGATTTGTTTTTAAATTAATTAAGATGATAAGACAAAACAAGACAAGACATGACATGACAGGACATGACGAGACGAAACAAGACAAGACAAGACATTTTTTTTTATTTGTTTCTAAACTAGTTAAGAAGAGAAGAGAAGAGAAGACAAGACAAGACAAGACAAGACAGAACAAGACATGACAAGACAAAGCAAGACAAGACAAGACAAGACAAGACAAGACAAGACAAGACAAGACAAGACAAGACAAGACAAGACAAGACAAGACAAGACATGACAAGACAAGACAAGACAAGACAAGACAAGACAAGACAAGACAAGACAAGACAAGACAAGACAAGACAAGACAAGACAAGACAAGACAAGACAAGACAAGACATGACATGACAAGACAAGACAAGACAAGACAAGACAAGACAAGACAAGACAAGACAAGACAAGACAAGACAAGACAAGACAAGACAAGACAAGACAAGACAAGACATGACAAGACAAGACAAGACATTTATTTTATTTGTTTCTAAACTAATTAAGAAGAGAAGACAAGACAAGACAAGACAAGACAAGACAAGACAAGACAAGACAAGACAAGACAAGACAAGACAAGACAAGACAAGACAAGACAAGACAAGACAAGACAAGACAAGACAAGACAAGACAAGACAAGACAAGACAAGACAAGACAAGACAAGACAAGACAAGACAAGACAAGACAAGACATGACAAGACAAGACATTTATTTTATTTGTTTCTAAACTAATTAAGAAGAGTAGACAAGACAAGACAAGACAAGACAAGACAAGACAAGACAAGACATGACAAGACAAGACAAGACAAGACAAGACATTTATTTTATTTGTTTCTAAACTAATTAAGAAGTGAAGACAAGACAAGACAAGACAAGACAAGACAAGACAAGACAAGACAAGACAAGACAAGACAAGACATGACATGACAAGACAAGACAAGACAAGACAAGACAAGACAAGACAAGACAAGACAAGACAAGACAAGACAAGACAAGACAAGACAAGACAAGACAAGACATGACAAGACAAGACAAGACATTTATTTTATTTGTTTCTAAACTAATTAAGAAGAGAAGAGAAGACAAGACAAGACAAGACAAGACAAGACAAGACAAGACATGACAAGACAAGACAAGACAAGACATTTATTTTATTTGTTTCTAAACTAATTAAGAAGTGAAGACAAGACAAGACAAGACAAGACAAGACAAGACAAGACAAGACAAGACAAGACAAGACATGACATGACAAAACAAGACCAGACAAGACAAGACATTTATTTTATTTGTTTCTTAACTAATTAAGAAGAGAAGACAAGAGAATACAAGACAAGACAAGACAAGACAAGACAAGACAAGACAAGACATGACAAGACAAGACAAGACAAGACAAGACAAGACAAGACAAGACATTTATTTTATTTGTTTCTAAACTAATTAAGAAGAGAAGACAAGACAAGACAAGACAAGACAAGACATGACATGACATGACAAGACAAGACACGACAAGACAAGACATGACAAGACAAGACAAGACAAGACAAGACAAGACAAGACAAGACAAGACAAGACAAGACAAGACAAGACAAGACAAGACAAGACAAGACAAGACAAGACAAGACAAGACAAGACAAGACAAGACAAGACATGACAAGACAAGACATTTATTTTATTTGTTTCTAAACTAATTAAGAAGAGTAGACAAGACAAGACAAGACAAGACAAGACAAGACAAGACAAGACAAGACAAGACATGACAAGACAAGACAAGACAAGACAAGACATTTATTTTATTTGTTTCTAAACTAATTAAAAAGTGAAGACAAGACAAGACAAGACAAGACAAGACAAGACAAGACAAGACAAGACAAGACAAGACATGACATGACAAGACAAGACAAGACAAGACAAGACAAGACAAGACAAGACAAGACAAGACAAGACAAGACAAGACAAGACAAGACAAGACAAGACAAGACAAGACAAGACAAGACAAGACATGACAAGACAAGACAAGACATTTATTTTATTTGTTTCTAAACTAATTAAGAAGAGAAGAGAAGACAAGACAAGACAAGACAAGACAAGACAAGACAAGACAAGACAAGACAAGACAAGACAAGACAAGACAAGACAAGACAAGACATGACAAGACTAGACAAGACAAGACAAGACAAGACAAGACAAGACAAGACATGACATGACAAGACAAGACAAGACTAGACAAGACAAGACAAGACAAGACAAGTCAAGACAAGACATTTATTTTATTTGTTTCTAAACTAATTAAGAAGAGAAGACAAGACTAGACAAGACAAGACAAGACAAGACAAGACAAGACAAGACAAGACAAGACAAGACAAGACAAGAAAAGACAAGACAAGACAAGACAAGACAAGACAAGACAAGACATTTATTTTATTTGTTTCTAAACTAATTAAGAAGAGAAGACAAGACAAGACAAGATAAGACAAGACAAGACAAGACAAGACAAGACAAGACAAGACAAGACAAGACAAGACAAGACAAGACAAGACAAGACAAGACAAGACATGACAAGACAAGACAAGACAAGACAAGACAAGACAAGACAAGACAAGACAAGACAAGACAAGACAAGACAAGACAAGACAAGACAAGACAAGACAAGACAAGACATGACAAGACAAGACAAGACATTTATTTTATTTGTTTCTAAACTAATTAAGAAGAGAAGACAAGACAAGACAAGACAAGACAAGACAAGACAAGACAAGACAAGACAAGACAAGACAAGACAAGACAAGACAAGACAAGACAAGACAAGACAAGACAAGACAAGACAAGACAAGACAAGACAAGACAAGACAAGACAAGACAAGACAAGACAAGACAAGACAAGACAAGACAAGACATGACAAGACAAGACATTTATTTTATTTGTTTCTAAACTAATTAAGAAGAGTAGACAAGACAAGACAAGACAAGACAAGACAAGACAAGACAAGACATGACAAGACAAGACAAGACAAGACAAGACATTTATTTTATTTGTTTCTAAACTAATTAAGAAGTGAAGACAAGACAAGACAAGACAAGACAAGACAAGACAAGACAAGACAAGACAAGACAAGACAAGACATGACATGACAAGACAAGACAAGACAAGACAAGACAAGACAAGACAAGACAAGACAAGACAAGACAAGACAAGACAAGACAAGACAAGACAAGACAAGACAAGACATGACAAGACAAGACAAGACATTTATTTTATTTGTTTCTAAACTAATTAAGAAGAGAAGAGAAGACAAGACAAGACAAGACAAGACAAGACAAGACAAGACATGACAAGACAAGACAAGACAAGACAAGACATTTATTTTATTTGTTTCTAAACTAATTAAGAAGTGAAGACAAGACAAGACAAGACAAGACAAGACAAGACAAGACAAGACAAGACAAGACAAGACATGACATGACAAAACAAGACCAGACAAGACAAGACATTTATTTTATTTGTTTCTTAACTAATTAAGAAGAGAAGACAAGAGAATACAAGACAAGACAAGACAAGACAAGACAAGACAAGACAAGACATGACAAGACAAGACAAGACAAGACAAGACAAGACAAGACAAGACAAGACATTTATTTTATTTGTTTCTAAACTAATTAAGAAGAGAAGACAAGACAAGACAAGACAAGACAAGACAAGACAAGACATGACATGACATGACAAGACAAGACACGACAAGACAAGACATGACAAGACAAGACAAGACAAGACAAGACAAGACAAGACAAGACAAGACAAGACAAGACAAGACAAGACAAGACAAGACAAGACAAGACAAGACAAGACAAGACAAGACAAGACAAGACAAGACAAGACAAGACATGACAAGACAAGACATTTATTTTATTTGTTTCTAAACTAATTAAGAAGAGTAGACAAGACAAGACAAGACAAGACAAGACAAGACAAGACAAGACAAGACATGACAAGACAAGACAAGACAAGACAAGACATTTATTTTATTTGTTTCTAAACTAATTAAGAAGTGAAGACAAGACAAGACAAGACAAGACAAGACAAGACAAGACAAGACAAGACAAGACAAGACATGACATGACAAGACAAGACAAGACAAGACAAGACAAGACAAGACAAGACAAGACAAGACAAGACAAGACAAGACAAGACAAGACAAGACAAGACAAGACAAGACAAGACAAGACAAGACATGACAAGACAAGACAAGACATTTATTTTATTTGTTTCTAAACTAATTAAGAAGAGAAGAGAAGACAAGACAAGACAAGACAAGACAAGACAAGACAAGACAAGACAAGACAAGACAAGACAAGACAAGACAAGACAAGACAAGACAAGACAAGACATGACAAGACTAGACAAGACAAGACAAGACAAGACAAGACAAGACAAGACATGACATGACAAGACAAGACAAGACTAGACAAGACAAGACAAGACAAGACAAGTCAAGACAAGACATTTATTTTATTTGTTTCTAAACTAATTAAGAAGAGAAGACAAGACTAGACAAGACAAGACAAGACAAGACAAGACAAGACAAGACAAGACAAGACAAGACAAGACAAGAAAAGACAAGACAAGACAAGACAAGACAAGACAAGACAAGACATTTATTTTATTTGTTTCTAAACTAATTAAGAAGAGAAGACAAGACAAGACAAGATAAGACAAGACAAGACAAGACAAGACAAGACAAGACAAGACAAGACAAGACAAGACAAGACAAGACAAGACAAGACAAGACATGACATGACAAGACAAGACAAGACAAGACAAGACAAGACAAGACAAGACAAGACAAGACAAGACATGACATGACAAGACAAGACAAGACAAGACAAGACAAGACAAGACAAGACAAGACAAGACAAGACAAGACAAGACAAGACAAGACAAGACAAGACAAGACATGACAAGACAAGACAAGACATTTATTTTATTTGTTTCTAAACTAATTAAGAAGAGAAGAGAAGACAAGACAAGACAAGACAAGACAAGACAAGACAAGACATGACAAGACAAGACAAGACAAGACAAGACATTTATTTTATTTGTTTCTAAACTAATTAAGAAGTGAAGACAAGACAAGACAAGACAAGACAAGACAAGACAAGACAAGACAAGACAAGACAAGACATGACATGACAAAACAAGACCAGACAAGACAAGACATTTATTTTATTTGTTTCTTAACTAATTAAGAAGAGAAGACAAGAGAATACAAGACAAGACAAGACAAGACAAGACAAGACAAGACAAGACATGACAAGACAAGACAAGACAAGACAAGACAAGACAAGACAAGACAAGACAAGACATTTATTTTATTTGTTTCTAAACTAATTAAGAAGAGAAGACAAGACAAGACAAGACAAGACAAGACAAGACAAGACATGACATGACATGACAAGACAAGACACGACAAGACAAGACATGACAAGACAAGACAAGACAAGACAAGACAAGACAAGACAAGACAAGACAAGACAAGACAAGACAAGACAAGACAAGACAAGACAAGACAAGACAAGACAAGACAAGACAAGACAAGACAAGACAAGACAAGACAAGACATGACAAGACAAGACATTTATTTTATTTGTTTCTAAACTAATTAAGAAGAGTAGACAAGACAAGACAAGACAAGACAAGACAAGACAAGACAAGACAAGACAAGACATGACAAGACAAGACAAGACAAGACAAGACATTTATTTTATTTGTTTCTAAACTAATTAAGAAGTGAAGACAAGACAAGACAAGACAAGACAAGACAAGACAAGACAAGACAAGACATGACATGACAAGACAAGACAAGACAAGACAAGACAAGACAAGACAAGACAAGACAAGACAAGACAAGACAAGACAAGACAAGACAAGACAAGACAAGACAAGACAAGACAAGACATGACAAGACAAGACAAGACATTTATTTTATTTGTTTCTAAACTAATTAAGAAGAGAAGAGAAGACAAGACAAGACAAGACAAGACAAGACAAGACAAGACAAGACAAGACAAGACAAGACAAGACAAGACAAGACAAGACAAGACAAGACATGACAAGACTAGACAAGACAAGACAAGACAAGACAAGACAAGACAAGACATGACATGACAAGACAAGACAAGACTAGACAAGACAAGACAAGACAAGACAAGTCAAGACAAGACATTTATTTTATTTGTTTCTAAACTAATTAAGAAGAGAAGACAAGACTAGACAAGACAAGACAAGACAAGACAAGACAAGACAAGACAAGACAAGACAAGACAAGACAAGAAAAGACAAGACAAGACAAGACAAGACAAGACAAGACAAGACATTTATTTTATTTGTTTCTAAACTAATTAAGAAGAGAAGACAAGACAAGACAAGATAAGACAAGACAAGACAAGACAAGACAAGACAAGACAAGACAAGACAAGACAAGACAAGACAAGACAAGACAAGACAAGACAAGACAAGACAAGACAAGACAAGACAAGACAAGACAAGACAAGACAAGACAAGACAAGACAAGACAAGACAAGACAAGACAAGACAAGACAAGACAAGACAAGACAAGACAAGACAAGACAAGACAAGACAAGACAAGACAAGACAAGACAAGACAAGACAAGACAAGACAAGACAAGACAAGACAAGACAAGACAAGACAAGACAAGACAAGACAAGACAAGACAAGACAAGACAAGACAAGACAAGACAAGACAAGACAAGACAAGACAAGACAAGACAAGACAAGACAAGACAAGACAAGACAAGACAAGACAAGACAAGACAAGACAAGACAAGACAAGACAAGACAAGACAAGACAAGACAAGACAAGACAAGACAAGACAAGACAAGACAAGACAAGACAAGACAAGACAAGACAAGACAAGACAAGACAAGACAAGACAAGACAAGACAAGACAAGACAAGACAAGACAAGACAAGACAAGACAAGACAAGACAAGGCAAGACAAGACAAGACAAGACAAGACAAGACAAGACAAGACAAGTCAAGACAAGGCCAGACAAGACAAGTCAAGACAAGACAGGACAAGACAAGACAAGACAAGACAAGACAAGACAAGACAAGACAAGACAAGACAAGACAAGACAAGACAAGACAAGACAAGACAAGACAAGACAAGACAAGACAAGACAAGACAAGACAAGACAAGACAAGACATGACAAGACAAGACAAGACAAGACAAGACAAGACAAGACAAGACAAGACAAGACAAGACAAGACAAGACAAGACAAGACAAAACAAGACAAGACAAGACAAGACAAGACATGACAAGACAAAATAAGACAAGACAAGACAAGACAAGACAAGACAAGACAAGACAAGACAAGACAAGACAAGACAAGACAAGACAAGACAAAACAAGACAAGACAAGACAAGACAGGACATGACGAGACAAAACAAGACAAGACATTTTTTTTAATTGTTTCTCAACTAATTAAGAAGAGAAGAGAAGACAAGACAAGACAAGACAAGACATGACAAGACAAAGCAAGACAAGACAAGACAAGACAAGACAAGACAAGACAAGACAAGACAAGACAAGACAAGACAAGACAAGACAAGACATGACAAGACAAGACAAGACAAGACAAGACAAGACAAGACAAGACAAGACAAGACAAGACAAGACAAGACAAAACAAGACAAGACAAGACAAGACAAGACATGACAAGACAAAATAAGACAAGACAAGACAAGACAAGACAAGACAAGACATGACAAGACAAGACAAGACAAGACATGACAAGACAAAACAAGACAAGACAAGACAAGACATGACAAGACAAGACAAGACAAGACAAGACAAGACAAGACAAGACAAGACAATTGTGTTTGATTTGTTTTTAAATTAATTAAGAAGAGAAGACAAGACAAGACACGACAAGACAAGACAAGACAAGACAAGACAAGACAAGACAAAACAAGACAAGACAAGACAAGACAAGACATGACAAAGCAAGACATGACAAAACAAGACCAGACAAGACAAGACAAGACAATTCTGTTTGATTTGTTTTTAAATTAATTAAGACGATGAGACAAGACAAGGCCAGACAGGAAAAGACAAGACAAGACAAGACAATTGTGTTTGATTTGTTTTTAAATTCATTAAGATGATAAGATGATTCTCTCTAATTAAGAAGAGAAGACAAGACAAGACAAGACAAGACAAGACAAGACAAGACAAGACAAGACAAGACAAGACAAGACCAGACAAGACAAGACAAGACAAGAAAAGACATGACAAAACAAGACCAGACAAGACAAGACAAGACAAGACAATTCTGTTTGATTTGTTTTTAAATTAATTAAGACGATAAGACAAGACAAGGCCAGACAGGAAAAGACAAGACAAGACAAGACAATTGTGTTTGATTTGTTTTTAAATTAATTAAGATGATAAGATGATTCTCTCTAATTAAGAATAGAAGAGAAGACAAGACAAGACAAGACAAGACAAGACACGACAAGACAAGACATGACATGACAGGACATGACGAGACAAAACAAGACAAGACATTTTTTTTAATTGTTTCTCAACTAATTAAGAAGAGAAGAGAAGACAAGACAAGACAAGACAAGACATGACAAGACAAAGCAAGACAAGACAAGACTAGACAAGACAAGACAAGACATTTATTTTATTTGTTTCTTAACTAATTAAGAAGAGAAGACAAGAGAATACAAGACAAGACAAGACAAGACAAGACAAGACAAGACATGACAAGACAAGACAAGACAAGACAAGACAAGACAAGACAAGACAAGACATTTATTTTATTTGCTTCTAAACTAATTAAGAAGAGAAGACAAGACAAGACAAGACAAGACATGACATGATATGACAAGACAAGACAAGACAAGACAAGACAAGACATGACAAGACAAGACAAGACAAGACAAGACAAGACAAGACAAGACAAGACAAGACAAGACATGACATGACATGACAAGACAAGACAAGACAAGACAAGACATGACAATTGTGTTTGATTTGTTTTTAAATTAATTAAGAAGAGAAGACAAGACAAGACACGACAAGACAAGACAAGACAAGACAAGACAAGACAAGACAAAACAAGACAAGACAAGACAAGACAAGACAAGACATGACAAAGCAAGACATGACAAAACAAGACCAGACAAGACAAGACAAGACAATTCTGTTTGATTTGTTTTTAAATTAATTAAGACGATGAGACAAGACAAGGCCAGACAGGAAAAGACAAGACAAGACAAGACAATTGTGTTTGATTTGTTTTTAAATTCATTAAGATGATAAGATGATTCTCTCTAATTAAGAAGAGAAGACTAGACAAAACAAGACAAGACAAGACAAGACAAGACAAGACAAGACAAGACAAGACAAGACAAGACCAGACAAGACAAGACAAGACAAGACAAGACATGACAAAACAAGACCAGACAAGACAAGACAAGACAAGACAATTCTGTTTGATTTGTTTTTAAATTAATTAAGACGATAAGACAAGACAAGGCCAGACAGGAAAAGACAAGACAAGACAAGACAATTGTGTTTGATTTGTTTTTAAATTAATTAAGATGATAAGATGATTCTCTCTAATTAAGAATAGAAGAGAAGACAAGACAAGACAAGACAAGACAAGACAAGACAAGACAAGACAAGACAAGACAAGACAAGACAAGACAAGACATGACAAGACAAAGCAAGACAAGACAAGACAAGACAAGACAAGACGTGACATGACAAGACAAGACAAGACAAGACAAGACAAGACATTACAAAACAAGACAAGACAAGACATTTATTTTATTTGTTTCTAAACTAATTAAGAAGAGAAGACAAGACAAGACAATACAAGACAAGACAAGACAAGACAAGACAAGACAAGACAAGACAAGACAAGACAAGACAAGACAAGACAAGACAAGACAAGACAAGACAAGACAAGACAAGACAAGACAAGACAAGACTAGACAAGACTAGACAAGACAAGACAAGACAAGACATTTATTTTATTTGTTTCTAAACTAATTAAGAAGAGAAGACAAGACAAGACAAGACAAGACAATTGTGTTTGATTTGTTTTTAAATTAATTAAGATGATAAGATGATTCTCTCTAATTAAGAAGAGAAGACAAGACAAGACAAGACAAGACAAGACAAGACAAGACAAGACAAGACATGACAAGACAAGACAAGACAAGACAAGACAAGACAAGACAAGACAAGACAAGACAAGACAAGACAAGACAAGACAAGACAAGATAAGACAAGACAAGACAAGACAAGACAAGACAAGACAAGACAAAGCAAGACAAGACAAGACAAGAAAAGATAAGACAAGTCAAGACAAGACATGACAAGACAAGACAAGACAAGACAAGACATGACAAGACAAGACAAGACAAGACAAGACAAGACAAGACAATTGTGTTTGATTTGTTTTTAAATTAATTAAGAAGAGAAGACAAGACAAGACACGACAAGACAAGACAAGACAAGACAAGACAAGACAAGACAAAACAAGACAAGACAAGACAAGACAAGACATGACAAAGCAAGACATGACAAAAAAAGACCAGACAAGACAAGACAAGACAATTCTGTTTGATTTGTTTTTAAATTAATTAAGACGATGAGACAAGACAAGGCCAGACAGGAAAAGACAAGACAAGACAAGACAATTGTGTTTGATTTGTTTTTAAATTCATTAAGATGATAAGATGATTCTCTCTAATTAAGAAGAGAAGACAAGACAAAACAAGACAAGACAAGACAAGACAAGACAAGACCAGACAAGACAAGACAAGACAAGAAAAGACATGACAAAACAAGACCAGACAAGACAAGACAAGACAAGACAATTCTGTTTGATTTGTTTTTAAATTAATTAAGACGATAAGACAAGACAAGGCCAGACAGGAAAAGACAAGACAAGACAAGACAATTGTGTTTGATTTGTTTTTAAATTAATTAAGATGATAAGATGATTCTCTCTAATTAAGAATAGAAGAGAAGACAAGACAAGACAAGACAAGACATTTATTTTATTTGTTTCTAAACTAATTAAGAAGAGAAGACAAGACAAGACAAGACAAGACAAGACACGACAAGACAAGACATGACATGACAGGACATGACGAGACAAAACAAGACAAGACATTTTTTTTAATTGTTTCTCAACTAATTAAGAAGAGAAGAGAAGACAAGACAAGACAAGACAAGACATGACAAGACAAAGCAAGACAAGACAAGACTAGACAAGACAAGACAAGACATTTATTTTATTTGTTTCTTAACTAATTAAGAAGAGAAGACAAGAGAATACAAGACAAGACAAGACAAGACAAGACAAGACAAGACAAGACAAGACAAGACAAGACAAGACAAGGCAAGACAAGACAAGACAAGACAAGACAAGACAAGACAAGACATTTATTTTATTTGCTTCTAAACTAATTAAGAAGAGAAGACAAGACAAGACAAGACAAGACAAGACAAGACAAGACAAGACAAGACATGACATGATATGACAAGACAAGACAAGACAAGACAAGACATGACAAGACAAGACAAGACAAGACAAGACAAGACAAGACAAGACAAGACAAGACAAGACATGACATGACATGACAAGACAAGACAAGACAAGAAAAAACATGACAATTGTGTTTGATTTGTTTTTAAATTAATTAAGAAGAGAAGACAAGACAAGACACGACAAGACAAGACAAGACAAGACAAGACAAGACAAGACAAAACAAGACAAGACAAGACAAGACATGACAAAGCAAGACATGACAAAACAAGACCAGACAAGACAAGACAAGACAATTATGTTTGATTTGTTTTTAAATTAATTAAGACGATGAGACAAGACAAGGCCAGACAGGAAAAGACAAGACAAGACAAGACAATTGTGTTTGATTTGTTTTTAAATTCATTAAGATGATAAGATGATTCTCTCTAATTAAGAAGAGAAGACTAGACAAAACAAGACAAGACAAGACAAGACAAGACAAGACAAGACAAGACAAGACAAGACAAGACCAGACAAGACAAGACAAGACAAGACAAGACATGACAAAACAAGACCAGACAAGACAAGACAAGACAAGACAATTCTGTTTGATTTGTTTTTAAATTAATTAAGACGATAAGACAAGACAAGGCCAGACAGGAAAAGACAAGACAAGACAAGACAATTGTGTTTGATTTGTTTTTAAATTAATTAAGATGATAAGATGATTCTCTCTAATTAAGAATAGAAGAGAAGACAAGACAAGACAAGACAAGACAAGACAAGACAAGACAAGACAAGACAAGACATGACAAGACAAAGCAAGACAAGACAAGACAAGACAAGACAAGACAAGACGTGACATGACAAGACAAGACAAGACAAGACAAGACAAGACATTACAAAACAAGACAAGACAAGACATTTATTTTATTTGTTTCTAAACTAATTAAGAAGAGAAGACAAGACAAGACAATACAAGACAAGACAAGACAAGACAAGACAAGACAAGACAAGACAAGACAAGACAAGACAAGACAAGACAAGACAAGACAAGACAAGACAAGACAAGACAAGACAAGACAAGACAAGACTAGACAAGACAAGACAAGACAAGACATTTATTTTATTTGTTTCTAAACTAATTAAGAAGAGAAGACAAGACAAGACAAGACAAGACAATTGTGTTTGATTTGTTTTTAAATTAATTAAGATGATAAGATGATTCTCTCTAATTAAGAAGAGAAGACAAGACAAGACAAGACAAGACAAGACAAGACAAGACAAGACAAGACAAGACATGACAAGACAAGACAAGACAAGACAAGACAAGACAAGACAAGACAAGACAAGACAAGACAAGACAAGACAAGACAAGACAAGACAAGATAAGACAAGACAAGACAAGACAAGACAAGACAAGACAAGACAAGACAAGACAAGGCAAGACAAGACAAGACAAGACAAGACAAGGCAAGACAAGACAAGACAAGACAAGACAGGACAAGACAAGACAATTGTGTTTGATTTGTTTTTAAATTAATTAAGATGATAAGACAAAACAAGACAATACATGACATGACAGGACATGACGAGACAAAACAAGACAAGACATTTTTTTTATTTGTTTCTAAACTAATTAAGAAGAGAAGAGAAGAGAAGACAAGACAAGACTATACAAGACAAGACAAGACAAGACAAGACAAGACAAAGCAAGACAAGACAAGACAAGAAAAGATAAGACAAGTCAAGACAAGACATGACAAGACAAGACAAGACAAGACAAGACAAGACAAGACAAGACAAGACAAGACAAGACAAGACAAGACAAGACAAGACAAGACATGACAAGACAAGACAAGACATTTATTTTATTTGTTTCTAAACTAATTAAGAAGTGAAGACAAGACAAGACAAGACAAGACAAGACAAGACAAGACAAGACAAGACAAGACAAGACAAGACAAGACAAGACAAGACAAGACAAGACAAGACAAGACAAGACAAGACAAGACAAGACAAGACATGACATGACATGACAAGACAAGACAAGACAAGACAAGACAAGACAAGACAAGACAAGACAAGACAAGACAAGACAAGACAAGACAAGACAAGACAAGACATGACAAGACAAGACAAGACATTTATTTTATTTGTTTCTAAACTAATTAAGAAGAGAAGAGAAGACAAGACAAGACAAGACAAGACAAGACAAGACAAGACAAGACAAGACAAGACAAGACAAGACAAGACAAGACAAGACAAGACAAGACAAGACAAGACAAGACAAGACAAGACAAGACAAGACAAGACAAGACAAGACAAGACAAGACAAGACAAGACAAGACAAGACAAGACAAGACAAGACAAGACAAGACAAGACAAGACATGACATGACAAGACTAGACAAGACAAGACAAGACAAGACAAGACAAGACATGACATGACAAGACAAGACAAGACTAGACAAGACAAGACAAGACAAGACAAGTCAAGACAAGACATTTATTTTATTTGTTTCTAAACTAATTAAGAAGAGAAGACAAGACTAGACAAGACAAGACAAGACAAGACAAGACAAGACAAGACAAGACAAGACAAGACAAGACAAGACAAGACATTTATTTTATTTGTTTCTAAACTAATTAAGAAGAGAAGACAAGACAAGACAAGATAAGACAAGACAAGACAAGACAAGACAAGACAAGACAAGACAAGACAAGACAAGACCAGAAAAGACAAGACAAGACAAGACAAGACAAGACAAGACAAGACAAGACAAGACAAGACAAGACAAGACAAGACAAGACAAGACATTTATTTTATTTGTTTCTAAACTAATTAAGAAGAGAAGACAAGACAAGACAAGACAAGACAAGACAAGACAAGACAAGACAAGACAAGGCAAGACAAGACAAGACAAGACAAGACAAGATAAGACAAGACAAGACAAGACAAGACAAGACAAGACAAGACAAGACAAGACAAGGCCAGGCAAGACAAGACACGACAAGACAAGACAAGACAATACAAGACAAGACAAGTCAAGACAAGGCCAGACAAGAAAAGACAAGACACGACAAGACAAGACAAGACAAGACAAGACAAGACAACACAAGTCAAGACAAGACAAGACAAGACAAAAGAAGACAAGACATTTATTTTATTTGTTTCTAAACTAATTAAGAAGAGAAGAGAAGAGAAGACAAGACAAGACAAGACAAGACAGAACAAGACATGACAAGACAAAGCAAGACAAGACAAGACAAGACAAGACAAGACAAGACAAGACAAGACAAGACATGACAAGGCAAGACATGACAAAACAAGACCAGACAAGACAAGACAAGACAATTCTGTTTGATTTGTTTTTAAATTAATTAAGAAGAGAAGACAAGACAAGACAAGACAAGACAAGACAAGACAAGACAAGACAAGACAAGACAAGACAAGACAAGACAAGACAAGACAAAACAAGACAAGACAAGACAAGACAAGACAAGACAAGACAAGACAAGACATGACAAGGCAAGACATGACAAAACAAGACCAGACAAGACAAGACAAGACAAGACAATTCTGTTTGATTTGTTTTTAAATTAATTAAGATGATAAGACAAGACAAGGCCAGACAGGAAAAGACAAGAAAAGACAAGACAATTGTGTTTGATTTGTTTTGAAATTAATTAAGATGATAAGATGATTCTCTCTAATTAAGAAGAGAAGACAAGACAAGACAAGACAAGACAAGACAAGACAAGATATGACAAGACAAGACAAGACAAGACAAGACAAGACAAGACAAGACAAGACAAGACAAGACAAGATATGACAAGACAAGACAAGACAAGACAAGACAAGACAAGACAAGACAAGACAAGACAAGACAAGACAAGACAAGACAAGACAAGACAAGACAAGACAAGACATGACAAGACAAGACAAGACATTTATTTTATTTGTTTCTAAACTAATTAAGAAGAGAAGAGAAGACAAGACAAGACAAGACAAGACAAGACAAGACAAGACAAGACAAGACAAGACAAGACAAGACAAGACAAGACATGACAAGACTAGACAAGACAAGACAAGACAAGACAAGACAAGACAAGACATTACATGACAAGACAAGACAAGACTAGACAAGACAAGACAAGACAAGTCAAGACAAGACATTTATTTTATTTGTTTCTGAACTAATTAAGAAGAGAAGACAAGACTAGACAAGACAAGACAAGACAAGACAAGACAAGACAAGACAAGACAAGAAAAGACAAGACAAGACAAGACAAGACAAGACAAGACAAGACAAGACAAGACATTTATTTTATTTGTTTCTAAACTAATTAAGAAGAGAAGACAAGACAAGACAAGATAAGACAAGACAAGACAAGACAAGACAAGACAAGACAAGACAAGACAAGACAAGACCAGACAAGACAAGACAAGACAAGACAAGACAAGACAAGACAAGACAAGACAAGACAAGACAAGTCAAGACAAGACAAGACAAGACAAGACAAGACATGACAAGACAAAGCAAGACAAGACAAGACTAGACAAGACAAGACAAGACAAGACATTTATTTTATTTGTTTCTTAACTAATTAAGAAGAGAAGACAAGAGAATACAAGACAAGACAAGACAAGACAAGACAAGACAAGACATGACAAGACAAGACAAGACAAGACAAGACAAGACAAGACAAGACAAGACAAGACAAGACAAGACAAGACAAGACATTTATTTTATTTGCTTCTAAACTAATTAAGAAGAGAAGACAAGACAAGACAAGACAAGACAAGACAAGACAAGACAAGACAAGACAAGACATGACATGACATGACAAGACAAGACAAGACAAGACAAGACATGACAAGACAAGACAAGACAAGACAAGACAAGACAAGACAAGACAAGACAAGACATGACATGACATGACAAGACAAGACAAGACAAGACAAGACAAGACATGACAATTGTGTTTGATTTGTTTTTAAATTAATTAAGAAGAGAAGACAAGACAAGACACGACAAGACAAGACAAGACAAGACAAGACAAGACAAGACAAAACAAGACAAGACAAGACAAGACAAGACAAGACATGACAAAGCAAGACATGACAAAACAAGACCAGACAAGACAAGACAAGACAGTTCTGTTTGATTTGTTTTTAAATTAATTAAGACGATGAGACAAGACAAGGCCAGACAGGAAAAGACAAGACAAGACAAGACAATTGTGTTTGATTTGTTTTTAAATTCATTAAGATGATAAGATGATTCTCTCTAATTAAGAAGAGAAGACTAGACAAAACAAGACAAGACAAGACAAGACAAGACAAGACAAGACAAGACAAGACAAGACAAGACAAGACCAGACAAGACAAGACAAGACAAGACAAGACATGACAAAACAAGACCAGACAAGACAAGACAAGACAAGACAATTCTGTTTGATTTGTTTTTAAATTAATTAAGACGATAAGACAAGACAAGGCCAGACAGGAAAAGACAAGACAAGACAAGACAATTGTGTTTGATTTGTTTTTAAATTAATTAAGATGATAAGATGATTCTCTCTAATTAAGAATAGAAGAGAAGACAAGACAAGACAAGACAAGACAAGACAAGACAAGACAAGACAAGACAAGACATGACAAGACAAAGCAAGACAAGACAAGACAAGACAAGACAAGACGTGACATGACAAGACGAGACAAGACAAGACAAGATAAGACATTACAAAACAAGACAAGACAAGACATTTATTTTATTTGTTTCTAAACTAATTAAGAAGAGAAGACAAGACAAGACAATACAAGACAAGACAAGACAAGACAAGACAAGACAAGACAAGACAAGACAAGACAAGACAAGACAAGGCAAGACAAGACAAGACAAGACAAGACAAGACAAGACTAGACAAGACAAGACAAGACAAGACATTTATTTTATTTGTTTCTAAACTAATTAAGAAGAGAAGACAAGACAAGACAAGACAAGACAATTGTGTTTGATTTGTTTTTAAATTAATTAAGATGATAAGATGATTCTCTCTAATTAAGAAGAGAAGACAAGACAAGACCAGACAAGACAAGACAAGACAAGACAAGACATGACAAGACAAGACAAGACAAGACAAGACAAGACAAGACAAGACAAGACAAGACAAGACAAGACAAGACAAGACAAGATAAGACAAGACAAGACAAGACAAGACAAGACAAGACAAGACAAGACAAGACAAGACAAGACAAGGCAAGACAAGACAAGACAAGACAAGACAAGACAAGACAAGGCAAGACAAGACAAGACAAGACAGGACAAGACAAGACAATTGTGTTTGATTTGTTTTTAAATTAATTAAGATGATAAGACAAAACAAGACAATACATGACATGACAGGACATGACGAGACAAAACAAGACAAGACATTTTTTTTATTTGTTTCTAAACTAATTAAGAAGAGAAGAGAAGACAAGACAAGACAATACAAGACAAGACAAGACAAGACAAAGCAAGACAAGACAAGACAAGAAAAGGTAAGACAAGTCAAGACAAGACATGACAAGACAAGACAAGACAAGACAAGACAAGACAAGACAAGACAAGACAAGACAAGACAAGACAAGACAAGACAAGACAAGACAAGACAAGACAAGACAAGACATTTATTTCATTTGTTTCTAAACTAATTAAGAAGAGTAGACAAGACAAGACAAGACAAGACAAGACAAGACAAGACATGACAAGACAAGACAAGACATTTATTTTATTTGTTTCTAAACTAATTAAGAAGTGAAGACAAGACAAGACAAGACAAGACAAGACAAGACAAGACAAGACAAGACAAGACAAGACAAGACAAGACAAGACAAGACAAGACATGACATGACAAGACAAGACAAGACAAGACAAGACAAGACAAGACAAGACAAGACAAGACATTTATTTTATTTGTTTCTAAACTAATTAAGAAGAGAAGAGAAGACAAGACAAGACAAGACAAGACAAGACAAGACAAGACAAGACAAGACAAGACAAGACAAGACAAGACAAGACAAGACAAGACAAGACAAGACAAGACAAGACAAGACAAGACAAGACAAGACAAGACAAGACAAGACAAGACAAGACAAGACAAGACAAGACAAGACAAGACAAGACAAGACAAGACAAGACAAGACAAGACAAGACAAGACAAGACAAGACAAGACAAGACAAGACAAGACAAGACAAGACAAGACAAGACAAGACAAGACAAGACAAGACAAGACAAGACATGACATGACAAGACTAGACAAGACAAGACAAGACAAGACAAGACAAGACATGACATGACAAGACAAGACAAGACTAGACAAGACAAGACAAGACAAGTCAAGACAAGACATTTATTTTATTTGTTTCTAAACTAATTAAGAAGAGAAGACAAGACTAGACAAGACAAGACAAGACAAGACAAGACAAGACAAGACAAGACAAGACAAGAAAAGACAAGACAAGACAAGACAAGACATTTATTTTATTTGTTTCTAAACTAATTAAGAAGAGAAGACAAGACAAGACAAGATAAGACAAGACAAGACAAGACAAGACACGACAAGACAAGACAAGACAAGACAAGACAAGACAAGACAAGACAAGACAAGACAAGACAAGACATTTATTTTATTTGTTTCTAAACTAATTAAGAAGAGAAGACAAGACAAGACAAGACAAGACAAGACAAGACAAGACAAGACAAGACAAGACAAGACAAGACAAGACAAGACAAGACAAGACAAGACAAGACATGACATGACAAGACTAGACAAGACAAGACAAGACAAGACAAGACAAGACATGACATGACAAGACAAGACAAGACTAGACAAGACAAGACAAGACAAGACAAGTCAAGACAAGACATTTATTTTATTTGTTTCCAAACTAATTAAGAAGAGAAGACAAGACTAGACAAGACAAGACAAGACAAGACAAGACAAGACAAGACAAGACAAGACAAGACAAGACAAGACAAGACAAGACAAGACAAGACAAGAAAAGACAAGACAAGACAAGACAAGACAAGACATTTATTTTATTTGTTTCTAAACTAATTAAGAAGAGAAGACAAGACAAGACAAGATAAGACAAGACAAGACAAGACAAGACAAGACAAGACAAGACAAGACAAGACAAGACAAGACAAGACAAGACAAGACAAGACAAGACAAGACAAGACAAGACAAGACAAGACAAGACAAGACAAGACAAGACAAGACAAGACAAGACAAGACAAGACAAGACAAGACAAGACAAGACAAGACATTTATTTTATTTGTTTCTAAACTAATTAAGAAGAGAAGACAAGACAAGACAAGACAAGACAAGACAAGACAAGACAAGGCAAGACAAGACAAGACAAGACAAGACAAGATAAGACAAGACAAGACAAGACAAGACAAGACAAGACAAGACAAGACAAGACAAGACAAGGCCAGGCAAGACAAGACACGACAAGACAAGACAAGACAATACAAGACAAGACAAGACAAGTCAAGACAAGACAAGACAAGACAAGACAACACAAGTCAAGTCAAGACAAGACAAGACAAAAGAAGACAAGACATTTATTTTATTTGTTTCTAAACTAATTAAGAAGAGAAGAGAAGAGAAGACAAGACAAGACAAGACAAGACAGAACAAGACATGACAAGACAAAGCAAGACAAGACAAGACAAGACAAGACAAGACAAGACAAGACAAGACAAGACAAGACAAGACAAGACAAGACAAAACAAGACAAGACAAGACAAGACAAGACAAGACAAGACAAGACAAGACATGACAAGGCAAGACATGACAAAACAAGACCAGACAAGACAAGACAAGACAAGACAATTCTGTTTGATTTGTTTTTAAATTAATTAAGACGATAAGACAAGACAAGGCCAGACAGGAAAAGACAAGAAAAGACAAGACAATTGTGTTTGATTTGTTTTGAAATTAATTAAGATGATAAGATGATTCTCTCTAATTAAGAAGAGAAGACAAGACAAGACAAGACAAGACAAGACAAGACAAGACAAGACAAGATATGACAAGACAAGACAAGACAAGACAAGACAAGACAAGACAAGACAAGACAAGACAAGACAAGACAAGATATGACAAGACAAGACAAGACAAGACAAGACAAGACAAGACAAGACAAGACAAGACAAGACAAGACAAGACAAGACAAGACAAGGCAAGACAAGACAAGACAAGACAAGACAAGACAAGACAAGACAAGACAAGATATGACAAGACAAGACAAGACAAGACAAGACAAGACAAGACAAGACATTTATTTTATTTGTTTCTTAACTAATTAAGAAGAGAAGACAAGAGAATACAAGACAAGACAAGACAAGACAAGACAAGACAAGACATGACAAGACAAGACAAGACAAGACAAGACAAGACAAGACAAGACAAGACAAGACATGACAAGACAAGACAAGACAAGACAAGACAAGACAAGACAAGACAAGACAAGACAAGACAAGACAAGACAAGACAAGACAAGACAAGACAAGACATTTATTTTATTTGCTTCTAAACTAATTAAGAAGAGAAGACAAGACAAGACAAGACAAGACAAGACAAGACAAGACAAGACAAGACAAGACAAGACATGACATGACATGACAAGACAAGACAAGACAAGACAAGACATGACAAGACAAGACAAGACAAGACAAGACAAGACAAGACAAGACAAGACAAGACAAGACAAGACAAGACAAGACAAGACAAGACAAGACAAGACAAGACAAGACAAGACAAGACAAGACAAGACAAGACATGACATGACAGGACATGACGAGACAAAACAAGACAAGACATTTTTTTTAATTGTTTCTCAACTAATTAAGAAGAGAAGAGAAGACAAGACAAGACAAGACAAGACATGACAAGACAAAGCAAGACAAGACAAGACTAGACAAGACAAGACAAGACATTTATTTTATTTGTTTCTAAACTAATTAAGAAGAGAAGACAAGACAAGACAAGACAAGACAAGACAAGACACGACAAGACAAGACATGACATGACAGGACATGACGAGACAAAACAAGACAAGACATTTTTTTTAATTGTTTCTCAACTAATTAAGAAGAGAAGAGAAGACAAGACAAGACAAGACAAGACATGACAAGACAAAGCAAGACAAGACAAGACTAGACAAGACAAGACAAGACATTTATTTTATTTGTTTCTTAACTAATTAAGAAGAGAAGACAAGAGAATACAAGACAAGACAAGACAAGACAAGACAAGACAAGACATGACAAGACAAGACAAGACAAGACAAGACAAGACAAGACAAGACAAGACAAGACAAGACAAGACAAGACAAGACAAGACAAGACAAGACATTTATTTTATTTGCTTCTAAACTAATTAAGAAGAGAAGACAAGACAAGACAAGACAAGACAAGACAAGACAAGACAAGACAAGACAAGACATGACATGACATGACAAGACAAGACAAGACAAGACAAGACATGACAAGACAAGACAAGACAAGACAAGACAAGACAAGACAAGACAAGACAAGACAAGACATGACATGACATGACAAGACAAGACAAGACAAGACATGACAAGACAAGACAAGACAAGACAAGACAAGACAAGACAAGACAAGACAAGACAAGACAAGACAAGACAAAACAAGACAAGACAAGACAAGACAAGACAAGACAAGACAAGACAAGACAAGACAAGACATGACAAGACAAAATAAGACAAGACAAGACAAGACAAGACAAGACAAGACATGACAAGACAAGACAAGACAAGACAAGACATGACAAGACAAAACAAGACAAGACAAGACAAGAAGAGACAAGACAAGACAAGACATGACAAGACAAGACAAGACAAGACAAGACAAGACAATTGTGTTTGATTTGTTTTTAAATTAATTAAGAAGAGAAGACAAGACAAGACAAGACAAGGCATGACAAGACAAAACAAGACAAGACAAGACAAGACAAGACAAGACAAGACAAGACAAGACATGACAAGACAAGACAAGACAAGACAAGACAAGACAAGACAAGACAAGACAAGACAAGACAAGACAAGACAAGACAAGACAAAACAAGACAAGACAAGACAAGACAAGACAAGACAAGACATGACAAGACAAAATAAGACAAGACAAGACAAAACAAGACAAGACAAGACAAGACAAGACACGACAAGACAAGACAAGACAAGACAAGACAAGACAAGACAAGACAAAACAAGACAAGACAAGACAAGACAAGACATGACAAAGCAAGACATGACAAAACAAGACCAGACAAGACAAGACAAGACAATTCTGTTTGATTTGTTTTTAAATTAATTAAGACGATGAGACAAGACAAGGCCAGACAGGAAAAGACAAGACAAGACAAGACAATTGTGTTTGATTTGTTTTTAAATCCATTAAGATGATAAGATGATTCTCTCTAATTAAGAAGAGAAGACAAGACAAAACAAGACAAGACAAGACAAGACAAGACAAGACAAGACAAGACAAGACCAGACAAGACAAGACAAGACAAGAAAAGACATGACAAAACAAGACCAGACAAGACAAGACAAGACAAGTCAATTCTGTTTGATTTGTTTTTAAATTAATTAAGACGATAAGACAAGACAAGGCCAGACAGGAAAAGACAAGACAAGACAAGACAATTGTGTTTGATTTGTTTTTAAATTAATTAAGATGATAAGATGATTCTCTCTAATTAAGAATAGAAGAGAAGACAAGACAAGACAAGACAAGACATTTATTTTATTTGTTTCTAAACTAATTAAGAAGAGAAGACAAGACAAGACAAGACAAGACAAGACACGACAAGACAAGACATGACATGACAGGACATGACGAGACAAAACAAGACAAGACATTTTTTTTAATTGTTTCTCAACTAATTAGGAAGAGAAGAGAAGACAAGACAAGACAAGACAAGACATGACAAGACAAAGCAAGACAAGACAAGACTAGACAAGACAAGACAAGACATTTATTTTATTTGTTTCTTAACTAATTAAGAAGAGAAGACAAGAGAATACAAGACAAGACAAGACAAGACAAGACAAGACAAGACATGACAAGACAAGACAAGACAAGACAAGACAAGACAAGACAAGACAAGACATTTATTTTATTTGCTTCTAAACTAATTAAGAAGAGAAGACAAGACAAGACAAGACAAGACAAGACAAGACAAGACAAGACAAGACAAGACAAGACAAGACATGACATGACATGACAAGACAAGACAAGACAAGACAAGACATGACAAGACAAGACAAGACAAGACAAGACAAGACAAGACAAGACAAGACAAGACAAGACAAGACAAGACAAGACATGACATGACATGACAAGACAAGACAAGACAAGACAAGACATGACAATTGTGTTTGATTTGTTTTTAAATTAATTAAGAAGAGAAGACAAGACAAGACACGACAAGACAAGACAAGACAAGACAAGACAAGACAAGACAAAACAAGACAAGACAAGACAAGACAAGACAAGACAAGACATGACAAAGCAAGACATGACAAAACAAGACCAGACAAGACAAGACAAGACAATTCTGTTTGATTTGTTTTTAAATTAATTAAGACGATGAGACAAGACAAGGCCAGACAGGAAAAGACAAGACAAGACAAGACAATTGTGTTTGATTTGTTTTTAAATTCATTAAGATGATAAGATGATTCTCTCTAATTAAGAAGAGAAGACTAGACAAAACAAGACAAGACAAGACAAGACAAGACAAGACAAGACAAGACAAGACAAGACCAGACAAGACAAGACAAGACAAGACAAGACATGACAAAACAAGACCAGACAAGACAAGACAAGACAAGACAATTCTGTTTGATTTGTTTTTAAATTAATTAAGACGATAAGACAAGACAAGGCCAGACAGGAAAAAAAAAGACAAGACAAGACAATTGTGTTTGATTTGTTTTTAAATTAATTAAGATGATAAGATGATTCTCTCTAATTAAGAATAGAAGAGAAGACAAGACAAGACAAGACAAGACAAGACAAGACAAGACAAGACAAGACAAGACATGACAAGACAAAGCAAGACAAGACAAGACAAGACAAGACAAGACGTGACATGACAAGACAAGACAAGACAAGACAAGACAAGACATTACAAAACAAGACAAGACAAGACATTTATTTTATTTGTTTCTAAACTAATTAAGAAGAGAAGACAAGACAAGACAATACAAGACAAGACAAGACAAGACAAGACAAGACAAGACAAGACAAGACAAGACAAGACAAGACAAGACAAGACAAGACAAGACAAGACAAGACAAGACAAGACAAGACAAGACAAGACAAGACAAGACTAGACAAGACAAGACAAGACAAGACATTTATTTTATTTGTTTCTAAACTAATTAAGAAGAGAAGACAAGACAAGACAAGACAAGACAATTGTGTTTGATTTGTTTTTAAATTAATTAAGATGATAAGATGATTCTCTCTAATTAAGAAGAGAAGACAAGACAAGACAAGACAAGACAAGACAAGACAAGACAAGACATGACAAGACAAGACAAGACAAGACAAGACAAGACAAGACAAGACAAGACAAGACAAGACAAGACAAGACAAGACAAGACAAGACAAGACAAGACAAGATAAGACAAGACAAGACAAGACAAGACAAGACAAGACAAGACAAGACAAGACAAGACAAGACAAGACAAGACAAGACAAGACAAGACAAGACAAGGCAAGACAAGACAAGACAAGACAGGACAAGACAAGACAATTGTGTTTGATTTGTTTTTAAATTAATTAAGATGATAAGACAAAACAAGACAATACATGACATGACAGGACATGACGAGACAAAACAAGACAAGACATTTTTTTTATTTGTTTCTAAACTAATTAAGAAGAGAAGAGAAGAGAAGACAAGACAAGACAATACAAGACAAGACAAGACAAGACAAAGCAAGACAAGACAAGACAAGAAAAGATAAGACAAGTCAAGACAAGACATGACAAGACAAGACAAGACAAGACAAGACAAGACAAGACAAGACAAGACAAGACAAGACAAGACATTTATTTCATTTGTTTCTAAACTAATTAAGAAGAGTAGACAAGACAAGACAAGACAAGACAAGACAAGACAAGACAAGACATGACAAGACAAGACAAGACATTTATTTTATTTGTTTCTAAACTAATTAAGAAGTGAAGACAAGACAAGACAAGACAAGACAAGACAAGACAAGACAAGACAAGACAAGACAAGACAAGACAAGACAAGACAAGACAAGACAAGACATGACAAGACAAGACAAGACATTTATTTTATTTGTTTCTAAACTAATTAAGAAGAGAAGAGAAGACAAGACAAGACAAGACAAGACAAGACAAGACAAGACAAGACAAGACAAGACAAGACAAGACAAGACAAGACAAGACAAGACAAGACAAGACAAGACAAGACAAGACAAGACAAGACAAGACAAGACAAGACAAGACAAGACAAGACAAGACAAGACAAGACAAGACAAGACAAGACAAGACAAGACAAGACAAGACAAGACAAGACAAGACAAGACAAGACAAGACAAGACAAGACAAGACAAGACAAGACAAGACAAGACAAGACAAGACAAGAAAAGACAAGACAAGACAAGACAAGACAAGACAAGACAAGACAAGACAAGACAAGACAAGACAAGACAAGACAAGACAAGACAAGACAAGACAAGACAAGACAAGACATGACATGACAAGACTAGACAAGACAAGACAAGACAAGACAAGACAAGACATGACATGACAAGACAAGACAAGACTAGACAAGACATTTATTTTATTTGTTTCTAAACTAATTAAGAAGAGAAGACAAGACTAGACAAGACAAGACAAGACAAGACAAGACAAGACAAGACAAGACAAGACAAGACAAGACAAGACAAGACAAGACAAGACAAGACAAGATAAGACATTTATTTTATTTGTTTCTAAACTAATTAAGAAGAGAAGAGAAGACAAGACAAGACAAGATAAGACAAGACAAGACAAGACAAGACAAGACAAGACAAGACAAGACAAGACAAGACAAGACAAGACAAGACAAGACAAGACAAGACAAGACAAGACAAGACAAGACAAGACAAGACAAGACAAGACAAGACAAGACAAGACAAGACAAGACAAGACAAGACAAGACAAGACAAGACAAGACAAGACAAGACAAGACAAGACAAGGCAAGACAAGACAAGACAAGACAAGACAAGATAAGACAAGACAAGACAAGACAAGACAAGACAAGACAAGACAAGACAAGGCCAGGCAAGACAAGACACGACAAGACAAGACAAGACAATACAAGACAAGACAAGACAAGTCAAGACAAGGCCAGACAAGAAAAGACAAGACACGACAAGACAAGACAAGACAAGACAAGACAAGACAACACAAGTCAAGACAAGACAAGACAAGACAAAAGAAGACAAGACATTTATTTTATTTGTTTCTAAACTAATTAAGAAGAGAAGAGAGGAGAAGACAAGACAAGACAAGACAAGACAGAACAAGACATGACAAGACAAAGCAAGACAAGACAAGACAAGACAAGACAAGACAAGACAATTCTGTTTGATTTGTTTTTAAATTAATTAAGAAGAGAAGACAAGACAAGACAAGACAAGACAAGACAAGACAAGACAAGACAAGACAAGACAAAACAAGACAAGACAAGACAAGACAAGACAAGACAAGACAAGACAAGACATGACAAGGCAAGACATGACAAAACAAGACCAGACAAGACAAGACAAGACAAGACAATTCTGTTTGATTTGTTTTTAAATTAATTAAGACGATAAGACAAGACAAGGCCAGACAGGAAAAGACAAGAAAAGACAAGACAATTGTGTTTGATTTGTTTTGAAATTAATTAAGATGATAAGATGATTCTCTCTAATTAAGAAGAGAAGACAAGACAAGACAAGACAAGACAAGACAAGACAAGACAAGACAAGATATGACAAGACAAGACAAGACAAGACAAGACAAGACAAGACAAGACAAGACAAGACAAGACAAGACAAGATATGACAAGACAAGACAAGACAAGACAAGACAAGACAAGACAAGACAAGACAAGACAAGACAAGACAAGACAAGACAAGACATGACAAGACAAGACAAGACATTTATTTTATTTGTTTCTAAACTAATTAAGAAGAGAAGAGAAGACAAGACAAGACAAGACAAGACAAGACAAGACAAGACAAGACAAGACAAGACAAGACAAGACAAGACAAGACAAGACATGACAAGACTAGACAAGACAAGACAAGACAAGACAAGACAAGACAAGACATTACATGACAAGACAAGACAAGACTAGACAAGACAAGACAAGACAAGTCAAGACAAGACATTTATTTTATTTGTTTCTAAACTAATTAAGAAGAGAAGACAAGACTAGACAAGACAAGACAAGACAAGACAAGACAAGACAAGACAAGACAAGACAAGAAAAGACAAGACAAGACAAGACAAGACAAGACAAGACAAGACAAGACATTTATTTTATTTGTTTCTAAACTAATTAAGAAGAGAAGACAAGACAAGACAAGATAAGACAAGACAAGACAAGACAAGACAAGACAAGACAAGACAAGACAAGACAAGACAAGACAAGACAAGACAAGACAAGACAAGACAAGACAAGACAAGACAAGACAAGACAAGACAAGACAAGACAAGACAAGACAAGACAAGACAAGACAAGACAAGACAAGACAAGACAAGACAAGACAAGACAAGACAAGACAAGACAAGACAAGACAAGACAAGACAAGACTAGACAAGACAAGACATTTATTTTATTTGTTTCTAAACTAATTAAGAAGAGAAGACAAGACAAGACAAGACAAGACAAGACAAGACAAGACAAGACAAGACAAGACAAGACAAGACAAGACAAGACAAGACAAGACAAGACAAGACAAGACAAGACAAGACAAGACAAGACAAGACAAGACAAGATAAGACAAGACAAGACAAGACAAGACAAGGCCAGGCAAGAAAAGACAAGACACGACAAGACAAGACAAAACAAGACAAGACAAGACAAGACAAGACAAGACAAGACAAGACAAGACAAGACAAGACAAGACAAGACAAGACAAGACAATACAAGACAAGACAAGACAATACAAGACAAGACAAGACAAGTCAAGACAAGGCCAGACAAGAAAAGACAAGACACGACAAGACAAGTCAAGACAAGGCCAGGCAAGAAAAGACAAGACACGACAAGACAAGACAAGACAAGACAAGACAAGACAAGACAAGACAAGACAAGACAAGACAAGACAAGACAAGACAAGACAAGACAAGACAGACAAGACAAGACAAGACAAGACAAGACAAGACAAGACAAGACAAGACAAGACAAGACAAGACAAGACAAGACAAGACAAGACAAGACAAGACAAGACAAGACAAGACAAGACAAGACAAGACAAGACAAGACAAGACAAGACAAGACAAGACAAGACAAGACAAGACAAGACAAGACAAGACAAGACAAGACAAGACAAGACAAGACAAGACAAGACAAGACAAGACAAGACAAGACAAGACAAGACAAGACAAGACAAGACAAGACAAGACAAGACAAGACAAGACAAGACAAGACAAGACAAGACAAGACAAGACAAGACAAGACAAGACAAGACAAGACAAGACAAGACAAGACAAGACAAGACAAGACAAGACAAGACAAGACAAGACAAGACAAGACAAGACAAGACAAGACAAGACAAGACAAGACAAGACAAGACAAGACAAGACAAGACAAGACAAGACAAGACAAGACAAGACAAGACAAGACAAGACAAGACAAGACAAGACAAGACAAGACAAGACAAGACAAGACAAGACAAGACAAGACAAGACAAGACAAGACAAGACAAGACAAGACAAGACAAGACAAGACAAGACAAGACAAGACAAGACAAGTCAAGACAAGGCCAGACAAGACAAGTCAAGACAAGACAAGACAAGACAAGACAAGACAAGACAAGACAAGACAAGACAAGACAAGACAAGACAAGACAAGACAAGACAAGACAAGACAAGACAAGACAAGACAAGACAAGACAAGACAAGACAAGACAAGACGTTGACAAGACAAGACAAGACAAGACAAGACAAGACAAGACAAAACAAGACAAGACAAGACAAGACAAGACAAGACAAGACAAGACAAGACAAGACAAGACAAGACAAGACAAGACAAGACAAGACAAGACAAGACAAGACAAGACAAGACAAGACAAGACAAGACAAGACAAGACAAGACAAGACAAGACAAGACAAGACAAGACAAGACAAGACAAGACAAGACAAGACAAGACAAGACAAGACATGACAAGACAAAACAAGACAAAACAAGACAAGACAAGACAAGACAAGACAAGACAAGACAAGACAAGACAAGACAAGACAAGACAAGACAAGACAAGACAAGACAAGACAAGACAAGACAAGACAAGACAAGACAAGACAAGACAAGACAAGACAAGACAAGACAAGACAAGACAAGACAAGACAAGACAAGACAAGACAAGACAAGACAAGACAAGACAAGACAAGACAAGACAAGACAAGACAAGACAAGACAAGACATGACAAGACAAAACAAGACAAGACAAGACAAGACAAGACAAGACAAAACAAGACAAGACAAGACAAGACAAGACAAGACAATTGTGTTTGATTTGTTTTTAAATTAATTAAGATGATAAGACAAAACAAGACAAGACATGACATGACAGGACATGACGAGACGAAACAAGACAAGACAAGACATTTTTTTTTATTTTTTTCTAAACTAGTTAAGAAGAGAAGAGAAGAGAAGACAAGACAAGACAAGACAAGACAGAACAAGACATGACAAGACAAAGCAAGACAAGACAAGACAAGACAAGACAAGACAAGACAAGACAAGACAAGACAAGACAAGACAATACAAGACAAGACATGACAAGACAAGACAAGACAAGACAAGACAAGACAAGACAAGACAAGACAAGACAAGACAAGACAAGACAAGACAAAACTAGGCAAGACAAGACAAGACAAGACAAGACAAGACATGACAAGGCAAGACATGACAAAACAAGACCAGACAAGACAAGACAAGACAAGACATTTATTTTATTTGTTTCTTAACTAATTAAGAAGAGAAGACAAGAGAATACAAGACAAGACAAGACAAGACAAGACAAGACAAGACAAGACAAGACAAGACAAGACATGACAAGACAAGACAAGACAAGACAAGACAAGACAAGACAAGACATTTATTTTATTTGTTTTTAAACTAATTAAGAAGAGAAGACAAGACAAGACAAGACAAGACAAGACAAGACAAGACAAGACATGACATGACAAGACAAGACAAGACAAGACAAGACAAGACATGACAAGACAAGACAAGACAAGACAAGACAAGACAAGACAAGACAAGACAAGACAAGACAAAACAAGACAAGACAAGACAAGACAAGACAAGACAAGACAAGACAAGACAAGACAAGACAAGACATGACAAGACAAGACATTTATTTTATTTGTTTCTAAACTAATTAAGAAGAGTAGACAAGACAAGACAAGACAAGACAAGACAAGACAAGACAAGACAAGACATGACAAGACAAGACAAGACAAGACAAGACAAGACATTTATTTTATTTGTTTCTAAACTAATTAAGAAGTGAAGACAAGACAAGACAAGACAAGACAAGACAAGACAAGACAAGACAAGACAAGACAAGACAAGACAAGACAAGACATGACAAGACAAGACAAGACATTTATTTTATTTGTTTCTAAACTAATTAAGAAGTGAAGACAAGACAAGACAAGACAAGACAAGACAAGACATTTATTTTATTTGTTTCTAAACTAATTAAGAAGTGAAGACAAGACAAGACAAGACAAGACAAGACAAGACAAGACAAGACAAGACAAGACATGACAAGACAAGACAAGACATTTATTTTATTTGTTTCTAAACTAATTAAGAAGTGAAGACAAGACAAGACAAGACAAGACAAGACAAGACAAGACAAGACAAGACAAGACAAGACATGACAAGACAAGACATTTATTTTATTTGTTTCTAAACTAATTAAGAAGAGAAGACAAGACAAGACAAGACAAGGCAAGACACGACAAGACAAGACATGACATGACAGGACATGACGAGACAAAACAAGACAAGACATTTTTTTTAATTGTTTCTCAACTAATTAAGAAGAGAAGAGAAGACAAGACAAGACAAGACAAGACATGACAAGACAAAGCAAGACAAGACAAGACTAGACAAGACAAGACAAGACATTTATTTTATTTGTTTCTTAACTAATTAAGAAGAGAAGACAAGAGAATACAAGACAAGACAAGACAAGACAAGACAAGACAAGACAAGACATGACAAGACAAGACAAGACAAGACAAGACAAGACAAGACAAGACAAGACAAGACAAGACAAGACAAGACAAGACAAGACATTTATTTTATTTGCTTCTAAACTAATTAAGAAGAGAAGACAAGACAAGACAAGACAAGACAAGACAAGACAAGACAAGACATGACATGACATGACAAGACAAGACAAGACAAGACAACACATGACAAGACAAGACAAGACAAGACAAGACAAGACAAGACAAGACAAGACAAGACAAGACAAGACAAGACAAGACAAGACAAGACAAAACAAGACAAGACAAGACAAGACAAGACAAGACAAGACAAGACAAGACAAGACAAGACAAGACAAGACATGACAAGACAAAATAAGACAAGACAAGACAAGACAAGACAAGACAAGACATGACAAGACAAGACAAGACAAGACATGACAAGACAAAACAAGACAAGATAAGACAAGAAGAGACAAGACAAGACAAGACATGACAAGACAAGACAAGACAAGACAAGACAAGACAAGACAAGACAAGACAATTGTGTTTGATTTGTTTTTAAATTAATTAAGAAGAGAAGACAAGACAAGACAAGACAAGGCATGACAAGACAAAACAAGACAAGACAAGACAAGACATGACAAGACAAAACAAGACAAGACAAGATAAGAAGAGACAAGACAAGACAAGACATGACAAGACAAGACAAGACAAGACAAGACAAGACAAGACAAGACAATTGTGTTTGATTTGTTTTTAAATTAATTAAGAAGAGAAGACAAGACAAGATACGACAAGACAAGACAAGACAAGACAAGACAAGCCAAGACAAAACAAGACAAGACAAGACAAGACAAGACATGACAAAGCAAGACATGACAAAACAAGACCAGACAAGACAAGACAAGACAATTCTGTTTGATTTGTTTTTAAATTAATTAAGACGATGAGACAAGACAAGGCCAGACAGGAAAAGACAAGACAAGACAAGACAATTGTGTTTGATTTGTTTTTAAATTCATTAAGATGATAAGATGATTCTCTCTAATTAAGAAGAGAAGACAAGACAAAACAAGACAAGACAGGACAAGACAAGACAAGACCAGACAAGACAAGACAAGACAAGACATGACATGACAAAACAAGACCAGACAAGACAAGACAATTCTGTTTGATTTGTTTTTAAATTAATTAAGACGATAAGACAAGACAAGGCCAGACAGGAAAAGACAAGACAAGACAAGACAATTGTGTTTGATTTGTTTTTAAATTAATTAAGATGATAAGATGATTCTCTCTAATTAAGAATAGAAGAGAAGACAAGACAAGACAAGACAAGACAAGACAAGACAAGACAAGACAAGACAAGACATGACAAGACAAAGCAAGACAAGACAAGACAAGACAAGACAAGACAAGACGTGACATGACAAGACAAGACAAGACAAGACAAGACAAGACAAGACAAGACATTACAAAACAAGACAAGACAAGACATTTATTTTATTTGTTTCTAAACTAATTAAGAAGAGAAGACAAGACAAGACAATACAAGACAAGACAAGACAAGACAAGACAAGACAAGACAAGACAAGACAAGACAAGACAAGACAAGACAAGACAAGACAAGACAAGACAAGACAAGACAAGACAAGACAAGACTAGACAAGACAAGACAAGACAAGACAAGACAAGACAAGACAAGACAAGACAAGACAAGACAGGACAAGACAAGACAAGACAAGACAAGACAAGACAAGACAAGACAAGACAAGACAAGACAAGACAAGACAAGACAAGACAAGACAAGACAGGACAAGACAATTGTGTTTGATTTGACAAGACAAGACAAGACAAGACAAGACAAGACAAGACAAGACAAGACAAGACAAGACAAGACAAGACAAGACAATTGTGTTTGATTTGTTTTTAAATTAATTAAGAAGAGAAGACAAGACAAGACACGACAAGACAAGACAAGACAAGACAAGACAAGACAAGACAAAACAAGACAAGACAAGACAAGACAAGACATGACAAAGCAAGACATGACAAAACAAGACCAGACAAGACAAGACAAGACAATTCTGTTTGATTTGTTTTTAAATTAATTAAGACGATGAGACAAGACAAGGCCAGACAGGAAAAGACAAGACAAGACAAGACAATTGTGTTTGATTTGTTTTTAAATTCATTAAGATGATAAGATGATTCTCTCTAATTAAGAAGAGAAGACAAGACAAAACAAGACAAGACAAGACAAGACAAGACAAGACAAGACAAGACCAGACAAGACAAGACAAGACAAGACAAGACATGACAAAACAAGACCAGACAAGACAAGACAAGGCAAGACAATTCTGTTTGATTTGTTTTTAAATTAATTAAGACGATAAGACAAGACATGGCCAGACAGGAAAAGACAAGACAAGACAAGACAATTGTGTTTGATTTGTTTTTAAATTAATTAAGATGATAAGATGATTCTCTCTAATTAAGAATAGAAGAGAAGACAAGACAAGACAAGACAAGACAAGACAAGACAAGACAAGACAAGACAAGACAAGACAAGACAAGACATGACAAGACAAAGCAAGACAAGACAAGACAAGACAAGACAAGACATTACAAAACAAGACAAGACAAGACATTTATTTTATTTGTTTCTAAACTAATTAAGAAGAGAAGACAAGACAAGACAATACAAGACAAGACAAGACAAGACAAGACAAGACATTTATTTTATTTGTTTCTAAACTAATTAAGAAGAGAAGACAAGACAAGACAAGACAAGACAATTGTGTTTGATTTGTTTTTAAATTAATTACGATGATAAGACAAAACAAGACAAGACATGACATGACAGGACAAGACAAGACAAGACAAGACAAGACAAGACAAGACAAGACAAGACAAGACAAGACAAGACAAGACAAGACAAGACAAGACAAGACAAGACAAGACAAGACAAGACAATACAAGACAAGACAAGACAAGACAAGAAAAGACAAGACAAGACAAGAAAAGACAAGACAAGACAAGACAAGACAAGACAAGACAAGACAAGACAAGACAAGACAAGACAAGACAAGACAAGACAAGACAAGACAAGACAAGACAAGACAAAACAAGACAAGACAAGACAAGACAAGACAAGACAAGACAAGACAAGACAAGACAAGACAAGACAAGACAAGACAAGACAAGACAAGACAAGACAAGACAAGACAAGACAAGACAAGACAAGACAAGACAAGACAAGACAAGACAAGACAAGACAAGACAAGACAAGACAGGACAAGACAATTGTGTTTGATTTGTTTTTAAATTAATTAAGAAGAGAAGACAAGACAAGACAAGACAAGACAAGACAAGACAAGACAAGACAAGACAAGACAAGACAAGACAAGACAAGACAAAACAAGACAAGACAAGACAAGACAAGACAAGACATGACAAGGCAAGACATGACAAAACAAGACCAGACAAGACAAGACAAGACAAGACAATTCTGTTTGATTTGTTTTTAAATTAATTAAGACGATAAGACAAGACAAGGCCAGACAGGAAAAGACAAGAAAAGACAAGACAATTGTGTTTGATTTGTTTTGAAATTAATTAAGATGATAAGATGATTCTCTCTAATTAAGAAGAGAAGACAAGACAAGACAAGACAAGACAAGACAAGACAAGACAAGACAAGACAAGATATGACAAGACAAGACAAGACAAGACAAGACAAGACAAGACAAGACAAGACAAGACAAGACAAGACAAGACAAGACAAGACAAGACAAGACAAGACAAGACAAGACAAGACAAGACAAGACAAGACAAGACAAGACAAGACAAGACAAGACAAGACAAGACAAGACAAGACAAGACAAGACAAGACAAGACAAGACAAGACAAGACAAGACAAGACAAGACAAGACAAGACAAGACAAGACAAGACAAGACAAGACCGGACAAGACAAGACAATTGTGTTTGATTTGTTTTTAAATTAATTAAGATGATAAGACAAAACAAGACAAGACATGACATGACAGGACATGACGAGACGAAACAAGACAAGACATTTTTTTTTATTTGTTTCTAAACTAGTTAAGAAGAGAAGAGAAGAGAAGAGAAGACAAGACAAGACAAGACAAGACAGAACAAGACATGACAAGACAAAGCAAGACAAGACAAGACAAGACAAGACAAGACAAGACAAGACAAGACAAGACATGACAAGACAAGACAAGACAAGACAAGACAAGACAAGACAAGACAAGACAAGACAAGACAAGACAAGACAAGACAAGACAAAACTAGGCAAGACAAGACAAGACAAGACAAGACAAGACATGACAAGGCAAGACATGACAAAACAAGACCAGACAAGACAAGACAATTCTGTTTGATTTGTTTTTAAATTAATTAAGACGATAAGACAAGACAAGGCCAGACAGGAAAAGACAAGACAAGACAAGACAAGACAAGACAAGACAAGACAAGACAAGGCAAGACATTTATTTTATTTGTTTCTAAACTAATTAAGAAGAGAAGACAAGACAAGACAAGACAAGACAAGACAAGACATGACATGACATGACAAGACAAGACAAGACAAGACAAGACATGACAAGACAAGACAAGACAAGACAAGACAAGACAAGACAAGACAAGACAAGACAAGACAAGACAAGACAAAACAAGACAAGACAAGACAAGACAAGACAAGACAAGACAAGACAAGACAAGACAAGACATGACAAGACAAAATAAGACAAGACAAGACAAGACAAGACAAGACATGACAAGACAAGACAAGACAAGACATGACAAGACAAAACAAGACAAGACAAGACAAGAAGAGACAAGACAAGACAAGACATGACAAGACAAGACAAGACAAGACAAGACAAGACAAGACAATTGTGTTTGATTTGTTTTTAAATTAATTAAGAAGAGAAGACAAGACAAGACAAGACAAGGCATGACAAGACAAAACAAGACAAGACAAGACAAGACATGACAAGACAAAACAAGACAAGACAAGACAAGAAGAGACAAGACAAGACAAGACATGACAAGACAAGACAAGACAAGACAAGACAAGACAAGACAAGACAAGGCAAGACAAGACAAGACAATTGTGTTTGATTTGTTTTTAAATTAATTAAGAAGAGAAGACAAGACAAGACACGACAAGACAAGACAAGACAAGACAAGACAAGACAAGACAAGACAAGACAAAACAAGACAAGACAAGACAAGACAAGACATGACAAAGCAAGACATGACAAAACAAGACCAGACTAGACAAGACAAGACAATTCTGTTTGATTTGTTTTTAAATTAATTAAGACGATGAGACAAGACAAGGCCAGACAGGAAAAGACAAGACAAGACAAGACAATTGTGTTTGATTTGTGTTTAAATTCATTAAGATGATAAGATGATTCTCTCTAATTAAGAAGAGAAGACAAGACAAAACAAGACAAGACAAGACAAGACAAGACAAGACAAGACCAGACAAGACAAGACAAGACAAGACAAGACATGGCAAAACAAGACCAGACAAGACAAGACAAGACAAGACAATTGTGTTTGATTTGTTTTGAAATTAATTAAGATGATAAGATGATTCTCTCTAATTAAGAAGAGAAGACAAGACAAGACAAGACAAGACAAGACAAGACAAGACAAGACAAGACAAGATATGACAAGACAAGACAAGACAAGACAAGACAAGACAAGACAAGACAAGACAAGACAAGACAAGACAAGACAAGACAAGACAAGACAAGACAAGACAAGACAAGACAAGACAAGACAAGACAAGACAAGACAAGACAAGACAAGACCGGACAAGACAAGACAATTGTGTTTGATTTGTTTTTAAATTAATTAAGATGATAAGACAAAACAAGACAAGACATGACATGACAGGACATGACGAGACGAAACAAGACAAGACATTTTTTTTTATTTGTTTCTAAACTAGTTAAGAAGAGAAGAGAAGAGAAGAGAAGACAAGACAAGACAAGACAAGACAGAACAAGACATGACAAGACAAAGCAAGACAAGACAAGACAAGACAAGACAAGACAAGACAAGACAAGACAAGACATGACAAGACAAGACAAGACAAGACAAGACAAGACAAGACAAGACAAGACAAGACAAGACAAAACTAGGCAAGACAAGACAAGACAAGACAAGACAAGACATGACAAGGCAAGACATGACAAAAGAAGACCAGACAAGACAAGACAATTCTGTTTGATTTGTTTTTAAATTAATTAAGACGATAAGACAAGACAAGGCCAGACAGGAAAAGACAAGACAAGACAAGACAAGACAAGACAAGACAAGACAAGACAAGGCAAGACATTTATTTTATTTGTTTCTAAACTAATTAAGAAGAGAAGACAAGACAAGACAAGACAAGACAAGACAAGACAAGACAAGACATGACAAGACAAGACAAGACAAGACAAGACAAGACAAGACAAGACAAGACAAGACAAGACAAGACAAGACAAGACAAAACAAGACAAGACAAGACAAGACAAGACAAGACAAGACAAGACAAGACAAGACAAGACATGACAAGACAAAATAAGACAAGACAAGACAAGACAAGACAAGACAAGGCATGACAAGACAAGACAAGACAAGACATGACAAGACAAAACAAGACAAGACAAGACAAGAAGAGACAAGACAAGACAAGACATGACAAGACAAGACAAGACAAGACAAGACAAGACAAGACAATTGTGTTTGATTTGTTTTTAAATTAATTAAGAAGAGAAGACAAGACAAGACAAGACAAGGCATGACAAGACAAAACAAGACAAGACAAGACAAGACATGACAAGACAAAACAAGACAAGACAAGACAAGAAGAGACAAGACAAGACAAGACATGACAAGACAAGACAAGACAAGACAAGACAAGACAAGACAAGACAAGGCAAGACAAGACAAGACAATTGTGTTTGATTTGTTTTTAAATTAATTAAGAAGAGAAGACAAGACAAGACACGACAAGACAAGACAAGACAAGACAAGACAAGACAAGACAAGACAAGACAAGACAAGACAAAACAAGACAAGACAAGACAAGACAAGACATGACAAAGCAAGACATGACAAAACAAGACCAGACAAGACAAGACAAGACAATTCTGTTTGATTTGTTTTTAAATTAATTAAGACGATGAGACAAGACAAGGCCAGACAGGAAAAGACAAGACAAGACAAGACAATTGTGTTTGATTTGTGTTTAAATTCATTAAGATGATAAGATGATTCTCTCTAATTAAGAAGAGAAGACAAGACAAAACAAGACAAGACAAGACAAGACAAGACAAGACAAGACCAGACAAGACAAGACAAGACAAGACAAGACATGGCAAAACAAGACCAGACAAGACAAGACAAGACAAGACAATTCTGTTTGATTTGTTTTTAAATTAATTAAGACGATAAGACAAGACAAGGCCTGACAGGAAAAGACAAGACAAGACAAGACAATTGTGTTTGATTTGTTTTTAAATTAATTAAGATGATAAGATGATTCTCTCTAATTAAGAATAGAAGAGAAGACAAGACAAGACAAGACAAGACAAGACAAGACATGACAAGACAAAGCAAGACAAGACAAGACAAGACATGACAAGACAAAGCAAGACAAGACAAGACAAGACAAGACAAGACGTGACATGACAAGACAAGACATTTATTTTATTTGTTTCTAAACTAATTAAGAAGAGAAGACAAGACAAGACAATACAAGACAAGACAAGACAAGACAAGACAAGACAAGACAAGACAAGACAAGACAAGACAAGACAAGACAAGACAAGACAAGACAAGACAAGACAAGACAAGACAAGACAAAACAAGACAAGACAAGACAAGACAAGACTAGACAAGACAAGACATTTATTTTATTTGTTTCTAAACTAATTAAGAAGAGACAAGACAAGACAAGACAAGACAAGACAAGACAATTCTGTTTGATTTGTTTTTAAATTAATTAAGACGATGTGACAAGACAAGGCCAGACAGGAAAAGACAAGACAAGACAAGACAATTGTGTTTGATTTGTGTTTAAATTCATTAAGATGATAAGATGATTCTCTCTAATTAAGAAGAGAAGACAAGACAAAACAAGACAAGACAAGACAAGACAAGACAAGACAAGACCAGACAAGACAAGACAAGACAAGACAAGACATGGCAAAACAAGACCAGACAAGACAAGACAAGACAAGACAATTCTGTTTGATTTGTTTTTAAATTAATTAAGACGATAAGACAAGACAAGGCCTGACAGGAAAAGACAAGACAAGACAAGACAATTGTGTTTGATTTGTTTTTAAATTAATTAAGATGATAAGATGATTCTCTCTAATTAAGAATAGAAGAGAAGACAAGACAAGACAAGACAAGACAAGACAAGACATGACAAGACAAAGCAAGACAAGACAAGACAAGACAAGACAAGACGTGACATGACAAGACAAGACAAGACAAGACATTACAAAACAAGACAAGACAAGACATTTATTTTATTTGTTTCTAAACTAATTAAGAAGAGAAGACAAGACAAGACAATACAAGACAAGACAAGACAAGACAAGACAAGACAAGACAAGACAAGACAAGACAAGACAAGACAAGACAAGACAAGACAAGACAAGACAAGACAAGACAAGACAAGACAAGACAAAACAAGACAAGACAAGACAAGACAAGACTAGACAAGACAAGACATTTATTTTATTTGTTTCTAAACTAATTAAGAAGAGACAAGACAAGACAAGACAAGACAAGACAAGACAATTCTGTTTGATTTGTTTTTAAATTAATTAAGACGATGTGACAAGACAAGGCCAGACAGGAAAAGACAAGACAAGACAAGACAATTGTGTTTGATTTGTGTTTAAATTCATTAAGATGATAAGATGATTCTCTCTAATTAAGAAGAGAAGACAAGACAAAACAAGACAAGACAAGACAAGACAAGACAAGACAAGACCAGACAAGACAAGACAAGACAAGACAAGACATGACAAAACAAGACCAGACAAGACAAGACAAGACAAGACAATTCTGTTTGATTTGTTTTTAAATTAATTAAGACGATAAGACAAGACAAGGCCTGACAGGAAAAGACAAGACAAGACAAGACAATTGTGTTTGATTTGTGTTTAAATTCATTAAGATGATTCTCTCTAATTAAGAAGAGAAGACAAGACAAAACAAGACAAGACAAGACAAGACAAGACAAGACAAGACAAGACCAGACAAGACAAGACAAGACAAGACAAGACATGACAAAACAAGACCAGACAAGACAAGACAAGACAAGACAATTCTGTTTGATTTGTTTTTAAATTAATTAAGACGATAAGACAAGACAAGGCCTGACAGGAAAAGACAAGACAAGACAAGACAATTGTGTTTGATTTGTTTTTAAATTAATTAAGATGATAAGATGATTCTCTCTAATTAAGAATAGAAGAGAAGACAAGACAAGACAAGACAAGACAAGACAAGACATGACAAGACAAAGCAAGACAAGACAAGACAAGACATTTATTTTATTTGTTTCTAAACTAATTAAGAAGAGAAGACAAGACAAGACAATACAAGACAAGACAAGACAAGACAAGACAAGACAAAACAAGACAAGACAAGACAAGACAAGACTAGACAAGACAAGACAAGACAAAACAAGACAAGACAAGACAAGACAAGACTAGACAAGACAAGACATTTATTTTATTTGTTTCTAAACTAATTAAGAAGAGAAGACAAGACAAGACAAGACAAGACAATTGTGTTTGATTTGTTTTTAAATTAATTACGATGATAAGACAAAACAAGACAAGACAAGACAAGACAAGACAAGACAAGACAAGACAAGACAAGACAGGACAAGACAAGACAAGACAAGACAAGACAAGACCAGACAAGACAAGACAAGACAAGACAAGACATGACAAAACAAGACAAGACAAGACAATACAAGACAAGACAAGACAAGACAAGACAAGACAAGACAAGACAAGACAAGACAAGACATGACAAGACAAAACAAAACAAGACAAGACAAGACAAGACAAGACAAGACAAGACAAGACAAGACAAGACAAGACAAGACCAGACAAGACAAGACAAGACAAGACAAGACATGACAAAACAAGACAAGACAAGACAAGACAATACAAGACAAGACAAGACAAGACAAGACAAGACAAGACAAGACAAGACAAGACAAGACAAGACAAGACAAGACAAGACAAGACAAGACAAGACAAGACAAGACAAGACAAGACAAGACAAGACAAGACAAGACATGACAAGACAAAACAAGACAAGACAAGACAAGACAAGACAAGACAAGACAAGACAAGACAAGACAAGACAAGACAAGACAAGACAAGACAAGACAAGACAAGACAAGACAAGACAAGACAAGACAAGACAAGACATGACAAGACAAAACAAGACAAGACAAGACAAGACAAGACAATTGTGTTTGATTTGTTTTTAAATTAATTAAGATGATAAGACAAAACAAGACAAGACATGACATGACAGGACAAAACAAGACAAGACAAGACAAGACAAGACAAGACAAGACAAGACAAGACAAGACAAGATAAGACAAGACAAGACAAGACAAGACAAGACAAGACAAGACAAGACAAGACAAGACAAGACAAGACAAGACAAGACAAGACAAGACAAGACAAGACATGACAAGACAAAACAAGACAAGACAAGACAAGACAAGACAATTGTGTTTGATTTGTTTTTAAATTAATTAAGATGATAAGACAAAACAAGACAAGACATGACATGACAGGACATGACGAGACGAAACAAGACAAGACAAGACATTTTTTTTTATTTGTTTCTAAACTAGTTAAGAAGAGAAGAGAAGAGAAGACAAGACAAGACAAGACAAGACAGAACAAGACATGACAAGACAAAGCAAGACAAGACAAGACAAGACAAGACAAGACAAGACAAGACAAGACAAGACAAGACAAGACAAGACAAGACAAGACAAGACATGACAAGACAAGACAAGACAAGACAAGACAAGACAAGACAAGACAAGACAAGACAAGACAAGACAAGACAAGACAAGACAAGACAAGACAAAACTAGGCAAGACAAGACAAGACAAGACAAGACAAGACATGACAAGACAAGACAAGACAAGACAAGACAAGACATTTATTTTATTTGTTTCTAAACTAATTAAGAAGTGAAGACAAGACAAGACAAGACAAGACAAGACAAGACAAGACAAGACAAGACAAGACAAGACATGACATGACAAGACAAGACAAGACAAGACAAGACAAGACAAGACAAGACAAGACAAGACAAGACATGACAAGACAAGACAAGACATTTATTTTATTTGTTTCTAAACTAATTAAGAAGAGAAGAGAAGACAAGACAAGACAAGACAAGACAAGACAAGACAAGACAAGACAAGACAAGACAAGACAAGACAAGACAAGACAAGACAAGACAAGACAAGACAAGACATGACAAGACAAGACATTTATTTTATTTGTTTCTAAACTAATTAAGAAGAGTAGACAAGACAAGACAAGACAAGACAAGACAAGACAAGACAAGACATGACAAGACAAGACAAGACAAGACAAGACAAGACATTTATTTTATTTGTTTCTAAACTAATTAAGAAGTGAAGACAAGACAAGACAAGACAAGACAAGACAAGACAAGACAAGACAAGACAAGACAAGACATGACATGACAAGACAAGACAAGACAAGACAAGACAAGACAAGACAAGACAAGACAAGACAAGACAAGACAAGACAAGACAAGACAAGACAAGACAAGACAAGACATGACAAGACAAGACAAGACATTTATTTTATTTGTTTCTAAACTAATTAAGAAGTGAAGACAAGACAAGACAAGACAAGACAAGACAAGACAAGACAAGACAAGACAAGACAAGACATGACATGACAAGACAAGACAAGACAAGACAAGACAAGACAAGACAAGACAAGACAAGACAAGACAAGACAAGACAAGACAAGACAAGACAAGACAAGACAAGACAAGACATGACAAGACAAAGCAAGACAAGACAAGACAAGACAAGACAAGACGTGACATGACAAGACAAGACAAGACAAGACATTACAAAACAAGACAAGACAAGACATTTATTTTATTTGTTTCTAAACTAATTAAGAAGAGAAGACAAGACAAGACAATACAAGACAAGACAAGACAAGACAAGACAAGACAAGACAAGACAAGACAAGACAAGACAAGCCAAGACAAGACAAGACAAGACAAGACAAGACAAGACAAGACAAGACAAGACAAAACAAGACAAGACAAGACAAGACAAGACTAGACAAGACAAGACATTTATTTTATTTGTTTCTAAACTAATTAAGAAGAGACAAGACAAGACAAGACAAGACAAGACAAGACAATTCTGTTTGATTTGTTTTTAAATTAATTAAGACGATGTGACAAGACAAGGCCAGACAGGAAAAGACAAGACAAGACAAGACAATTGTGTTTGATTTGTGTTTAAATTCATTAAGATGATAAGATGATTCTCTCTAATTAAGAAGAGAAGACAAGACAAAACAAGACAAGACAAGACAAGACAAGACAAGACAAGACCAGACAAGACAAGACAAGACAAGACAAGACATGGCAAAACAAGACCAGACAAGACAAGACAAGACAAGACAATTCTGTTTGATTTGTTTTTAAATTAATTAAGACGATAAGACAAGACAAGGCCTGACAGGAAAAGACAAGACAAGACAAGACAATTGTGTTTGATTTGTTTTTAAATTAATTAAGATGATAAGATGATTCTCTCTAATTAAGAATAGAAGAGAAGACAAGACAAGACAAGACAAGACAAGACAAGACATGACAAGACAAAGCAAGACAAGACAAGACAAGACAAGACAAGACGTGACATGACAAGACAAGACAAGACAAGACATTACAAAACAAGACAAGACAAGACATTTATTTTATTTGTTTCTAAACTAATTAAGAAGAGAAGACAAGACAAGACAATACAAGACAAGACAAGACAAGACAAGACAAGACAAGACAAGACAAGACAAGACAAGACAAGACAAGACAAGACAAGACAAGACAAGACAAGACAAGACAAAACAAGACAAGACAAGACAAGACAAGACTAGACAAGACAAGACATTTATTTTATTTGTTTCTAAACTAATTAAGAAGAGACAAGACAAGACAAGACAAGACAAGACAAGACAATTCTGTTTGATTTGTTTTTAAATTAATTAAGACGATGTGACAAGACAAGGCCAGACAGGAAAAGACAAGACAAGACAAGACAATTGTGTTTGATTTGTGTTTAAATTCATTAAGATGATAAGATGATTCTCTCTAATTAAGAAGAGAAGACAAGACAAAACAAGACAAGACAAGACAAGACAAGACAAGACAAGACCAGACAAGACAAGACAAGACAAGACAAGACATGACAAAACAAGACCAGACAAGACAAGACAAGACAAGACAATTCTGTTTGATTTGTTTTTAAATTAATTAAGACGATAAGACAAGACAAGGCCTGACAGGAAAAGACAAGACAAGACAAGACAATTGTGTTTGATTTGTGTTTAAATTCATTAAGATGATTCTCTCTAATTAAGAAGAGAAGACAAGACAAAACAAGACAAGACAAGACAAGACAAGACAAGACAAGACAAGACCAGACAAGACAAGACAAGACAAGACAAGACATGACAAAACAAGACCAGACAAGACAAGACAAGACAAGACAATTCTGTTTGATTTGTTTTTAAATTAATTAAGACGATAAGACAAGACAAGGCCTGACAGGAAAAGACAAGACAAGACAAGACAATTGTGTTTGATTTGTTTTTAAATTAATTAAGATGATAAGATGATTCTCTCTAATTAAGAATAGAAGAGAAGACAAGACAAGACAAGACAAGACAAGACAAGACATGACAAGACAAAGCAAGACAAGACAAGACAAGACATTTATTTTATTTGTTTCTAAACTAATTAAGAAGAGAAGACAAGACAAGACAATACAAGACAAGACAAGACAAGACAAGACAAGACAAAACAAGACAAGACAAGACAAGACAAGACTAGACAAGACAAGACAAGACAAAACAAGACAAGACAAGACAAGACAAGACTAGACAAGACAAGACATTTATTTTATTTGTTTCTAAACTAATTAAGAAGAGAAGACAAGACAAGACAAGACAATTGTGTTTGATTTGTTTTTAAATTAATTACGATGATAAGACAAAACAAGACAAGACAAGACAAGACAAGACAAGACAAGACAAGACAAGACAAGACAGGACAAGACAAGACAAGACAAGACAAGACAAGACCAGACAAGACAAGACAAGACAAGACAAGACATGACAAAACAAGACAAGACAAGACAATACAAGACAAGACAAGACAAGACAAGACAAGACAAGACAAGACAAGACAAGACAAGACATGACAAGACAAAACAAAACAAGACAAGACAAGACAAGACAAGACAAGACAAGACAAGACAAGACAAGACAAGACCAGACAAGACAAGACAAGACAAGACAAGACATGACAAAACAAGACAAGACAAGACAAGACAATACAAGACAAGACAAGACAAGACAAGACAAGACAAGACAAGACAAGACAAGACAAGACAAGACAAGACAAGACAAGACAAGACAAGACAAGACAAGACAAGACAAGACAAGACAAGACAAGACAAGACAAGACAAGACAAGACAAGACAAGACAAAACAAGACAAGACAAGACAAGACAAGACAAGACAAGACAAGACAAGACAAGACAAGACAAGACAAGACAAGACAAGACAAGACAAGACAAGACAAGACAAGACAAGACAAGACAAGACAAGACAAGACAAGACAAGACATGACAAGACAAAACAAGACAAGACAAGACAAGACAAGACAATTGTGTTTGATTTGTTTTTAAATTAATTAAGATGATAAGACAAAACAAGACAAGACATGACATGACAGGACAAAACAAGACAAGACAAGACAAGACAAGACAAGACAAGACAAGACAAGACAAGACAAGATAAGACAAGACAAGACAAGACAAGACAAGACAAGACAAGACAAGACAAGACAAGACAAGACAAGACAAGACAAGACAAGACATGACAAGACAAAACAAGACAAGACAAGACAAGACAAGACAATTGTGTTTGATTTGTTTTTAAATTAATTAAGATGATAAGACAAAACAAGACAAGACATGACATGACAGGACATGACGAGACGAAACAAGACAAGACAAGACATTTTTTTTTATTTGTTTCTAAACTAGTTAAGAAGAGAAGAGAAGAGAAGACAAGACAAGACAAGACAAGACAGAACAAGACATGACAAGACAAAGCAAGACAAGACAAGACAAGACAAGACAAGACAAGACAAGACAAGACAAGACAAGACAAGACAAGACAAGACAAGACAAGACATGACAAGACAAGACAAGACAAGACAAGACAAGACAAGACAAGACAAGACAAGACAAGACAAGACAAGACAAGACAAGACAAGACAAGACAAAACTAGGCAAGACAAGACAAGACAAGACAAGACAAGACATGACAAGACAAGACAAGACAAGACAAGACAAGACATTTATTTTATTTGTTTCTAAACTAATTAAGAAGTGAAGACAAGACAAGACAAGACAAGACAAGACAAGACAAGACAAGACAAGACAAGACAAGACATGACATGACAAGACAAGACAAGACAAGACAAGACAAGACAAGACAAGACAAGACAAGACAAGACATGACAAGACAAGACAAGACATTTATTTTATTTGTTTCTAAACTAATTAAGAAGAGAAGAGAAGACAAGACAAGACAAGACAAGACAAGACAAGACAAGACAAGACAAGACAAGACAAGACAAGACAAGACAAGACAAGACATGACAAGACAAGACATTTATTTTATTTGTTTCTAAACTAATTAAGAAGAGTAGACAAGACAAGACAAGACAAGACAAGACAAGACAAGACAAGACAAGACATGACAAGACAAGACAAGACAAGACAAGACAAGACATTTATTTTATTTGTTTCTAAACTAATTAAGAAGTGAAGACAAGACAAGACAAGACAAGACAAGACAAGACAAGACAAGACAAGACAAGACAAGACATGACATGACAAGACAAGACAAGACAAGACAAGACAAGACAAGACAAGACAAGACAAGACAAGACAAGACAAGACAAGACAAGACAAGACAAGACAAGACAAGACAAGACAAGACAAGACATGACATGACAAGACAAGACAAGACAAGACAAGACAAGACAAGACAAGACAAGACAAGACAAGACAAGACAAGACAAGACAAGACAAGACAAGACAAGACAAGACAAGACAAGACATGACAAGACAAGATAAGACATTTATTTTATTTGTTTCTAAACTAATTAAGAAGAGAAGAGAAGACAAGACAAGACAAGACAAGACAAGACAAGACAAGACAAGACAAGACAAGACAAGACAAGACAAGACAAGACAAGACATGACAAGACTAGACAAGACAAGACAAGACAAGACAAGACAAGACAAGACATGACATGACAAGACAAGACAAGACTAGACAAGACAAGACAAGACAAGACAAGTCAAGACAAGACATTTATTTTATTTGTTTCTAAACTAATTAAGAAGAGAAGACAAGACTAGACAAGACAAGACAAGACAAGACAAGACAAGACAAGACAAGACATTTATTTTATTTGTTTCTAAACTAATTAAGAAGAGAAGACAAGACAAGACAAGATAAGACAAGACAAGACAAGACAAGACAAGACAAGACAAGACAAGACAAGACAAGACAAGACAAGACAAGACAAGACAAGACAAGACAAGACAAGACAAGACAAGACAAGACAAGACAAGACAAGACAAGACAAGACAAGACAAGACAAGACAAGACAAGACAAGACAAGACAAGACAAGACAAGACAAGACAAGACAAGACAAGACAAGACAAGACAAGACAAGACAAGACAAGACAAGACAAGACAAGACAAGACAAGACAAGACAAGACAAGACAAGACAAGACAAGACAAGACAAGACAAGACAAGACAAGACAAGACAAGACAAGACAAGACAAGACAAGACAAGACAAGACAAGACAAGACAAGACAAGACAAGACAAGACAAGACAAGACAAGACAAGACAAGACAAGACAAGACAAGACAAGACAAGACAAGACAAGACAAGACAAGACAAGACAAGACAAGACAAGACAAGACAAGACAAGGCAAGACAAGACAAGACAAGACAAGACAAGACAAGACAAGACAAGTCAAGACAAGGCCAGACAAGACAAGTCAAGACAAGACAAGACAAGACAAGACAAGACAAGACAAGACAAGACAAGACAAGACAAGACAAGACAAGACAAGACAAGACAAGACAAGACAAGACAAGACAAGACAAGACAAGACAAGACAAGACAAGACAAGACAAGACAAGACAAGACAAGACAAGACAAGACAAGACAAGACAAGACAAGACAAGACAAGACAAGACAAGACAAGACAAGACAAGACAAGACAAGACAAGACAAGACAAGACAAGACAAGACAAGACAAGACAAGACAAGACAAGACAAGACAAGACAAGACAAGACAAGACAAGACAAGACAAGACAAGACAAGACAAGACTAGACAAGACAAGACAAGACAAGACAAGACAAGACAAGACAAGACAAAACAAGACAAAACAAGACAATACAAGACAAGACAAGACAAGACAAGACAAGACAAGACAAGACAAGACAAGACAAGACAAGACAAGACATGACAAGACAAGACAAGACTAGACAAGACAAGACAAGACAAGACAAGTCAAGACAAGACATTTATTTTATTTGTTTCTAAACTAATTAAGAAGAGAAGACAAGACTAGACAAGACAAGACAAGACAAGACAAGACATTTATTTTATTTGTTTCTAAACTAATTAAGAAGAGAAGACAAGACAAGACAAGACAAGACAAGACAAGACAAGACAAGACAAGACAAGACAAGACAAGACAAGACAAGACAAGACAAGACAAGACAAGACAAGACAAGACAAGACAAGACAAGACAAGACAAGACAAGACAAGACAAGACAAGACAAGACAAGACAAGACAAGACAAGACAAGACAAGACAAGACAAGACAAGACAAGACAAGACAAGACAAGACAAGACAAGACAAGACAAGACAAGACAAGACAAGACAAGACAAGACAAGACAAGACAAGACAAGACAAGACAAGACAAGACAAGACAAGACAAGACAAGACAAGACAAGACAAGACAAGACAAGACAAGACAAGACAAGACAAGACAAGACAAGTCAAGACAAGGCCAGACAAGACAAGTCAAGACAAGACAAGACAAGACAAGACAAGACAAGACAAGACAAGACAAGACAAGACAAGACAAGACAAGACAAGACAAGACAAGACAAGACAAGACAAGACAAGACAAGACAAGACAAGACAAGACAAGACAAGACAAGACAAGACAAGACAAGACAATACAAGACAAGACACGACAAGACAAGACATGACATGACATGACATGACGAGACAAAACAAGACAAGACATTTTTTTTAATTGTTTCTCAACTAATTAAGAAGAGAAGAGAAGACAAGACAAGACAAGACAAGACATGACAAGACAAAACAAGACAAGACAAGACAAGACAAGAAAAGACAAGACAAGACAAGACAAGACAAGACAAGACAAGACAAGACAAGACAAGACATGACAAGACAAAACAAGACAAGACAAGACAAGACAAGAAAAGACAAGACAAGACAAAACAAGACATTTATTTTATTTGTTTCTAAACTAATTAAGAAGAGAAGACAAGACAAGACAAGACAAGACAAGACACGACAAGACAAGACATGACATGACAGGACATGACGAGACAAAACAAGACAAGACATTTTTTTTAATTGTTTCTCAACTAATTAAGAAGAGAAGAGAAGACAAGACAAGACAAGACAAGACATGACAAGACAAAGCAAGACAAGACAAGACTAGACAAGACAAGACAAGACATTTATTTTATTTGTTTCTTAACTAATTAAGAAGAGAAGACAAGACAAGACAAGACAAGACAAGACAAGACAAGACAAGACAAGACAAGACATGACATGACAAGACAAGACAAGACAAGACAAGACAAGACAAGACAAGACAAGACTAGACAAGACAAGACAAGACAAGACAAGACAAGACAAGACAAGACAAAACAAGACAAGACAAGACAAGACAAGACAAGACAAGACAAGACAAGACAAGACAAGACAAGACAAGACAAGACAAGACAAGACAAGACAAGACATTTATTTTATTTGCTTCTAAACTAATTAAGAAGAGAAGACAAGACAAGACAAGACAAGACAAGACAAGACAAGACAAGACAAGACAAGACATGACATGACAAGACAAGACAAGACAAGACAAGACAAGACAAGACAAGACAAGACTAGACAAGACAAGACAAGACAAGACAAGACAAGACAAGACAAGACAAAACAAGACAAGACAAGACAAGACAAGACAAGACAAGACAAGACAAGACAAGACAAGACAAGACAAGACAAGACAAGACAAGACTAGACAAGACAAGACAAGACAAGACAAGACAATACAAGACAAGACAAGACAAGACAAGACAAGACAAGACAAGACAAGACAAGACAAGACAAGACAAGACAAGACAAGACAAGACAAGACAAGACAAGACAAGACAAGACAAGACAAGACAAGACAAGACATTTATTTTATTTGCTTCTAAACTAATTAAGAAGAGAAGACAAGACAAGACAAGACAAGACAAGACAAGACAAGACAAGACAAGACAAGACATGACATGACATGACAAGACAAGACAAGACAAGACAAGACATGACAAGACAAGACAAGACAAGACAAGACAAGACAAGACAAGACAAGACAAGACAAGACAAGACATGACATGACATGACAAGACAAGACAAGACAAGACAAGACATGACAAGACAAGACAAGACAAGACAAGACAAGACAAGACAAGACAAGACAAGACAAGACAAGACAAGACAAGACAAGACAAGACAAGACAAAACAAGACAAGACAAGACAAGACAAGACAAGACAAGACAAGACAAGACAAGACAAGACATGACAAGACAAAATAAGACAAGACAAGACAAGACAAGACAAGACAAGACATGACAAGACAAGACAAGACAAGACATGACAAGACAAAACAAGACAAGACAAGACAAGAAGAGACAAGACAAGACAAGACATGACAAGACAAGACAAGACAAGACAAGACAAGACAATTGTGTTTGATTTGTTTTTAAATTAATTAAGAAGAGAAGACAAGACAAGACAAGACAAGGCATGACAAGACAAAACAAGACAAGACAAGACAAGACAAGACAAGACAAGACAAGACAAGACAAGACAAGACATGACAAGACAAGACAAGACAAGACAAGACAAGACAAGACAAGACAAGACAAGACAAGACAAGACAAGACAAGACAAGACAAAACAAGACAAGACAAGACAAGACAAGACAAGACAAGACATGACAAGACAAAATAAGACAAGACAAGACAAGACAAGACAAGACAAGACATGACAAGACAAGACAAGACAAGACATGACAAGACAAAACAAGACAAGACAAGACAAGACATGACAAGACAAGACAAGACAAGACAAGACAAGACAAGACAAGACAATTGTGTTTGATTTGTTTTTAAATTAATTAAGAAGAGAAGACAAGACAAGACACGACAAGACAAGACAAGACAAGACAAGACAAGACAAGACAAAACAAGACAAGACAAGACAAGACAAGACATGACAAAGCAAGACATGACAAAACAAGACCAGACAAGACAAGACAAGACAATTCTGTTTGATTTGTTTTTAAATTAATTAAGACGATGAGACAAGACAAGGCCAGACAGGAAAAGACAAGACAAGACAAGACAATTGTGTTTGATTTGTTTTTAAATTCATTAAGATGATAAGATGATTCTCTCTAATTAAGAAGAGAAGACAAGACAAAACAAGACAAGACAAGACAAGACAAGACAAGACAAGACAAGACAAGACCAGAAAAGACAAGACAAGACAAGAAAAGACATGACAAAACAAGACCAGACAAGACAAGACAAGACAAGACAATTCTGTTTGATTTGTTTTTAAATTAATTAAGACGATAAGACAAGACAAGGCCAGACAGGAAAAGACAAGACAAGACAAGACAATTGTGTTTGATTTGTTTTTAAATTAATTAAGATGATAAGATGATTCTCTCTAATTAAGAATAGAAGAGAAGACAAGACAAGACAAGACAAGACAAGACATTTATTTTATTTGTTTCTAAACTAATTAAGAAGAGAAGACAAGACAAGACAAGACAAGACAAGACACGACAAGACAAGACATGACATGACAGGACATGACGAGACAAAACAAGACAAGACATTTTTTTTAATTGTTTCTCAACTAATTAAGAAGAGAAGAGAAGAGAAGACAAGACAAGACAAGACAAGACATGACAAGACAAAGCAAGACAAGACAAGACTAGACAAGACAAGACAAGACATTTATTTTATTTGTTTCTTAACTAATTAAGAAGAGAAGACAAGAGAATACAAGACAAGACAAGACAAGACAAGACAAGACAAGACATGACAAGACAAGACAAGACAAGACAAGACAAGACAAGACAAGACAAGACAAGACAAGACATTTATTTTATTTGCTTCTAAACTAATTAAGAAGAGAAGACAAGACAAGACAAGACAAGACAAGACAAGACAAGACATGACATGATATGACAAGACAAGACAAGACAAGACAAGACATGACAAGACAAGACAAGACAAGACAAGACAAGACAAGACAAGACAAGACAAGACAAGACATGACATGACATGACAAGACAAGACAAGACAAGACAAGACATGACAATTGTGTTTGATTTGTTTTTAAATTAATTAAGAAGAGAAGACAAGACAAGACACGACAAGACAAGACAAGACAAGACAAGACAAGACAAGACAAAACAAGACAAGACAAGACAAGACAAGACAAGACATGACAAAGCAAGACATGACAAAACAAGACCAGACAAGACAAGACAAGACAATTCTGTTTGATTTGTTTTTAAATTAATTAAGACGATGAGACAAGACAAGGCCAGACAGGAAAAGACAAGACAAGACAAGACAATTGTGTTTGATTTGTTTTTAAATTTATTAAGATGATAAGATGATTCTCTCTAATTAAGAAGAGAAGACTAGACAAAACAAGACAAGACAAGACAAGACAAGACAAGACAAGACAAGACAAGACAAGACAAGACAAGACCAGACAAGACAAGACAAGACAAGACAAGACATGACAAAACAAGACCAGACAAGACAAGACAAGACAAGACAATTCTGTTTGATTTGTTTTTAAATTAATTAAGACGATAAGACAAGACAAGGCCAGACAGGAAAAGACAAGACAAGACAAGACAATTGTGTTTGATTTGTTTTTAAATTAATTAAGATGATAAGATGATTCTCTCTAATTAAGAATAGAAGAGAAGACAAGACAAGACAAGACAAGACAAGACAAGACAAGACAAGACAAGACAAGACATGACAAGACAAAGCAAGACAAGACAAGACAAGACAAGACAAGACGTGACATGACAAGACAAGACAAGACAAGACAAGACAAGACATTTATTTTATTTGTTTCTAAACTAATTAAGAAGAGAAGACAAGACAAGACAATACAAGACAAGACAAGACAAGACAAGACAAGACAAGACAAGACAAGACAAGACAAGACAAGACAAGACAAGACAAGACAAGACAAGACAAGACAAGACTAGACAAGACAAGACAAGACAAGACATTTATTTTATTTGTTTCTAAACTAATTAAGAAGAGAAGACAAGACAAGACAATTGTGTTTGATTTGTTTTTAAATTAATTAAGATGATAAGATGATTCTCTCTAATTAAGAAGAGAAGACAAGACAAGACAAGACAAGACAAGACAAGACAAGACAAGACATGACAAGACAAGACAAGACAAGACAAGACAAGACAAGACAAGACAAGACAAGACAAGACAAGACAAGACAAGACAAGACAAGACAAGACAAGATAAGACAAGACAAGACAAGACAAGACAAGACAAGACAAGACAAGACAAGACAAGACAAGACAAGGCAAGACAAGACAAGACAAGACAAGACAAGGCAAGACAAGACAAGACAAGACAGGACAAGACAAGACAATTGTGTTTGATTTGTTTTTAAATTAATTAAGATGATAAGACAAAACAAGACAATACATGACATGACAGGACATGACGAGACAAAACAAGACAAGACATTTTTTTTATTTGTTTCTAAACTAATTAAGAAGAGAAGAGAAGAGAAGACAAGACAAGACTATACAAGACAAGACAAGACAAGACAAAGCAAGACAAGACAAGACAAGAAAAGATAAGACAAGTCAAGACAAGACATGACAAGACAAGACAAGACAAGACAAGACATGACAAGACAAGACAAGACAAGACAAGACAAGACAAGACAATTGTGTTTGATTTGTTTTTAAATTAATTAAGAAGAGAAGACAAGACAAGACACGACAAGACAAGACAAGACAAGACAAGACAAGACAAGACAAAACAAGACAAGACAAGACAAGACAAGACATGACAAAGCAAGACATGACAAAACAAGACCAGACAAGACAAGACAAGACAATTCTGTTTGATTTGTTTTTAAATTAATTAAGACGATGAGACAAGACAAGGCCAGACAGGAAAAGACAAGACAAGACAAGACAATTGTGTTTGATTTGTTTTTAAATTCATTAAGATGATAAGATGATTCTCTCTAATTAAGAAGAGAAGACAAGACAAAACAAGACAAGACAAGACAAGACAAGACAAGACAAGACAAGACAAGACCAGACAAGACAAGACAAGACAAGAAAAGACATGACAAAACAAGACCAGACAAGACAAGACAAGACAAGACAATTATGTTTGATTTGTTTTTAAATTAATTAAGACGATAAGACAAGACAAGGCCAGACAGGAAAAGACAAGACAAGACAAGACAATTGTGTTTGATTTGTTTTTAAATTAATTAAGATGATAAGATGATTCTCTCTAATTAAGAATAGAAGAGAAGACAAGACAAGACAAGACAAGACATTTATTTTATTTGTTTCTAAACTAATTAAGAAGAGAAGACAAGACAAGACAAGACAAGACAAGACACGACAAGACAAGACATGACATGACAGGACATGACGAGACAAAACAAGACAAGACATTTTTTTTAATTGTTTCTCAACTAATTAAGAAGAGAAGAGAAGACAAGACAAGACAAGACAAGACATGACAAGACAAAGCAAGACAAGACAAGACTAGACAAGACAAGACAAGACATTTATTTTATTTGTTTCTTAACTAATTAAGAAGAGAAGACAAGAGAATACAAGACAAGACAAGACAAGACAAGACAAGACAAGACATGACAAGACAAGACAAGACAAGACAAGGCAAGACAAGACAAGACAAGACAAGACAAGACAAGACAAGACAAGACATTTATTTTATTTGCTTCTAAACTAATTAAGAAGAGAAGACAAGACAAGACAAGACAAGACAAGACAAGACAAGACAAGACAAGACATGACATGATATGACAAGACAAGACAAGACAAGACAAGACATGACAAGACAAGACAAGACAAGACAAGACAAGACAAGACAAGACAAGACAAGACAAGACATGACATGACATGACAAGACAAGACAAGACAAGAAAAAACATGACAATTGTGTTTGATTTGTTTTTAAATTAATTAAGAAGAGAAGACAAGACAAGACACGACAAGACAAGACAAGACAAGACAAGACAAGACAAGACAAAACAAGACAAGACAAGACAAGACAAGACAAGACAAGACAAGACATGACAAAGCAAGACATGACAAGACAAGACAAGACAATTATGTTTGATTTGTTTTTAAATTAATTAAGACGATGAGACAAGACAAGGCCAGACAGGAAAAGACAAGACAAGACAAGACAATTGTGTTTGATTTGTTTTTAAATTCATTAAGATGATAAGATGATTCTCTCTAATTAAGAAGAGAAGACTAGACAAAACAAGACAAGACAAGACAAGACAAGGCAAGACAAGACAAGACAAGACAAGACAAGACCAGACAAGACAAGACAAGACAAGACAAGACATGACAAAACAAGACCAGACAAGACAAGACAAGACAAGACAATTCTGTTTGATTTGTTTTTAAATTAATTAAGACGATAAGACAAGACAAGGCCAGACAGGAAAAGACAAGACAAGACAAGACAATTGTGTTTGATTTGTTTTTAAATTAATTAAGATGATAAGATGATTCTCTCTAATTAAGAATAGAAGAGAAGACAAGACAAGACAAGACAAGACAAGACAAGACAAGACAAGACAAGACAAGACAAGACAAGACATGACAAGACAAAGCAAGACAAGACAAGACAAGACAAGACAAGACAAGACGTGACATGACAAGACAAGACAAGACAAGACAAGACAAGACAAGACATTACAAAACAAGACAAGACAAGACATTTATTTTATTTGTTTCTAAACTAATTAAGAAGAGAAGACAAGACAAGACAATACAAGACAAGACAAGACAAGACAAGACAAGACAAGACAAGACAAGACAAGACAAGACAAGACAAGACAAGACAAGACAAGACAAGACAAGACAAGACAAGACAAGACAAGACAAGACAAGACAAGACAAGACTAGACAAGACAAGACAAGACAAGACATTTATTTTATTTGTTTCTAAACTAATTAAGAAGAGAAGACAAGACAAGACAAGACAAGACAATTGTGTTTGATTTGTTTTTAAATTAATTAAGATGATAAGATGATTCTCTCTAATTAAGAAGAGAAGACAAGACAAGACAAGACAAGACAAGACAAGACAAGACAAGACAAGACATGACAAGACAAGACAAGACAAGACAAGACAAGACAAGACAAGACAAGACAAGACAAGACAAGACAAGACAAGACAAGATAAGACAAGACAAGACAAGACAAGACAAGACAAGACAAGACAAGACAAGACAAGGCAAGACAAGACAAGACAAGACAAGACAAGACAAGGCAAGACAAGACAAGACAAGACAGGACAAGACAAGACAATTGTGTTTGATTTGTTTTTAAATTAATTAAGATGATAAGACAAAACAAGACAATACATGACATGACAGGACATGACGAGACAAAACAAGACAAGACATTTTTTTTATTTGTTTCTAAACTAATTAAGAAGAGAAGAGAAGAGAAGACAAGACAAGACTATACAAGACAAGACAAGACAAGACAAAGCAAGACAAGACAAGACAAGAAAAGATAAGACAAGTCAAGACAAGACATGACAAGACAAGACAAGACAAGACAAGACAAGACAAGACAAGACAAGACAAGACAAGACAAGACATTTATTTCATTTGTTTCTAAACTAATTAAGAAGAGTAGACAAGACAAGACAAGACAAGACAAGACAAGACAAGACATGACAAGACAAGACAAGACATTTATTTTATTTGTTTCTACACTAATTAAGAAGTGAAGACAAGACAAGACAAGACAAGACAAGACAAGACAAGACAAGACAAGACAAGACAAGACAAGACAAGACAAGACAAGACAAGACATGACATGACAAGACAAGACAAGACAAGACAAGACAAGACAAGACAAGACAAGACAAGACAAGACAAGACAAGACAAGACAAGACAAGACAAGACAAGACAAGACATGACAAGACAAGACAAGACATTTATTTTATTTGTTTCTAAACTAATTAAGAAGAGAAGAGAAGACAAGACAAGACAAGACAAGACAAGACAAGACAAGACAAGACAAGACAAGACAAGACAAGACAAGACAAGACAAGACAAGACAAGACAAGACAAGACAAGACAAGACAAGACAAGACAAGACAAGACAAGACAAGACAAGACAAGACAAGACAAGACAAGACAAGACAAGACAAGACAAGACAAGACAAGACAAGACAAGACAAGACATGACATGACAAGACTAGACAAGACAAGACAAGACAAGACAAGACAAGACATGACATGACAAGACAAGACAAGACTAGACAAGACAAGACAAGACAAGACAAGTCAAGACAAGACATTTATTTTATTTGTTTCTAAACTAATTAAGAAGAGAAGACAAGACTAGACAAGACAAGACAAGACAAGACAAGACAAGAAAAGACAAGACAAGACAAGACAAGACAAGACATTTATTTTATTTGTTTCTAAACTAATTAAGAAGAGAAGACAAGACAAGACAAGATAAGACAAGACAAGACAAGACAAGACAAGACAAGACAAGACAAGACAAGACAAGACAAGACAAGACAAGACAAGACAAGACAAGACAAGACAAGACAAGACAAGACAAGACAAGACAAGACAAGACAAGACAAGACAAGACAAGACAAGACAAGACAAGACAAGACAAGACAAGACAAGACAAGACAAGACAAGACAAGACAAGACAAGACAAGACAAGACAAGACAAGACATTTATTTTATTTGTTTCTAAACTAATTAAGAAGAGAAGACAAGACAAGACAAGACAAGACAAGACAAGACAAGACAAGACAAGACAAGGCAAGACAAGACAAGACAAGACAAGACAAGATAAGACAAGACAAGACAAGACAAGACAAGACAAGACAAGACAAGACAAGACAAGGCCAGGCAAGACAAGACACGACAAGACAAGACAAGACAAGACAATACAAGACAAGACAAGTCAAGACAAGGCCAGACAAGAAAAGACAAGACACGACAAGACAAGACAAGACAAGACAAGACAAGACAAGACAACACAAGTCAAGACAAGACAAGACAAGACAAAAGAAGACAAGACATTTATTTTATTTGTTTCTAAACTAATTAAGAAGAGAAGAGAAGAGAAGACAAGACAAGACAAGACAAGACAGAACAAGACATGACAAGACAAAGCAAGACAAGACAAGACAAGACAAGACAAGACAAGACAAGACAAGACAAGACATGACAAGGCAAGACATGACAAAACAAGACCAGACAAGACAAGACAAGACAAGACAATTCTGTTTGATTTGTTTTTAAATTAATTAAGAAGAGAAGACAAGACAAGACAAGACAAGACAAGACAAGACAAGACAAGACAAGACAAGACAAGACAAGACAAGACAAGACAAAACAAGACAAGACAAGACAAGACAAGACAAGACAAGACAAGACAAGACAAGACATGACAAGGCAAGACATGACAAAACAAGACCAGACAAGACAAGACAAGACAAGACAATTCTGTTTGATTTGTTTTTAAATTAATTAAGATGATAAGACAAGACAAGGCCAGACAGGAAAAGACAAGAAAAGACAAGACAATTGTGTTTGATTTGTTTTGAAATTAATTAAGATGATAAGATGATTCTCTCTAATTAAGAAGAGAAGACAAGACAAGACAAGACAAGACAAGACAAGACAAGACAAGACAAGACAAGACAAGACAAGATATGACAAGACAAGACAAGACAAGACAAGACAAGACAAGACAAGACAAGACAAGACAAGATATGACAAGACAAGACAAGACAAGACAAGACATGACAAAACAAGACCAGACAAGACAAGACAAGACAATTCTGTTTGATTTGTTTTTAAATTAATTAAGACGATGAGACAAGACAAGGCCAGACAGGAAAAGACAAGACAAGACAAGACAATTGTGTTTGATTTGTTTTGAAATTAATTAAGATGATAAGATGATTCTCTCTAATTAAGAAGAGAAGACAAGACAAGACAAGACAAGACAAGACAAGACAAGACAAGACAAGACAAGATATGACAAGACAAGACAAGACAAGACAAGACACGACAAGACAAGACAAGACAAGACAAGACAAGCCAAGACAAAACAAGACAAGACAAGACAAGACAAGACATGACAAAGCAAGACATGACAAAACAAGACCAGACAAGACAAGACAAGACAATTCTGTTTGATTTGTTTTTAAATTAATTAAGACGATGAGACAAGACAAGGCCAGACAGGAAAAGACAAGACAAGACAAGACAATTGTGTTTGATTTGTTTTTAAATTCATTAAGATGATAAGATGATTCTCTCTAATTAAGAATAGAAGAGAAGACAAGACAAGACAAGACAAGACAAGACAAGACAAGACAAGACAAGACAAGACATGACAAGACAAAGCAAGACAAGACAAGACAAGACAAGACAAGACAAGACGTGACATGACAAGACAAGACAAGACAAGACAAGACAAGACAAGACAAGACCAGACAAGACAAGACAAGACAAGACAAGACATGACAAAACAAGACCAGACAAGACAAGACAAGACAAGACAATTCTGTTTGATTTGTTTTTAAATTAATTAAGACGATAAGACAAGACAAGGCCAGACAGGAAAAGACAAGACAAGACAAGACAATTGTGTTTGATTTGTTTTTAAATTAATTAAGATGATAAGATGATTCTCTCTAATTAAGAATAGAAGAGAAGACAAGACAAGACAAGACAAGACAAGACAAGACAAGACAAGACAAGACAAGACATGACAAGACAAAGCAAGACAAGACAAGACAAGACAAGACAAGACAAGACGTGACATGACAAGACAAGACAAGACAAGACAAGACAAGACATTACAAAACAAGACAAGACAAGACATTTATTTTATTTGTTTCTAAACTAATTAAGAAGAGAAGACAAGACAAGACAATACAAGACAAGACAAGACAAGACAAGACAAGACAAGACAAGACAAGACAAGACAAGACAAGACAAGACAAGACAAGACAAGACAAGACAAGACAAGACAAGACAAGACAAGACAAGACAAGACAAGACTAGACAAGACAAGACAAGACAAGACATTTATTTTATTTGTTTCTAAACTAATTAAGAAGAGAAGACAAGACAAGACAAGACAAGACAATTGTGTTTGATTTGTTTTTAAATTACAAGACAAGACAAGACAAGACAAGACAAGACAAAACAAGACAAGACAAGACAAGACAAGACAAGACAAGACAAGACAAGACAAGACATGACAAGGCAAGACATGACAAAACAAGACCAGACAAGACAAGACAAGACAAGACAATTCTGTTTGATTTGTTTTTAAATTAATTAAGATGATAAGACAAGACAAGGCCAGACAGGAAAAGACAAGAAAAGACAAGACAATTGTGTTTGATTTGTTTTGAAATTAATTAAGATGATAAGATGATTCTCTCTAATTAAGAAGAGAAGACAAGACAAGACAAGACAAGACAAGACAAGACAAGACAAGACAAGACAAGATATGACAAGACAAGACAAGACAAGACAAGACAAGACAAGACAAGACAAGACAAGACAAGACAAGACAAGATATGACAAGACAAGACAAGACAAGACAAGACATGACAAAGCAAGACATGACAAAACAAGACCAGACAAGACAAGACAAGACAATTCTGTTTGATTTGTTTTTAAATTAATTAAGACGATGAGACAAGACAAGGCCAGACAGGAAAAGACAAGACAAGACAAGACAATTGTGTTTGATTTGTTTTGAAATTAATTAAGATGATAAGATGATTCTCTCTAATTAAGAAGAGAAGACAAGACAAGACAAGACAAGACAAGACAAGACAAGACAAGATATGACAAGACAAGACAAGACAAGACAAGACACGACAAGACAAGACAAGACAAGACAAGACAAGCCAAGACAAAACAAGACAAGACAAGACAAGACAAGACATGACAAAGCAAGACATGACAAAACAAGACCAGACAAGACAAGACAAGACAATTCTGTTTGATTTGTTTTTAAATTAATTAAGACGATGAGACAAGACAAGGCCAGACAGGAAAAGACAAGACAAGACAAGACAATTGTGTTTGATTTGTTTTTAAATTCATTAAGATGATAAGATGATTCTCTCTAATTAAGAAGAGAAGACAAGACAAAACAAGACAAGACAAGACAAGACAAGACAAGACAAGACAAGACCAGACAAGACAAGACAAGACAAGACATGACATGACAAAACAAGACCAGACAAGACAAGACAAGACAAGACAATTCTGTTTGATTTGTTTTTAAATTAATTAAGACGATAAGACAAGACAAGGCCAGACAGGAAAAGACAAGACAAGACAAGACAATTGTGTTTGATTTGTTTTTAAATTAATTAAGATGATAAGATGATTCTCTCTAATTAAGAATAGAAGAGAAGACAAGACAAGACAAGACAAGACAAGACAAGACAAGACAAGACAAGACAAGACAAGACATGACAAGACAAAGCAAGACAAGACAAGACAAGACAAGACAAGACGTGACATGACAAGACAAGACAAGACAAGACAAGACATGACAAGACAAGACATTACAAAACAAGACAAGACAAGACATTTATTTTATTTGTTTCTAAACTAATTAAGAAGAGAAGACAAGACAAGACAATACAAGACAAGACAAGACAAGACAAGACAAGACAAGACAAGACAAGACAAGACAAGACAAGACAAGACAAGACAAGACAAGACAAGACAAGACAAGACAAGACAAGACAAGACAAGACAAGACAAGACAAGACTAGACAAGACAAGACAAGACAAGACATTTATTTTACTTGTTTCTAAACTAATTAAGAAGAGAAGACAAGACAAGACAATTGTGTTTGATTTGTTTTGAAATTAATTACGATGATAAGACAAAACAAGACAAGACATGACATGACAGGACAAGACAAGACAAGACAAGACAAGACAAGACAAGACAAGACAAGACAAGACAAGACAAGACAAGACAAGACAAGACAAGACAAGACAAGACAAGACAAGACAAGACAAGACAAGACAATACAAGACAAGACAAGACAAGACAAGACAAGACAAGACAAGACAAGACAAGACAAGACAAGACAAGACAAGACAAGACAAGACAAGACAAGACAAGACAAGACAAGACAAGACAAGACAAGACAAGACAAGACAAGACAAGACAAGACAAGACAAGACAAGACAAGACAAGACAAGACAAGACAAGACAAGACAAGACAAGACAAGACAAGACAAGACAAGACAAGACAAGACAAGACAAGACAAGACAAGACAAGACAAGACAAGACAAGACAAGACAAGACAAGACAAGACAAGACAAGACAAGACAAGACAAGACAAGACAAGACAAGACAAGACAAGACAAGACAAGACAAGACAAGACAAGACAAGACAAGACAAGACAAGACAAGACAAGACAAGACAAGACAAGACAAGACAAGACAAGACAAGACAAGACAAGACAAGACAAGACAAGACAAGACAAGACAAGACAAGACAAGACAAGACAAGACAAGACAAGACAAGACAAGACAAGACAAGACAAGACAAGACAAGACAAGACAAGACAAGACAAGACAGGACAAGACAATTGTGTTTGATTTGACAAGACAAGACAAGACAAGACAAGACAAGACAAGACAAGACAAGACAAGACAAGACAAGACAAGACAAGACAAGACAAGACAAGACAAAACAAGACAAGACAAGACAAAACAAGACAAGACAAGACAAGACAAGACAAGACAAGACAAGACAAGACAAGACAAGACAAGACAAGACAAGACAAGACAAGACAAGACAAGACAAGACAAGAAAAGACAAGACAAGACAAGACAAGACAAGACAAGACAAGACAAGACAAGACAAGACATGACAAGACAAAACAAGACAAGACAAGACAAGACAAGAAAAGACAAGACAAGACAAGACAAGACAAGACAAGACAAGACAAGACAAGACAAGACATGACAAGACAAAACAAGACAAGACAAGACAAGACAAGAAAAGACAAGACAAGACAAAACAAGACATTTATTTTATTTGTTTCTAAACTAATTAAGAAGAGAAGACAAGACAAGACAAGACAAGACAAGACACGACAAGACAAGACATGACATGACAGGACATGACGAGACAAAACAAGACAAGACATTTTTTTTAATTGTTTCTAAACTAATTAAGAAGAGAAGAGAAGACAAGACAAGACAAGACAAGACATGACAAGACAAAGCAAGACAAGACAAGACTAGACAAGACAAGACAAGACATTTATTTTATTTGTTTCTTAACTAATTAAGAAGAGAAGACAAGAGAATACAAGACAAGACAAGACAAGACAAGACAAGACAAGACATGACAAGACAAAACAAGACAAGACAAGACAAGACAAGACATTTATTTTATTTGTTTCTAAACTAATTAAGAAGAGAAGACAAGACAAGACAAGACAAGACAAGACAAGACAAGACATTTATTTTATTTGTTTCTAAACTAATTAAGAAGAGAAGACAAGACAAGACAAGACAAGACAAGACAAGACAAGACAAGACAAGACATGACATGACAAGACAAGACATGACAAGACAAGACAAAACAAGATAAGACAAGACAAGACAAGACAAGACAAGACAAGACAAGACATGACAAGACAAAATAAGACAAGACAAGACAAGACAAGACATGACAAGACATGACAAGACAAGACAAGACAAGACATGACAAGACAAAACAAGACAAGACAAGACAAGAAGAGACAAGACAAGACAAGACATGACAAGACAAGACAAGACAAGACAAGACAAGACAAGACAAGACAAGACAATTGTGTTTGATTTGTTTTTAAATTAATTAAGAAGAGAAGACAAGACAAGACAAGACAAGGCATGACAAGACAAAACAAGACAAGACAAGACAAGACATGACAAGACAAAACAAGACAAGACAAGAAAAGAAGAGACAAGACAAGACAAGACATGACAAGACAAGACAAGACAAGACAAGACAAGACAAGACAAGACAAGACAAGACAAGACAAGACAATTGTGTTTGATTTGTTTTTAAATTAATTAAGAAGAGAAGACAAGACAAGACAAGACACGACAAGACAAGACAAGACAAGACAAGACAAGACAAGACAAAACAAGACAAGACAAGACAAGACAAGACATGACAAAGCAAGACATGACAAAACAAGACCAGACAAGACAAGACAAGACAATTCTGTTTGATTTGTTTTTAAATTAATTAAGACGATGAGACAAGACAAGGCCAGACAGGAAAAGACAAGACAAGACAAGACAATTGTGTTTGATTTGTTTTTAAATTCATTAAGATGATAAGATGATTCTCTCTAATTAAGAAGAGAAGACAAGACAAAACAAGACAAGACAAGACAAGACAAGACAAGACAAGACAAGACCAGACAAGACAAGACAAGACAAGACAAGACAAGACATGACAAAACAAGACCAGACAAGACAAGACAAGGCAAGACAATTCTGTTTGATTTGAAATTAATTAAGACGATAAGACAAGACAAGGCCAGACAGGAAAAGACAAGACAAGACAAGACAATTGTGTTTGATTTGTTTTTAAATTAATTAAGATGATAAGATGATTCTCTCTAATTAAGAATAGAAGAGAAGACAAGACAAGACAAGACAAGACAAGACAAGACAAGACAAGACAAGACAAGACAAGACAAGACAAGACAAGACATGACAAGACAAAGCAAGACAAGACAAGACAAGACAAGACAAGACAAGACATTACAAAACAAGACAAGACAAGACATTTATTTTATTTGTTTCTAAACTAATTAAGAAGAGAAGACAAGACAAGACAATACAAGACGTGACATGACAAGACAAGACAAGACAAGACATTACAAAACAAGACAAGACAAGACATTTATTTTATTTGTTTCTAAACTAATTAAGAAGAGAAGACAAGACAAGACAATACAAGACAAGACAAGACAAGACAAGACAAGACAAGACAAGACAAGACAAGACAAGACAAGACAAGACAAGACAAGACAAGACAAGACAAGACAAGACAAGACAAGACAAGACAAGACAAGACAAGACAAGACAAGACAAGACAAGACAAGACAAGACAAGACAAGACAAGACAAGACAAGACAAGACAAGACAAGACAAGACAAGACAAGACAAGACAAGACAAGACAAGACAAGACAAGACAAGACAAGACAAGACAAGACAAGACAAGACAAGACAAGACAAGACAAGACAAGACAAGACAAGACAAGACAAGACAAGACAAGACAAGACAAGACAAGACAAGACAAGACAAGACAAGACAAGACAAGACAAGACAAGACAAGACAAGACAAGACAAGACAAGACAAGACAAGACAAGACAGGACAAGACAATTGTGTTTGATTTGTTTTTAAATTAATTAAGAAGAGAAGACAAGACAAGACAAGACAAGACAAGACAAGACAAGACAAGACAAGACAAGACAAGACAAAACAAGACAAGACAAGACAAGACAAGACAAGACATGACAAGGCAAGACATGACAAAACAAGACCAGACAAGACAAGACAAGACAAGACAATTCTGTTTGATTTGTTTTTAAATTAATTAAGACGATAAGACAAGACAAGGCCAGACAGGAAAAGACAAGAAAAGACAAGACAATTGTGTTTGATTTGTTTTGAAATTAATTAAGATGATAAGATGATTCTCTCTAATTAAGAAGAGAAGACAAGACAAGACAAGACAAGACAAGACAAGACAAGACAAGACAAGACAAGATATGACAAGACAAGACAAGACAAGACAAGACAAGACAAGACAAGACAAGACAAGACAAGACAAGACAAGACAAGACAAGACAAGACAAGACAAGACAAGACAAGACAAGACAAGACAAGACAAGACAAGACAAGACAATTCTGTTTGATTTGTTTTGAAATTAATTAAGATGATAAGATGATTCTCTCTAATTAAGAAGAGAAGACAAGACAAAACAAGACAAGACAAGACAAGACAAGACAAGACAAGACCAGACAAGACAAGACAAGACAAGACAAGACATGACAAAACAAGACCAGACAAGACAAGACAAGACAAGACAATTCTGTTTGATTTGTTTTTAAATTAATTAAGACGATAAGACAAGACAAGGCCTGACAGGAAAAGACAAGACAAGACAAGACAAGACAAGACAAGACAAGACAAGACAAGACAAGACAAGACAAGACAAGACAAGACAAGACAATTCTGTTTGATTTGTTTTGAAATTAATTAAGATGATAAGATGATTCTCTCTAATTAAGAAGAGAAGACAAGACAAAACAAGACAAGACAAGACAAGACAAGACAAGACAAGACCAGACAAGACAAGACAAGACAAGACAAGACATGACAAAACAAGACCAGACAAGACAAGACAAGACAAGACAATTCTGTTTGATTTGTTTTTAAATTAATTAAGACGATAAGACAAGACAAGGCCTGACAGGAAAAGACAAGACAAGACAAGACAATTGTGTTTGATTTGTTTTTAAATTAATTAAGATGATAAGATGATTCTCTCTAATTAAGAATAGAAGAGAAGACAAGACAAGACAAGACAAGACAAGACAAGACATGACAAGACAAAGCAAGACAAGACAAGACAAGACAAGACAAGACGTGACATGACAAGACAAGACAAGACAAGACATTACAAAACAAGACAAGACAAGACATTTATTTTATTTGTTTCTAAACTAATTAAGAAGAGAAGACAAGACAAGACAATACAAGACAAGACAAGACAAGACAAGACAAGACAAGACAAGACAAGACAAGACAAGACAAGACAAGACAAGACAAGACAAGACAAGACAAGACAAGACAAGACAAAACAAGACAAGACAAGACAAGACAAGACTAGACAAGACAAGACATTTATTTTATTTGTTTCTAAACTAATTAAGAAGAGACAAGACAAGACAAGACAAGACAAGACAAGACAAGACAAGACAATTCTGTTTGATTTGTTTTTAAATTAATTAAGACGATGTGACAAGACAAGGCCAGACAGGAAAAGACAAGACAAGACAAGACAATTGTGTTTGATTTGTGTTTAAATTCATTAAGATGATAAGATGATTCTCTCTAATTAAGAAGAGAAGACAAGACAAAACAAGACAAGACAAGACAAGACAAGACAAGACAAGACAAGACAAGACAAGACAAGACAAGACAAGACATGACAAAACAAGACCAGACAAGACAAGACAAGACAAGACAATTCTGTTTGATTTGTTTTTAAATTAATTAAGACGATAAGACAAGACAAGGCCTGACAGGAAAAGACAAGACAAGACAAGACAATTGTGTTTGATTTGTGTTTAAATTCATTAAGATGATAAGATGATTCTCTCTAATTAAGAAGAGAAGACAAGACAAAACAAGACAAGACAAGACAAGACAAGACAAGACAAGACAAGACCAGACAGGACAAGACAAGACAAGACAAGACATGACAAAACAAGACCAGACAAGACAAGACAAGACAAGACAATTCTGTTTGATTTGTTTTTAAATTAATTAAGACGATAAGACAAGACAAGGCCTGACAGGAAAAGACAAGACAAGACAAGACAATTGTGTTTGATTTGTTTTTAAATTAATTAAGATGATAAGATGATTCTCTCTAATTAAGAATAGAAGAGAAGACAAGACAAGACAAGACAAGACAAGACAAGACATGACAAGACAAAGCAAGACAAGACAAGACAAGACAAGACAAGACGTGACATTACAAGACAAGACAAGACAAGACATTACAAAACAAGACAAGACAAGACATTTATTTTATTTGTTTCTAAACTAATTAAGAAGAGAAGACAAGACAAGACAATACAAGACAAGACAAGACAAGACAAGACAAGACAAAACAAGACAAGACAAGACAAGACAAGACTAGACAAGACAAGACAAGACAAAACAAGACAAGACAAGACAAGACAAGACTAGACAAGACAAGACATTTATTTTATTTGTTTCTAAACTAATTAAGAAGAGAAGACAAGACAAGACAAGACAAGACAATTGTGTTTGATTTGTTTTTAAATTAATTACGATGATAAGACAAAACAAGACAAGACAAGACAAGACAAGACAAGACAGGACAAGACAAGACAAGACAGGACAAGACAATTGTGTTTGATTTGTTTTTAAATTAATTAAGAAGAGAAGACAAGACAAGACAAGACAAGACAAGACAAGACAAGACAAGACAAGACAAGACAAGACAAGACAAGACAAGACAAGACATGACAAGACAAAACAAAACAAGACAAGACAAGACAAGACAAGACAAGACAAGACAAGACAAGACAAGACAAGACAAGACAAGACAAGACAAGACAAGACAAGACAAGACAATTCTGTTTGATTTGTTTTGAAATTAATTAAGATGATAAGATGATTCTCTCTAATTAAGAAGAGAAGACAAGACAAGACAAGACAAGACAAGACAAGACAAGACAAGACAAGATATGACAAGACAAGACAAGACAAGACAAGACAAGACAAGACAAGACAAGACAAGACAAGACAAGACAAGACAAGACAAGACAAGACAAGACAAGACAAGACAAGACAAAACAAGACAAGACAATTCTGTTTGATTTGTTTTGAAATTAATTAAGATGATAAGATGATTCTCTCTAATTAAGAAGAGAAGACAAGACAAAACAAGACAAGACAAGACAAGACAAGACAAGACAAGACCAGACAAGACAAGACAAGACAAGACAAGACATGACAAAACAAGACCAGACAAGACAAGACAAGACAAGACAATTCTGTTTGATTTGTTTTTAAATTAATTAAGACGATAAGACAAGACAAGGCCTGACAGGAAAAGACAAGACAAGACAAGACAAGACAAGACAAGACAAGACAAGACAAGACAAGACAAGACAAGACAAGACAAGACAAGACAAGACAAGACAATTCTGTTTGATTTGTTTTGAAATTAATTAAGATGATAAGATGATTCTCTCTAATTAAGAAGAGAAGACAAGACAAAACAAGACAAGACAAGACAAGACAAGACAAGACAAGACCAGACAAGACAAGACAAGACAAGACAAGACATGACAAAACAAGACCAGACAAGACAAGACAAGACAAGACAATTCTGTTTGATTTGTTTTTAAATTAATTAAGACGATAAGACAAGACAAGGCCTGACAGGAAAAGACAAGACAAGACAAGACAATTGTGTTTGATTTGTTTTGATTTGTTTTTAAATTAATTAAGATGATAAGATGATTCTCTCTAATTAAGAATAGAAGAGAAGACAAGACAAGACAAGACAAGACAAGACAAGACATGACAAGACAAAGCAAGACAAGACAAGACAAGACAAGACAAGACGTGACATGACAAGACAAGACAAGACAAGACATTACAAAACAAGACAAGACAAGACATTTATTTTATTTGTTTCTAAACTAATTAAGAAGAGAAGACAAGACAAGACAATACAAGACAAGACAAGACAAGACAAGACAAGACAAGACAAGACAAGACAAGACAAGACAAGACAAGACAAGACAAGACAAGACAAGACAAGACAAGACAAGACAAGACAAGACAAGACAAAACAAGACAAGACAAGACAAGACAAGACTAGACAAGACAAGACATTTATTTTATTTGTTTCTAAACTAATTAAGAAGAGACAAGACAAGACAAGACAAGACAAGACAAGACAAGACAATTCTGTTTGATTTGTTTTTAAATTAATTAAGACGATGTGACAAGACAAGGCCAGACAGGAAAAGACAAGACAAGACAAGACAATTGTGTTTGATTTGTGTTTAAATTCATTAAGATGATAAGATGATTCTCTCTAATTAAGAAGAGAAGACAAGACAAAACAAGACAAGACAAGACAAGACAAGACAAGACAAGACAAGACAAGACAAGACAAGACAAGACAAGACATGACAAAACAAGACCAGACAAGACAAGACAAGACAAGACAATTCTGTTTGATTTGTTTTTAAATTAATTAAGACGATAAGACAAGACAAGGCCTGACAGGAAAAGACAAGACAAGACAAGACAATTGTGTTTGATTTGTGTTTAAATTCATTAAGATGATAAGATGATTCTCTCTAATTAAGAAGAGAAGACAAGACAAAACAAGACAAGACAAGACAAGACAAGACAAGACAAGACAAGACCAGACAAGACAAGACAAGACAAGACAAGACATGACAAAACAAGACCAGACAAGACAAGACAAGACAAGACAATTCTGTTTGATTTGTTTTTAAATTAATTAAGACGATAAGACAAGACAAGGCCTGACAGGAAAAGACAAGACAAGACAAGACAATTGTGTTTGATTTGTTTTTAAATTAATTAAGATGATAAGATGATTCTCTCTAATTAAGAATAGAAGAGAAGACAAGACAAGACAAGACAAGACAAGACAAGACATGACAAGACAAAGCAAGACAAGACAAGACAAGACAAGACAAGACGTGACATGACAAGACAAGACAAGACAAGACATTACAAAACAAGACAAGACAAGACATTTATTTTATTTGTTTCTAAACTAATTAAGAAGAGAAGACAAGACAAGACAATACAAGACAAGACAAGACAAGACAAGACAAGACAAAACAAGACAAGACAAGACAAGACAAGACTAGACAAGACAAGACAAGACAAAACAAGACAAGACAAGACAAGACAAGACTAGACAAGACAAGACATTTATTTTATTTGTTTCTAAACTAATTAAGAAGAGAAGACAAGACAAGACAAGACAAGACAATTGTGTTTGATTTGTTTTTAAATTAATTACGATGATAAGACAAAACAAGACAAGACAAGACAAGACAAGACAAGACAAGACAAGACAAGACAAGACAGGGCAAGACAATTGTGTTTGATTTGTTTTTAAATTAATTAAGAAGAGAAGACAAGACAAGACAAGACAAGACAAGACAAGACAAGACAAGACAAGACAAGACAAGACAAGACAAGACAAGACAAGACATGACAAGACAAAACAAAACAAGACAAGACAAGACAAGACAAGACAAGACAAGACAAGACAAGACAAGACCAGACAAGACAAGACAAGACAAGACAAGACAAGACAAGACAAGACAAGACAAGACAAGACAAGACAAGACAAGACAAGACAAGACAAGACAAGACAAGACAAGACAAGACAAGACAAGACAAGACAAGACAAGACAAGACAAGACAAGACAAGACAAGACAAGACAAGACAAGACAAGACAAGACAAGACAAGACAAGACAAGACATGACAAGACAAAACAAGACAAGACAAGACAAGACAAGACAAGACAATTCTGTTTGATTTGTTTTTAAATTAATTAAGACGATAAGACAAGACAAGGCCTGACAGGAAAAGACAAGACAAGACAAGACAATTGTGTTTGATTTGTTTTTAAATTAATTAAGATGATAAGATGATTCTCTCTAATTAAGAATAGAAGAGAAGACAAGACAAGACAAGACAAGACTAGACAAGACATGACAAGACAAAGCAAGACAAGACAAGACAAGACAAGACAAGACGTGACATGACAAGACAAGACAAGACAAGACATTACAAAACAAGACAAGACAAGACATTTATTTTATTTGTTTCTAAACTAATTAAGAAGAGAAGACAAGACAAGACAATACAAGACAAGACAAGACAAGACAAGACAAGACAAAACAAGACAAGACAAGACAAGACAAGACTAGACAAGACAAGACAAGACAAAACAAGACAAGACAAGACAAGACAAGACTAGACAAGACAAGACATTTATTTTATTTGTTTCTAAACTAATTAAGAAGAGAAGACAAGACAAGACAAGACAAGACAATTGTGTTTGATTTGTTTTTAAATTAATTACGATGATAAGACAAAACAAGACAAGACAAGACAAGACAAGACAAGACAAGACAAGACAAGACAAGACAGGACAAGACAATTGTGTTTGATTTGTTTTTAAATTAATTAAGAAGAGAAGACAAGACAAGACAAGACAAGACAAGACAAGACAAGACAAGACAAGACAAGACAAGACAAGACAAGACAAGACAAGACAAGACAAGACAAGACAAGACAAGACAAGACATGACAAGACAAAACAAAACAAGACAAGACAAGACAAGACAAGACAAGACAAGACAAGACAAGACAAGACAAGACCAGACAAGACAAGACAAGACAAGACAAGACAAGACAAGACAAGACAAGACAAGACAAGACAAGACAAGACAAGACAAGACAAGACAAGACAAGACAAGACAAGACAAGACAAGACAAGACAAGACAAGACAAGACAAGACAAGACAAGACAAGACAAGACAAGACAAGACAAGACAAGACAAGACAAGACAAGACAAGACAAGACAAGACAAGACAAGACAAGACAAGACAAGACAAGACAAGACAAGACAAGACATGACAAGACAAAACAAGACAAGACAAGACAAGACAAGACAAGACAAGACAAGACAAGACAAGACATGACAAGACAAGACAAGACTAGACAAGACAAGACAAGACAAGACAAGACAAGACAAGACAAGACAAGACAAGACAAGACAAGACAAGACAAGACAAGACAAGACAAGACAAGACAAGACAAGACAAGACAAGACAAGACAAGACAAGACAAGACAAGACAAGACATGACGAGACAAAACAAGACATGACATTTTTTTTTATTTGTTTCTAAACTAATTAAGAAGAGAAGAGCAGACAAGACAAGACAAGACAAGACATGACAAGACAAGACAAGACAAGACAAGACAAGACATGACAAGACAAAACAAGACAAGACAAGACAAGACAAGACAAGACAAGACATGACAAGACAAGACAAGACAAGACAAGACAAGACAAGACAAGACAAGACAAGACAAGACAAGACAAGACAAGACAAGACAAGACATTTATTTTATTTGTTTCTAAACTAATTAAGAAGAGAAGAGAAGACAAGACAAGACAAGACAAGACAAGACAAGACAAGACAAGACAAGACAAGACAAGACAAGACAAGACAAGACAAGACAAGACATGACAAGACTAGACAAGACAAGACAAGACAAGACAAGACAAGACAAGACAAGACAAGACATGACATGACAAGACAAGACAAGACTAGACAAGACAAGACAATACAAGACAAGACAAGACATTTATTTTATTTGTTTCTAAACTAATTAAGAAGAGAAGACAAGACTAGACAAGACAAGACAAGACAAGACAAGACAAGACAAGACAAGACAAGACATGACAAGACTAGACAAGACAAGACAAGACAAGACAAGACAAGACAAGACAAGACAAGACATGACATGACAAGACAAGACAAGACTAGACAAGACAAGACAAGACAAGACATTTATTTTATTTGTTTCTAAACTAATTAAGAAGAGAAGACAAGACTAGACAAGACAAGACAAGACAAGACAAGACAAGACAAGACAAGACAAGACAAGACAAGACATGACAAGACTAGACAAGACAAGACAAGACAAGACAAGACAAGACAAGACAAGACATGACATGACAAGACAAGACAAGACTAGACAAGACAAGACAAGACAAGACAAGACAAGACATTTATTTTATTTGTTTTTAAATTAATTAAGAAGAGAAGACAAGACAAGACAAGACAAGACAAGACAAGACAAGACAAGACAAGACAAGACAAGACAAGACAAGACAAGACAAGACAAGACATGACAAGACAAAACAAAACAAGACAAGACAAGACAAGACAAGACAAGACAAGACAAGACAAGACAAGACCAGACAAGACAAGACAAGACAAGACAAGACAAGACAAGACAAGACAAGACAAGACAAGACAAGACAAGACAAGACAAGACAAGACAAGACAAGACATGACAAGACAAAACAAGACAAGACAAGACAAGACAAGACAAGACAAGACAAGACAAGACATGACAAGACAAGACAAGACTAGACAAGACAAGACAAGACAAGACAAGACAAGACAAGACAAGACAAGACAAGACAAGACAAGACAAGACAAGACAAGACAAGACAAGACAAGACAAGACAAGACAAGACAAGACAAGACAAGACATGACGAGACAAAACAAGACATGACATTTTTTTTTATTTGTTTCTAAACTAATTAAGAAGAGAAGAGCAGACAAGACAAGACAAGACAAGACATGACAAGACAAGACAAGACAAGACAAGACAAGACATGACAAGACAAAACAAGACAAGACAAGACAAGACAAGACAAGACATGACAAGACAAGACAAGACAAGACAAGACAAGACAAGACAAGACAAGACAAGACAAGACAAGACAAGACAAGACAAGACAAGACATTTATTTTATTTGTTTCTAAACTAATTAAGAAGAGAAGAGAAGACAAGACAAGACAAGACAAGACAAGACAAGACAAGACAAGACAAGACAAGACAAGACAAGACAAGACAAGACAAGACAAGACATGACAAGACTAGACAAGACAAGACAAGACAAGACAAGACAAGACAAGACAAGACAAGACATGACATGACAAGACAAGACAAGACTAGACAAGACAAGACAAGACAAGACATTTATTTTATTTGTTTCTAAACTAATTAAGAAGAGAAGACAAGACTAGACAAGACAAGACAAGACAAGACAAGACAAGACAAGACAAGACAAGACATGACAAGACTAGACAAGACAAGACAAGACAAGACAAGACAAGACAAGACAAGACAAGACATGACATGACAAGACAAGACAAGACTAGACATTTATTTTATTTGTTTCTAAACTAATTAAGAAGAGAAGACAAGACATTTATTTTATTTGTTTCTAAACTAATTAAGAAGAGAAGACAAGACTAGACAAGACAAGACAAGACAAGACAAGACAAGACAAGACAAGACAAGACATGACAAGACTAGACAAGACAAGACAAGACAAGACAAGACAAGACAAGACAAGACAAGACAAGACAAGACAAGACAAGACATTTATTTTATTTGTTTCTAAACTAATTAAGAAGAGAAGACAAGACTAGACAAGACAAGACAAGACAAGACAAGACAAGACAAGACAAGACAAGACATGACAAGACTAGACAAGACAAGACAAGACAAGACAAGACAAGACAAGACAAGACAAGACAAGACAAGACAAGACATGACAAGACTAGACAAGACAAGACAAGACAAGACAAGACAAGACAAGACAAGACAAGACATGACATGACAAGACAAGACAAGACAAGACATTTATTTTATTTGTTTCTAAACTAATTAAGAAGAGAAGACAAGACTAGACAAGACAAGACAAGACAAGACAAGACAAGACAAGACAAGACAAGACAAGACAAGACATGACAAGACTAGACAAGACAAGACAAGACAAGACAAGACAAGACAAGACAAGACATGACATGACAAGACAAGACAAGACTAGACAAGACAAGACAAGACAAGACAAGACAAGACATTTATTTTATTTGTTTTTAAATTAATTAAGAAGAGAAGACAAGACAAGACAAGACAAGACAAGACAAGACAAGACAAGACAAGACAAGACAAGACAAGACAAGACAAGACAAGACAAGACAAGACAAGACAAGACAAGACAAGACAAGACAAGACAAGACAAGACAAGACAAGACAAGACATGACGAGACAAAACAAGACATGACATTTTTTTTTATTTGTTTCTAAACTAATTAAGAAGAGAAGAGCAGACAAGACAAGACAAGACAAGACATGACAAGACAAGACAAGACAAGACAAGACAAGACATGACAAGACAAAACAAGACAAGACAAGACAAGACAAGACAAGACATGACAAGACAAGACAAGACAAGACAAGACAAGACAAGACAAGACAAGACAAGACAAGACAAGACAAGACAAGACAAGACAAGACATTTATTTTATTTGTTTCTAAACTAATTAAGAAGAGAAGAGAAGACAAGACAAGACAAGACAAGACAAGACAAGACAAGACAAGACAAGACAAGACAAGACAAGACAAGACAAGACAAGACAAGACATGACAAGACTAGACAAGACAAGACAAGACAAGACAAGACAAGACAAGACAAGACAAGACAAGACATGACATGACAAGACAAGACAAGACTAGACAAGACAAGACAAGACAAGACAAGACAAGACATTTATTTTATTTGTTTCTAAACTAATTAAGAAGAGAAGACAAGACTAGACAAGACAAGACAAGACAAGACAAGACAAGACAAGACAAGACAAGACATGACAAGACTAGACAAGACAAGACAAGACAAGACAAGACAAGACAAGACAAGACAAGACATGACATGACAAGACAAGACAAGACTAGACATTTATTTTATTTGTTTCTAAACTAATTAAGAAGAGAAGACAAGACATTTATTTTATTTGTTTCTAAACTAATTAAGAAGAGAAGACAAGACTAGACAAGACAAGACAAGACAAGACAAGACAAGACAAGACAAGACATGACAAGACTAGACAAGACAAGACAAGACAAGACAAGACAAGACAAGACAAGACAAGACAAGACAAGACAAGACAAGACATTTATTTTATTTGTTTCTAAACTAATTAAGAAGAGAAGACAAGACTAGACAAGACAAGACAAGACAAGACAAGACAAGACAAGACAAGACAAGACATGACAAGACTAGACAAGACAAGACAAGACAAGACAAGACAAGACAAGACAAGACAAGACAAGACAAGACAAGACATGACAAGACTAGACAAGACAAGACAAGACAAGACAAGACAAGACAAGACATGACATGACAAGACAAGACAAGACAAGACATTTATTTTATTTGTTTCTAAACTAATTAAGAAGAGAAGACAAGACTAGACAAGACAAGACAAGACAAGACAAGACAAGACAAGACAAGACATGACAAGACAAAACAAAACAAGACAAGACAAGACAAGACAAGACAAGACAAGACAAGACAAGACAAGACCAGACAAGACAAGACAAGACAAGACAAGACAAGACAAGACAAGACAAGACAAGACAAGACAAGACAAGACAAGACAAGACAAGACAAGACAAGACAAGACAAGACAAGACAAGACAAGACAAGACAAGACAAGACATGACAAGACATGACAAGACAAAACAAGACAAGACAAGACAAGACAAGACAAGACAATTCTGTTTGATTTGTTTTTAAATTAATTAAGACGATAAGACAAGACAAGGCCTGACAGGAAAAGACAAGACAAGACAAGACAATTGTGTTTGATTTGTTTTTAAATTAATTAAGATGATAAGATGATTCTCTCTAATTAAGAATAGAAGAGAAGACAAGACAAGACAAGACAAGACTAGACAAGACATGACAAGACAAAGCAAGACAAGACAAGACAAGACAAGACAAGACGTGACATGACAAGACAAGACAAGACAAGACATTACAAAACAAGACAAGACAAGACATTTATTTTATTTGTTTCTAAACTAATTAAGAAGAGAAGACAAGACAAGACAATACAAGACAAGACAAGACAAGACAAAACAAGACAAGACAAGACAAGACAAGACTAGACAAGACAAGACAAGACAAAACAAGACAAGACAAGACAAGACAAGACTAGACAAGACAAGACATTTATTTTATTTGTTTCTAAACTAATTAAGAAGAGAAGACAAGACAAGACAAGACAAGACAATTGTGTTTGATTTGTTTTTAAATTAATTACGATGATAAGACAAAACAAGACAAGACAAGACAAGACAAGACAAGACAAGACAAGACAAGACAAGACAGGACAAGACAATTGTGTTTGATTTGTTTTTAAATTAATTAAGAAGAGAAGACAAGACAAGACAAGACAAGACAAGACAAGACAAGACAAGACAAGACAAGACAAGACAAGACATGACAAAACAAAACAAGACAAGACAAGACAAGACAAGACAAGACAAGACAAGACAAGACAAGACAAGACAAGACAAGACAAGACCAGACAAGACAAGACAAGACAAGACAAGACAAGACAAGACAAGACAAGACAAGACAAGACAAGACAAGACAAGACAAGACAAGACAAGACAAGACAAGACAAGACAAGACAAGACAAGACAAGACAAGACAAGACAAGACAAGACAAGACAAGACAAGACAAGACAAGACAAGACAAGACAAGACAAGACAAGACAAGACAAGACAAGACAAGACAAGACAAGACAAGACAAGACAAGACAAGACAAGACAAGACAAGACATGACAAGACAAAACAAGACAAGACAAGACAAGACAAGACAAGACAAGACAAGACAAGACAAGACATGACAAGACAAGACAAGACTAGACAAGACAAGACAAGACAAGACAAGACAAGACAAGACAAGACAAGACAAGACAAGACAAGACAAGACAAGACAAGACAAGACAAGACAAGACAAGACAAGACATGACGAGACAAAACAAGACATGACATTTTTTTTTTATTTGTTTCTAAACTAATTAAGAAGAGAAGAGCAGACAAGACAAGACAAGACAAGACATGACAAGACAAGACAAGACAAGACAAGACATGACAAGACAAAACAAGACAAGACAAGACAAGACAAGACAAGACAAGACATGACAAGACAAGACAAGACAAGACAAGACAAGACAAGACAAGACAAGACAAGACAAGACAAGACAAGACAAGACAAGACAAGACAAGACAAGACAAGACATTTATTTTATTTGTTTCTAAACTAATTAAGAAGAGAAGAGAAGACAAGACAAGACAAGACAAGACAAGACAAGACAAGACAAGACAAGACAAGACAAGACAAGACAAGACATGACAAGACTAGACAAGACAAGACAAGACAAGACAAGACAAGACAAGACAAGACATGACATGACAAGACAAGACAAGACTAGACAAGACAAGACAAGACAAGACAAGACAAGACATTTATTTTATTTGTTTCTAAACTAATTAAGAAGAGAAGACAAGACTAGACAAGACAAGACAAGACAAGACAAGACAAGACAAGACAAGACAAGACAAGACAAGACAAGACAAGACAAGACATTTATTTTATTTGTTTCTAAACTAATTAAGAAGAGAAGACAAGACTAGACAAGACAAGACAAGACAAGACAAGACAAGACAAGACTAGACAAGCCAAGACAAGACAAGACATTTATTTTATATGTTTCTAAACTAATTAAGAAGAGAAGACAAGACAAGACAAGACGAGACAAGACAAGACAAGACAAGACAAGACAAGACAAGTCAAGAAAAGGCCAGGCAAGAAAAGACAAGACACGACAAGACAAGACAAAACAAGACAAGACAAGACAAGACAAGACAAGACAAGACAAGACAAGACAAGACAAGACACGACAAGACAAGACAAGACAAGACAAGACAAGACAAGACAAGACAAGACAAGACAAGACAAGACAAGACAAGACAAGACAAGACAAGACAAGACAAGACAAAACAAGACAAGACAAGACAAGACATTTATTTTATTTGTGTCTAAACTAATTAAGAAGAGAAGACAAGACAAGACAAGACAAGACAAGACAGGACAAGACAAGACAAGACAAGACAAGACAAGACAAGACAAGACAAGACATTTATTTTATTTGTTTCTAAACTAATTAAGAAGAGAAGACGAGACAAGACAAGACAAGACAAGGCATGACAAGACAAAACAAGACAAGACAAGACAAGACATGACAAGACAAAACAAGACAAGACAAGACAAGACAAGACAAGACATGACAAGACAAGACAAGACAAGACAAGACAATTGTGTTTGATTTGTTTTTAAATTAATTAAGAAGAGAAGACAAGACAAGACACGACAAGACAAGACAATACAAGACAAGACAAGACAAGACAAAACAAGACAAGACAAGACAAGACAAGACATGACAAAGCAAGACATGACAAAACAAGACCAGACAAGACAATTCTGTTTGATTTGTTTTTAAATTAATTAAGACGATGAGACAAGACAAGGCCAGACAGGAAAAGACAAGACAAGACAAGACAATTGTGTTTGATTTGTTTTTAAATTCATTAAGATGATAAAATGATTCTCTCTAATTAAGAAGAGAAGACAAGACAAAACAAGACAAGACAAGACAAGACAAGACGAGACAAGACAAGACAAGACAAGACAAGACAGGACCAGACCAGACAAGACAAGACAAGACAAGACAAGACAAGACAATACAAGACAAGACAAGACCAGACAAGACAAGACAAGACAAGACAATTCTGTTTGATTTGTTTTTAAATTAATTAAGACGATAAGACAAGACAAGACAAGACAAGACAAGACAAGACAAGACAAGACAAGACAAGACAAGACAAGACAAGACAAGACAAGACAAGACAAGACAAGACAAGACAAGACAAGACAAGACAAGACAAGACAAGACAAGACAAGACATGACAAGACATGACAAGACATGACGAGACAAAACAAGACATGACATTTTTTTTTATTTGTTTCTAAACTAATTAAGAAGAGAAGAGCAGACAAGACAAGACAAGACAAGACATGACAATACAAGACAAGACAAGACAAGACAAGACATGACAAGACAAAACAAGACAAGACAAGACAAGACAAGACAAGACAAGACAAGACATTTATTTTATTTGTTTCTAAACTAATTAAGAAGAGAAGACAAGACTAGACAATACAAGACAAGACAAGACAAGACAAGACAAGACAAGACAAGACAAGACAAGACAAGACAAGACAAGACAAGACAAGACAAGACAAGACAAGACAAGACAAGACAAGACAAGACAAGACAAGACAAGACTAGACAAGACAAGACAAGACATTTATTTTATTTGTTTCTAAACTAATTAAGAAGAGAAGACAAGACAAGACAAGACAAGACAATTGTGTTTGATTTGTTTTTAAATTAATTACGATGATAAGACAAAACAAGACAAGACATGACATGACAGGACATGACAAGACAAAACAAGACAAGACTTTTTTTTTATTTGTTTCTAAACTAATTAAGAAGAGAAGACAAGACAAGACAACACAAGTCAAGACAAGGCCAGGCAAGAAAAGACAAGACACGACAAGACAAGACAAGACATTTATTTTATTTGTTTCTAAACTAATTAAGAAGAGAAGACAAGACAAGACAAGACTAGACAAGACAAGACAAGACAAGACATGACAAGACAAAACAAGACAAGACAAGACAAGACAAGACAAGACAAGACAAGACAAGACAAGACAAGACATGACAAGACAAGACAAGACTAGACAAGACAAGACAAGACAAGACAAGACATTTATTTTATTTGTTTCTAAACTAATTAAGAAGAGGAGACAAGACAAGACAAGACAAGACAAGACAAGACAAGACAAGACAAGACAAGACAAGACAAGACAAGACATGACAAGACAAAACAAGACAAGACAAGACAAGACAAGACAAGACAAGACAAGAAAAGACAAGACACGACAAGACAAGACAAGACAAGACATTTATTTTATTTGTTTCATTTGTTTCTAAACTAATTAAGAAGAGAAGACAAGACAAGACAAGAAAAGACAAGACAAGACATTTATTTTATTTGTTTCTAAACTAATTAAGAAGAGAACACAAGACAAGACAAGACAAGACATGACAAGACAAAACAAGACAAGACAAGACAAGACAAGACAAGACATTTATTTTATTTGTTTCTAAACTTATTAAGAAGACAAGACAAGACATTTATTTTATTTGTTTCTAAACTAATTAAGAAGAGAACACAAGACAAGACAAGACAAGACATGACAAGACAAAACAAGACAAGACAAGACAAGACAAGACAAGACATTTATTTTATTTGTTTCTAAACTTATTAAGAAGACAAGACAAGACAAGAAAAGACACGACAAGACAAGACAAGACAAGACAAGACAAGACAAGACAAGACAAGACAAGACAAGACAAGACAAGACAAGACAAGACAAGACAAGACAAGACAAGACAAGACAAGACAAGACAAGACAAGACAAGACAAGACAAGACAAGACAAGACAAGACAAGACAAGACAAGACAAGACATGACAAGACAAGACAAGACATTTATTTTATTTGTTTCTAAACTAATTAAGAAGAGAAGACAAGACAAGACATTTATTTTATTTGTTTCTAAACTAATTAAGAAGAGAACACAAGACAAGACAAGACAAGACATGACAAGACAAAACAAGACAAGACAAGACAAGACAAGACATTTATTTTATTTGTTTCTAAACTAATTAAGAAGAGAAGACAAGACAAGACAAGACAAGACAAGACACGACAAGACAAGACATGACATGACAGGACATGACGAGACAAAACAAGACAAGACATTTTTTTTATTTGTTTCTAAACTAATTAAGAAGAGAAGAGAAGACAAGACAAGACAAGACAAGACATGACAAGACAAAGCAAGACAAGACAAGACAAGACAAGACAAGACAAGACAAGACAAGACAAGACAAGACATTTATTTTATTTGTTTCTTAACTAATTAAGAAGAGAAGACAAGAGAATACAAGACAAGACAAGACAAGACAAGACAAGACATGACAAGACAAGACAAGACAAGACAAGACAAGACAAGACAAGAAAAGACAAGACAAGACAAGACATGACAAGACAAAGCAAGACAAGACAAGACAAGACAAGACAAGACAAGACATGACATGACAAGACAAGACAAGACAAGACAAGACAAGACAAGACAAGACATTACAAGACAAGACAAGACAAGACATTTATTTTATTTGTTTCTAAACTAATTAAGAAGAGAAGACAAGACAAGACAATACAAGACAAGACAAGACAAGACAAGACAAGACAAGACAAGACAAGACAAGACAAGACAAGACAAGACAAGACAAGACAAGACAAGACAAGACAAGACAAGACAAGACAAGACTAGACAAGACAAGACAAGACAAGACATTTATTTTATTTGTTTCTAAACTAATTAAGAAGAGAAGACAAGACAAGACAAGACAAGACAATTGTGTTTGATTTGTTTTTAAATTAATTACGATGACAAGACAAAACAAGACAAGACATGACATGACAGGACATGACAAGACAAAACAAGACAAGACTTTTTTTTTATTTGTTTCTAAACTAATTAAGAAGAGCAGACAAGACAAGACAAGACAAGTCAAGACAAGGCCAGGCAAGAAAAGACAAGACACGACAAGACAAGACAAGACATTTATTTTATTTGTTTCTAAACTAATTAAGAAGAGAAGACAAGACAAGACAAGACAAGACAAGACAAGACAAGACAAGACATGACAAGACATGACAAGACAAAACAAGACAAGACAAGACAAGACAAGACAAGACAAGACAAGACAAGACAAGACAAGACATGACAAGACATGACAAGACAAGACAAGACTAGACAAGACAAGACAAGACAAGAAAAGACAAGACAAGACAAGAAAAGACAAGACACGACAAGACAAGACAAGACAAGACAGGACATTTATTTTATTTGTTTCATTTGTTTCTAAACTAATTAAGAAGAGAAGACAAGACAAGACAAGACAAGACAAGACAAGACAAGACAAAACAAGACAAGACATTTTTTTTATTTGTTTCTAAACTAATTAAGAAGAGAACACAAGACAAGACAAGACAAGACATTTATTTTATTTGTTTCTAAACTAATTAAAAGGAGAAGACAAGACAAGACAAGACAAGACAAGACAAGACATGACAAGACAAGACAAGACAAGACAAGACAAGACAAGACATTTGTTTTATTTGTTTCTAAACTAATTAAGAAGAGAAGACAAGGCAAGACATGACAAGACAAGACAAGACAAGACAAGACATGACAAGACAAGACAAGACTAGACAAGACAAGACAAGACAAGACAAGACATTTATTTTATTTGTTTCTAAACTAATTAAGAAGAGAAGACAAGACAAGACAAGACAAGACAAGACAAGACAAGACATGACAAGACAAAACAAGACAAGACAAGACAAGACAAGACAAGACAAGACAAGACAAGACAAGAAAAGACAAGACACGACAAGACAAGACAAGACAAGACAAGACATTTATTTTATTTGTTTCATTTGTTTCTAAACTAATTAAGAAGAGAAGACAAGACAAGACAAGACAAGACAAGACAAGACAAGACAAGACATTTATTTTATTTGTTTCTAAACTAATTAAGAAGAGAACACAAGACAAGACAAGACAAGACATGACAAGACAAAACAAGACAAGACAAGACAAGACAAGACAAGACAAGGCATTTATTTTATTTGTTTCTAAACTAATTAAGAAGACAAGACAAGACAAGAAAAGACACGACAAGACAAGACAAGACAAGACAAGACAAGACAAGACAAGACAAGACAAGACAAGACAAGACAAGACAAGACAAGACAAGACAAGACAAGACAAGACAAGACAAGACAAGACATTTATTTTATTTGTTTCTAAACTAATTAAGAAGAGAAGACAAGACAAGACAAGACAAGACAAGACACGACAAGACAAGACAAGACAAGACAAGACAAGACAAGACAAGACAAGACATTTATTTTATTTGTTTCTAAACTAATTAAGAAGAGAACACAAGACAAGACAAGACAAGACATGACAAGACAAAACAAGACAAGACAAGACAAGACAAGAAAAGACAAGACAAGACAAGACAAGAAAAGACAAGACAAGACAAGACATGACAAGACAAAGCAAGACAAGACAAGACAAGACAAGACAAGACAAGACATGACATGACAAGACAAGACAAGACAAGACAAGACAAGACAAGACATTACAAGACAAGACAAGACAAGACATTTATTTTATTTGTTTCTAAACTAATTAAGAAGAGAAGACAAGACAAGACAATACAAGACAAGACAAGACAAGACAAGACAAGACACGACAAGACAAGACATGACATGACAGGACATGACGAGACAAAACAAGACAAGACATTTTTTTTTATTTGTTTCTAAACTAATTAAGAAGAGAAGAGAAGACAAGACAAGACAAGACAAGACATGACAAGACATGACAAGACAAAGCAAGACAAGACAAGACAAGACAAGACAAGACAAGACATTTATTTTATTTGTTTCTTAACTAATTAAGAAGAGAAGACAAGAGAATACAAGACAAGACAAGACAAGACAAGACAAGACATGACAAGACAAGACAAGACAAGACAAGACAAGACAAGACAAGAAAAGACAAGACAAGACAAGACAAGACATGACAAGACAAAGCAAGACAAGACAAGACAAGACAAGACAAGACATGACATGACAAGACAAGACAAGACAAGACAAGACAAGACAAGACATTACAAGACAAGACAAGACAAGACATTTATTTTATTTGTTTCTAAACTAATTAAGAAGAGAAGACAAGACAAGACAATACAAGACAAGACAAGACAAGACAAGACAAGACAAGACAAGACAAGACAAGACAAGACAAGACAAGACAAGACAAGACAAGACAAGACTAGACAAGACAAGACAAGACAAGACATTTATTTTATTTGTTTCTAAACTAATTAAGAAGAGAAGACAAGGCAAGACAAGACAAGACAATTGTGTTTGATTTGTTTTTAAATTAATTACGATGACAAGACAAAACAAGACAAGACTTTTTTTTTATTTGTTTCTAAACTAATTAAGAAGAGAAGACAAGACAAGACAAGACAAGTCAAGACAAGGCCAGGCAAGAAAAGACAAGACACGACAAGACAAGACAAGACATTTATTTTATTTGTTTCTAAACTAATTAAGAAGAGAAGACAAGACAAGACAAGACAAGACAAGACAAGACAAGACAAGACATGACAAGACAAAACAAGACAAGACAAGACAAGACAAGACAAGACAAGACAAGACAAGACATGACAAGACAAAACAAGACAAGACAAGACAAGACAAGACAAGACAAGACAAGACAAGACAAGACAAGACAAGACAAGACAAGACAAGACAAGACATGACAAGACAAGACAAGACTAGACAAGACAAGACAAGACAAGAAAAGACAAGACAAGACAAGAAAAGACAAGACACGACAAGACAAGACAAGACAAGACAAGACATTTATTTTATTTGTTTCATTTGTTTCTAAACTAATTAAGAAGAGAAGACAAGACAAGACAAGACAAGACAAGACAAGACAAGACAAAACAAGACAAGACATTTTTTTTATTTGTTTCTAAACTAATTAAGAAGAGAACACAAGACAAGACAAGACAAGACATTTATTTTATTTGTTTCTAAACTAATTAAAAGGAGAAGACAAGACAAGACAAGACAAGACAAGACAAGACAAGACAAGACATGACAAGACAAGACAAGACAAGACAAGACAAGACAAGACAAGACATTTATTTTATTTGTTTCTAAACTAATTAAGAAGAGAAGACAAGGCAAGACATGACAAGACAAGACAAGACAAGACAAGACATGACAAGACAAGACAAGACTAGACAAGACAAGACAAGACAAGACAAGACATTTATTTTATTTGTTTCTAAACTAATTAAGAAGAGAAGACAAGACAAGACAAGACAAGACAAGACAAGACAAGACATGACAAGACAAAACAAGACAAGACAAGACAAGACAAGACAAGACAAGAAAAGACAAGACACGACAAGACAAGACAAGACAAGACAAGACATTTATTTTATTTGTTTCATTTGTTTCTAAACTAATTAAGAAGAGAAGACAAGACAAGACAAGACAAGACAAGACAAGACAAGACAAGACATTTATTTTATTTGTTTCTAAACTAATTAAGAAGAGAACACAAGACAAGACAAGACAAGACATGACAAGACAAAACAAGACAAGACAAGACAAAACAAGACAAGACATTTTTTTTATTTGTTTCTAAACTAATTAAGAAGAGAACACAAGACAAGACAAGACAAGACAAGACAAGACAAGACAAGACAAGACAAGACAAGACAAGACAAGACAAGAAGAGACAAGACAAGACAAGACAAGACAAGACAAGACAAGACAAGACAAGACAAGACAAGACAAGACAAGACAAGACAAGACAAGACAAGACAAGACAAGACAAGACAAGACAAGACAAGACAAGACAAGACAAGACAAGACAAGACAAGACAAGACAAGACAAGACAAGACAAGACAAGACATGACAAGACAGGACATGACGAGACAAAACAAGACATGACATTTTTTTTATTTGTTTCTAAACTAATTAAGAAGAGAAGAGCAGACAAGACAAGACAAGACAAGACATGACAAGACAAGACAAGACAAGACAAGACAAGACATGACAAGACAAAACAAGACAAGACAAGACAAGACAAGACAAGACAAGACATGACAAGACAAGACTAGACAAGACAAGACAAGACAAGACAAGACAAGACAAGACAAGACAAGACAAGACAAGACAAGACAAGACAAGACAAGACAAGACAAGACAAGACAAGAAGAGACAAGACAAGACAAGACAAGACAAGACAAGACAAGACAAGACAAGACAAGACAAGACAAGACAAGACTAGACAAGACAAGACAAGACAAGACATTTAATTTATTTGTTTCTAAACTAATTAAGAAGAGAAGACAAGACAAGACAAGACAAGACAAAACAAGACAAGACAATGCAAGACAAGACAAGACAAGACAAGACAAGACAAGACAAGACAAGACAAGACAATTGTGTTTGATTTGTTTTTAAATTAATTAAGATGATAAGACAAAACAAGACAAGACATGACATGACAGGACATGACAAGACAAAACAAGACAAGACATTTTTTTATTTGTTTCTAAACTAATTAAGAAGAGAAGACAAGACAAGACAAGACAAGTCAAGACAAGGCCAGGTAAGAAAAGACAAGACAAGACAAGACAAGACAAGACAAGACAAGACAAGACAAGACAAGACAGGACATGACAAGACAAGACAAGACAAGAAGAGACAAGACAAGACAAGACAAGACAAGACAAGACAAGACAAGACTAGACAAGACATGCCAAGACATGACAAGACAAGTTATTTATTTCATTTGTTTCTAAACTAATTAAGAAGAGAAGACAAGACAAGACAAGACAAGACAAAACAAGACAAGACAAGACAAGACAAGACAAGACAAGACAAGACATGACAAGACAGGACATGACGAGACAAAACAAGACATGACATTTTTTTTATTTGTTTCTAAACTAATTAAGAAGAGAAGAGCAGACAAGACAAGACAAGACAAGACATGACAAGACAAGACAAGACAAGACAAGACAAGACATGACAAGACAAAACAAGACAAGACAAGACAAGACAAGACAAGACAAGACATGACAAGACAAGACTAGACAAGACTAGACAAGACAAGACAAGACAAGACAAGACAAGACAAGACAAGACAAGACAAGACAAGACAAGACATGACAAGACAAAACAAGACAAGACAAGACAAGACAAGACAAGACAAGACAAGACAAGAAAAGACAAGACACGACAAGACAAGACAAGACAAGACAAGACATTTATTTTATTTGTTTCATTTGTTTCTAAACTAATTAAGAAGAGAAGACAAGACAAGACAAGACAAGACAAGACAAGACAAGACAAGACAAGACATTTATTTTATTTGTTTCTAAACTAATTAAGAAGAGAACACAAGACAAGACAAGACAAGACATGACAAGACAAAACAAGACAAGACAAGACAAGACAAGACAAGACAAGACAAGACAAGACAAGACAAGGCATTTATTTTATTTGTTTCTAAACTAATTAAGAAGACAAGACAAGACAAGAAAAGACACGACAAGACAAGACAAGACAAGACAAGACAAGACAAGACAAGACAAGACAAGACAAGACAAGACAAGACAAGACAAGACAAGACAAGACAAGACAAGACAAGACAAGACAAGACAAGACAAGACAAGACAAGACAAGACAAGACAAGACAAGACAAGACAAGACAAGACAAGACAAGACAAGACAAGACAAGACAAGACAAGACAAGACAAGACAAGACAAGACAAGACATTTATTTTATTTGTTTCTAAACTAATTAAGAAGAGAAGACAAGACAAGACAAGACAAGACAAGACACGACAAGACAAGACAAGACAAGACAAGACAAGACAAGACAAGACAAGACATTTATTTTATTTGTTTCTAAACTAATTAAGAAGAGAACACAAGACAAGACAAGACAAGACATGACAAGACAAAACAAGACAAGACAAGACAAGACAAGAAAAGACAAGACAAGACAAGACAAGAAAAGACAAGACAAGACAAGACATGACAAGACAAAGCAAGACAAGACAAGACAAGACAAGACAAGACAAGACATGACATGACAAGACAAGACAAGACAAGACAAGACAAGACAAGACATTACAAGACAAGACAAGACAAGACATTTATTTTATTTGTTTCTAAACTAATTAAGAAGAGAAGACAAGACAAGACAATACAAGACAAGACAAGACAAGACAAGACAAGACACGACAAGACAAGACATGACATGACAGGACATGACGAGACAAAACAAGACAAGACATTTTTTTTTATTTGTTTCTAAACTAATTAAGAAGAGAAGAGAAGACAAGACAAGACAAGACAAGACATGACAAGACATGACAAGACAAAGCAAGACAAGACAAGACAAGACAAGACAAGACAAGACAAGACATTTATTTTATTTGTTTCTTAACTAATTAAGAAGAGAAGACAAGAGAATACAAGACAAGACAAGACAAGACAAGACAAGACATGACAAGACAAGACAAGACAAGACAAGACAAGACAAGACAAGAAAAGACAAGACAAGACAAGACAAGACATGACAAGACAAAGCAAGACAAGACAAGACAAGACAAGACAAGACATGACATGACAAGACAAGACAAGACAAGACAAGACAAGACAAGACATTACAAGACAAGACAAGACAAGACATTTATTTTATTTGTTTCTAAACTAATTAAGAAGAGAAGACAAGACAAGACAATACAAGACAAGACAAGACAAGACAAGACAAGACAAGACAAGACAAGACAAGACAAGACAAGACAAGACAAGACAAGACAAGACAAGACAAGACAAGACAAGACAAGACTAGACAAGACAAGACAAGACAAGACATTTATTTTATTTGTTTCTAAACTAATTAAGAAGAGAAGACAAGGCAAGACAAGACAAGACAATTGTGTTTGATTTGTTTTTAAATTAATTACGATGACAAGACAAAACAAGACAAGACATGACATGACAGGACATGACAAGACAAAACAAGACAAGACTTTTTTTTTATTTGTTTCTAAACTAATTAAGAAGAGAAGACAAGACAAGACAAGACAAGTCAAGACAAGGCCAGGCAAGAAAAGACAAGACACGACAAGACAAGACAAGACATTTATTTTATTTGTTTCTAAACTAATTAAGAAGAGAAGACAAGACAAGACAAGACAAGACAAGACAAGACAAGACAAGACATGACAAGACAAAACAAGACAAGACAAGACAAGACAAGACAAGACAAGACAAGACAAGACAAGACAAGACAAGACAAGACATGACAAGACAAGACAAGACTAGACAAGACAAGACAAGACAAGAAAAGACAAGACAAGACAAGAAAAGACAAGACACGACAAGACAAGACAAGACAAGACAAGACATTTATTTTATTTGTTTCATTTGTTTCTAAACTAATTAAGAAGAGAAGACAAGACAAGACAAGACAAGACAAGACAAGACAAGACAAAACAAGACAAGACATTTTTTTTATTTGTTTCTAAACTAATTAAGAAGAGAACACAAGACAAGACAAGACAAGACATTTATTTTATTTGTTTCTAAACTAATTAAAAGGAGAAGACAAGACAAGACAAGACAAGACAAGACAAGACAAGACAAGACATGACAAGACAAGACAAGACAAGACAAGACAAGACAAGACAAGACATTTATTTTATTTGTTTCTAAACTAATTAAGAAGAGAAGACAAGGCAAGACATGACAAGACAAGACAAGACAAGACAAGACATGACAAGACAAGACAAGACTAGACAAGACAAGACAAGACAAGACAAGACATTTATTTTATTTGTTTCTAAACTAATTAAGAAGAGAAGACAAGACAAGACAAGACAAGACAAGACAAGACAAGACATGACAAGACAAAACAAGACAAGACAAGACAAGACAAGACAAGACAAGAAAAGACAAGACACGACAAGACAAGACAAGACAAGACAAGACATTTATTTTATTTGTTTCATTTGTTTCTAAACTAATTAAGAAGAGAAGACAAGACAAGACAAGACAAGACAAGACAAGACAAGACAAGACATTTATTTTATTTGTTTCTAAACTAATTAAGAAGAGAACACAAGACAAGACAAGACAAGACATGACAAGACAAAACAAGACAAGACAAGACAAAACAAGACAAGACATTTTTTTTATTTGTTTCTAAACTAATTAAGAAGAGAACACAAGACAAGACAAGACAAGACAAGACAAGACAAGACAAGACAAGACAAGACAAGACAAGAAGAGACAAGACAAGACAAGACAAGACAAGACAAGACAAGACAAGACAAGACAAGACAAGACAAGACAAGACAAGACAAGACAAGACAAGACAAGACAAGACAAGACAAGACAAGACAAGACAAGACAAGACAAGACAAGACAAGACAAGACAAGACAAGACATGACAAGACAGGACATGACGAGACAAAACAAGACATGACATTTTTTTTATTTGTTTCTAAACTAATTAAGAAGAGAAGAGCAGACAAGACAAGACAAGACAAGACATGACAAGACAAGACAAGACAAGACAAGACAAGACATGACAAGACAAAACAAGACAAGACAAGACAAGACAAGACAAGACAAGACATGACAAGACAAGACTAGACAAGACAAGACAAGACAAGACAAGACAAGACAAGACAAGACAAGACAAGACAAGACAAGACAAGACAAGACAAGACAAGACAAGACAAGACAAGACAAGAAGAGACAAGACAAGACAAGACAAGACAAGACAAGACAAGACAAGACAAGACAAGACAAGACAAGACAAGACAAGACTAGACAAGACAAGACAAGACAAGACATTTAATTTATTTGTTTCTAAACTAATTAAGAAGAGAAGACAAGACAAGACAAGACAAGACAAAACAAGACAAGACAATGCAAGACAAGACAAGACAAGACAAGACAAGACAAGACAAGACAAGACAAGACAATTGTGTTTGATTTGTTTTTAAATTAATTAAGATGATAAGACAAAACAAGACAAGACATGACATGACAGGACATGACAAGACAAAACAAGACAAGACATTTTTTTATTTGTTTCTAAACTAATTAAGAAGAGAAGACAAGACAAGACAAGACAAGTCAAGACAAGGCCAGGTAAGAAAAGACAAGACAAGACAAGACAAGACAAGACAAGACAAGACAAGACAAGACAAGACAGGACATGACAAGACAAGACAAGACAAGAAGAGACAAGACAAGACAAGACAAGACAAGACAAGACAAGACAAGACTAGACAAGACATGCCAAGACATGACAAGACAAGTTATTTATTTCATTTGTTTCTAAACTAATTAAGAAGAGAAGACAAGACAAGACAAGACAAGACAAAACAAGACAAGACAAGACAAGACAAGACAAGACAAGACATGACAAGACAGGACATGACGAGACAAAACAAGACATGACATTTTTTTTATTTGTTTCTAAACTAATTAAGAAGAGAAGAGCAGACAAGACAAGACAAGACAAGACATGACAAGACAAGACAAGACAAGACAAGACAAGACATGACAAGACAAAACAAGACAAGACAAGACAAGACAAGACAAGACAAGACATGACAAGACAAGACTAGACAAGACTAGACAAGACAAGACAAGACAAGACAAGACAAGACAAGACAAGACAAGACAAGACAAGACAAGACAAGACAAGACAAGACAAGAAGAGACAAGACAAGACAAGACAAGACAAGACAAGACAAGACAAGACAAGACAAGACAAGACAAGACAAGACTAGACAAGACAAGACAAGACAAGACATTTAATTTATTTGTTTCTAAACTAATTAAGAAGAGAAGACAAGACAAGACAAGACAGGACAAAACAAGACAAGACAATGCAAGACAAGACAAGACAAGACAAGACAAGACAAGACAAGACAAGACAAGACAAGACAAGACAATTGTGTTTGATTTGTTTTTAAATTAATTAAGATGATAAGACAAAACAAGACAAGACATGACATGACAGGACATGACAAGACAAAACAAGACAAGACATTTTTTTATTTGTTTCTAAACTAATTAAGAAGAGAAGACAAGACAAGACAAGACAAGTCAAGACAAGGCCAGGTAAGAAAAGACAAGACAAGACAAGACAAGACAAGACAAGACAAGACAAGACAAGACAAGACAGGACATGACAAGACAAGACAAGACAAGAAGAGACAAGACAAGACAAGACAAGACAAGACAAGACAAGACAAGACTAGACAAGACATGCCAAGACATGACAAGACAAGTTATTTATTTCATTTGTTTCTAAACTAATTAAGAAGAGAAGACAAGACAAGACAAGACAAGACAAAACAAGACAAGACAAGACAAGGCAAGACAAGACAAGACAAGACAAGACAAGACAAGACAAGAAGAGACAAGACAAGACAAGACAAGACAAGACAAGACAAAACAAGACAAGACAAGACATTTATTTTATTTGTTTCTAAACTAATTAAGAAGAGAAGACAAGAGAATACAAGACAAGACAAGACAAGACAAGACATTTATTTTATTTGTTTCTAAACTAATTAAGAAGAGAAGACAAGACAAGACAAGACAAGACAAGACAAGACAAGACAAGACAAGACAAGACAAGACATGACATGACATGACAAGACAAGACAAGACAAGACAAGACATGACAAGACAAAACAAGACAAGACAAGACAAGACAAGACAAGACAAGACAAGACAAGACAAGACAAGACAAGACAAGACAAGACAAAATAAGACAAGACATTTTTTTTATTTGTTTTTAAACTAATTAAGAAGAGAAGAGAAGACAAGACAAGACAAGACAAGACATGACAAGACAAAGCAAGACAAGACAAGACAAGACAAGACAAGACAAGACAAGACAAGACAAGACAAGAAGAGACAAGACAAGACAAGACAAGACAAGACAAGACAAGACAAGACAAGACAAGACAAGACATGACAAGACAAAGCAAGACAAGACAAGACAAGACAAGACAAGACAAGACAAGACAAGAAGAGACAAGACAAGACAAGACAAGACAAGACAAGACAAGACAAGACAAGACTAGACAAGACATGGCAAGACATGACAAGACAAGTTATTTATTTCATTTGTTTCTAAACTAATTAAGAAGAGAAGACAAGACAAGACAAGACAAGACAAAACAAGACAAGACAAGACAAGGCAAGACAAGACAAGACAAGACAAGACAAGACAATTGTGTTTGATTTGTTTTTAAATTAATTAAGATGATAAGACAAAACAAGACAAGACATGACATGACAGGACATGACGAGACAAAACAAGACAAGACATTTTTTTTATTTGTTTCTAAACTAATTAAGAAGAGAAGAGAAGACAAGACAAGACAAGACAAGACATGACAAGACAAAGCAAGACAAGACAAGACAAGACAAGACATTTATTTTATTTGTTTCTAAACTAATTAAGAAGAGAAGACAAGAGAATACAAGACAAGACAAGACAAGACAAGACATTTATTTTATTTGTTTCTAAACTAATTAAGAAGAGAAGACAAGACAAGACAAGACAAGACAAGACAAGACAAGACAAGACAAGACATGACATGACATGACAAGACAAGACAAGACAAGGCAAGACAAGACAAGACAAGACAATACAAGACAAGACAAGACAAGACAAGACAAGACATTTATTTTATTTCTTTCTAAACTAATTAAGAAGAGAAGACAAGACAAGACAAGACAAGACAAGACAAGACAAGACAAGACAAGACAAGACAAGACAAGACAAGACAAGACAAGACAAGACAAGACAAGACAAGACAAGACAAGACAAGACAAGACAAGACAAGACAAGACAAGACATGACAAGACAAAACAAGACAAGACAAGACAAGACAAGACAAGACAAGACAAGACAAGACAAGACAAGACAAGACAAGACAAGACAAGACAAGACAAGACAAGACAAGACACGACAAGACAAGACAAGACATGACAAGACAAAACAAGACAAGACAAGACAAGACAAGACAAGACAAGACAAGACAAGACAAGACAAGACAAGACAAGACAAGACAAGACAAGACAAGACAAGACATGACAAGACAAGACAAGACTAGACAAGACAAGACAAGACAAGACAAGACAAAACAAGACAAGACAAGACAAGACAAGACAAGACAAGACAAGACAAGACAAGACAATTGTGTTTGATTTGTTTTTAAATTAATTAAGATGATAAGACAAAACAAGACAAGACATGACATGACAGGACATGACAAGACAAAACAAGACAAGACATTTTTTTATTTGTTTCTAAACTAATTAAGAAGAGAAGACAAGACAAGACAAGACAAGTCAAGACAAGGCCAGGCAAGAAAAGACAAGACAAGACAAGACAAGACAAGACAAGACAAGACATTTATATTATTTGTTTCTAAACTAATTAAGAAGAGAAGACAAGACAAGACAAGACAAGACAAGACAAGACAAGACAAGACAAGACAAGACAAGACAAGACAAGACAAGACAAGACAAGACAAGACAAGACAAGACAAGACAAGACAAGACAAAACAAGACAAGACAAGACAAGACAAGACAAGACAAGACAAGACAAGACAAGACAAGACAAGACAAGACATTTATTTTATTTGTTTCTAAACTAATTAAGAAGAGAAGACAAGACAAGACAAGACAAGACAAAACAAGACAAGACAAGACAAGACAAGACAAGACAAGACAAGACAAGACAAGACAAGACAAGACAAGACAAGACAAGACAAGACATTTATTTTATTTGTTTCTAAACTAATTAAGAAGAGAAGACAAGACAAGACAAGACAAGACAAAACAAGACAAGACAAGACAAGGCAAAACAAGACAAGACAAGACATTTTTTTTATTTGTTTCTAATTTAATTAAGAAGAGAAGAAAAGACAAGACAAGACAAGACAATTTTTTTTATTTGTTTTTAAATTAATTAAGATGATAAGACAAAACAAGACAAGACATGACATGACAGGAAATGACGAGACAAAACAAGACAAGACATTTTTTTTATTTGTTTCTAAACTAATTAAGAAGAGAAGAGAAGACAAAACAAGACAAGACAAGATATGACAAGACAAAGCAAGACAAGACAAGACAAGACAAGACAAGACATTTATTTTGTTTGTTTCTAAACTAATTAAGAAGAGAAGACAAGAGAATACAAGACAAGACAAGACAAGACAAGACAAGACAAGACATGACATGACATGACAAGACAAGACAAGACAAGACAAGACAAGACATGACAAGACAAGACAAGACAAGACAAGACAAGACAAGACAAGACAAGACAAGACAAGACAAGGCAAGACAAGACATTTATTTTATTTGTTTCTAAACTAATTAAGAAGAGAAGACAAGACAAGACAAGACAAGACAAGACAAGACAAGACAAGACAAGACAAGACAAGACAAGACATGACAAGACAAAACAAGACAAGACAAGACAAGACAAGACAAGACAAGACAAGACAAGACAAGACAAGACAAGACAAGACATGACAAGACAAGACTAGACAAGACAAGACAAGACAAGACAAGACAAGACAAGACATGACAAGACATGACAAGACAAAACAAGACAAGACAAGACAAGACAAGACAAGACAAGACAAGACAAGACAAGACATTTATTTTATTTGTTTCTAAACTAATTAAGAAGAGAAGACAAGACAAGACAAGACAAGACAAGACAAGACAAGACAATTGTGTTTGATTTGTTTTTAAATTAATTAAGATGATAAGACAAAACAAGACAAGACATGACATGACAGGACATGACAAGACAAAACAAGACAAGACATTTTTTTTATGTGTTTCTAAACTAATTAAGAAGAGAAGACAAGACAAGACAAGACAAGGCCAGGCAAGAAAAGACAAGACAAGACAAGACAAGACAAGACAAGACAAGACAAGACAAGACAAGACAAGACAAGACAAGACAAGACAAGACAAGACAAGACAAGACAAGACAAGACAAGACAAGACAAGACAAGACAAGACAAGACAAGACAAGACAAGACAATACAAGACAAGACAAGACAAGACAAGACAAGACAAGACAAGACAAGACAAGTCAAGACAAGGCCAGACAAGAAAAGACAAGACACGACAAGACAAGACAAGACATTTATTTTATTTGTTTCTAAACTAATTAAGAAGAGAAGACAAGACAAGACAAGACAAGACAAGACAAAACAAGACAAGACATTTTTTTTATTTGTTTCTAAACTTATTAAGAAGAGAACACAAGACAAGACAAGACAAGACAAGACAAGACAAGACAAGACAAGACAAGACAAGACAAGACAAGACAAGACAAGACAAGACAAGACAAGACAAAACATGACAAGACAAAGCAAGACAAGACAAGACAAGACAAGACAAGACAAGACAAGACAAGACAAGACATGACAAGACAAAGCAAGACAAGACAAGACAAGACAAGACAAGACAAGACAAGACATTTATTTTATTTGTTTCTAAACTAATTAAGAAGAAAAGACAAGACAAGACAAGACAAGACAAGACAAGACAAGACAAGACAAGACAAGACAAGACAAGACAAGACAAGACAAGACAAGACAAGACAAGACAAGACAAGACAAAACATGACAAGACAAAGCAAGACAAGACAAGACAAGACAAGACAAGACAAGACAAGACAAGACAAGACAAGACATGACAAGACAAAGCAAGACAAGACAAGACAAGACAAGACAAGACAAGACAAGACAAGACAAGACATTTATTTTATTTGTTTCTAAACTAATTAAGAAGAAAAGACAAGACAAGACAAGACAAGACAAGACAAGACAAGACAAGACAAGACAAGACAAGACATGACAAGACAAAGCAAGACAAGACAAGACAAGACAAGACAAGACATGACAAGACAAGACAAGACAAGACAAGACAAGACAAGACAAGACATTTATTTTATTTGTTTCTAAACTAATTAAGAAGAGAAGACAGGACAAGACAAGACAAGACAGGACAAGACAAGACAAAAGAAGACAAGACATTTATTTTATTTGTTTCTAAACTAATTAAGAAGAGAAGACGAGACAAGACAAGACAAGACAAGGCATGACAAGACAAAACAAGACAAGACAAGACAAGACATGGCAAGACAAAACAAGACAAGACAAGACAAGACAAGACAAGACAAGACAAGACAAGACAAGACAAGACAAGACAAGACATGACAAGACAAGACAAGACAAGACAAGACAAGACAAGACAAGACAATTGTGTTTGATTTGTTTTTAAATTAATGAAGAAGAGAAGACAAGACAAGACAAGACAAGACAAGACAAGACAAGACAAGACAAGACAAAACAAGACAAAACAAGACAAGACAAGACATGACAAAGCAAGACATGACAAAACAAGACCAGACAAGACAAGACAATTCTGTTTGATTTGTTTTTAAATTAATTAAGACGATGAGACAAGACAAGGCCAGACAGGAAAAGACAAGACAAGACAAGCCAATTGTGTTTGATTTGTTTTTAAATTCATTAAGATGATAAGATGATTCTCTCTAATTAAGAAGAGAAGACAAGACAAGACAAGACAAGACAAGACAAGACCAGACAAGACAAGACAAGACAAGACAAGACAAGACAAGACAAGACAAGACAAGACATGACAAAACAAGACCAGACAAGACAAGGCAAGACAAGACAATTCTGTTTGATTTGTTTTTAAATTAATTAAAACGATAAGACAAGACAAGGCCAGACAGGAAAAGACAAGACAAGACAAGCCAATTGTGTTTGATTTGTTTTTAAATTAATTAAGATGATAAGATGATTCTCTCTAATTAAGAATAGAAGAGAAGACAAGACAAGACAAGACAAGACAAGACAAGACAAGACAAGACAAGACAAGACAAGACAAGACAAGACAAGACAAGACAAGACATGACAAGACAAAGCAAGACAAGACAAGACAAGACAAGACAAGACAAGACAAGACAAGACATGACATGACAAGACAAGACAAGACAAGACAAGACAAGACAAGACAACACAACACAAGACAAGACAAGACAAGACAAGACAAGACAAGACAAGACATGACAAGACAGGACATGACGAGACAAAACAAAACATGACATTTTTTTTATTTGTTTCTAAACTAATTAAGAAGAGAAGAGCAGACAAGACAAGACAAGACAAGACATGACAAGACAAGACAAGACAAGACAAGACAAGACATGACAAGAAAAAACAAGACAAGACAAGACAAGACAAGACAAGACAAGACAAGACTAGACAAGACAAGACAAGACAAGACAAGACAAGACAAGACAAGACAAGACAAGACAAGACAAGACAAGACAAGACAAGACAAGACAAGACAAGAGGAGACAAGACAAGACAAGACAAGACAAGACAAGACAAGACAAGACAAGACAAGACAAGACAAGACAAGACAAGACAAGACAAGACAAGACTAGACAAGACAAGACAAGACAAGACAAGACATTTATTTTATTTGTTTCTAAACTAATTAAGAAGAGAAGACAAGACAAGACAAGACAAGACAAAACAAGACAAGACAAGGCAAGACAAGACAAGACAAGACAAGACAAGACAAGACAAGACAAGACAAGACAAGACAAGACAATTGTGTTTGATTTGTTTTTAAATTAATTAAGATGATAAGACAAAACAAGACAAGACATGACATGACAGGACATGACAAGACAAAACAAGACAAGACATTTTTTTATTTGTTTCTAAACTAATTAAGAAGAGAAGACAAGACAAGACAAGACAAGTCAAGACAAGGCCAGGTAAGAAAAGACAAGACAAGACAAGACAAGACAAGACAAGACAAGAAAAGACAAGACATTTATATTATTTGTTTCTAAACTAATTAAGAAGAGAAGACAAGACAAGACAAGACAAGACAAGACAAAACAAGACAAGACAAGATATGACAAGACAAGACAAGATAAGACAAGACAAGACATGACAAGACAGGACATGACGAGACAAAACAAGACAAGACATTTTTTTTATTTGTTTTTAAACTAATTAAGAAGAGAAGAGAAGACAAGACAAGACAAGACAAGACAAGACAAGACAAGAAGAGACAAGACAAGACAAGACAAGACAAGACAAGACAAGACAAGACAAGACAAGACAAGACAAGACAAGACAAGACAAGACACGACAAGACAAGACAAGACAAGACAAGACAATTGTGTTTGATTTGTTTTTAAATTAATTAAGATGATAAGACAAAACAAGACAAGACATGACATGACAGGACATGACAAGACAAAACAAGACAAGACATTTTTTTATTTGTTTCTAAACTAATTAAGAAGAGAAGACAAGACAAGACAAGACAAGTCAAGACAAGGCCAGGCAAGAAATGACAAGACAAGACAAGACAAGACAAGACAAGACAAGACAAGACAAGACAAGACAAGACAAGACAAGACAAGACAAGACAAGACAAGACATTTATATTATTTGTTTCTAAACTAATTAAGAAGAGAAGACAAGAAAAGACAAGACAAGACAAGACAAGACAAAACAAGACAAGACAAGACATTTTTTTTATTTGTTTCTAAACTAATTAAGAAGAGAAGAGAAGACAAGACAAGACAAGACAAGACATGACAAGACAGGACATTTTTTTTATTTGTTTTTAAACTAATTAAGAAGAGAAGAGAAGACAAGACAAGACAAGACAAGACAAGACAAGACAAGACAAGACAATTGTGTTTGATTTGTTTTTAAATTAATTAAGATGATAAGACAAAACAAGACAAGACATGACATGACAGGACATGACGAGACAAAACAAGACAAGACATTTTTTTTATTTGTTTCTAAACTAATTAAGAAGAGAAGAGAAGACAAAACAAGACAAGACAAGACATGACAAGACAAAGCAAGACAAGACAAGACAAGACAAGACAAGACAAGACATTTATTTTATTTGTTTCTAAACTAATTAAGAAGAGAAGACAAGAGAATACAAGACAAGACAAGACAAGACAAGACATTTATTTTATTTGTTTCTAAACTAATTAAGAAGAGAAGACAAGACAAGACAAGACAAGACAAGACAAGACAAGACAAGACAAGACAAGACAAGACAAGACAAGACAAGACAAGACAAGACATGACATGACATGACAAGACAAGACAAGACAAGACAAGACAAGACATGACAAGACAAGACAAGACAAGACAAGACAAGACAAGACAAGACAAGACAAGACAAGACAAGACAAGGCAAGACAAGACAAGACAAGACAAGACAAGACATGACAAGACAAGACAAGACAAGACATGACAAGACAAAACAAGACAAGACAAGACAAGACAAGACATGACAAGAGAAGACAAGACATGACAAGACAAGACAAGACAAGACAAGACAAGACAAGACACGACAAGACAAAACAAGACAAGACAAGACAAGACAAGACAAGACAAGACATGACAAGACAAGACAAGACAAGACAAGACAAGACAAGACAAGACAAGACAAGACAAGACAAGACAAGACAAGACATGACAAGACAAGACTAGACAAGACAAGACAAGACAAGACAAGACAAGACAAGACAAGACAAGACAAGACAAGACAAGACAAGACAAGACAAGACAAGACAAGACAAGACAAGACAAGACAAGACAAGACAAGACAAGGCAAGACAAGACAAGACAAGACATGACAAGACAAGACTAGACAAGACAAGACAAGACAAGACAAGACAAGACAAGACAAGACAAGACAAGACAAGACAAGACATGACAAGACAAAACAAGACAAGACAAGACAAGACAAGACAAGACAAGACATGACAAGACAAGACTAGACTAGACAAGACAAGACAAGACATGACAAGACAAGACTAGACAAGACAAGACAAGACAAGACAAGACAAGACAAGACAAGACAAGACAAGACTAGACAAGACAAGACAAGACATTTATTTTATTTGTTTCTAAACTAATTAAGAAGAGAAGACAAGACAAGACAAGACAAGACAAAACAAGACAAAACAAGACAAGACAAAACAAGACAAGACATGACATGACAGGACATGACAAGACAAAACAAGACAAGACATTTTTTTATTTGTTTCTAAACTAATTAAGAAGACAAGACAAGACAAGACAAGACAAGACAAGACAAGACAAGACAAGACAAGACAAGACAAGACAAGACAAGACAAGACAAGACAAGACTAGACAAGACAAGACAAGACAAGACAAGACAAGACAAGACAAGACAAGACAAGACTAGACAAGACAAGACAAGACATTTATTTTATTTGTTTCTAAACTAATTAAGAAGAGAAGACAAGACAAGACAAGACAAGACAAAACAAGACAAGACAAAACAAGACAAGACATGACATGACAGGACATGACAAGACAAGACAAGTCAAGACAAGACAAGACTAGACAAGACAAGACAAGACAAGACATGACAAGACAAAACAAGACAAGACAAGACAAGACAAGACAAGACAAGACAAGACAAGACAAGACAAGACAAGACAAGACAAGACAAGACAAGACAAGACAAGACAAGACAAGACAAGACAAGACATGACAAGACAAAACAAGACAAGACAAGACAAGACAAGACAAGACATGACAAGACAAGACAAGACAAGACAAGACAAGACATGACAAGACAAGACAAGACAAGACAAGACAAGACAAGACATGACAAGACAAGACTAGACAAGACAAGACAAGACAAGACATGACAAGACAAAACAAGACAAGACAAGACAAGACAAGACAAGACAAGACATGACAAGACAAGACTAGACAAGACAAGACAAGACAAGACATGACAAGACAAAACAAGACAAGACAAGACAAGACATGACAAGACAAGACATGACAAGACAAGACTAGACTAGACAAGACAAGACAAGACATGACAAGACAAGACTAGACAAGACAAGACAAGACAAGACAAGACAAGACAAGACAAGACAAGACAAGACAAGACTAGACAAGACAAGACAAGACATTTATTTTATTTGTTTCTAAACTAATTAAGAAGAGAAGACAAGACAAGACAAGACAAGACAAAACAAGACAAGACAAAACAAGACAAGACATGACATGACAGGACATGACAAGACAAAACAAGACAAGACATTTTTTTATTTGTTTCTAAACTAATTAAGAAGACAAGACAAGACAAGACAAGACAAGACAAGACAAGACAAGACAAGACAAGACAAGACAAGACAAGACAAGACAAGACAAGACAAGACAAGACACGACAAGACAAGACAAGACAAGACAAGACAAGACAAGACAAGACAAGACAAGACAAGACAAGACAAGACATGACAAGACAAAACAAGACAAGACAAGACAAGACAAGACAAGACATGACAAGACAAGACAAGACAAGACAAGACAAGACAAGACATGACAAGACAAGACTAGACTAGACAAGACAAGACAAGACATGACAAGACAAGACTAGACAAGACAAGACAAGACAAGACAAGACAAGACAAGACAAGACAAGACAAGACAAGACAAGACATGACAAGACAAAACAAGACAAGACAAGACAAGACAAGACATGACAAGACAAAACAAGACAAGACAAGACAAGACAAGACAAGACATGACAAGACAAGACAAGACAAGACAAGACAAGACAAGACATGACAAGACAAGACTAGACAAGACAAGACAAGACAAGACATGACAAGACAAAACAAGACAAGACAAGACAAGACAAGACAAGACAAGACATGACAAGACAAGACTAGACAAGACAAGACAAGACAAGACATGACAAGACAAAACAAGACAAGACAAGACAAGACAAGACAAGACAAGACATGACAAGACAAGACTAGACTAGACAAGACAAGACAAGACATGACAAGACAAGACTAGACAAGACAAGACAAGACAAGACAAGACAAGACAAGACAAGACAAGACAAGACAAGACTAGACAAGACAAGACAAGACATTTATTTTATTTGTTTCTAAACTAATTAAGAAGAGAAGACAAGACAAGACAAGACAAGACAAAACAAGACAAGACAAAACAAGACAAGACATGACATGACAGGACATGACAAGACAAAACAAGACAAGACATTTTTTTATTTGTTTCTAAACTAATTAAGAAGACAAGACAAGACAAGACAAGACAAGACAAGACAAGACAAGACAAGACAAGACAAGACAAGACAAGACAAGACAAGACAAGACAAGACAAGACAAGACAAGACAAGACATGACAAGACAAGACAAGACAAGACAAGACAAGACAAGACATGACAAGACAAAACAAGACAAGACAAGACAAGACAAGACAAGACAAGACATGACAAGACAAGACAAGACAAGACAAGACAAGACAAGACAAGACAAGACAAGACAAGACAAGACAAGACAAGACAAGACAAGACAAGACATGACAAGACAAGACTAGACAAGACAAGACAAGACAAGACAAGACAAGACAAGACAAGACAAGACAAGACAAGACAAGACAAGACAAGACATGACAAGACAAAACAAGACAAGACAAGACAAGACAAGACAAGACATGACAAGACAAGACTAGACAAGACAAGACAAGACAAGACATGACAAGACAAAACAAGACAAGACAAGACAAGACAAGACAAGACAAGACATGACAAGACAAGACTAGACAAGACAAGACAAGACAAGACAAGACAAGACAAGGCAAGACAAGACAAGACAAGACAAGACAAGACAATTGTGTTTGATTTGTTTTTAAATTAATTAAGATGATAAGACAAAACAAGACAAGACATGACATGACAGGACATGACAAGACAAAACAAGACAAGACATTTTTTTATTTGTTTCTAAACTAATTAAGAAGACAAGACAAGACAAGACAAGAAGAGACAAGACAAGACAAGACAAGACAAGACAAGACAAGACAAGACAAGACAAGACAAGACAAGACAAGACAAGACAAGACAAGACAAGACAAGACAAGACAAGACAAGACAAGACTAGACAAGACAAGACAAGACAAGACAAGACAAGACAAGACAAGACAAGACAAGACAAGACAAGACAAGACAAGACATGACAAGACAAAACAAGACAAGACAAGACAAGACAAGACAAGACATGACAAGACAAGACTAGACAAGACAAGACAAGACAAGACAAGACATGACAAGACAAAACAAGACAAGACAAGACAAGACAAGACAAGACAAGACATGACAAGACAAGACTAGACAAGACAAGACAAGACAAGACAAGACAAGACAAGACAAGACAAGACAAGACATGACAAGACAAGACTAGACAAGACAAGACAAGACAAGACAAGACAAGACAAGACAAGGCAAGACAAGACAAGACAAGACAAGACAAGACAATTGTGTTTGATTTGTTTTTAAATTAATTAAGATGATAAGACAAAACAAGACAAGACATGACATGACAGGACATGACAAGACAAAACAAGACAAGACATTTTTTTATTTGTTTCTAAACTAATTAAGAAGACAAGACAAGACAAGACAAGAAGAGACAAGACAAGACAAGACAAGACAAGACAAGACAAGACAAGACAAGACAAGACAAGACAAGACAAGACAAGACAAGACCAGACAAGACAAGACAAGACATGACAAGACAAGACAAGACAAGACAAGACAAGACAAGACAAGACAAGACAAGACAAGACAAGACAAGACAAGACAAGACAAGACAAGACAAGACATGACAAGACAAGACTAGACAAGACAAGACAAGACAAGACAAGACAAGACAAGACAAGACAAGACAAGACAAGACAAGACAAGACAAGACATGACAAGACAAAACAAGACAAGACAAGACAAGACAAGACAAGACATGACAAGACAAGACTAGACAAGACAAGACAAGACAAGACATGACAAGACAAAACAAGACAAGACAAGACAAGACAAGACAAGACAAGACATGACAAGACAAGACTAGACAAGACAAGACAAGACAAGACAAGACAAGACAAGGCAAGACAAGACAAGACAAGACAAGACAAGACAATTGTGTTTGATTTGTTTTTAAATTAATTAAGATGATAAGACAAAACAAGACAAGACATGACATGACAGGACATGACAAGACAAAACAAGACAAGACATTTTTTTATTTGTTTCTAAACTAATTAAGAAGACAAGACAAGACAAGACAAGAAGAGACAAGACAAGACAAGACAAGACAAGACAAGACAAGACAAGACAAGACAAGACAAGACAAGACAAGACAAGACAAGACAAGACAAGACAAGACAAGACAAGACAAGACAAGACTAGACAAGACAAGACAAGACAAGACAAGACAAGACAAGACAAGACAAGACAAGACAAGACAAGACAAGACAAGACATGACAAGACAAAACAAGACAAGACAAGACAAGACAAGACAAGACATGACAAGACAAGACTAGACAAGACAAGACAAGACAAGACAAGACATGACAAGACAAAACAAGACAAGACAAGACAAGACAAGACAAGACAAGACATGACAAGACAAGACTAGACAAGACAAGACAAGACAAGACAAGACAAGACAAGACAAGACAAGACAAGACATGACAAGACAAGACTAGACAAGACAAGACAAGACAAGACAAGACAAGACAAGACAAGGCAAGACAAGACAAGACAAGACAAGACAAGACAATTGTGTTTGATTTGTTTTTAAATTAATTAAGATGATAAGACAAAACAAGACAAGACATGACATGACAGGACATGACAAGACAAAACAAGACAAGACATTTTTTTATTTGTTTCTAAACTAATTAAGAAGACAAGACAAGACAAGACAAGAAGAGACAAGACAAGACAAGACAAGACAAGACAAGACAAGACAAGACAAGACAAGACAAGACAAGACAAGACAAGACAAGACCAGACAAGACAAGACAAGACAAGACAAGACAAGACAAGACAAGACTAGACAAGACAAGACAAGACAAGACAAGACAAGACATTTATTTTATTTGTTTCTGAACTAATTAAGAAGAGAAGACAAGACAAGACAAGACAAGACAAAACAAGACAAGACAAGGCAAGACAAGACAAGACAAGACAAGACAAGACAAGACAAGACACGACAAGACAAGACAATTGTGTTTGATTTGTTTTTAAATTAATTAAGATGATAAGACAAAACAAGACAAGACATGACATGACAGGACATGACAAGACAAAACAAGACAAGACATTTTTTTATTTGTTTCTAAACTAATTAAGAAGAGAAGACAAGACAAGACAAGACAAGTCAAGACAAGGCCAGGTAAGAAAAGACAAGACAAGACAAGACAAGACAAGACAAGACAAGACAAGACAAGACAAGACAAGACAAGACAAGACAAGACAAGACAAGACAAGACAAGACAAGACAAGACAAGACAAGACATGACAAGACAAAACAAGACAAGACAAGACAAGACAAGACAAGACAAGACATGACAAGACAAGACTAGACAAGACAAGACAAGACAAGACAAGACAAGACAAGACAAGACAAGACAAGACAAGACAAGACAAGACAAGACATGACAAGACAAAACAAGACAAGACAAGACAAGACAAGACAAGACAAGACATGACAAGACAAGACTAGACTAGACAAGACAAGACAAGACATGACAAGACAAAACAAGACAAGACAAGACAAGACAAGACAAGACAAGACATGACAAGACAAGACTAGACAAGACAAGACAAGACAAGACAAGACAAGACAAGACAAGGCAAGACAAGACAAGACAAGACAAGACAAGACCATTGTGTTTGATTTGTTTTTAAATTAATTAAGATGATAAGACAAAACAAGACAAGACATGACATGACAGGACATGACAAGACAAAACAAGACAAGACATTTTTTTATTTGTTTGTAAACTAATTAAGAAGACAAGACAAGACAAGACAAGACAAGAAGAGACAAGACAAGACAAGACAAGACAAGACAAGACAAGACAAGACAAGACAAGACAAGACAAGACTAGACAAGACAAGACAAGACAAGACAAGACAAGACATTTATTTTATTTGTTTCTAAACTAATTAAGAAGAGAAGACAAGACAAGACAAGACAAGACAAAACAAGACAAGACAAAACAAGACAAGACATGACATGACAGGACATGACAAGACAAAACAAGACAAGACATTTTTTTATTTGTTTCTAAACTAATTAAGAAGACAAGACAAGACAAGACAAGACAAGACAAGACAAGACAAGACAAGACAAGACAAGACAAGACAAGACAAGACAAGACAAGACAAGACAAGACAAGACAAGACAAGACAAGACAAGACATGACAAGACAAGACAAGACAAGACAAGACAAGACAAGACATGACAAGACAAAACAAGACAAGACAAGACAAGACAAGACAAGACATGACAAGACAAGACTAGACAAGACAAGACAAGACAAGACAAGACAAGACAAGACAAGACAAGACAAGACAAGACAAGACAAGACAAGACAAGACAAGACAAGACATGACAAGACAAGACTAGACAAGACAAGACAAGACAAGACAAGACAAGACAAGACAAGACAAGACAAGACAAGACAAGACAAGACATGACAAGACAAAACAAGACAAGACAAGACAAGACAAGACAAGACATGACAAGACAAGACTAGACAAGACAAGACAAGACAAGACAAGACATGACAAGACAAAACAAGACAAGACAAGACAAGACAAGACAAGACAAGACATGACAAGACAAGACTAGACAAGACAAGACAAGACAAGACAAGACAAGACAAGACAAGGCAAGACAAGACAAGACAAGACAAGACAAGACAATTGTGTTTGATTTGTTTTTAAATTAATTAAGATGATAAGACAAAACAAGACAAGACATGACATGACAGGACATGACAAGACAAAACAAGACAAGACATTTTTTTATTTGTTTCTAAACTAATTAAGAAGACAAGACAAGACAAGACAAGACAAGAAGAGACAAGACAAGACAAGACAAGACAAGACAAGACAAGACAAGACAAGACAAGACAAGACAAGACAAGACAAGACAAGACAAGACAAGACAAGACAAGACAAGACTAGACAAGACAAGACAAGACAAGACAAGACAAGACATTTATTTTATTTGTTTCTGAACTAATTAAGAAGAGAAGACAAGACAAGACAAGACAAGACAAAACAAGACAAGACAAGGCAAGACAAGACAAGACAAGACAAGACAAGACAAGACAAGACACGACAAGACAAGACAATTGTGTTTGATTTGTTTTTAAATTAATTAAGATGATAAGACAAAACAAGACAAGACATGACATGACAGGACATGACAAGACCAAACAAGACAAGACATTTTTTTATTTGTTTCTAAACTAATTAAGAAGAGAAGACAAGACAAGACAAGACAAGTCAAGACAAGGCCAGGTAAGAAAAGACAAGACAAGACAAGACAAGACAAGACAAGACAAGAAAAGACAAGAAAAGACAAGAAAAGACAAGAAAAGACAAGACATTTATATTATTTGTTTCTAAACTAATTAAGAAGAGAAGACAAGACAAGACAAGACAAGACAAGACAAGACAAAACAAGACAAGACAAGACAAGACATGACAAGACAAGACAAGACAAGACAAGACAAGACATGACAAGACAGGACATGACGAGACAAAACAAGACAAGACATTTTTTTTATTTGTTTTTAAACTAATTAAGAAGAGAAGAGAAGACAAGACAAGACAAGACATGACAAGACAAAGCAAGACAAGACAAGACAAGACAAGACAAGACAAGAAGAGACAAGACAAGTCAAGACAAGACAAGAAAAGACAAGACAAGACAAGACAAGACAAGACAAGACAAGACAAGACAAGACAAGACAAGACAAGACAAGACAAGACAAGACAAGACAAGACAAGACAAGACTAGACAAGACATGGCAAGACATGACAAGACATTTATTTTATTTGTTTCTAAACTAATTAAGAAGAGAAGACAAGACAAGACAAGACAAGACAAAACAAGACAAGACAAGACAAGGCAAGACAAGACAAGACAAGACAAGACAATTGTGTTTGATTTGTTTTTAAATTAATTAAGATGATAAGACAAAACAAGACAAGACATGACATGACAGGACATGACGAGACAAAACAAGACAAGACATTTTTTTTATTTGTTTCTAAACTAATTAAGAAGAGAAGAGAAGACAAGACAAGACAAGTCAAGACAAGGCCAGGCAAGAAAAGACAAGACAAGACAAGACAAGACAAGACAAGACATTTATATTATTTGTTTCTAAACTAATTAAGAAGAGAAGACAAGACAAGACAAGACAAGACAAAACAAGACAAGACAAGACATTTTTTTATTTGTTTCTAAACTAATTAAGAAGAGAAGAGAAGACAAGACAAGACAAGACATGACAAGACAGGACATGACGAGACAAAACAAGACAAGACATTTTTTTTATTTGTTTTTAAACTAATTAAGAAGAGAAGAGAAGACAAGACAAGACAAGACATGACAAGACAAAGCAAGACAAGACAAGACAAGACAAGACAAGACAAGACAAGACAAGACAAGACAAGACAAGACAAGAAGAGACAAGACAAGACAAGACAAGACTAGACAAGACATGGCAAGACATGACAAGACATTTATTTTATTTGTTTCTAAACTAATTAAGAAGAGAAGACAAGACAAGACAAGACAAGACAAAACAAGACAAGACAAGACAAGGCAAGACAAGACAAGACAAGACAAGACAAGACAAGACAAGACAAGACAATTGTGTTTGATTTGTTTTTAAATTAATTAAGATGATAAGACTAAACAAGACAAGACATGACATGACAGGACATGACGAGACAAAACAAGACAAGACATTTTTTTTATTTGTTTCTAAACTAATTAAGAAGAGAAGAGAAGACAAAACAAGACAAGACAAGACATGACAAGACAAAGCAAGACAAGACAAGACAAGACAAGACAAGACAAGACAAGACATTTATTTTATTTGTTTCTAAACTAATTAAGAAGAGAAGACAAGAGAATACAAGACAAGACAAGACAAGACAAGACATTTATTTTATTTGTTTCTAAACTAATTAAGAAGAGAAGACAAGACAAGACAAGACAAGACAAGACAAGACAAGACAAGACAAGACAAGACAAGACAAGACAAGACAAGACATGACAAGACAAAACAAGACAAGACAAGACAAGACAAGACAAGACAAGACAAGACAAGACAAGACAAGACATTTTTTTATTTGTTTCTAAACTAATTAAGAAGAGAAGACAAGACAAGACAAGACAAGTCAAGACAAGGCCAGGCAAGAAAAGACAAGACAAGACAAGACAAGACAAGACAAGACAAGACAAGACAAGACAAGACAAGACAAGACAAGACAAGACAAGACAAGACAAGGCAAGACAAGACATTTATTTTATTTGTTTCTAAACTAATTAAGAAGAGAAGACAAGACAAGACAAGACAAGACAAGACAAGACAAGACAAGACAAGACAAGACAAGACATGACAAGACAAAACAAGACAAGACAAGACAAGACAAGGCAAGACAAGACAAGACAAGACAAGACAAGACAAGACAAGACAAGACAAGACAAGACATGACAAGACAAGACAAGACAAGACAAGACAAGACAAGACAAGACAAGACAAGACAAGACAAGACAAGACAAGACAAGACATGACAAGACAAAACAAGACAAGACAGGACAAGACAAGACAAGACAAGACAAGACAAGACAAGACAAGACATGACAAGACAAGACAAGACTAGACAAGACAAGACAAGACAAGACAAGACAAGACAAGACAAGACAAGACAAGACAAGACAAGACAAGACAAGACAAGACAAGACAAGACAAGACAAGACAAGACAAGACAAGACAAGAAGAGACAAGACAAGACAAGACAAGACAAGACAAGACAAGACAAGACAAGACAAGACAAGACAAGACAAGACAAGACAAGACAAGACAAGACAAGACAAGACAAGACAAGACAAGACAAGACAAGACAAGACAAGACTAGACTAGACAAGACATGGCAAGACAAGACAAGACATTTATTTTATTTGTTTCTAAACTAATTAAGAAGAGAAGACAAGACAAGACAAGACAAGACAAGACAATTGTGTTTGATTTGTTTTTAAATTAATTAAGATGATAAGACAAAACAAGACAAGACATGACATGACAGGACATGACAAGACAAAACAAGACAAGACATTTTTTTTATGTGTTTCTAAACTAATTAAGAAGAGAAGACAAGACAAGACAAGACAAGGCCAGGCAAGAAAAGACAAGACAAGACAAGACAAGACAAGACAAGACAAGACAAGACAGGACAAGACAAGACAAGACAAGACAAGACAAGACAAGACAAGACAAGACAAGACAAGACAAGACAAGACAAGACAATACAAGACAAGACAAGACAAGACAAGACAAGACAAGACAAGACAAGTCAAGACAAGGCCAGACAAGAAAAGACAAGACACGACAAGACAAGACAAGACAAGACAAGACATTTATTTTATTTGTTTCTAAACTAATTAAGAAGAGAAGACAAGACAAGACAAGACAAGACAAGGCATGACAAGACAAAACAAGACAAGACAAGACAAGACATGGCAAGACAAAACAAGACAAGACAAGACAAGACAAGACAAGACAAGACAAGACAAGACATGACAAGACAAGACAAGACAAGACAAGACAAGACAAGACAAGACAAGACAAGACAAGACAAGACAAGACAAGACAAGACAAGACAAAGCAAGACAAGACAAGACAAGACAAGACAAGACAAGACAAGACAAGACAAGACATGACAAGACAAGACAAGACAAGACAAGACAAGACAAGACAAGACAAGACAAGACAAGACAAGACAAGACAAGACAAGACAAGACATGACAAGACAAAACAAGACAAGACAGGACAAGACAAGACAAGACAAGACAAGACAAGACAAGACAAGACAAGACAAGACAAGACAAGACAAGACAAGACAAGACAAGACATTTATTTTATTTGTTTCTAAACTAATTAAGAAGAAAAGACAAGACAAGACAAGACAAGACAAGACAAGACAAGACAAGACAAGACAAGACAAGACAAGACAAGACAAGACAAGACAAGACAAGACAAGACAAGACAAGACAAGACAAGACAAGACAAGACAAGACAAGACAAGACAAGACAAGACAAGACAAGACAAGACAAGACAAGACAAGACAAGACAAGACAAGACAAGACAAGACAAGACAAGACAAGACAAGACAAGACAAGACAAGACAAGACAAGACAAGACATGACAAGACAAGACAAGACAAGACAAGACAAGACATGACAAGACAAGACAAGACAAGACAAGACAAGACAAGACAAGACAAGACAAGACAAGACAAGACAAGACAAGACAAGACATTTATTTTATTTGTTTCTAAACTAATTAAGAAGAGAAGACAGGACAAGACAAGACAAGACAAGTCAAGACAAGACAAGACAAGACAAAAGAAGACAAGACATTTATTTTATTTGTTTCTAAACTAATTAAGAAGAGAAGACGAGACAAGACAAGACAAGACAAGGCATGACAAGACAAAACAAGATAAGACAAGACAAGACATGGCAAGACAAAACAAGACAAGACAAGACAAGACAAGACAAGACAAGACAAGACATGACAAGACAAGACAAGACAAGACAAGACAAGACAAGACAAGACAAGACAAGACAAGACAAGACAATTGTGTTTGATTTGTTTTTAAATTAATGAAGAAGAGAAGACAAGACAAGACAAGACAAGACAAGACAAGACAAGACAAGACAAGACAAGACAAGACAAGACAAGACAAAACAAGACAAAACAAGACAAGACAAGACATGACAAAGCAAGACATGACAAAACAAGACCAGACAAGACAAGGCAAGACAAGACAATTCTGTTTGATTTGTTTTTAAATTAATTAAGACGATGAGACAAGACAAGGCCAGACAGGAAAAGACAAGACAAGACAAGCCAATTGTGTTTGATTTGTTTTTAAATTCATTAAGATGATAAGATGATTCTCTCTAATTAAGAAGAGAAGACAAGACAAGACAAGACATGACAAAACAAGACCAGACAAGACAAGACAAGACAAGACAATTCTGTTTGATTTGTTTTTAAATTAATTAAGACGATGAGACAAGACAAGGCCAGACAGGAAAAGACAAGACAAGACAAGCCAATTGTGTTTGATTTGTTTTTAAATTCATTAAGATGATAAGATGATTCTCTCTAATTAAGAAGAGAAGACAAGACAAGACAAGACAAGACAAGACAAGACAAGACAAGACAAGACAAGACAAGACAAGACAAGACAAGACAAGACATGACAAGACAAAGCAAGACAAGACAAGACAAGACAAGACATGACATGACAAGACAAGACAAGACAAGACAAGACAAGACAACACAACACAAGACAAGACAAGACAAGACAAGACAAGACAAGAGAAGACAAGGCAAGGCAAGACAAGACAAGACAAGAAAAGAAAAGACAAGACAAGACAAGACAAGACAAGACATTTATTTTATTTGTTTCTAAACTAATTAAGAAGAGAAGACAAGACAAGACAAGACAAGACAAGACACGACAAGACAAGACATGACATGACAGGACATGACGAGACAAAACAAGACAAGACATTTTTTGTATTTGTTTCTAAACTAATTAAGAAGAGAAGAGAAGACAAGACAAGACAAGACAAGACATGACAAGACAAAGCAAGACAAGACAAGACAAGACATTTATTTTATTTGTTTCTTAACTAATTAAGAAGAGAAGACAAGAGAATACAAGACAAGACAAGAAAAGACAAGACAAGACAAGACATGACAAGACAAGACAAGACAAGACAAGACAAGACAAGACAAGACAAGACAAGACAATACAAGACAAGACAAGACAAGACAAGACAAGACAAGACAAGACAAGACAAGACAAGATAAGACAAGACAAGACAAGACATTTATTTTATTTGTTTCTAAACTAATTAAGAAGAGAAGACAAGACAAGACAAGACAAGACATTTATTTTATTTGTTTCTAAACTAATTAAGAAGAGAAGACAAGACAAGACAAGACAAGACAAGACAAGACAAGACATGACAAGACAAAACAAAACAAGACAAGGCAAGACAAGACAAGACAAGACAAGACAAGACAAGACAAGACAAGACAAGACAAGACAAGACAAGACAAGACAAGACAAGACAAGACAAGACAAGACAAGACAAGACAAGACAAGACAAGACAAGACAAGACAAGACAAGACAAGACAAGACAAGACAAGACAAGACAAGACAAGACAAGACAAGACAAGACAAGACATGACAAGACAAAACAAGACAAGACAAGACAAGACAAGACAAGATATGACAAGACAAGACAAGACTAGACAAGACATAACAAGACAAGACAAGACAAGACAAGACAAGACATGACAAGACAAAACAAGACAAGACAAGACAAGACAAGACAAGACAAGACAAGACAAGACATGACAAGACAAGACAAGACTAGACAAGACAAGACAAGACAAGACAAGACAAGACAAGACAAGACAAGACAAGACAAGACAAGACAAGACAAGACAAGACAAGACAAGACAAGACAAGACAAGACAAGACAAGACAAGACAAGACAAGACAAGACAAGACAAGACAAGACAAGACAAGACAAGACAAGACAAGACAAGACAAGAAGAGACAAGACAAGACAAGACAAGACAAGACAAGACAAGACAAGACAAGACAAGACAAGACAAGACAAGACATGACAGGACATGACGAGACAAAACAAGACATGACATTTTTTTTATTTGTTTCTAAACTAAGACAAGACAAGACAAGACATGACAAGACAAAACAAGACAAGACAGGACAAGACAAGACAAGACAAGACAAGACAAGACAAGACAAGACATGACAAGACAAGACAAGACTAGACAAGACAAGACAAGACAAGACAAGACAAGACAAGACAAGACAAGACAAGACAAGACAAGACAAGACAAGACAAGACAAGACAAGACAAGACAAGACAAGAAGAGACAAGACAAGACAAGACAAGACAAGACAAGACAAGACAAGACAAGACAAGACAAGACAAGACAAGACAAGACAAGACAAGACAAGACAAGACAAGACAAGACAAGACTAGACTAGACAAGACATGGCAAGACAAGACAAGACATTTATTTTATTTGTTTCTAAACTAATTAAGAAGAGAAGACAAGACAAGACAAGACAAGACAAGACAATTGTGTTTGATTTGTTTTTAAATTAATTAAGATGATAAGACAAAACAAGACAAGACATGACATGACAGGACATGACAAGACAAAACAAGACAAGACATTTTTTTTATGTGTTTCTAAACTAATTAAGAAGAGAAGACAAGACAAGACAAGACAAGGCCAGGCAAGAAAAGACAAGACAAGACAAGACAAGACAAGACAAGACAAGACAAGACAGGACAAGACAAGACAAGACAAGACAAGACAAGACAAGACAAGACAAGACAAGACAAGACAAGACAATACAAGACAAGACAAGACAAGACAAGACAAGACAAGACAAGACAAGTCAAGACAAGGCCAGACAAGAAAAGACAAGACACGACAAGACAAGACAAGACAAGACAAGACATTTATTTTATTTGTTTCTAAACTAATTAAGAAGAGAAGACAAGACAAGACAAGACAAGACAAGGCATGACAAGACAAAACAAGACAAGACAAGACAAGACATGGCAAGACAAAACAAGACAAGACAAGACAAGACAAGACAAGACAAGACAAGACAAGACATGACAAGACAAGACAAGACAAGACAAGACAAGACAAGACAAGACAAGACAAGACAAGACAAGACAAGACAAGACAAAGCAAGACAAGACAAGACAAGACAAGACAAGACAAGACAAGACAAGACAAGACAAGACATGACAAGACAAGACAAGACAAGACAAGACAAAACAAGACAAGACAAAACAAGACAAGACAAGACAAAACAACACAGCACAACAGATGACATGACATGACAGGACATGACAATACAAGACAGAACAAGACAAGACAACACAAGACAAGACAAGACAAGACAAGACAAGACAAGACAAGACAAGACAAGACAAGACAAGACAAGACAAGACAAGACAAGACAAGACAAGACAAGACAAGACAAGACAAGATAAGACATGATAAGACATGACAAGACAAAATAAGACAAGACAAAACAACACAACACACGACATGACATGTCAAGACAAGACAAGACAAGACAAGACAAGACAAGACAAGACAAAACAACACAACACAACACATGACATGACATGACAAGACAAGACAGGACAAGACAATACAAGACAACACAAGACAAGACAAGACAAGACAAGACAAGACAAGATAAGACATGACAAGACAAAACAAGGCAAGACAAAACTACACAACATACGACATGACATGACATGACAAGACAAGACAAGACAAGACACGACAGGACAGGTCAAGACAAGACAAGAGAAGACAAAACAACACAACACATGACATGACATGACATGACAAGACAAGACAGGACAAGACAAGACAAGACAAGACAAGACAAGACAAGACAAGACAAGACAAGACAAGACAAGACAAGACAAGACAAGACAAGACAAGATAAGACAAGACAAGACAAGACAAGACAAGACAAGACAAGACAAGACAAGACAAGACAAGACAAGACAAGACAAGACAAGACAAGACAAGACAAGACAAGACAAGACAAGACAAGACAAGACAAGACAAGACAAGACAAGACAAGACAAGACAAGACAAGACAAGACAAGACAAGACAAGACAAGACAAGACAAGACAAGACAAGACAAGACAAGACAAGACAAGACAAGACAAGACAAGACAAGACAAGACAAGACAAGACAAGACAAGACAAGACAAGACAAGACAAGACAAGACAAGACAAGACAATACATGACAAGACAAGACAAGACAAGACAAGACAAGACAAGACAAGACAAGACAAGACAAGACAAGACAAGACAAGACAAGACAAGACAAAACAAGACAAAACAAGACAAGACAAGACAAAACAATACAACACATGACATGACATGACAAGACAAGACAGGACAGGACAAGACAAGACCAGACAAGACAAGACAAAACAAGACAAGACAAGACAAAACAACTCAACACAACACATGACATGACATGACAAGACAAGACAAGACAAGACAAGACAAGACAAGACAAGACAAGACAAGACAAGACAAGACAAGACAAGACAAGACAAGACAAGACAAGACAAGACAAGACAAGACAAGACAAGACAAGACAAGACAAGACAAGACAAGACAAGACAAGACAAGACAAGACAAGACAAGACAAGACAGGACAGGACAAGACAAGACAAGACAAGACAAGACAAGACATGACAAGACAAGACAAGACAAGACAAGACAAGACAAGACAAGAAAAGACAAGACAAGACAAAGCAAGACAAGCCAAGACAAGACAAGACAAGACAAGACAAGACAAGACAAGACAAGACAAGACAGGACAAGACAAGACAAGACAAGACAAGACAAGACAAGACAAGACAAAACAAGACAAGACAAAACAACACAACACAACACATGACATGACATGACATGACAAGACAAAACAGGACAAGACAAGAGAAGACAAGAGAAGACAAGACAAGACAATTGTGTTTGATTTTTTTTTTTTAATTAATTAAGAAGACAAAACAAGACAAGACATGACATGACAAGACATGACAAGACAAGACAGGACAGGACAAGACAAGACAAGACCAGACAAGACAAGACAAGACAAAACAAGACAAGACAAGACAAGACAAGACAAGACAAGACAAGACAAGACAAGACAAAACAAGACAAGACAAGACAAAACAACACAGCACAACACATGACATGACATGACAGGACATGACAATACAAGACAGGACAAGACAAGACAACACAAGACAAGACAAGACAAGACAAGACAAGACAAGACAAGACAAGACAAGACAAGACAAGATAAGACAAGACAAGACAAGACAAGATAATACATGATAAGACATGACAAGACAAAATAAGACAAGACAAAACAACACAACACACGACATGACATGTCAAGACAAGACAAGACAAGACAAGACAAGACAAAACAACACAACACAACACATGACATGCCATGACAAGACAAGACAGGACAAGACAAGACAAGACAACACAAGACAAGACAAGACAAGACAAGACAAGACAAGATAAGACATGACAAGACAAAACAAGGCAACAAAACTACACAACATACGACATGACATGGCATGACAAGACAAGACAAGACAAGACACGACAGGACAGGACAAGACAAGACAAGACAAGACAAAACAACACAACACATGACATGACATGACATGACAAGACAAGACAGGACAAGACAAGACAAGACAAGACAAGACAAGACAAGACAAGACATGACATGACATAACATGACATGACAAGACAAGACAGGACAGGACAGGACAAGACAAGACAAAACAACACAACACAACACATGACATGACATGACAAGACAAAACAGGACAAAACAAGAGAAGACAAGACAAGACAAGACAAGACAATTGTGTTTGATTTTTTTTTTAATTAATTAAGAAGACAAAACAAGACAAGACAAGACAAGACAAGACAAGACAAGACAAGACAAGACAAGACAAGACAAGACAAGACAAGACAAGACAAGACAAGACAAGACAAGACAAGACAAGACAAGACAAGACAAGACAAGACAAGACAAGACAAGACAAGACAAGACAAGACAAGACAAGACAAGACAAGACAAGACAAGACAAGACAAGACAAGACAAGACAAGACAAGACAAGACAAGACAAGACAAGACAAGACAAGACAAGACAAGACAAGACATGACATGACATGACAAGACAAGACAAGACCAGACAAGACAAGACAAAACAAGACAAGACAAGACAAGACCAAACAAGACCAGACAAGACAAAACAACTCAACACAACACATGACATGACATGACAGGACATGACAAGACAAGACAAGACAAGACAAGACAAGACAAGACAAGACAAGACAAGACAAGACAAGACAAGACAAGACAAGACAAGACAAGACAAGACAAGACAAGACAAGACAAGACAAGACAAGACAAGACAAGACAAGACAAGACAAGACAGGACAAGACAACACAACACATGACATGACATGACATGACATGACATGACAAGACAAGACAGGAAAGGACAAGACAAGACAAGACCAGACAAGACAAGACAAAACACGACAGGACATGACAAGACAGGACAAGACAACACAACATATGACATGACATGACATGACATGACATGACAAGACAAGACAGGAAAGGACAAGACAAGACAAGACCAGACAAGACAAGACAAAACAAGACAGGACATGACAAGACAAGACAAGACAAGACAAGACAAGACAAGACAAGACAAGACAAGACAAGACAAGACAAGACAAGACAAGACATGGCAAGACAAGACAAGACAAGACAAGACAAGACAAGACAAGACAAGACAAGACAAGACAAGACAAGACAAGACAAGACAAGACAAGACAAGACAAGACAAGACAAGACAAGACAAGACAAGACAAGACAAGACAAGACAAGACAAGACAAAACAACTCAACACAACACATGACATGACATGACATGACATGACATGACAAGACAAGACAGGAAAGGACAAGACAAGACAAGACCAGACAAGACAAGACAAAACAAGACAGGACATGACAAGACAAGACAAGGCAAGGCAAGACAAGACAAGACAAGACAAGACAAGACAAGACAAGACAAGACAAGACAAGACAAGACAAGACAAGACAAGACAAGACAAGACAAGACAAGACAAGACAAGACAAGACAAGACAAGACAAGACAAGACAAGACAAGACAAGACAAGACAAGACAAGACAAGACATGACATGACAACACAACACAACACAACACATGACATGACATGACATGACAAGACAAGACAGGACAGGACAAGACAAGACAAGACCAGACAAGACAAGACAAAACAAGACAAGACAAGACAAGACAAGACAAGACCAAACAAGACAAGACAAGACAAAACAACTCAACACAACACATGACATGACATGACAGGACATGACAAGACAAGACAAGACAAGACAAGACAAGACAAGACAAGACAAGACAAGACAAGACAAGACAAGACAAGACACGACAAGACAAGACAAGACAAGACAAGACAAGACAAGACAAGACAAGACAAGACAAGACAAGACAAGACAAGACAAGACAAGACAAGACAAGACAAGACAAGACAAGACAAGACAAGACAAGACAAGACAAGACAAGACAAGACAAGACAAGACAAGACAAGACAAGACAAGACAAGACAAGACAAGACAAGACAAGACAAGACAAGACAGGACAAGACAAGATAAGACAAGACAAGACAAGACAAGACAAGACAAGACAAGACAAGACAAGACAAGACAAGACAAGACAAGACAAGACAAGACAAGACATGACAAGACAAGACAAGACAAGACAAGACAAGAAAAGACAAGACAAGACAAGACAAAACAAGACAAGACAAGACAAGACAAGACAAGACAAGACAAGACAAGACAAGACAAGACAAGACAAGACAAGACAAGACAAGACAAGACAAGACAAGACAAGACAAGACAAGACAAGACAAGACAAGACAAGACAAGACAAGACAAGACAAGACAAGACAAGACAAGACAAGACAAGACAAGACAAGACAAGACAAGACAAGACAAGACAAGACAAGACAAGACAAGACAAGACATGACAAGACAAGACAACACAACACATGACATGACATGACATGACAAGACAAGACAGGACAGGACAAGACAAGACAAGACAAGACAACACAACACAACACATGACATGACATGACATGACATGACAAGACAAAACTAGACAAGACAAGACAAGACAAGACAAGACAAGACAAGACAAGACAAGACAAGACAAGACAAGACAAGACAAGACAAGACAAGACAAGACATGACAAGACAAGACAACACAACACATGACATGACATGACAAGACAAGACAGGACAGGACAAGACAAGACAAGACAACACAACACAACACATGACATGACATGACATGACATGACAAGACAAAACTAGACAAGACAAGACAAGACAAGACAAGACAAGAAAAGACAAGACAAGACAAGACAAGACAAGACAAGACAAGACAAAACAACACAACACAACACAACACATGACATGACATGACATGACATGACAAGACAAGACAGGAAAGGACAAGACAAGACAAGACCAGACAAGACAACACATGACATGACATGACATGACAAGTCAAAACAGGACAAGACAAGAGAAGAAAAGACAAGACACTTGTGTTTGATTTTTTTTTTAATTAATTAAGAAGACAAAACAAGACAAGACATGACATGACAAGACAAAACTAGACAAGACAAGACAAGACAAGACAAGAAAAGACAAGACAAGACAAGACAAGACAAGACAAGACAAAACAACACAACACAACACAACACAACACATGACATGACATGACATGACATGACAAGACAAGACAGGAAAGGACAAGACAAGACAAAACAAGACAAGACAAGACAAGACAAGACCAGACAAGACAAGACAAAACAAGACAAGACAAGACAAGACAAGACAAGATAAGACAAGACAAGACAAGACAAAACAAGACAAGACAAGACAAGACAAGACAACACAACACAACACATGACATGACATGACATGACAAGTCAAAACAGGACAAGACAAGAGAAGAAAAGACAAGACGAGACAAGACAATTGTGTTTGATTTTTTTTTTAATTAATTAAGAAGACCAAACAAGACAAGGCAAGACAAGACAAAACAAGACAAGACAAAACAACACAACACATGACATGACATGACAAGACAAAACAGGACAAGACAAGAGAAGACAAGACAAGACAAGACAAGACAATTGTGTTTGATTTTTTTTTTAATTAATTAAGAAGACACAACAAGACAAGACATGACATGACAAGACATGACAAGACAAGACAGGACAGGACAAGACAAGACAAGACCAGACAAGACAAGACAAAACAAGACAAGACAAGACAAGACAAGACAAGACAAGACAAGACAAGACAAAACAAGACAAGACAAGACAAAACAACACAGCACAACACATGACATGACATGACAGGACATGACAATACAAGACAGGACAAGACAAGACAAGACAAGACAAGACAAGACAAGACAAGACAAGACAAGACAAGACAAGACAAGATAAGACATGATAAGACATGATAAGACAAAATAAGACAAGACAAAACAACACAACACACGACATGACATGACATGTCAAGACAAGACAAGACAAGACAAGACAAGACAAAACAACACAACACAACACATGACATGACATGACAAGACAAGACAGGACAAGACAAGACAAGGCAGCACAAGACAAGACAAGACAAGACAAGACAAGACAAGATAAGACATGACAAGACAAAACAAGGCAAGACAAAACTACACAACATACGACATGACATGACATGACAAGACAAGACAAGACAAGACACGACAGGACAGGACAAGACAAGACAAGACAAGACAAAACAACACAACACAACACATGAGATGACATGACATGACAAGACAAGACAGGACAAGACAAGACAAGACAAGACAAGACAAGACAAGACAACACAAGACAAGACAAGACAAGACAAGACAAGACAAGACATGACAAGACAAGACAAGACAAGACATGACATGACATGACATGACATGACAAGACAAGACAGGACAGGACAGGACAGGACAAGACAAGACAAGGCAAGACAAGACAAAACAAGACAAGACAAAACAACACAACACAACACATGACATGACATGACATGACAAGACAAAACAGGACAAAATAAGAGAAGACAAGACAAGACAAGACAAGACAATTGTGTTTGATTTTTTTTAAATTAATTAAGAATACAAAACAAGACAAGACATGACATGACAAGACATGACAAGATATGACAAGACAAAACAAGACAAGACTAGACAAGACAAGACAAGACAAGACAAAACAACACAACACAACACAACACATGACATGACATGACATGACATGACAAGACAAGACAAGACAAGACAAGACAAGACAAGACAAGACAAGACAAAACAACTCAACACAACACATGACATGACATGACAGGACATGACAAGACAAGACAAGACAAGACAAGACAAGACAAGACATGACAAGACAAGACAAGACAAGACAAGACAAGACAAGACAAGACAAGACAAGACAAGACAAGACAAGACAAGACAAGACAAGACAAGACATGACAAGACAACACAACACAACACATGACATGACATGACATGACAAGACAAGACAGGACAGGACAAGACAAGACAAGACCAGACAAGACAAGACAAAACAAGACAAGACAAGACAAGACAAGACAAGACAAGACAAGACAAGACAAGACAAGACATGACAAGACAAGACAAGACAAGACAAGACAAGACAAGACAAGACAAGACAAGACAAGACAAGACAAGACAAGACAAGACAAGACAAGACAAGACAAAACAACTCAACACAACACATGACATGACATGACAGGACATGACAAGACAAGACAAGACAAGACAAGACAAGACAAGACATGACAAGACAAGACAAGACAAGACAAGACAAGACAAGACAAGACAAGACAAGACAAGACAAGACAAGACAAGACAAGACAAGATAAGACAAGACAACACAACACAACACATGACATGACATGACATGACAAGACAAGACAGGACAGGACAAGACAAGACAAGACAAGACAAGACAAGACAAGACAAGACAAGACAAGACAAGACATGACAAGACAAGACAAGACAAGACAAGACAAGACAAGACAAGACAAGACAAGACAAGACAAGACAAGACAAGACAAGACAAGACAAGACAAGACAAGACAAGACAAGACAAGACAAGACAAGACAAGACAAGACAAGACAAGACAAGACAAGACATGACAAGACAAGACAACACAACACATGACATGACATGACAAGACAAGACAGGACAGGACAAGACAAGACAAGACAAGACAACACAACACAACACATGACATGACATGACATGACATGACAAGACAAAACTAGACAAGACAAGACAAGACAAGACAAGACAAGACAAGACAAGATAAGACATGATAAGACGAAACAAGGCAAGACAAAACAACACAACATACGACATGACATGACATGACAAGACGAGACAAGACAAGACAAGACAAGACAAGACAAGACAAAGCAAGACAAGCCAAGACAAGACAAGACAAGACAAGACAAGACAAGACAGGACAAGACAAGACAAGACAAAACAGGACAAGACAAGAGAAGACAAGACAAGACAAGACAAAACAAGACAAGACAAGACAAAACAACTCAACACAACACATGACATGACATGACAAGACAAGACAAGACAAGACAAGACAAAACAAGACAAGACAAGACAAAACAATACAACACATGACATGACATGACAAGACAAGACAGGACAGGACAAGACAGGACAGGACAAGACAAGACAAAACAATACAACACATGACATGACATGACAAGACAAGACAGGACAGGACAAGACAAGACAAGACAAGACCAGACAAGACAAGACAAGACAAGACAAGACAAGACAAGACAAGACAAGACAAGACAAGAAAAGACAAGACAAGACAAAACAAGACAAGCCAAGACAAGACATGACATCACATGACATGACATGACATGACAAGACAAGACAGGACAGGACAGGACAGGGCAGGACAAGACAAGACAAGGCAAGAAAAGACAAAACAACACAACACAACACTTGACATGACATGACTTGACAAGACAAAACAGGACAAGACAAGAGAAGACAAGACAAGACAAGACAAGACAATTGTGTTTGATTTTTTTTTTAAATTAATTAAGAAGACAAAATAAGACAAGACATGACATGACAAGACATAACAAAACAACACAACACATGACATGACATGACATGACAAGACAAGACAAGACAGGACAGGACAAGACAAGACAAGACAAGACATGACAAGACAAGACAAGACAAGACAAGACAAGATAAGACATGATAAGACGAAACAAGGCAAGACAAAACAACACAACATACGACATGACATGACATGACAAGACGAGACAAGACAAGACAAGACAAGACAAGACAAGACAAGACAAGTCAAGACAAGACAAGACAATACAAGACAAGACAAGACAAGACAAGACAAGACAAGACAAGACAAGACAGGACAAGACAAGACAAGACAAGACAAGACAAGACAAGACGAGACAAGACAAGACAAGACAAGACAAGACAAGACAAGACAAGACAAGACAAGACAAGACAAGACAAGACAAGACAAGACAAGACAAGACAAGACAAGACAAGACAAGACAAGACAAGACAAGACAAGACAAGACAAGACAGGACAAGACAAGACAAGACAAGACAAGACAAGACAAGACAAGACAAGACAAGACAAGACAAGACAAGACAAGACAAGACATGATAAGACGAAACAAGACAAGACAAAACAACACAACATACGACATGACATGACATGACAAGACAAGACAAGAGAAGACAAGACAAGACAAGACAAGACAATTGTGTTTGATTTTTTTTTAAATTAATTAAGAAGACAAAACAAGACAAGACAAGACAAGACAAGACAAGACAAGACAAGACAAGACAAGACAAGACAAGACAAGACAAGACAAGACAAGACAAGACAAGACAAGACAAGACAACACAACACAACACATGACATGACATGACATGACAAGACAAAACAGGACAAGACAAGATAAGACAAGACAATTGTGTTTGATTTTTTTTTTAATTAATTAAGAAGACAAAACAAGACAAGACATGACATGACAAGACATGACAAGACAAAACTAGACAAGACAAGACAAGACGAGACAAGACAAGACAAGAAAAGACAAGACAAGACAAGACAAAACACCACAACACAACACAACACATGACATGACATGACATGACATGACAAGACAAGACAGGAAAGGACAAGACAAGACAAGACCAGACAAGACAAGACAAAACAAGACAAGACAAGACAAGATAAGACAAGACAAGACAAGACAAAACAAGACAAGACAAGACAAGACAAAACAACACAACACAACACATGACATGACATGAGAGGACATGACAAGACAAGACAGGACAAGACAAGACAACACAAGACAAGACAAGACAAGACAAGACAAGACAAGACAAGACAAGACAACACAACACAACGCAACACATGACATGACATGACAAGACATGACAAGACGAGACAAGACAAGACAAGACAAGACAAGACAAGACAAGACAAGTCAAGACAAGACAAGACAAGACAATACAAGACAAGACAAGACAAGAAAAGACAAGACAAGACAAGACAAGACAAGACAAGACAAGAATAGAAAAGACAAGACAAGACAAGACAAGACAAGACAAGACAAGACAAGACAAAACAAGACAAGACAAGACAAAACAAGACAAGACAAGACAAAACAATACAAGACAAGACAAAACAAGACAAGACAAGACAAGACAAGACAAGACAAGAATAGAAAAGACAAGACGAGACAAGACAAGACGAGACAAGACAAGACAAGACAAGACAAGACAAGACAAGACAAGAATAGAAAAGACAAGACAAGACAAGACAAGACAAGACAAGACAAGACAAGACAAGACAAAACAAGACAAGACAAGACAAAACAATACAAGACAAGACAAAACAACACAACACATGACATGACATGACATGACAAGACAAGACAAGACAGGACAAGACAAGACAAGACAAGACAAGACAAGACAAGACAAGACAAGATAAGACATGATAAGACGAAACAAGACAAGACAAAACAACACAACATACGACATGACATGACATGACATGACAAGACAAGACAAGACAAGACAAGACAAGACAAGACAAGACAAGACAAGACAAGACAAGACAAGACAAGACAAGACAAGACAAGACAAGACAAGACAATACAAGACATGACAAGACAAGACAAGACAAGACAAGACAAGACAAGACAAGACAAGACAAGAGAAGACAAGACAAGACAAGACAAGACAAGACAAGACAAGACAAGACAAGACAAGACAAGAATAGAAAAGACAAGACAAGACAAGACAAGAGAAGACAAGACAAGACAAGACAAGACAAAACAAGACAAGACAAGACAAAACAATACAACACATGACATGACATGACAAGACAAGACAGGACAAGACAAGACAGGACAAGACAAGACAAGACCAGACAAGGCAAGACAAGACAAGACAAGACAAGACAAAACAACTCAACACAACACATGACATGACATGACAAGACAAGACAAGACAAGACAAGACAAGACAAGACAAGACAAGACAAGACAAGACAAGACAAGACAAGACAAGACAAGACAAGACAAGACAAGACAAGACAAGACAAGACAAGACAAGACAAGACAAGACAAGACAAGACAAGACAAGACAAGACAAGACAAGACAAGACAAGACAAGACAAGACAAGACAAGACAAGACAAGACAAGACAAGACAAGACAAGACAAGACAAGACAAGACAAGACAAGACAAGACAAGACAAGACAAGACAAGACAAGACAAGAAAAGACAAGACAAGACAAGACAAGACAAGACTAGACAAGACTAGACAAGACATGACAAGACAAGACAAGACAAGACAAGACAAGACAAGACAAGAAAAGACAAGACAAGACAAAACAAGACAAGCCAAGACAAGACAAGACAAGACAAGACAAAACAACAGAACACAACACATGGCATGACATGACATGACAAGACAAAACAGGACAAGACAAGAGAAGACAAGACAAGACAAGACAATTGTGTTTGATTTTTTTTTTAATTAATTAAGAAGACAAAACAAGACAAGACATGACATGACAAGACATGACAAGACAAAACAAGAAAAGACAAGACAAAACAAGACAAGACAAGACAAGACAAGAAAAGACAAGACAAGACAAGACATAACAACACAACACATGACATGACATGACATGACAAGACAAGACAGGAAAGGACAAGACAAGACAAGACCAGACAAGAAAAGACAAAACAAGACAAGACAAGACAAGACAAGACAAGATAAGACAAGAAAATACAAGACGAAACAAGACAAGACAAGACAAAACAACACAACACAACACATGACATGACATGAGAGGACATGACAAGACAAGACAGGACAAGACAAGACAACACAAGACAAGACAAGACAACACAACACAACACATGCCATGACATGACATGACAAGACAAGACAAGACAGGACAAGACAAGACAAGACAAAACAAGACAAGACAAGACAAGACAAGACAAGACAAGACAAGACAAGACAAGACAAGACAAGACAAGACAAGACAAGACAAGACAAGACAAGATAAGACAAGACAAGACAAGACAAGACAAGACAAGACAAGACAAGACAAGACAAGACAGGACAAGACAAGACAAGACAAGAAAAGACAAGACAAGACAAGACAAGACAAGACAAGACAAGACAAGACAAGACAAGACAAGACAAGACAAGACAAGACAAGACAAGACAAGACATGACATGACATGACATGACATGACAAGACAAGACAAGACAGGACAGGACAGGACAAGACAAGACAAGACAAGGCAAGACAAGACAAAACAAGACAAGACAAAACAACACAACACAACACATGACATGACATGACATGCCAAGACAAAACAGGACAAGACAAGACAAGACAAGACAAGACAATTGTGTTTGATTCTTTTTTTTAATTAATTAAGAAGACAAAACAAGACAAGACATGACATGACAAGACATGACAAGACATGACAAGACAAGACAGGACAGGACAAGACAAGACAATACCAGACAAGACAAGACAAAACAAGACAAGACAAGACAAGACAAGACAAGACAAGACAAGACAAGACAAGACAAGACAAGACAAGACAAAACAAGACAAGACAAGACAAAACAAAACAGCACAACACATGACATGACATGACAGGACATGACAATACAAGACAGGACAAGACAAGACAACACAAGACAAGACAAGACAAGACAAGACAAGACAAGACAAGACAAGACAAGACAAGACAAGACAAGACAAGATAAGACATGATAAGACATGACAAGACAAAATAAGACAAGACAAAACAACACAACACACGACATGACATGTCAAGACAAGACAAGACAAGACAAGACAAGACAAGGCAAGACAAGACAAGACAAAACAACACAACACAACACATGACATGACATGACAAGACAAGACAGGACAAGACAAGACAAGACAACACAAGACAAGACAAGACAAGACAAGACAAGACAAGACAAGATAAGACATGACAAGACAAAACAAGGCAAGACAAAACTACACAACATACGACATGACATGACATGACAAGACAAAACAACACAACACAACACATGACATGACATGACATGACAAGACAAGACAAGACAGGACAAGACAAGACAAGACAAGACAAGACAAGACAAAATAATACAACACAACACATGACATGACATGACAAGACAAGACAGGACAAGACAAGACAAGACAACACAAGACAAGACAAGACAAGACAAGACATGACAAGACAAGACAAGACAAGACAAGACATGACATGACATGACATGACAAGACAAGACAGGACAGGACAGGACAGGACAAGACAAGACAAGGCAAGACAAGACAAAACAAGACAATACAAAACAACACAACACAACACAACACATGACATGACATGACATGACAAGACAAAACAGGACAAAACAAGAGAAGACAAGACAAGACAAGACAAGACTAGACAAGACAAGACAAGACAAAACAAGACAAGACTAGACAAGACAAGACAAGAAAAGACTAGACAAGACAAGACAAAACAATTCAACACAACACATGACATGACATGACAGGACATGACAAGACAAGACAAGACAAGACAAGACATGACAAGACAAAACAAGACAAGACTAGACAAGACAAGACAAGACAAGACAAAACAATTCAACACAACACATGACATGACATGACAGGACATGACAAGACAAGACAAGACAAGACAAGACAGGAAAGGACAAGACAAGACAAGACAAGACAAGACAAGACAAGACAAGACAAGACAAGACAAGACAAGACAAGACAAGACAAGACAAGACAAGACAAGACAAGACATGACAAGACAAAACAAGACAAGACAAGACAAGACAAGACAAGACAAGACAAGACAAGACAAGACAAGACAAGACAAGACATGACAAGACAAGACAAGACAAGACAAGACAAGACAAGGCAAGACAAGACAAGACAAAACAACACAACACAACACATGACATGACATGACAAGACAAGACAGGACAAGACAAGACAAGACAACACAAGGCAAGACAAGACAAGACAAGACAAGACAAGACAAGATAAGACATGACAAGACAAAACAAGGCAAGACAAAACTACACAACATACGACATGACATGACATGACAAGACAAAACAACACAACACAACACATGACATGACATGACATGACATGACAAGACAAGACAAGACAGGACAAGACAAGACAAGACAAGACAAGACAAGACAAAACAACACAACACAACACATGACATGACATGACAAGACAAGACAGGACAAGACAAGACAAGACAACACAAGACAAGACAAGACAAGACATGACAAGACAAGACAAGACAAGACAAGACAAGACAAGACAAGACATGACATGACATGACATGACAAGATAAGACAGGACAGGACAGGACAGGACAAGACAAGACAAGGCAAGACAAGACAAAACAAGACAATACAAAACAACACAACACAACACAACACATGACATGACATGACATGACAAGACAAAACAGGACAAAACAAGAGAAGACAAGACAAGACAAGACAAGATTAGACAAGACAAGACAAGACGAAACAAGACAAGACTAGACAAGACAAGACAAGAAAAGACTAGACAAGACAAGACAAAACAATTCAACACAACACATGACATGACATGACAGGACATGACAAGACAAGACAAGACAAGACAAGACATGACAAGACAAAACAAGACAAGACTAGACAAGACAAGACAAGACAAGACAAGACAAGACAAGACAAGACAAGACAAGACAAGACAAGACAAGACAAGACAAGACAAGACAAGATAAGACATGACAAGACAAAACAAGGCAAGACAAGACAAGACAAGACAAGACAAGACAAGACAAGACAAGACAAGACAAGACAAGACAAGACAAGACAAGACAAGACAAGACAAGACATGACAAGACAAAACAAGACAAGACAAGACAAGACAAGACAAGACAAGACAAGACAAGACAAGACAAGACAAGACAAGACAAGACAAGACAATACAAAACAACACAACACAACACAACACAACACATGACATGACATGACATGACAAGACAAAACAGGACAAGACAAGACAAGACAAGACAAGACAAGACAAGACAAGACAAGACAAGACAATTGTGTTTGATTTTTTTTTTTTAATTAATTAAGAAGACAAAACAAGACAAGACATGACATGACAAGACATGACAAGACAAGACAGGACAGGACAAGACAAGACAATACCAGACAAGACAAGACAAAACAAGACAAGACAAGACAAGACAAGACAAGACAAGACAAGACAAGACAAGACAAGACAAGACAAGACAAAACAAGACAAGACAAGACAAAACAAAACAGCACAACACATGACATGACATGACAGGACATGACAATACAAGACAGGACAAGACAAGACAACACAAGACAAGACAAGACAAGACAAGACAAGACAAGACAAGACAAGACAAGACAAGACAAGACAAGACAAGACAAGACAAGACAAGACAAGACAAGACAAGATAAGACATGATAAGACATGACAAGACAAAATAAGACAAGACAAAACAACACAACACACGACATGACATGTCAAGACAAGACAAGACAAGACAAGACAAGACAAGGCAAGACAAGACAAGACAAAACAACACAACACAACACAACACATGACAAGACAAGACAGGACAGGACAAGACAAGACAAGACAACACAAGACAAGACAAGACAAGACAAGACAAGACAAGATAAGACATGACAAGACAAAACAAGGCAAGACAAAACTACACAACATACGACATGACATGACATGACAAGACAAAACAACACAACACAACACATGACATGACATGACATGACAAGACAAGACAAGACAGGACAAGACAAGACAAGACAAGACAAGACAAGACAAAACAACACAACACAACACATGACATGACATGACAAGACAAGACAGGACAAGACAAGACAAGACAACACAAGACAAGACAAGACAAGACATGACAAGACAAGACAAGACAAGACAAGACAAGACAAGACAAGACATGACATGACATGACATGACAAGATAAGACAGGACAGGACAGGACAGGACAAGACAAGACAAGGCAAGACAAGACAAAACAAGACAATACAAAACAACACAACACAACACAACACATGACATGACATGACATGACAAGACAAAACAGGACAAAACAAGAGAAGACAAGACAAGACAAGACAAGACTAGACAAGACAAGACAAGACGAAACAAGACAAGACTAGACAAGACAAGACAAGAAAAGACTAGACAAGACAAGACAAAACAATTCAACACAACACATGACATGACATGACAGGACATGACAAGACAAGACAAGACAAGACAAGACAAGACATGACAAGACAAAACAAGACAAGACTAGACAAGACAAGACAAGACAAGACAAGACAAGACAAGACAAGACAAGACATGACATGACATGACATGACAAGACAAGACAGGACAGGACAGGACAGGACAAGACAAGACAAAAAAAGACAAGACAAAACAAGACAATACAAAACAACACAACACAACACAACACATGACATGACATGACATGACAAGACAAAACAGGACAAAACAAGAGAAGACAAGACAAGACAAGACAAGACTAGACAAGACAAGACAAGACAAAACAAGACAAGACTAGACAAGACAAGACAAGAAAAGACTAGACAAGACAAGACAAAACAATTCAACACAACACATGACATGACATGACAGGACATGACAAGACAAGACAAGACAAGACAAGACATGACAAGACAAAACAAGACAAGACTAGACAAGACAAGACAAGACAAGACAAGACAAGACAAGACAAGATAAGACATGACAAGACAAAACAAGGCAAGACAAAACTACACAACATACGACATGACATGACATGACAAGACAAAACAACACAACACAACACATGACATGACATGACATGACAAGACAAGACAAGACAGGACAAGACAAGACAAGACAAGACAAGACAAGACAAAACAACACAACACAACACATGACATGACATGACAAGACAAGACAGGACAAGACAAGACAAGACAACACAAGACAAGACAAGACAAGACAAGACAAGACATGACAAGACAAGACAAGACAAGACAAGACATGACATGACATGACATGACAAGACAAGACAGGACAGGACAGGACAGGACAAGACAAGACAAGGCAAGACAAGACAAAACAAGACAATACAAAACAACACAACACAACACAACACATGACATGACATGACATGACAAGACAAAACAGGACAAAACAAGAGAAGACAAGACAAGACAAGACAAGACTAGACAAGACAAGACAAGACAAAACAAGACAAGACTAGACAAGACAAGACAAGAAAAGACTAGACAAGACAAGACAAAACAATTCAACACAACACATGACATGACATGACAGGACATGACAAGACAAGACAAGACAAGACAAGACATGACAAGACAAAACAAGACAAGACTAGACAAGACAAGACAAGACAAGACAAGACAAGACAAGACAAGACAAAACAATTCAACACAACACATGACATGACATGACAGGACATGACAAGACAAGACAAGACAAGACATGACAAGACAAGACAAGACAAGACAAAACAATTCAACACAACACATGACATGACATGACAGGACATGACAAGACAAGACAAGACAAGACAAGACAGGAAAGGACAAGACAAGACAAGACAAGACAAGACAAGACAAGACAAGACAAGACAAGAAAAGACAAGACAAGACAAGACAAGACAAGACAAGACAAGACAAGACAAGACAAGACAAGACAAGACAAGACAAGACAAGACAAGACAAGACAAGACATGACAAGACAAAACAAGACAAGACAAGACAAGACAAGACAAGACAAGACAAGACAAGACAAGACAAGACAAGACAAGACAAGACAAGACAAGACAAGACAAGACAAGACAAGACAAGACAAGACAAGACAAGACAAGACAAGACAAGACAAGACAAGACAAGACAAGACAAGACATGACAAGACAAGACAGGACAGGACAAGACAAGACAAGACAAGACAAGACAAGACAAGACAAGACAAGACAAGACAAGACAAGACAAGACATGACAAGACAAGACAAGACAAGACAAGACAAGACAAGACAAGACAAGACAAGACAAGACAAGACAAGACAAGACAGGACAGGACAAGACAAGACAAGACAAGACAAGACAAGACAAGACAAGACAAGACAAGACAAGACAAGACAAGACAAGACAAGACAAGACAAGACATGACAAGACAAGACAGGACAGGACAAGACAAGACAAGACAAGACAAGACAAGACAAGACAAGACAAGACAAGACAAGACAAGACAAGACAAGACAAGACAGGACAGGACAAGACAAGACAAGACAAGACAAGACAAGACAAGACAAGACAAGACAAGACAAGACAAGACAAGACAAGACAAGACATGACAAGACAAGACAAGACAAGACAAGACAAGACAAGACAAGAAAAGACAAGACAAGACAAGACAAGACAAGACAAGAAAAGACAAGACAAGACAAGACAAGACAAGACAAAACAACACAACACAACACAACACATGACATGACATGACATGACATGACAAGACAAGACAGGAAAGGACAAGACAAGACAAGACCAGACAAGACAAGACAAGACAAGACAAAACAATTCAACACAACACATGACATGACATGACAGGACATGACAAGACAAGACAAGACAAGACAAGACAAGACAAGACAAGACAGACAAGACAAGACAAGACAAGACAAGACAAGACAAGACAAGATAAGACAAGACAAGACAAGACAAGACAAGACAAGACAAGACAAGACAAGACAAGACAAAACAAGAAAAGACTAGACAAGACAAGACAAGACAAGACAAGACAAAACAACACAACACAACACAACACATGACATGACATGACATAACATGACAAGACAAGACAGGAAAGGACAAGACAAGACAAGACCAGACAAGACAAGACAAAACAAGACAAGACAAGACAAGACAAGACAAGACAAGACAAGACAAGACAAGACAAGACAAGACAAGACAAGAAATGACAAGACAAGACAAGACAACACAACACAACACATGACATGACATGACATGACAAGACAAAACAGGACAAGACATGACATGACAAGACATGACAAGACAAAACAAGACAAGACTAGACAAGACAAGACAAGAAAAGACTAGACAAGACAAGACAAGACAAGACAAGACAAAACAACACAACACAACACAACACATGACATGACATGACATGACAAGACAAGACAGGAAAGGACAAGACAAGACAAGACCAGACAAGACAAGACAAAACAAGACAAGACAAGACAAGACAAGACAAGACAAGACAAAACAATTCAACACAACACATGACATGACATGACAGGACATGACAAGACAAGACAAGACAAGACAAGGCAAGACAAGACAAGACAGACCAGACAAGACAAGACAAGACAAGACAAGACAAGACAAGACAAGACAAGACAAGACAAGACAAGACAAGACAAGACAAGACAAGACAAGACAAGACAAGACAAGACAAGACATGGCAAGACAACACAACACAACACATGACATGACATGACATGACAAGACAAGACAGGACAGGACAGGACAGGACAAGACAAGACAAGACCAGACAAGACAAGACAAGACAAAACAAGACAAGACAAGACAAGACAAGACAAGACAAGACCAAACAAGACAAGACAAGACAAAACAACTCAACACAACACATGACATGACATGACATGACAAGACAAGACAAGACAAGACAAGACAAGACAAGACAAGACAAGACAAGACAAGACAAGACAAGACAAGACAAGACAAGACAAGACAAGACAAGACAAGACAAGACAAGACAAGACAAGACAAGACAAGACAAGACAAGACAAGACAAGACAAGACAAGACAAGACAAGACAAGACAAGACAAGACAAGACAAGACAAGACAAGACAAGACAAGACAAGACAAGACAAGACAAGACAAGATTAGACATGATAAGACAAGACAAGACAAGACAAGACAAGACAATACAAGACAAGACAAGACAAGACAAGACAAGACAAGACAACACAAAACAAGACAAGACAAAACAACACAACACATGACATGACATGACAAGACAAGACAAGACAAGACAAGGCAAGATAAGATAAGACATGATAAGACGAAACAAGACAAGACAAGACAAGACAAGACAAGACAAGACATGACAAGACAAGACAAGACAAGACAAGACAAGACAAGACAAGACAAGACAAGACAAGACAAGACAAGACAAGACAAGACAAAACAACACAACACATGACATGACATGACAAGACAAGACAAGACAGGACAAGACAAGACAAGACAAGACAAGACAAGACAAGACAAGACAAGACAAGACAAGACAAGACAAGACAAGACAAGACAAGACAAGATAAGACATGATAAGACGAAACAAGACAAGACAAGACAAGATAAGACATGATAAGACGAAACAAGACAAGACAAGACAAGACAAGACAAGACAAGACAAGACAAGACAAGACAAGACAAGACAAGACAAGACAAGACAAGACAAGACAAGACAAGACAAGACAAGACAAGACAAGACAAGACAAGACAAGACAAGACAAGACAAGACAAGACAAGACAAGACAAGACAAGACAAGACAAGACAAGACAAGACAAGACAAGACAAGACAAGACAAGACAAGACAAGACAAGACAAGACAAGACAAGACAAGACAAGACAAGACAAGACAAGACAAGACAAGACAAGACAAGACAAGACAAGACAAGACAAGACAAAACAACACAACACATGACATGACATGACATGACAAGACAAGACAAGACAGGACAAGACAAGACAAGACAAGACAAGACAAGACAAAACAACACAACACAACACATGACATGACATGACAAGACAAGACAGGACAAGACAAGACAAGACAACACAAGACAAGACAAGACAAAACAAGAGTAGACAAGACAAGACAAGACAAGACAAGACAAAACAAGACAAGACAAGACAAGACAAGACAAGACAAGACAAGACAAGACAAGACAAGACAAGACAAGACAACACAACACAACACATGACATGACATGACATGACATGACAAGACAAAACAGGACAAGACAAGACAAGACAACACAACACAACACATGACATGACATGACATGACATGACAAGACAAGACAGGACAAGACAAGACAAGACAAGACAAGACAAGACAAAATAAGACATGACAAGACAAAACAAAGCAAGACAAAACTACACTACATACGACATGACATGACATGACAAGACAAGACAAGACAAGACACGTCAGGACAGGACAAGACAAGACAAGACAAGACAAAACAACACAACACAACACATGACATGACATGACATGACAAGACAAGACAGGACAAGACAAGACAAGACAAGACAAGACAAGACAAGACAAGACAACACAAGACAAGACAAGACAAGACATGACAAGACAAGACAAGACAAGACGTGACATGACATGACATGACATGACAAGACAAGACAAGACAGGACAGGACAGGACAAGACAAGACAAGGCAAGACAAGACAAAACAAGACAAGACAAAACTACACAACACAACACATGACATGACATGACATGACAAGACAAAACAGGACAAAACAAGAGAAGACAAGACAAGACAAGACAAGACAATTGTGTTTGATTTTTTTTTAATTAATTAAGAAGACAAAACAAGACAAGACATGACATGACAAGACATGACAAGACAAAACAAGACAAGACAAGACAAGACAAGACAAGACAAGACAAAACAACTCAACACAACACATCACATGACAGGACAGGACAGGACATGACAAGACAAGACAAGACAAGACAAGACAAGACAAGACAAGACAAGACAAGACAAGACAAGACAAGACAAGACAAGACAAGACAAGACAAGACAAGACAAGACAAGACAAGACAAGACAAGACAAGACAAGACAAGACAAGACAAGACAAGACAAGACAAGACAAGACAAGACAAGACAAGACAAGACAAGACAAGACAAGACAAGACAAGACAAGACAACACAAAACAAGACAAGACAAGACAAAACAACACATGACATGACATGACATGACAAGACAAGACAAGACAAGACAAGACAAGACAAGACAAGACAAGACAAGACAAGACAAGACAAGACAAGACAAGACACAACACAACACATGACATGACATGACATGACATGACAAGACAAAACAGGACAAGACAAGACAAGACAACACAACACAACACATGACATGACATGACATGACATGACAAGACAAAACAGGACAAGACAAGAGAAGACAAGACAAGACAAGACAAGACAAATTTGTTTGATTTTTTTTTAATTAATTAAGAAGACAAAACAAGACAAGACAAGACAAGACAAGACAAGACAAGACAAGACAAGACAAGACAAGACAAGACAAGACAAGACAAGACAAGACAACACAACACAACACATGACATGACATGACATGACATGACAAGACAAAACAGGACAAGACAAGAGAAGACAAGACAAGACAAGACAAGACAATTGTGTTTGATTTTTTTTTAATTAATTAAGAAGACAAAACAAGACAAGACAAGACAAGACAAGACAAGACAAGACAAGACAAGACAAGACAACACAACACAAGACAAGACAAGACAAGACAAGACATGACAAGACAAAACAAGACAAGACTAGACAACACAAAACAACACAACACATGACATGACATGACATGACAAGACAAGACAAGACAAGACAAGACAAGACAAGACAAGACAAGACAACACAAGACAAGACAAGACAAGACATGACAAGACAAGACAAGACAAGACGTGACATGACATGACATGACAAGACAAAACAGGACAAGACAAGACAAGACAAGACAAGACAAGACAAGACATGACAAGACAAAACAAGACAAGACAAGGCAAGACAAGACAAGACAAGAAAAGACAAGACAAGACAAGACAAGACAAGACAAGACAAGAAAAGACAAGACAAGACAAGACAAGACAAGACAAGACAAGACAAGACAAGACAAGACAAGACAAGACAAGACAAGACAAGACAAGACAAGACAAGACAAGACAAGACAAGACAAGACAAGACAACACAAGACAAGACAAGACAAGACAAGACAAGACAAGACAAGACAAGACAAGACAAGACAACACAACACAAGACAAGACAAGACAAGACAAGACATGACAAGACAAAACAAGACAAGACAAGGCAAGACAAGACAAGACAAGAAAAGACAAGACAAGACAAGACAAGACAAGACAAGACAAGAAAAGACAAGACAAGACAAGACAAGACAAGACAAGACATGACAAGACAAAACAAGACAAGACAAGGCAAGACAAGACAAGACAAGAAAAGACAAGACAAGACAAGACAAGACAAGACAAGACAAGACAAGAAAAGACAAGACAAGACAAGACAAGACAAGACAAGACAAGACAAGACAAGACAAGACAAGACAAGACAAGACAAGACAAGACAAGACAAGACAAGACAAGACAAGACAAGACAAGACAAGACAAGACAAGACAAGACAAGACAAGACAAGACAAGACAAGACAAGACAAGACAAGACAAGACAAGACAAGACAAGACAAGACAAGACAAGACAAGACAAGACAAGACAAGACAAGACAAGACAAGACAAGACAAGACAAGACAAGACAAGACAAGACAAGACAAGACAAGACAAGACAAGACAAGACAAGACAAGACAAGACAAGACAAGACAAGACAAGACAAGACAAGACAAGACAAGACAAGACAAGACAAGACAAGACAACACAAAACAACACAACACATGACATGACATGACATGACAAGACAAGACAAGACAAGACAAGACAAGACAAGACAAGACAAGACAACACAAGACAAGACAAGACAAGACATGACAAGACAAGACAAGACAAGACGTGACATGACATGACATGACATGACAAGACAAGACAAGACAGGACAGGACAGGACAAGACAAGACAAGGCAAGACAAGACAAAACAAGACAAGACAAAACTACACAACACAACACATGACATGACATGACATGACAAGACAAAACAGGACAAAACAAGAGAAGACAAGACAAGACAAGACAAGACAATTGTGTTTGATTTTTTTTTAATTAATTAAGAAGACAAAACAAGACAAGACATGACATGACAAGACATGACAAGACAAAACAAGACAAGACAAGACAAGACAAGACAAAACAACTCAACACAACACATCACATGACAGGACAGGACAGGACATGACAAGACAAGACAAGACAAGACAAGACAAGACAAGACAAGACAAGACAAGACAAGACAAGACAAGACAAGACAAGACAAGACAAGACAAGACAAGACAAGACAAGACAAGACAAGACAAGACAAGACAAGACAAGACAAGACAAGACAAGACAAGACAAGACAAGACAAGACAAGACAACACAAAACAAGACAAGACAAGACAAAACAACACATGACATGACATGACATGACAAGACAAGACAAGACAAGACAAGACAAGACAAGACAAGACAAGACAAGACAAGACAAGACAAGACAAGACAAGACAAGACAAGACAAGACAAGACAAGACAAGACAAGACAAGACAAGACAAGACAAAACAACACATGACATGACATGACATGACAAGACAAGACAAGACAAGACAAGACAAGACAAAACAACTCAACACAACACATCACATGACATGACAGGACAGGACAGGACATGACAAGACAAGACAAGACAAGACAAGACAAGACAAGACAAGACAAGACAAGACAAGACAAGACAAGACAAGACAAGACAAGACAAGACAAGACAAGACAAGACAAGACAAGACAAGACAAGACAAGACAAGACAAGACAAGACAAGACAAGACAAGACAAGACAAGACAAGACAAGACAAGACAAGACAAGACAAGACAAGACAAGACAAAACAACACAACACAACACATGACATGACATGACATGACAAGACAAGACAAGACAAGACAAGACAAGACAAGACAAGACAAGACATGACATGGCATGACAAGACAAGACAGGACAAGACAAGACAAGACAAGACAAGACAAGACAAGACAAGACAAGACAAGACAAGACAAGACAAGACAAGACAAGACAAGACAAGACAAAACAAAACAAGACAAGACAAGACAAGACAAGACAAGACAAGACAAGACAAGACAAGACAAGACAAGACAAGACAAGACAAGACAAGACAAGACAACACAACACAACACATGACATGACATGACATGACATGACAAGACAAAACAGGACAAGACAAGACAAGACAACACAACACAACACATGACATGACATGACATGACATGGCAAGACAAAACAGGACAAGACAAGAGAAGACAAGACAAGACAAGACAAGACAAATTTGTTTGATTTTTTTTAATTAATTAAGAAGACAAAACAAGACAAGACAAGACAAGACAAGACAAGACAAGACAACACAACACAACACATGACATGACATGACATGACATGACAAGACAAAACAGGACAAGACAAGAGAAGACAAGACAAGACAAGACAAGACAATTGTGTTTGATTTTTTTTTAATTAATTAAGAAGACAAAACAAGACAAGACAAGACAAGACAAGACAAGACAAGACAAGACAAGACAACACAACACAAGACAAGACAAGACAAGACATGACAAGACAAAACAAGACAAGACTAGACAAGACAAGACAAGACAAAACAAGACAAGACTAGACAAGACAAGACAAGACAAGACAAGACAAGACAAGACAAGACAAGACAAGACAAGACAAGACAAGACAAGACAAGACAAGACATGACAAGACAAGACAAGACAAGACAAGACAAGACAAGACAAGACAAGACAAGACAAGACAAGACAAGACAAGACAAGACAAGACAAGACAAGACAAGACAAGACAAGACAAGACAAGACAAGACAAGACAAGACAAGACAAGACAAGACAAGACAAGACAAGACAAGACAAGACAAGACAAGACAAGACAAGACAAGACAAGACAAGACAAGACAAGACAAGACAAGACAAGACAAGACAAGACAAGACAAGACAAGACGAGACAACACAAAACAAGACAAGACAAAACAACACAACACATGACATGACATGACATGACAAGACAAGACAAGACAAGACAAGACAAGACAAGACATGACATGGCATGACAAGACAAGACATGACAAGACAACACAACACAACACATGACATGACATGACATGACAAGACAAGACAGGACAGGACAGGACAAGACAAGACAAGACCAGACAAGACAAGACAAAACAAGACAAGACAAGACAAGACAACCAAGACAAGACAAGACAAGACAAGACAAGACAAGACAAGACAAGACAAGACAAGACAAGACAAGACAAGACAAGACAAGACAAAACAAGACAAGACAAGACAAGACAAGACAAGACAAGACAAGACAAGACAAGACAAGACAAGACAAGACAAGACAACACAACACATGACATGACATGACATGACATGACAAGACAAAACAGGACAAGACAAGACAAGACAACACAACACAACACATGACATGACATGACATGACATGACAAGACAAAACAGGACAAGACAAGACAAGACAACACAACACAACACATGACATGACATGACATGACATGACAAGACAAAACAGGACAAGACAAGAGAAGACAAGACAAGACAAGACAAGACAATTGTGTTTGATTTTTTTTTAATTAATTAAGAAGACAAAACAAGACAAGACAAGACAAGACAAGACAACACAACACAACACATGACATGACATGACATGACATGACAAGACAAAACAGGACAAGACAAGAGAAGACAAGACAAGACAAGACAAGACAATTGTGTTTGATTTTTTTTTAATTAATTAAGAAGACAAAACAAGACAAGACAAGACAAGACAAGACAAGACAAGACAAGACAAGACAAGACAAGACAAGACAAGACAAGACAAGACAAGACAAGACAACACAACACAAGACAAGACAAGACAAGACAAGACATGACAAGACAAAACAAGACAAGACTAGACAAGACAAGACAAGACAAAACAAGACAAGACTAGACAAGACAAGACAAGACAAGACAAGACAAGACAAGACAAGACAAGACAAGACAAGACAAGACAAGACAAGACAAGACAAGACAAGACAAGACAAGACATGACAAGACAAGACAAGGCAAGACAAGACAAGACAAGAAAAGACAAGACAAGACAAGACAAGACAAGACAAGAAAAGACAAGACAAGACAAGACAAGACAAGACAAAACAACACAACACAACACAACACATGACATGACATGACATGACATGACAAGACAAGACAGGAAAGGACAAGACAAGACAAGACCAGACAAGACAAGACAAGACAAAACAATTCAACACAACACATGACATGACATGACAGGACATGACAAGACAAGACAAGACAAGACAAGACACGACAAGACAAGACAGACAAGACAAGACAAGACAAGACAAGACAAGACAAGATAAGACAAGACAAGACAAGACAAGACAAGACAAGACAAGACAAAACAAGAAAAGACTAGACAAGACAAGACAAGACAAGACAAGACAAAACAACACAACACAACACAACACATGACATGACATGACATAACATGACAAGACAAGACAGGAAAGGACAAGACAAGACAAGACAAAACAAGACAAGACAAGACAAGACAAAACAATTCAACACAACACATGACATGACATGACAGGACATGACAAGACAAGACAAGACAAGACAAGACAAGACAAGACAAGACAAGACAAGACAAGACAAGACAAGACAAGACAAGACAAGACAAGACAAGACAAGAAATGACAAGACAAGACAACACAACACAACACATGACATGACATGACATGACAAGACAAAACAGGACAAGACATGACATGACAAGACATGACAAGACAAAACAAGACAAGACTAGACAAGACAAGACAAGAAAAGACTAGACAAGACAAGACAAGACAAGACAAGACAAAACAACACAACACAACACAACACATGACATGACATGACATGACAAGACAAGACAGGAAAGGAGAAGACAAGACAAGACAAGACAAGACAGGAAAGGACAAGACAAGACAAGACCAGACAAGACAAGACAAGACAAAACAATTCAACACAACACATGACATGACATGACAGGACATGACATGACAAGACAAGACAGGAAAGGACAAGACAAGACAAGACCAGACAAGACAAGACAAGACAAAACAATTCAACACAACACATGACATGACATGACAGGACATGACAAGACAAGACAAGACAAGACAAGACAAGACAAGACAAGACAAGACAAGACAAGACAAGACAAGACAAGACAAGACAAGACAAGACAAGACAACACAAAACAACACAACACATGACATGACATGACATGACAAGACAAGACAAGACAAGACAAGACAAGACAAGACAAGACAAGACAACACAAGACAAGACAAGACAAGACATGACAAGACAAGACAAGACAAGACGTGACATGACATGACATGACATGACAAGACAAGACAAGACAGGACAGGACAGGACAAGACAAGACAAGGCAAGACAAGACAAAACAAGACAAGACAAAACTACACAACACAACACATGACATGACATGACATGACAAGACAAAACAGGACAAAACAAGAGAAGACAAGACAAGACAAGACAAGACAATTGTGTTTGATTTTTTTTTAATTAATTAAGAAGACAAAACAAGACAAGACATGACATGACAAGACATGACAAGACAAAACAAGACAAGACAAGACAAGACAAGACAAAACAACTCAACACAACACATCACATGACAGGACAGGACAGGACATGACAAGACAAGACAAGACAAGACAAGACAAGACAAGACAAGACAAGACAAGACAAGACAAGACAAGACAAGACAAGACAAGACAAGACAAGACAAGACAAGACAAGACAAGACAAGACAAGACAAGACAAGACAAGACAAGACAAGACAAGACAAGACAAGACAAGACAACACAAAACAAGACAAGACAAGACAAAACAACACATGACATGACATGACATGACAAGACAAGACAAGACAAGACAAGACAAGACAAGACAAGACAAGACAAGACAAGACAAGACAAGACAAGACAAGACAAGACAAGACAAGACAAAACAACACATGACATGACATGACATGACAAGACAAGACAAGACAAGACAAGACAAGACAAAACAACTCAACACAACACATCACATGACATGACAGGACAGGACAGGACATGACAAGACAAGACAAGACAAGACAAGACAAGACAAGACAAGACAAGACAAGACAAGACAAGACAAGACAAGACAAGACAAGACAAGACAAGACAAGACAAGACATGACATGACAAGACATGACAAGACAAAACAAGACAAGACAAGACAAGACAAGACAAAACAACTCAACACAACACATCACATGACAGGACAGGACAGGACATGACAAGACAAGACAAGACAAGACAAGACAAGACAAGACAAGACAAGACAAGACAAGACAAGACAAGACAAGACAAGACAAGACAAGACAAGACAAGACAAGACAAGACAAGACAAGACAAGACAAGACAAGACAAGACAAGACAAGACAAGACAAGACAAGACAAGACAAGACAAGACAAGACAAGACAACACAAAACAAGACAAGACAAGACAAAACAACACATGACATGACATGACATGACAAGACAAGACAAGACAAGACAAGACAAGACAAGACAAGACAAGACAAGACAAGACAAGACAAGACAAGACAAGACAAGACAAGACAAGACAAGACAAGACAAGACAAAACAACACATGACATGACATGACATGACAAGACAAGACAAGACAAGACAAGACAAGACAAAACAACTCAACACAACACATCACATGACATGACAGGACAGGACAGGACATGACAAGACAAGACAAGACAAGACAAGACAAGACAAGACAAGACAAGACAAGACAAGACAAGACAAGACAAGACAAGACAAGACAAGACAAGACAAGACAAAACAACACAACACAACACATGACATGACATGACATGACAAGACAAGACAAGACAAGACAAGACAAGACAAGACAAGACATGACATGGCATGACAAGACAAGACAGGACAAGACAAGACAAGACAAGACAAGACAAGACAAGACAAGACAAGACAAGACAAGACAAGACAAGACAAGACAAGACAAGACAAGACAAGACAAGACAAGACAAAACAAAACAAGACAAGACAAGACAAGACAAGACAAGACAAGACAAGACAAGACAAGACAAGACAAGACAAGACAAGACAAGACAAGACAAGACAAGACAACACAACACAACACATGACATGACATGACATGACATGACAAGACAAAACAGGACAAGACAAGACAAGACAACACAACACAACACATGACATGACATGACATGACATGGCAAGACAAAACAGGACAAGACAAGAGAAGACAAGACAAGACAAGACAAGACAAATTTGTTTGATTTTTTTTAATTAATTAAGAAGACAAAACAAGACAAGACAAGACAAGACAAGACAAGACAAGACAAGACAAGACAAGACAAGACAAGACAAGACAAGACAACACAACACAACACATGACATGACATGACATGACATGACAAGACAAAACAGGACAAGACAAGAGAAGACAAGACAAGACAAGACAAGACAATTGTGTTTGATTTTTTTTTAATTAATTAAGAAGACAAAACAAGACAAGACAAGACAAGACAAGACAAGACAAGACAAGACAAGACAACACAACACAAGACAAGACAAGACAAGACAAGACATGACAAGACAAAACAAGACAAGACTAGACAAGACAAGACAAGACAAAACAAGACAAGACTAGACAAGACAAGACAAGACAAGACAAGACAAGACAAGACAAGACAAGACAAGACAAGACAAGACAAGACAAGACAAGACAAGACAAGACATGACAAGACAAGACAAGACAAGACAAGACAAGACAAGACAAGACAAGACAAGACAAGACAAGACAAGACAAGACAAGACAAGACAAGACAAGACAAGACAAGACAAGACAAGACAAGACAAGACAAGACAAGACAAGACAAGACAAGACAAGACAAGACAAGACAAGACAAGACAAGACAAGACAAGACAAGACAAGACAAGACAAGACAAGACAAGACAAGACAAGACAAGACAAGACAAGACAACACAAAACAAGACAAGACAAAACAACACAACACATGACATGACATGACATGACAAGACAAGACAAGACAAGACAAGACAAGACAAGACATGACATGGCATGACAAGACAAGACATGACAAGACAACACAACACAACACATGACATGACATGACATGACAAGACAAGACAGGACAGGACAGGACAAGACAAGACAAGACCAGACAAGACAAGACAAAACAAGACAAGACAAGACAAGACAACCAAGACAAGACAAGACAAGACAAGACAAGACAAGACAAGACAAGACAAGACAAGACAAGACAAGACAAGACAAGACAAGACAAAACAAGACAAGACAAGACAAGACAAGACAAGACAAGACAAGACAAGACAAGACAAGACAAGACAAGACAAGACAACACAACACATGACATGACATGACATGACATGACAAGACAAAACAGGACAAGACAAGACAAGACAACACAACACAACACATGACATGACATGACATGACATGACAAGACAAAACAGGACAAGACAAGACAAGACAACACAACACAACACATGACATGACATGACATGACATGACAAGACAAAACAGGACAAGACAAGAGAAGACAAGACAAGACAAGACAAGACAATTGTGTTTGATTTTTTTTTAATTAATTAAGAAGACAAAACAAGACAAGACAAGACAAGACAAGACAACACAACACAACACATGACATGACATGACATGACATGACAAGACAAAACAGGACAAGACAAGAGAAGACAAGACAAGACAAGACAAGACAATTGTGTTTGATTTTTTTTTAATTAATTAAGAAGACAAAACAAGACAAGACAAGACAAGACAAGACAAGACAAGACAAGACAAGACAAGACAAGACAAGACAAGACAAGACAAGACAAGACAAGACAAGACAACACAACACAAGACAAGACAAGACAAGACAAGACATGACAAGACAAAACAAGACAAGACTAGACAAGACAAGACAAGACAAAACAAGACAAGACTAGACAAGACAAGACAAGACAAGACAAGACAAGACAAGACAAGACAAGACAAGACAAGACAAGACAAGACAAGACAAGACAAGACAAGACAAGACAAGACATGACAAGACAAGACAAGGCAAGACAAGACAAGACAAGAAAAGACAAGACAAGACAAGACAAGACAAGACAAGAAAAGACAAGACAAGACAAGACAAGACAAGACAAAACAACACAACACAACACAACACATGACATGACATGACATGACATGACAAGACAAGACAGGAAAGGACAAGACAAGACAAGACCAGACAAGACAAGACAAGACAAAACAATTCAACACAACACATGACATGACATGACAGGACATGACAAGACAAGACAAGACAAGACAAGACACGACAAGACAAGACAGACAAGACAAGACAAGACAAGACAAGACAAGACAAGATAAGACAAGACAAGACAAGACAAGACAAGACAAGACAAGACAAGACAAAACAAGAAAAGACTAGACAAGACAAGACAAGACAAGACAAGACAAAACAACACAACACAACACAACACAAGACATGACATGACATAACATGACAAGACAAGACAGGAAAGGACAAGACAAGACAAGACAAAACAAGACAAGACAAGACAAGACAAAACAATTCAACACAACACATGACATGACATGACAGGACATGACAAGACAAGACAAGACAAGACAAGACAAGACAAGACAAGACAAGACAAGACAAGACAAGACAAGACAAGACAAGACAAGACAAGACAAGACAAGAAATGACAAGACAAGACAACACAACACAACACATGACATGACATGACATGACAAGACAAAACAGGACAAGACATGACATGACAAGACATGACAAGACAAAACAAGACAAGACTAGACAAGACAAGACAAGAAAAGACTAGACAAGACAAGACAAGACAAGACAAGACAAAACAACACAACACAACACAACACATGACATGACATGACATGACAAGACAAGACAGGAAAGGAGAAGACAAGACAAGACAAGACAAGACAAGACAAGACAATACAAGACAAGACAAGACAAGACAAGACAAGACAAGACAAGACAAGACAAGACAAGACAAGACAAGACAAGACAAGACAAGACAAGACAAGACAAAACAAGACAAGACAAAACAACACAACACATGACATGACATGACAAGACAAGACAAGACAAGACAAGACAAGATAAGATAAGACATGATAAGACGAAACAAGACAAGACAAGACAAGACAAGACAAGACAAGACATGACAAGACAAGACAAGACAAGACAAGACAAGACAAGACAAGACAAGACAAGACAAGACAAGACAAGACAAGACAAGACAAAACAACACAACACATGACATGACATGACAAGACAAGACAAGACAGGACAAGACAAGACAAGACAAGACAAGACAAGACAAGACAAGACAAGACAAGACAAGACAAGACAAGACAAGACAAGACAAGATAAGACATGATAAGACGAAACAAGACAAGACAAGACAAGATAAGACATGATAAGACGAAACAAGACAAGACAAGACAAGACAAGACAAGACAAGACAAGACAAGACAAGACAAGACAAGACAAGACAAGACAAGACAAGACAAGACAAGACAAGACAAGACAAGACAAGACAAGACAAGACAAGACAAGACAAGACAAGACAAGACAAGACAAGACAAGACAAGACAAGACAAGACAAGACAAGACAAGACAAGACAAGACAAGACAAGACAAGACAAGACAAGACAAGACAAGACAAGACAAGACAAGACAAGACAAGACAAGACAAGACAAGACAAGACAAGACAAGACAAGACAAGACAAGACAAGACAAGACAAGACAAGACAAGACAAGACAAGACAAGACAAAACAACACAACACATGACATGACATGACAAGACAAGACAAGACAGGACAAGACAAGACAAGACAAGACAAGACAAGACAAAACAACACAACACAACACATGACATGACATGACAAGACAAGACAGGACAAGACAAGACAAGACAACACAAGACAAGACAAGACAAAACAAGAGTAGACAAGACAAGACAAGACAAGACAAGACAAAACAAGACAAGACAAGACAAGACAAGACAAGACAAGACAAGACAAGACAAGACAAGACAAGACAAGACAACACAACACAACACATGACATGACATGACATGACATGACAAGACAAAACAGGACAAGACAAGACAAGACAACACAACACAACACATGACATGACATGACATGACATGACAAGACAAGACAGGACAAGACAAGACAAGACAACACAAGACAAGACAAAATAAGACATGACAAGACAAAACAAGGCAAGACAAAACTACACTACATACGACATGACATGACATGACAAGACAAGACAAGACAAGACACGTCAGGACAGGACAAGACAAGACAAGACAAGACAAAACAACACAACACAACACATGACATGACATGACATGACAAGACAAGACAGGACAAGACAAGACAAGACAAGACAAGACAAGACAAGACAAGACAAGACAACACAAGACAAGACAAGACAAGACATGACAAGACAAGACAAGACAAGACGTGACATGACATGACATGACATGACAAGACAAGACAAGACAGGACAGGACAGGACAAGACAAGACAAGGCAAGACAAGACAAAACAAGACAAGACAAAACTACACAACACAACACATGACATGACATGACATGACAAGACAAAACAGGACAAAACAAGAGAAGACAAGACAAGACAAGACAAGACAATTGTGTTTGATTTTTTTTTAATTAATTAAGAAGACAAAACAAGACAAGACATGACATGACAAGACATGACAAGACATGACAAGACATGACAAGACAAAACAAGACAAGACAAGACAAGACAAGACAAGACAAGACAAGACAAAACAACTCAACACAACACATCACATGACAGGACAGGACAGGACATGACAAGACAAGACAAGACAAGACAAGACAAGACAAGACAAGACAAGACAAGACAAGACAAGACAAGACAAGACAAGACAAGACAAGACAAGACAAGACAAGACAAGACAAGACAAGACAAGACAAGACAAGACAAGACAAGACAAGACAAGACAAGACAAGACAAGACAAGACAAGACAAGACAAGACAAGACAAGACAAGACAAGACAAGACAAGACAAGACAAGACAAGACAAGACAAGACAAGACAAGACAACACAAAACAAGACAAGACAAGACAAAACAACACATGACATGACATGACATGACAAGACAAGACAAGACAAGACAAGACAAGACAAGACAAGACAAGACAAGACAAGACAAGACAAGACAAGACAAGACAAGACACAACACAACACATGACATGACATGACATGACATGACAAGACAAAACAGGACAAGACAAGACAAGACAACACAACACAACACATGACATGACATGACATGACATGACAAGACAAAACAGGACAAGACAAGAGAAGACAAGACAAGACAAGACAAGACAAATTTGTTTGATTTTTTTTTAATTAATTAAGAAGACAAAACAAGACAAGACAAGACAAGACAAGACAAGACAAGACAAGACAAGACAAGACAAGACAAGACAAGACAAGACAACACAACACAACACATGACATGACATGACATGACATGACAAGACAAAACAGGACAAGACAAGAGAAGACAAGACAAGACAAGACAAGACAATTGTGTTTGATTTTTTTTTAATTAATTAAGAAGACAAAACAAGACAAGACAAGACAAGACAAGACAAGACAAGACAACACAACACAAGACAAGACAAGACAAGACAAGACATGACAAGACAAAACAAGACAAGACTAGACAACACAAAACAACACAACACATGACATGACATGACATGACAAGACAAGACAAGACAAGACAAGACAAGACAAGACAAGACAAGACAACACAAGACAAGACAAGACAAGACATGACAAGACAAGACAAGACAAGACGTGACATGACATGACATGACAAGACAAAACAGGACAAGACAAGACAAGACAAGACAAGACAAGACAAGACAAGACATGACAAGACAAAACAAGACAAGACAAGGCAAGACAAGACAAGACAAGAAAAGACAAGACAAGACAAGACAAGACAAGACAAGACAAGAAAAGACAAGACAAGACAAGACAAGACAAGACAAGACAAGACAAGACAAGACAAGACAAGACAAGACAAGACAAGACAAGACAAGACAAGACAAGACAAGACAACACAAGACAAGACAAGACAAGACAAGACAAGACAAGACAAGACAAGACAAGACAACACAACACAAGACAAGACAAGACAAGACAAGACATGACAAGACAAAACAAGACAAGACAAGGCAAGACAAGACAAGACAAGAAAAGACAAGACAAGACAAGACAAGACAAGACAAGACAAGAAAAGACAAGACAAGACAAGACAAGACAAGACAAGACATGACAAGACAAAACAAGACAAGACAAGGCAAGACAAGACAAGACAAGAAAAGACAAGACAAGACAAGACAAGACAAGACAAGACAAGACAAGAAAAGACAAGACAAGACAAGACAAGACAAGACAAGACAAGACAAGACAAGACAAGACAAGACAAGACAAGACAAGACAAGACAAGACAAGACAAGACAAGACAAGACAAGACAAGACAAGACAAGACAAGACAAGACAAGACAAGACAAGACAAGACAAGACAAGACAAGACAAGACAAGACAAGACAAGACAAGACAAGACAAGACAAGACAAGACAAGACAAGACAAGACAAGACAAGACAAGACAAGACAAGACAAGACAAGACAAGACAAGACAAGACAAGACAAGACAAGACAAGACAAGACAAGACAAGACAACACAAAACAACACAACACATGACATGACATGACATGACAAGACAAGACAAGACAAGACAAGACAAGACAAGACAAGACAACACAAGACAAGACAAGACAAGACATGACAAGACAAGACAAGACAAGACGTGACATGACATGACATGACATGACAAGACAAGACAAGACAGGACAGGACAGGACAAGACAAGACAAGGCAAGACAAGACAAAACAAGACAAGACAAAACTACACAACACAACACATGACATGACATGACATGACAAGACAAAACAGGACAAAACAAGAGAAGACAAGACAAGACAAGACAAGACAATTGTGTTTGATTTTTTTTTAATTAATTAAGAAGACAAAACAAGACAAGACATGACATGACAAGACATGACAAGACAAAACAAGACAAGACAAGACAAGACAAGACAAAACAACTCAACACAACACATCACATGACAGGACAGGACAGGACATGACAAGACAAGACAAGACAAGACAAGACAAGACAAGACAAGACAAGACAAGACAAGACAAGACAAGACAAGACAAGACAAGACAAGACAAGACAAGACAAGACAAGACAAGACAAGACAAGACAAGACAAGACAAGACAAGACAAGACAAGACAAGACAAGACAAGACAAGACAAGACAACACAAAACAAGACAAGACAAGACAAAACAACACATGACATGACATGACATGACAAGACAAGACAAGACAAGACAAGACAAGTCAAGACAAGACAAGACAAGACAAGACAAGACAAGACAAGACAAGACAAGACAAGACAAGACAAGACAAGACAAGACAAGACAAAACAACACATGACATGACATGACATGACAAGACAAGACAAGACAAGACAAGACAAGACAAAACAACTCAACACAACACATCACATGACATGACAGGACAGGACAGGACATGACAAGACAAGACAAGACAAGACAAGACAAGACAAGACAAGACAAGACAAGACAAGACAAGACAAGACAAGACAAGACAAGACAAGACAAGACAAGACAAGACAAGACAAGACAAGACAAGACAAGACAAGACAAGACAAGACAAGACAAGACAAGACAAGACAAGACAAGACAAGACAAGACAAAACAACACAACACAACACATGACATGACATGACATGACAAGACAAGACAAGACAAGACAAGACAAGACAAGACAAGACATGACATGGCATGACAAGACAAGACAGGACAAGACAAGACAAGACAAGACAAGACAAGACAAGACAAGACAAGACAAGACAAGACAAGACAAGACAAGACAAGACAAGACAAGACAAGACAAGACAAAACAAAACAAGACAAGACAAGACAAGACAAGACAAGACAAGACAAGACAAGACAAGACAAGACAAGACAAGACAAGACAAGACAAGACAAGACAAGACAACACAACACAACACATGACATGACATGACATGACATGACAAGACAAAACAGGACAAGACAAGACAAGACAACACAACACAACACATGACATGACATGACATGACATGGCAAGACAAAACAGGACAAGACAAGAGAAGACAAGACAAGACAAGACAAGACAAATTTGTTTGATTTTTTTTAATTAATTAAGAAGACAAAACAAGACAAGACAAGACAAGACAAGACAAGACAAGACAAGACAAGACAAGACAAGACAAGACAAGACAACACAACACAACACATGACATGACATGACATGACATGACAAGACAAAACAGGACAAGACAAGAGAAGACAAGACAAGACAAGACAAGACAATTGTGTTTGATTTTTTTTTAATTAATTAAGAAGACAAAACAAGACAAGACAAGACAAGACAAGACAAGACAAGACAAGACAAGACAACACAACACAAGACAAGACAAGACAAGACAAGACATGACAAGACAAAACAAGACAAGACTAGACAAGACAAGACAAGACAAAACAAGACAAGACTAGACAAGACAAGACAAGACAAGACAAGACAAGACAAGACAAGACAAGACAAGACAAGACAAGACAAGACAAGACAAGACATGACAAGACAAGACAAGACAAGACAAGACAAGACAAGACAAGACAAGACAAGACAAGACAAGACAAGACAAGACAAGACAAGACAAGACAAGACAAGACAAGACAAGACAAGACAAGACAAGACAAGACAAGACAAGACAAGACAAGACAAGACAAGACAAGACAAGACAAGACAAGACAAGACAAGACAAGACAAGACAAGACAAGACAAGACAAGACAAGACAAGACAAGACAAGACAAGACAAGACAAGACAAGACAAGACAAGACAAGACAACACAAAACAAGACAAGACAAAACAACACAACACATGACATGACATGACATGACAAGACAAGACAAGACAAGACAAGACAAGACAAGACAAGACAAGACAAGACATGACATGGCATGACAAGACAAGACATGACAAGACAAGACAAGACAACACAACACAACACATGACATGACATGACATGACATGACAAGACAAGACAAGACATGACATGGCATGACAAGACAAGACAAGACAAGACAAGACAAGACAACACAAAACAAGACAAGACAAAACAACACAACACATGACATGACATGACATGACAAGACAAGACAAGACAAGACAAGACAACACAACACATGACATGACATGACATGACATGACAAGACAAAACAGGACAAGACAAGACAAGACAACACAACACAACACATGACATGACATGACATGACATGACAAGACAAAACAGGACAAGACAAGACAAGACAACACAACACAACACATGACATGACATGACATGACATGACAAGACAAAACAGGACAAGACAAGAGAAGACAAGACAAGACAAGACAAGACAATTGTGTTTGATTTTTTTTTAATTAATTAAGAAGACAAAACAAGACAAGACAAGACAAGACAAGACAACACAACACAACACATGACATGACATGACATGACATGACAAGACAAAACAGGACAAGACAAGAGAAGACAAGACAAGACAAGACAAGACAATTGTGTTTGATTTTTTTTTAATTAATTAAGAAGACAAAACAAGACAAGACAAGACAAGACAAGACAAGACAAGACAAGACAAGACAAGACAAGACAAGACAAGACAAGACAAGACAAGACAAGACAAGACAACACAACACAAGACAAGACAAGACAAGACAAGACATGACAAGACAAAACAAGACAAGACTAGACAAGACAAGACAAGACAAAACAAGACAAGACTAGACAAGACAAGACAAGACAAGACAAGACAAGACAAGACAAGACAAGACAAGACAAGACAAGACAAGACAAGACAAGACAAGACAAGACAAGACAAGACAAGACAAGACAAGACATGACAAGACAAGACAAGGCAAGACAAGACAAGACAAGAAAAGACAAGACAAGACAAGACAAGACAAGACAAGAAAAGACAAGACAAGACAAGACAAGACAAGACAAAACAACACAACACAACACAACACATGACATGACATGACATGACATGACAAGACAAGACAGGAAAGGACAAGACAAGACAAGACCAGACAAGACAAGACAAGACAAAACAATTCAACACAACACATGACATGACATGACAGGACATGACAAGACAAGACAAGACAAGACAAGACACGACAAGACAAGACAGACAAGACAAGACAAGACAAGACAAGACAAGACAAGATAAGACAAGACAAGACAAGACAAGACAAGACAAGACAAGACAAGACAAGACAAAACAAGAAAAGACTAGACAAGACAAGACAAGACAAGACAAGACAAAACAACACAACACAACACAACACATGACATGACATGACATAACATGACAAGACAAGACAGGAAAGGACAAGACAAGACAAGACAAAACAAGACAAGACAAGACAAGACAAAACAATTCAACACAACACATGACATGACATGACAGGACATGACAAGACAAGACAAGACAAGACAAGACAAGACAAGACAAGACAAGACAAGACAAGACAAGACAAGACAAGACAAGACAAGACAAGACAAGAAATGACAAGACAAGACAACACAACACAACACATGACATGACATGACATGACAAGACAAAACAGGACAAGACATGACATGACAAGACATGACAAGACAAAACAAGACAAGACTAGACAAGACAAGACAAGAAAAGACTAGACAAGACAAGACAAGACAAGACAAGACAAAACAACACAACACAACACAACACATGACATGACATGACATGACAAGACAAGACAGGAAAGGAGAAGACAAGACAAGACAAGACAAGACAAGACAAGACAATACAAGACAAGACAAGACAAGACAAGACAAGACAAGACAAGACAAGACAAGACAAGACAAGACAAGACAAGACAAGACAAGACAAGACAAGACAAGACAAGACAAGACAAGACAAGACAAGACAAGACAAGACAAGACAACACAAAACAAGACAAGACAAAACAACACAACACATGACATGACATGACATGACAAGACAAGACAAGACAAGACAAGACAAGACAAGACAAGACAAGACAAGACCAGACAAGACAAGACAAGACAAAACAATTCAACACAACACATGACATGACATGACAGGACATGACAAGACAAGACAAGACAAGACAAGACACGACAAGACAAGACAGACAAGACAAGACAAGACAAGACAAGACAAGACAAGATAAGACAAGACAAGACAAGACAAGACAAGACAAGACAAGAAAAGACAAGACAAGACAAGACAAGACAAGACAAGACAAGACAAGACAAGACAAGACAAGACAAGACAAGACAAGACAAGACAAGACAAGACAAGACAAGACAAGACAAGACAAGACAAGACAAGACAAGACAAGACAAGACAAGACAAGACAAGACAAGACAAGACAAGACAAGACAAGACAAGACAAGACAAGACTAGACAAGACAAGACAAGACAAGACAAGACAAGACAAGACAAGACAAGACAAGACAAGACAAGACAAGACAAGACAAGACAAGACAAGACAAGACAAGACAAGACAAGACAAGACAAGACAAGACAAGACAAGACAAGACAACACAAAACAAGACAAGACAAAACAACACAACACATGACATGACATGACATGACAAGACAAGACAAGACAAGACAAGACAAGACAAGACAAGACAAGACATGACATGGCATGACAAGACAAGACATGACAAGACAACACAACACAACACAACACATGACATGACATGACAAGACAAGACAGGACAGGACAGGACAAGACAAGACAAGACCAGACAAGACAAGACAAAACAAGACAAGACAAGACAAGACAACCAAGACAAGACAAGACAAGACAAGACAAGACAAGACAAGACAAGACAAGACAAGACAAGACAAGACAAGACAAGACAAGACAAGACAAAACAAGACAAGACAAGACAAGACAAGACAAGACAAGACAAGACAAGACAAGACAAGACAAGACAACACAACACAACACATGACATGACATGACATGACATGACAAGACAAAACAGGACAAGACAAGACAAGACAACACAACACAACACATGACATGACATGACATGACATGACAAGACAAAACAGGACAAGACAAGACAAGACAACACAACACAACACATGACATGACATGACATGACATGACAAGACAAAACAGGACAAGACAAGAGAAGACAAGACAAGACAAGACAAGACAATTGTGTTTGATTTTTTTTTAATTAATTAAGAAGACAAAACAAGACAAGACAAGACAAGACAAGACAACACAACACAACACATGACATGACATGACATGACATGACAAGACAAAACAGGACAAGACAAGAGAAGACAAGACAAGACAAGACAAGACAATTGTGTTTGATTTTTTTTTAATTAATTAAGAAGACAAAACAAGACAAGACAAGACAAGACAAGACAAGACAAGACAAGACAAGACAAGACAAGACAACACAACACAAGACAAGACAAGACAAGACAAGACATGACAAGACAAAACAAGACAAGACTAGACAAGACAAGACAAGACAAAACAAGACAAGACTAGACAAGACAAGACAAGACAAGACAAGACAAGACAAGACAAGACAAGACAAGACAAGACAAGACAAGACAAGACAAGACAAGACATGACAAGACAAGACAAGGCAAGACAAGACAAGACAAGAAAAGACAAGACAAGACAAGACAAGACAAGAAAAGACAAGACAAGACAAGACAAGACAAGACAAAACAACACAACACAACACAACACATGACATGACATGACATGACATGACAAGACAAGACAGGAAAGGACAAGACAAGACAAGACCAGACAAGACAAGACAAGACAAAACAATTCAACACAACACATGACATGACATGACAGGACATGACAAGACAAGACAAGACAAGACAAGACACGACAAGACAAGACAGACAAGACAAGACAAGACAAGACAAGACAAGACAAGATAAGACAAGACAAGACAAGACAAGACAAGACAAGACAAGACAAGACAAGACAAGACAAAACAAGAAAAGACTAGACAAGACAAGACAAGACAAGACAAGACAAAACAACACAACACAACACAACACATGACATGACATGACATAACATGACAAGACAAGACAGGAAAGGACAAGACAAGACAAAACAAGACAAGACAAGACAAGACAAAACAATTCAACACAACACATGACATGACATGACAGGACATGACAAGACAAGACAAGACAAGACAAGACAAGACAAGACAAGACAAGACAAGACAAGACAAGACAAGACAAGACAAGACAAGACAAGACAAGACAAGAAATGACAAGACAAGACAACACAACACAACACATGACATGACATGACATGACAAGACAAAACAGGACAAGACATGACATGACAAGACATGACAAGACAAAACAAGACAAGACTAGACAAGACAAGACAAGAAAAGACTAGACAAGACAAGACAAGACAAGACAAGACAAAACAACACAACACAACACAACACATGACATGACATGACATGACAAGACAAGACAGGAAAGGAGAAGACAAGACAAGACAAGACAAGACAAGACAAGACAAGACAAGACAAGACAAGACAAGACAAGACAAGACAAGACAAGACAAGACAAGACAAGACAAGACAAGACAAGACAAGACAACACAAAACAAGACAAGACAAAACAACACAACACATGACATGACATGACATGACAAGACAAGACAAGACAAGACAAGACAAGACAAGACAAGACAAGACAAGACAAGACAAGACAACACAACACAAGACAAGACAAGACAAGACAAGACATGACAAGACAAGACAAGACAAAACAAGACAAGACAAGACAAGACAACCAAGACAAGACAAGACAAGACAAGACAAGACAAGACAAGACAAGACAAGACAAGACAAGACAAGACAAGACAAGACAAGACAAGACAAGACAAGACAAGACAAGACAAGACAAGACAAGACAAGACAAGACAAGACAAGACAAGACAAGACAAGACAAGACAAGACAAGACAACACAAAACAAGACAAGACAAAACAACACAACACATGACATGACATGACATGACAAGACAAGACAAGACAAGACAAGACAAGACAAGACAAGACAAGACAAGACCAGACAAGACAAGACAAGACAAAACAATTCAACACAACACATGACATGACATGACAGGACATGACAAGACAAGACAAGACAAGACAAGACACGACAAGACAAGACAGACAAGACAAGACAAGACAAGACAAGACAAGACAAGATAAGACAAGACAAGACAAGACAAGACAAGACAAGACAAGAAAAGACAAGACAAGACAAGACAAGACAAGACAAGACAAGACAAGACAAGACAAGACAAGACAAGACAAGACAAGACAAGACAAGACAAGACAAGACAAGACAAGACAAGACAAGACAAGACAAGACAAGACAAGACAAGACAAGACAAGACAAGACAAGACAAGACAAGACAAGACAAGACAAGACAAGACAAGACAAGACAAGACAAGACAAGACAAGACAAGACAAGACAAGACAAGACAAGACAAGACAAGACAAGACAAGACAAGACAAGACAAGACAAGACAAGACAAGACAAGACAAGGCAAGACAAGACAAGACAAGACAAGACAAGACAAGACAAGACAAGACAAGACAAGACAAGACAAGACAAGACAAGACAAGACAAGACAAGACAACACAAAACAAGACAAGACAAAACAACACAACACATGACATGACATGACATGACAAGACAAGACAAGACAAGACAAGACAAGACAAGACAAGACAAGACATGACATGGCATGACAAGACAAGACATGACAAGACAACACAACACAACACATGACATGACATGACATGACAAGACAAGACAGGACAGGACAGGACAAGACAAGACAAGACCAGACAAGACAAGACAAAACAAGACAAGACAAGACAAGACAACCAAGACAAGACAAGACAAGACAAGACAAGACAAGACAAGACAAGACAAGACAAGACAAGACAAGACAAGACAAGACAAGACAAGACAAGACAAAACAAGACAAGACAAGACAAGACAAGACAAGACAAGACAAGACAAGACAAGACAAGACAAGACAAGACAACACAACACAACACATGACATGACATGACATGACATGACAAGACAAAACAGGACAAGACAAGACAAGACAACACAACACAACACATGACATGACATGACATGACATGACAAGACAAAACAGGACAAGACAAGACAAGACAACACAACACAACACATGACATGACATGACATGACATGACAAGACAAAACAGGACAAGACAAGAGAAGACAAGACAAGACAAGACAAGACAATTGTGTTTGATTTTTTTTTAATTAATTAAGAAGACAAAACAAGACAAGACAAGACAAGACAAGACAAGACAAGACAAGACAACACAACACAACACATGACATGACATGACATGACATGACAAGACAAAACAGGACAAGACAAGAGAAGACAAGACAAGACAAGACAAGACAATTGTGTTTGATTTTTTTTTAATTAATTAAGAAGACAAAACAAGACAAGACAAGACAAGACAAGACAAGACAAGACAAGACAAGACAAGACAAGACAAGACAACACAACACAAGACAAGACAAGACAAGACAAGACATGACAAGACAAAACAAGACAAGACTAGACAAGACAAGACAAGACAAAACAAGACAAGACTAGACAAGACAAGACAAGACAAGACAAGACAAGACAAGACAAGACAAGACAAGACAAGACAAGACAAGACAAGACAAGACAAGACAAGACAAGACATGACAAGACAAGACAAGGCAAGACAAGACAAGACAAGAAAAGACAAGACAAGACAAGACAAGACATGACAAGACAAGACAAGGCAAGACAAGACAAGACAAGACAAGACAAGACAAGACAAGACAAGACAAGACAAGAAATGACAAGACAAGACAACACAACACAACACATGACATGACATGACATGACAAGACAAAACAGGACAAGACATGACATGACAAGACATGACAAGACAAAACAAGACAAGACTAGACAAGACAAGACAAGAAAAGACAAGACAAGACAAGACAAGACAAGACAAGACAAGACAAGACAAGACAAGACAAGACAAGACAAGACAACACAAGACAAGACAAGACAAGACAAGACAAGACAAGACAAGACAAGACAAGACAACACAACACAAGACAAGACAAGACAAGACAAGACATGACAAGACAAAACAAGACAAGACAAGGCAAGACAAGACAAGACAAGAAAAGACAAGACAAGACAAGACAAGACAAGACAAGACAAGAAAAGACAAGACAAGACAAGACAAGACAAGACAAGACATGACAAGACAAAACAAGACAAGACAAGGCAAGACAAGACAAGACAAGAAAAGACAAGACAAGACAAGACAAGACAAGACAAGACAAGACAAGAAAAGACAAGACAAGACAAGACAAGACAAGACAAGACAAGACAAGACAAGACAAGACAAGACAAGACAAGACAAGACAAGACAAGACAAGACAAGACAAGACAAGACAAGACAAGACAAGACAAGACAAGACAAGACAAGACAAGACAAGACAAGACAAGACAAGACAAGACAAGACAAGACAAGACAAGACAAGACAAGACAAGACAAGACAAGACAAGACAAGACAAGACAAGACAAGACAAGACAAGACAAGACAAGACAAGACAAGACAAGACAAGACAAGACAAGACAAGACAAGACAAGACAAGACAAGACAAGACAAGACAAGACAAGACAAGACAAGACAAGACAAGACAAGACAACACAAAACAACACAACACATGACATGACATGACATGACAAGACAAGACAAGACAAGACAAGACAAGACAAGACAAGACAAGACAACACAAGACAAGACAAGACAAGACATGACAAGACAAGACAAGACAAGACGTGACATGACATGACATGACATGACAAGACAAGACAAGACAGGACAGGACAGGACAAGACAAGACAAGGCAAGACAAGACAAAACAAGACAAGACAAAACTACACAACACAACACATGACATGACATGACATGACAAGACAAAACAGGACAAAACAAGAGAAGACAAGACAAGACAAGACAAGACAATTGTGTTTGATTTTTTTTTAATTAATTAAGAAGACAAAACAAGACAAGACATGACATGACAAGACATGACAAGACAAAACAAGACAAGACAAGACAAGACAAAACAACTCAACACAACACATCACATGACATGACAGGACAGGACAGGACATGACAAGACAAGACAAGACAAGACAAGACAAGACAAGACAAGACAAGACAAGACAAGACAAGACAAGACAAGACAAGACAAGACAAGACAAGACAAGACAAGACAAGACAAGACAAGACAAGACAAGACAAGACAAGACAACACAAAACAACACAACACATGACATGACATGACATGACAAGACAAGACAAGACAAGACAAGACAAGACAAGACAAGACAAGACAAGACAAGACAAGACAAGACAAGACAAGACAAGACAAGACAAGACAAGACAAGACAAGACAAGACAAGACAAGACAAGACAAGACAAGACAAGACAAGACAAGACAAAACAAAACAAGACAAGACAAGACAAGACAAGACAAGACAAGACAAGACAAGACAAGACAAGACAAGACAAGACAAGACAAGACAAGACAAGACAAGACAAGACAACACAACACAACACATGACATGACATGACATGACATGACAAGACAAAACAGGACAAGACAAGACAAGACAACACAACACAACACATGACATGACATGACATGACATGGCAAGACAAAACAGGACAAGACAAGAGAAGACAAGACAAGACAAGACAAGACAAATTTGTTTGATTTTTTTTAATTAATTAAGAAGACAAAACAAGACAAGACAAGACAAGACAAGACAAGACAAGACAAGACAAGACAAGACAAGACAAGACAAGACAACACAACACAACACATGACATGACATGACATGACATGACAAGACAAAACAGGACAAGACAAGAGAAGACAAGACAAGACAAGACAAGACAATTGTGTTTGATTTTTTTTAAATTAATTAAGAAGACAAAACAAGACAAGACAAGACAAGACAAGACAAGACAAGACAAGACAAGACAAGACAACACAACACAAGACAAGACAAGACAAGACAAGACATGACAAGACAAAACAAGACAAGACTAGACAAGACAAGACAAGACAAAACAAGACAAGACTAGACAAGACAAGACAAGACAAGACAAGACAAGACAAGACAAGACAAGACAAGACAAGACAAGACAAGACAAGACAAGACAAGACATGACAAGACAAGACAAGACAAGACAAGACAAGACAAGACAAGACAAGACAAGACAAGACAAGACAAGACAAGACAAGACAAGACAAGACAAGACAAGACAAGACAAGACAAGACAAGACAAGACAAGACAAGACAAGACAAGACAAGACAAGACAAGACAAGACAAGACAAGACAAGACAAGACAAGACAAGACAAGACAAGACAAGACAAGACAAGACAAGACAAGACAAGACAAGACAAGACAAGACAAGACAAGACAACACAAAACAAGACAAGACAAAACAACACAACACATGACATGACATGACATGACAAGACAAGACAAGACAAGACAAGACAAGACAAGACAAGACAAGACATGACATGGCATGACAAGACAAGACATGACAAGACAACACAACACAACACATGACATGACATGACATGACAAGACAAGACAGGACAGGACAGGACAAGACAAGACAAGACCAGACAAGACAAGACAAAACAAGACAAGACAAGACAAGACAACCAAGACAAGACAAGACAAGACAAGACAAGACAAGACAAGACAAGACAAGACAAGACAAGACAAGACAAGACAAGACAAGACAAGACAAGACAAAACAAGACAAGACAAGACAAGACAAGACAAGACAAGACAAGACAAGACAAGACAAGACAAGACAAGACAACACAACACATGACATGACATGACATGACATGACAAGACAAAACAGGACAAGACAAGACAAGACAACACAACACAACACATGACATGACATGACATGACATGACAAGACAAAACAGGACAAGACAAGACAAGACAACACAACACAACACATGACATGACATGACATGACATGACAAGACAAAACAGGACAAGACAAGAGAAGACAAGACAAGACAAGACAAGACAATTGTGTTTGATTTTTTTTTAATTAATTAAGAAGACAAAACAAGACAAGACAAGACAAGACAAGACAACACAACACAACACATGACATGACATGACATGACATGACAAGACAAAACAGGACAAGACAAGAGAAGACAAGACAAGACAAGACAAGACAATTGTGTTTGATTTTTTTTTAATTAATTAAGAAGACAAAACAAGACAAGACAAGACAAGACAAGACAAGACAAGACAAGACAAGACAAGACAAGACAAGACAAGACAAGACAAGACAAGACAAGACAACACAACACAAGACAAGACAAGACAAGACAAGACATGACAAGACAAAACAAGACAAGACTAGACAAGACAAGACAAGACAAAACAAGACAAGACTAGACAAGACAAGACAAGACAAGACAAGACAAGACAAGACAAGACAAGACAAGACAAGACAAGACAAGACAAGACAAGACAAGACAAGACAAGACAAGACATGACAAGACAAGACAAGGCAAGACAAGACAAGACAAGAAAAGACAAGACAAGACAAGACAAGACAAGACAAGAAAAGACAAGACAAGACAAGACAAGACAAGACAAAACAACACAACACAACACAACACATGACATGACATGACATGACATGACAAGACAAGACAGGAAAGGACAAGACAAGACAAGACCAGACAAGACAAGACAAGACAAAACAATTCAACACAACACATGACATGACATGACAGGACATGACAAGACAAGACAAGACAAGACAAGACACGACAAGACAAGACAGACAAGACAAGACAAGACAAGACAAGACAAGACAAGATAAGACAAGACAAGACAAGACAAGACAAGACAAGACAAGACAAGACAAGACAAAACAAGAAAAGACTAGACAAGACAAGACAAGACAAGACAAGACAAAACAACACAACACAACACAACACATGACATGACATGACATAACATGACAAGACAAGACAGGAAAGGACAAGACAAGACAAGACAAAACAAGACAAGACAAGACAAGACAAAACAATTCAACACAACACATGACATGACATGACAGGACATGACAAGACAAGACAAGACAAGACAAGACAAGACAAGACAAGACAAGACAAGACAAGACAAGACAAGACAAGACAAGACAAGACAAGACAAGAAATGACAAGACAAGACAACACAACACAACACATGACATGACATGACATGACAAGACAAAACAGGACAAGACATGACATGACAAGACATGACAAGACAAAACAAGACAAGACTAGACAAGACAAGACAAGAAAAGACTAGACAAGACAAGACAAGACAAGACAAGACAAAACAACACAACACAACACAACACATGACATGACATGACATGACAAGACAAGACAGGAAAGGAGAAGACAAGACAAGACAAGACAAGACAAGACAAGACAATACAAGACAAGACAAGACAAGACAAGACAAGACAAGACAAGACAAGACAAGACAAGACAAGACAAGACAAGACAAGACAAGACAAGACAAGACAAGACAAGACAAGACAAGACAAGACAAGACAAGACAAGACAAGACAAGACAAGACAAGACAAGACAAGACAAGACAAGACAACACAAAACAAGACAAGACAAAACAACACAACACATGACATGACATGACATGACAAGACAAGACAAGACAAGACAAGACAAGACAAGACAAGACAAGACCAGACAAGACAAGACAAGACAAAACAATTCAACACAACACATGACATGACATGACAGGACATGACAAGACAAGACAAGACAAGACAAGACACGACAAGACAAGACAGACAAGACAAGACAAGACAAGACAAGACAAGACAAGATAAGACAAGACAAGACAAGACAAGACAAGACAAGACAAGACAAGAAAAGACAAGACAAGACAAGACAAGACAAGACAAGACAAGACAAGACAAGACAAGACAAGACAAGACAAGACAAGACAAGACAAGACAAGACAAGACAAGACAAGACAAGACAAGACAAGACAAGACAAGACAAGACAAGACAAGACAAGACAAGACAAGACAAGACAAGACAAGACAAGACAAGACAAGACAAGACAAGACAAGACAAGACAAGACAAGACAAGACAAGACAAGACAAGACAAGACAAGACAAGACAAGACAAGACAAGACAAGACAAGACAAGACAAGACAAGACAAGACAAGACAAGACAAGACAAGACAAGACAAGACAAGACAAGACAACACAAAACAAGACAAGACAAAACAACACAACACATGACATGACATGACATGACAAGACAAGACAAGACAAGACAAGACAAGACAAGACAAGACAAGACATGACATGGCATGACAAGACAAGACATGACAAGACAACACAACACAACACATGACATGACATGACATGACAAGACAAGACAGGACAGGACAGGACAAGACAAGACAAGACCAGACAAGACAAGACAAAACAAGACAAGACAAGACAAGACAACCAAGACAAGACAAGACAAGACAAGACAAGACAAGACAAGACAAGACAAGACAAGACAAGACAAGACAAGACAAGACAAGACAAAACAAGACAAGACAAGACAAGACAAGACAAGACAAGACAAGACAAGACAAGACAAGACAAGACAAGACAAGACAAGACAACACAACACAACACATGACATGACATGACATGACATGACAAGACAAAACAGGACAAGACAAGACAAGACAACACAACACAACACATGACATGACATGACATGACATGACAAGACAAAACAGGACAAGACAAGACAAGACAACACAACACAACACATGACATGACATGACATGACATGACAAGACAAAACAGGACAAGACAAGAGAAGACAAGACAAGACAAGACAAGACAATTGTGTTTGATTTTTTTTTAATTAATTAAGAAGACAAAACAAGACAAGACAAGACAAGACAAGACAAGACAAGACAAGACAAGACAACACAACACAACACATGACATGACATGACATGACATGACAAGACAAAACAGGACAAGACAAGAGAAGACAAGACAAGACAAGACAAGACAATTGTGTTTGATTTTTTTTTAATTAATTAAGAAGACAAAACAAGACAAGACAAGACAAGACAAGACAAGACAAGACAAGACAAGACAAGACAAGACAAGACAAGACAACACAACACAAGACAAGACAAGACAAGACAAGACATGACAAGACAAAACAAGACAAGACTAGACAAGACAAGACAAGACAAAACAAGACAAGACTAGACAAGACAAGACAAGACAAGACAAGACAAGACAAGACAAGACAAGACAAGACAAGACAAGACAAGACAAGACAAGACAAGACAAGACAAGACATGACAAGACAAGACAAGGCAAGACAAGACAAGACAAGAAAAGACAAGACAAGACAAGACAAGACAAGAAAAGACAAGACAAGACAAGACAAGACAAGACAAAACAACACAACACAACACAACACATGACATGACATGACATGACATGACAAGACAAGACAGGAAAGGACAAGACAAGACAAGACCAGACAAGACAAGACAAGACAAAACAATTCAACACAACACATGACATGACATGACAGGACATGACAAGACAAGACAAGACAAGACAAGACACGACAAGACAAGACAGACAAGACAAGACAAGACAAGACAAGACAAGACAAGATAAGACAAGACAAGACAAGACAAGACAAGACAAGACAAGACAAGACAAGACAAGACAAAACAAGAAAAGACTAGACAAGACAAGACAAGACAAGACAAGACAAAACAACACAACACAACACAACACATGACATGACATGACATAACATGACAAGACAAGACAGGAAAGGACAAGACAAGACAAAACAAGACAAGACAAGACAAGACAAAACAATTCAACACAACACATGACATGACATGACAGGACATGACAAGACAAGACAAGACAAGACAAGACAAGACAAGACAAGACAAGACAAGACAAGACAAGACAAGACAAGACAAGACAAGACAAGACAAGACAAGACAAGAAATGACAAGACAAGACAACACAACACAACACATGACATGACATGACATGACAAGACAAAACAGGACAAGACATGACATGACAAGACATGACAAGACAAAACAAGACAAGACTAGACAAGACAAGACAAGAAAAGACTAGACAAGACAAGACAAGACAAGACAAGACAAAACAACACAACACAACACAACACATGACATGACATGACATGACAAGACAAGACAGGAAAGGAGAAGACAAGACAAGACAAGACAAGACAAGACAAGACAAGACAAGACAAGACAAGACAAGACAAGACAACACAAAACAAGACAAGACAAAACAACACAACACATGACATGACATGACATGACAAGACAAGACAAGACAAGACAAGACAAGACAAGACAAGACAAGACAAGACAAGACAACACAACACAAGACAAGACAAGACAAGACAAGACATGACAAGACAAGACAAGACAAAACAAGACAAGACAAGACAAGACAACCAAGACAAGACAAGACAAGACAAGACAAGACAAGACAAGACAAGACAAGACAAGACAAGACAAGACAAGACAAGACAAGACAAGACAAGACAAGACAAGACAAGACAAGACAAGACAAGACAAGACAAGACAAGACAAGACAAGACAAGACAAGACAAGACAACACAAAACAAGACAAGACAAAACAACACAACACATGACATGACATGACATGACAAGACAAGACAAGACAAGACAAGACAAGACAAGACAAGACAAGACAAGACCAGACAAGACAAGACAAGACAAAACAAAACAATTCAACACAACACATGACATGACATGACAGGACATGACAAGACAAGACAAGACAAGACAAGACACGACAAGACAAGACAGACAAGACAAGACAAGACAAGACAAGACAAGACAAGATAAGACAAGACAAGACAAGACAAGACAAGACAAGACAAGAAAAGACAAGACAAGACAAGACAAGACAAGACAAGACAAGACAAGACAAGACAAGACAAGACAAGACAAGACAAGACAAGACAAGACAAGACAAGACAAGACAAGACAAGACAAGACAAGACAAGACAAGACAAGACAAGACAAGACAAGACAAGACAAGACAAGACAAGACAAGACAAGACAAGACAAGACAAGACAAGACAAGACAAGACAAGACAAGACAAGACAAGACAAGACAAGACAAGACAAGACAAGACAAGACAAGACAAGGCAAGACAAGACAAGACAAGACAAGACAAGACAAGACAAGACAAGACAAGACAAGACAAGACAAGACAAGACAAGACAAGACAAGACAAGACAAGACAACACAAAACAAGACAAGACAAAACAACACAACACATGACATGACATGACATGACAAGACAAGACAAGACAAGACAAGACAAGACAAGACAAGACAAGACATGACATGGCATGACAAGACAAGACATGACAAGACAACACAACACAACACATGACATGACATGACATGACAAGACAAGACAGGACAGGACAGGACAAGACAAGACAAGACCAGACAAGACAAGACAAAACAAGACAAGACAAGACAAGACAACCAAGACAAGACAAGACAAGACAAGACAAGACAAGACAAGACAAGACAAGACAAGACAAGACAAGACAAGACAAGACAAGACAAGACAAAACAAGACAAGACAAGACAAGACAAGACAAGACAAGACAAGACAAGACAAGACAAGACAAGACAAGACAACACAACACAACACATGACATGACATGACATGACATGACAAGACAAAACAGGACAAGACAAGACAAGACAACACAACACAACACATGACATGACATGACATGACATGACAAGACAAAACAGGACAAGACAAGAGAAGACAAGACAAGACAAGACAAGACAATTGTGTTTGATTTTTTTTTTAATTAATTAAGAAGACAAAACAAGACAAGACAAGACAAGACAAGACAAGACAAGACAAGACAACACAACACAACACATGACATGACATGACATGACATGACAAGACAAAACAGGACAAGACAAGAGAAGACAAGACAAGACAAGACAAGACAATTGTGTTTGATTTTTTTTTAATTAATTAAGAAGACAAAACAAGACAAGACAAGACAAGACAAGACAAGACAAGACAAGACAAGACAAGACAAGACAAGACAACACAACACAAGACAAGACAAGACAAGACAAGACATGACAAGACAAAACAAGACAAGACTAGACAAGACAAGACAAGACAAAACAAGACAAGACTAGACAAGACAAGACAAGACAAGACAAGACAAGACAAGACAAGACAAGACAAGACAAGACAAGACAAGACAAGACAAGACAAGACAAGACAAGACAAGACATGACAAGACAAGACAAGGCAAGACAAGACAAGACAAGAAAAGACAAGACAAGACAAGACAAGACAAGAAAAGACAAGACAAGACAAGACAAGACAAGACAAGACAAAACAACACAACACAACACAACACATGACATGACATGACATGACATGACAAGACAAGACAGGAAAGGACAAGACAAGACAAGACCAGACAAGACAAGACAAGACAAAACAATTCAACACAACACATGACATGACATGACAGGACATGACAAGACAAGACAAGACAAGACAAGACACGACAAGACAAGACAGACAAGACAAGACAAGACAAGACAAGACAAGACAAGATAAGACAAGACAAGACAAGACAAGACAAGACAAGACAAGACAAGACAAGACAAAACAAGAAAAGACTAGACAAGACAAGACAAGACAAGACAAGACAAAACAACACAACACAACACAACACATGACATGACATGACATAACATGACAAGACAAGACAGGAAAGGACAAGACAAGACAAGACAAAACAAGACAAGACAAGACAAGACAAGACAAAACAATTCAACACAACACATGACATGACATGACAGGACATGACAAGACAAGACAAGACAAGACAAGACAAGACAAGACAAGACAAGACAAGACAAGACAAGACAAGACAAGACAAGACAAGACAAGAAATGACAAGACAAGACAACACAACACAACACATGACATGACATGACATGACAAGACAAAACAGGACAAGACATGACATGACAAGACATGACAAGACAAAACAAGACAAGACTAGACAAGACAAGACAAGAAAAGACTAGACAAGACAAGACAAGACAAGACAAGACAAAACAACACAACACAACACAACACATGACATGACATGACATGACAAGACAAGACAGGAAAGGAGAAGACAAGACAAGACAAGACAAGACAAGACAAGACAAGACAAGACAAGACAAGACAAGACAAGACAAGACAAGACAAGACAAGACAAGACAAGACAAGACAAGACAAGACAAGACAACACAAAACAAGACAAGACAAAACAACACAACACATGACATGACATGACATGACAAGACAAGACAAGACAAGACAAGACAAGACAAGACAAGACAAGACAAGACAAGACAACACAACACAAGACAAGACAAGACAAGACAAGACATGACAAGACAAGACAAGACAAGACAACACAACACAAGACAAGACAAGACAAGACAAGACAAGACATGACAAGACAAAACAAGACAATTGTGTTTGATTTTTTTTTAATTAATTAAGAAGACAAAACAAGACAAGACAAGACAAGACAGACAAGACAAGACAAGACAAGACAAGACAAGACAAGATAAGACAAGACAAGACAAGACAACACAAAACAAGACAAGACAAAACAACACAACACATGACATGACATGACATGACAAGACAAGACAAGACAAGACAAGACAAGACAAGACAAGACAAGACAAGACAAGACAACACAAAACAAGACAAGACAAAACAACACAACACATGACATGACATGACATGACAAGACAAGACAAGACAAGACAAGACAAGACAAGACAAGACAAGACAACACAACACAAGACAAGACAAAACAAGAGAAGACAAGACAAGACAAGACAAGACAATTGTGTTTGATTTTTTTTTAATTAATTAAGAAGACAAAACAAGACAAGACATGACATGACAAGACATGACAAGACAAAACAAGACAAGACAAGACAAGACAAGACAAAACAACTCAACACAACACATCACATGACAGGACAGGACAGGACATGACAAGACAAGACAAGACAAGACAAGACAAGACAAGACAAGACAAGACAAGACAAGACAAGACAAGACAAGACAAGACAAGACAAGACAAGACAAGACAAGACAAGACAAGACAAGACAAGACAAGACAAGACAAGACAAGACAAGACAAGACAAGACAAGACAAGACAAGACAAGACAAGACAAGACAAGACAAGACAAGACAACACAAAACAAGACAAGACAAGACAAAACAACACATGACATGACATGACATGACAAGACAAGACAAGACAAGACAAGACAAGACAAGACAAGACAAGACAAGACAAGACAAGACAAGACAAGACAAGACAAGACAAGACAAGACAAAACAACACATGACATGACATGACATGACAAGACAAGACAAGACAAGACAAGACAAGACAAAACAACTCAACACAACACATCACATGACATGACAGGACAGGACAGGACATGACAAGACAAGACAAGACAAGACAAGACAAGACAAGACAAGACAAGACAAGACAAGACAAGACAAGACAAGACAAGACAAGACAAGACAAGACAAGACAAGACAAGACAAGACAAGACAAGACAAGACAAGACAAGACAAGACAAGACAAGACAAGACAAAACAACACAACACAACACATGACATGACATGACATGACAAGACAAGACAAGACAAGACAAGACAAGACAAGACAAGACAAGACAAGACATGACATGGCATGACAAGACAAGACAGGACAAGACAAGACAAGACAAGACAAGACAAGACAAGACAAGACAAGACAAGACAAGACAAGACAAGACAAGACAAGACAAGACAAGACAAGACAAAACAAAACAAGACAAGACAAGACAAGACAAGACAAGACAAGACAAGACAAGACAAGACAAGACAAGACAAGACAAGACAAGACAACACAACACAACACATGACATGACATGACATGACATGACAAGACAAAACAGGACAAGACAAGACAAGACAACACAACACAACACATGACATGACATGACATGACATGGCAAGACAAAACAGGACAAGACAAGAGAAGACAAGACAAGACAAGACAAGACAAATTTGTTTGATTTTTTTTAATTAATTAAGAAGACAAAACAAGACAAGACAAGACAAGACAAGACAAGACAAGACAAGACAAGACAAGACAAGACAAGACAAGACAAGACAACACAACACAACACATGACATGACATGACATGACATGACAAGACAAAACAGGACAAGACAAGAGAAGACAAGACAAGACAAGACAAGACAATTGTGTTTGATTTTTTTTTAATTAATTAAGAAGACAAAACAAGACAAGACAAGACAAGATAAGACAAGACAAGACAAGACAAGACAAGACAAGACAACACAACACAAGACAAGACAAGACAAGACAAGACATGACAAGACAAAACAAGACAAGACTAGACAAGACAAGACAAGACAAAACAAGACAAGACTAGACAAGACAAGACAAGACAAGACAAGACAAGACAAGACAAGACAAGACAAGACAAGACAAGACAAGACAAGACAAGACAAGACAAGACATGACAAGACAAGACATGACAAGACAAGACAAGACAAGACAAGACAAGACAAGACAAGACAAGACAAGACAAGACAAGACAAGACAAGACAAGACAAGACAAGACAAGACAAGACAAGACAAGACAAGACAAGACAAGACAAGACAAGACAAGACAAGACAAGACAAGACAAGACAAGACAAGACAAGACAAGACAAGACAAGACAAGACAAGACAAGACAAGACAAGACAAGACAAGACAAGACAAGACAAGACAAGACAAGACAAGACAAGACAAGACAAGACAAGACAAGACAAGACAAGACAACACAAAACAAGACAAGACAAAACAACACAACACATGACATGACATGACATGACAAGACAAGACAAGACAAGACAAGACAAGACAAGACAAGACAAGACATGACATGGCATGACAAGACAAGACATGACAAGACAACACAACACAACACATGACATGACATGACATGACAAGACAAGACAGGACAGGACAGGACAAGACAAGACAAGACCAGACAAGACAAGACAAAACAAGACAAGACAAGACAAGACAACCAAGACAAGACAAGACAAGACAAGACAAGACAAGACAAGACAAGACAAGACAAGACAAGACAAGACAAGACAAGACAAGACAAGACAAGACAAGACAAGACAAGACAAAACAAGACAAGACAAGACAAGACAAGACAAGACAAGACAAGACAAGACAAGACAAGACAACACAACACATGACATGACATGACATGACATGACAAGACAAAACAGGACAAGACAAGACAAGACAACACAACACAACACATGACATGACATGACATGACATGACAAGACAAAACAGGACAAGACAAGACAAGACAACACAACACAACACATGACATGACATGACATGACATGACATGACAAGACAAAACAGGACAAGACAAGAGAAGACAAGACAAGACAAGACAAGACAATTGTGTTTGATTTTTTTTTAATTAATTAAGAAGACAAAACAAGACAAGACAAGACAAGACAAGACAACACAACACAACACATGACATGACATGACAAGACAAAACAGGACAAGACAAGAGAAGACAAGACAAGACAAGACAAGACAATTGTGTTTGATTTTTTTTTAATTAATTAAGAAGACAAAACAAGACAAGACAAGACAAGACAAGACAAGACAAGACAAGACAAGACAAGACAAGACAAGACAAGACAAGACAAGACAAGACAAGACAAGACAAGACAACACAACACAAGACAAGACAAGACAAGACAAGACATGACAAGACAAAACAAGACAAGACTAGACAAGACAAGACAAGACAAAACAAGACAAGACTAGACAAGACAAGACAAGACAAGACAAGACAAGACAAGACAAGACAAGACAAGACAAGACAAGACAAGACAAGACACGACAAGACAAGACAAGACAAGACAAGACATGACAAGACAAGACAAGGCAAGACAAGACAAGACAAGAAAAGACAAGACAAGACAAGACAAGACAAGACAAGAAAAGACAAGACAAGACAAGACAAGACAAGACAAGACAAAACAACACAACACAACACAACACATGACATGACATGACATGACATGACAAGACAAGACAGGAAAGGACAAGACAAGACAAGACCAGACAAGACAAGACAAGACAAAACAATTCAACACAACACATGACATGACATGACAGGACATGACAAGACAAGACAAGACAAGACAAGACACGACAAGACAAGACAGACAAGACAAGACAAGACAAGACAAGACAAGACAAGATAAGACAAGACAAGACAAGACAAGACAAGACAAGACAAGACAAGACAAGACAAAACAAGAAAAGACTAGACAAGACAAGACAAGACAAGACAAGACAAAACAACACAACACAACACAACACATGACATGACATGACATAACATGACAAGACAAGACAGGAAAGGACAAGACAAGACAAGACAAAACAAGACAAGACAAGACAAGACAAAACAATTCAACACAACACATGACATGACATGACAGGACATGACAAGACAAGACAAGACAAGACAAGACAAGACAAGACAAGACAAGACAAGACAAGACAAGACAAGACAAGACAAGACAAGACAAGACAAGACAAGACAAGAAATGACAAGACAAGACAACACAACACAACACATGACATGACATGACATGACAAGACAAAACAGGACAAGACATGACATGACAAGACATGACAAGACAAAACAAGACAAGACTAGACAAGACAAGACAAGAAAAGACTAGACAAGACAAGACAAGACAAGACAAGACAAAACAACACAACACAACACAACACATGACATGACATGACATGACAAGACAAGACAGGAAAGGAGAAGACAAGACAAGACAAGACAAGACAAGACAAGACAAGACAAGACAAGACAAGACAAGACAAGACAAGACAAGACAAGACAAGACAAGACAAGACAAGACAAGACAAGACAAGACAAGACAAGACAAGACAAGACAAGACAAGACAAGACAAGACAAGACAAGACAAGACAAGACAAGACAACACAAAACAAGACAAGACAAAACAACACAACACATGACATGACATGACATGACAAGACAAGACAAGACAAGACAAGACAAGACAAGACAAGACAAGGCAAGACAAGACCAGACAAGACAAGACAAGACAAAACAATTCAACACAACACATGACATGACATGACAGGACATGACAAGACAAGACAAGACAAGACAAGACACGACAAGACAAGACAGACAAGACAAGACAAGACAAGACAAGACAAGACAAGATAAGACAAGACAAGACAAGACAAGACAAGACAAGACAAGAAAAGACAAGACAAGACAAGACAAGACAAGACAAGACAAGACAAGACAAGACAAGACAAGACAAGACAAGACAAGACAAGACAAGACAAGACAAGACAAGACAAGACAAGACAAGACAAGACAAGACAAGACAAGACAAGACAAGACAAGACAAGACAAGACAAGACAAGACAAGACAAGACAAGACAAGACAAGACAAGACAAGACAAGACAAGACAAGACAAGACAACACAAAACAAGACAAGACAAAACAACACAACACATGACATGACATGACATGACAAGACAAGACAAGACAAGACAAGACAAGACAAGACAAGACATGACATGGCATGACAAGACAAGACATGACAAGACAACACAACACAACACATGACATGACATGACATGACAAGACAAGACAGGACAGGACAGGACAAGACAAGACAAGACCAGACAAGACAAGACAAAACAAGACAAGACAAGACAAGACAACCAAGACAAGACAAGACAAGACAAGACAAGACAAGACAAGACAAGACAAGACAAGACAAGACAAGACAAGACAAGACAAGACAAGACAAGACAAGACAAAACAAGACAAGACAAGACAAGACAAGACAAGACAAGACAAGACAAGATAAGACAAGACAAGACAAGACAAGACAAGACAACACAACACAACACATGACATGACATGACATGACATGACAAGACAAAACAGGACAAGACAAGACAAGACAACACAACACAACACATGACATGACATGACATGACATGACAAGACAAAACAGGACAAGACAAGACAAGACAACACAACACAACACATGACATGACATGACATGACATGACAAGACAAAACAGGACAAGACAAGAGAAGACAAGACAAGACAAGACAAGACAATTGTGTTTGATTTTTTTTTAATTAATTAAGAAGACAAAACAAGACAAGACAAGACAAGACAAGACAAGACAAGACAAGACAACACAACACAACACATGACATGACATGACATGACATGACAAGACAAAACAGGACAAGACAAGAGAAGACAAGACAAGACAAGACAAGACAATTGTGTTTGATTTTTTTTTAATTAATTAAGAAGACAAAACAAGACAAGACAAGACAAGACAAGACAAGACAAGACAAGACAAGACAAGACAAGACAAGACAAGACAAGACAACACAACACAAGACAAGACAAGACAAGACAAGACATGACAAGACAAAACAAGACAAGACTAGACAAGACAAGACAAGACAAAACAAGACAAGACTAGACAAGACAAGACAAGACAAGACAAGACAAGACAAGACAAGACAAGACAAGACAAGACAAGACAAGACAAGACAAGACAAGACAAGACAAGACAAGACAAGACAAGACAAGACATGACAAGACAAGACAAGGCAAGACAAGACAAGACAAGAAAAGACAAGACAAGACAAGACAAGACAAGACAAGAAAAGACAAGACAAGACAAGACAAGACAAGACAAAACAACACAACACAACACAACACATGACATGACATGACATGACATGACAAGACAAGACAGGAAAGGACAAGACAAGACAAGACCAGACAAGACAAGACAAGACAAAACAATTCAACACAACACATGACATGACATGACAGGACATGACAAGACAAGACAAGACAAGACAAGACACGACAAGACAAGACAGACAAGACAAGACAAGACAAGACAAGACAAGACAAGATAAGACAAGACAAGACAAGACAAGACAAGACAAGACAAGACAAGACAAAACAAGAAAAGACTAGACAAGACAAGACAAGACAAGACAAGACAAAACAACACAACACAACACAACACATGACATGACATGACATAACATGACAAGACAAGACAGGAAAGGACAAGACAAGACAAGACAAAACAAGACAAGACAAGACAAGACAAGACAAGACAAAACAATTCAACACAACACATGACATGACATGACAGGACATGACAAGACAAGACAAGACAAGACAAGACAAGACAAGACAAGACAAGACAAGACAAGACAAGACAAGACAAGACAAGACAAGACAAGGCAAGAAATGACAAGACAAGACAACACAACACAACACATGACATGACATGACATGACAAGACAAAACAGGACAAGACATGACATGACAAGACATGACAAGACAAAACAAGACAAGACTAGACAAGACAAGACAAGAAAAGACTAGACAAGACAAGACAAGACAAGACAAGACAAGACAAAACAACACAACACAACACAACACATGACATGACATGACATGACAAGACAAGACAGGAAAGGAGAAGACAAGACAAGACAAGACAAGACAAGACAAGACAAGACAAGACAAGACAAGACAAGACAAGACAAGACAAGACAAGACAAGACAAGACAAGACAAGACAACACAAAACAAGACAAGACAAAACAACACAACACATGACATGACATGACATGACAAGACAAGACAAGACAAGACAAGACAAGACAAGACAAGACAAGACAAGACAAGACAACACAACACAAGACAAGACAAGACAAGACAAGACATGACAAGACAAGACAAGACAAGACAACACAACACAAGACAAGACAAGACAAGACAAGACATGACAAGACAAAACAAGACAAGACTAGACAAGACAAGACAAGACAAAACAAGACAAGACTAGACAAGACAAGACAAGACAAGACAAGACAAGACAAGACAAGACAAGACAACACAAAACAACACAACACATGACATGACATGACATGACAAGACAAAACAGGACAAGACATGACAAGACAAGACAAGACAAGACAACACAACACAAGACAAGACAAGACAAGACAAGACATGACAAGACAAAACAAGACAAGACTAGACAAGACAAGACAAGACAAAACAAGACAAGACTAGACAAGACAAGACAAGACAAGACAAGACAAGACAGGAAAGGACAAGACAAGACAAGACCAGACAAGACAAGACAAGACAAAACAATTCAACACAACACATGACATGACATGACAGGACATGACAAGACAAGACAAGACAAGACAAGACACGACAAGACAAGACAGACAAGACAAGACAAGACAAGACAAGACAAGATAAGACAAGACAAGACAAGACAAGACAAGACAAGACAAGACAAGACAAGACAAAACAAGAAAAGACTAGACAAGACAAGACAAGACAAGACAAGACAAAACAACACAACACAACACAACACATGACATGACATGACATAACATGACAAGACAAGACAGGAAAGGACAAGACAAGACAAGACAAAACAAGACAAGACAAGACAAGACAAAACAATTCAACACAACACATGACATGACATGACAGGACATGACAAGACAAGACAAGACAAGACAAGACAAGACAAGACAAGACAAGACAAGACAAGACAAGACAAGACAAGACAAGACAAGACAAGACAAGACAAGACAAGACAAGACAAGACAAGAAATGACAAGACAAGACAACACAACACAACACATGACATGACATGACATGACAAGACAAAACAGGACAAGACATGACATGACAAGACAAGACAAGACAAAACAAGACAAGACTAGACAAGACAAGACAAGACAAGACAAGACAAGACAAGACAAGACAACACAAAACAACACAACACATGACATGACATGACATGACTAGACAAGACAAGACAAGACAACACAAGACAAGACAAGACAAGACATGACAAGACAAGACAAGACAAGACGTGACATGACATGACATGACATGACAAGACAAGACAAGACAGGACAGGACAGGACAAGACAAGACAAGGCAAGACAAGACAAAACAAGACAAGACAAAACTACACAACACAACACATGACATGACATGACATGACAAGACAAAACAGGACAAAACAAGAGAAGACAAGACAAGACAAGACAAGACAATTGTGTTTGATTTTTTTTTAATTAATTAAGAAGACAAAACAAGACAAGACATGACATGACAAGACATGACAAGACAAAACAAGACAAGACAAGACAAAACAACTCAACACAACACATCACATGACAGGACAGGACAGGACATGACAAGACAAGACAAGACAAGACAAGACAAGACAAGACAAGACAAGACAAGACAAGACAAGACAAGACAAGACAAGACAAGACAAGACAAGACAAGACAAGACAAGACAAGACAAGACAAGACAAGACAAGACAAGACAAGACAAGACAAGACAAGACAAGACAAGACAAGACAAGACAAGACAAGACAAGACAAGACAAGACAAGACAAGACAAGACAAGACAAGACAAGACAAGACAAGACAAGACAAGACAAGACAAGACAAGACAAGACAAGACAAGACAAGACAAGACAAGACAAGACAAGACAAGACAAGACAAGACAAGACAAGACAAGACAAGACAAGACAACACAAAACAAGACAAGACAAGACAAAACAACACATGACATGACATGACATGACAAGACAAGACAAGACAAGACAAGACAAGACAAGACAAGACAAGACAAGACAAGACAAGACAAGACAAGACAAGACAAAACAACACATGACATGACATGATATGACAAGACAAGACAAGACAAGACAAGACAAGACAAAACAACTCAACACAACACATCACATGACATGACAGGACAGGACAGGACATGACAAGACAAGACAAGACAAGACAAGACAAGACAAGACAAGACAAGACAAGACAAGACAAGACAAGACAAGACAAGACAAGACAAGACAAGACAAGACAAGACAAGACAAGACAAGACAAGACAAGACAAGACAAGACAAGACAAGACAAGACAAGACAAAACAACACAACACAACACATGACATGACATGACATGACAAGACAAGACAAGACAAGACAAGACAAGACAAGACAAGACATGACATGGCATGACAAGACAAGACAGGACAAGACAAGACAAGACAAGACAAGACAAGACAAGACAAGACAAGACAAGACAAGACAAGACAAGACAAGACAAGACAAGACAAGACAAGACAAGACAAGACAAAACAAGACAAGACAAGACAAGACAAGACAAGACAAGACAAGACAAGACAAGACAAGACAAGACAAGACAAGACAAGACAAGACAAGACAAGACAAGACAAGACAAGACAAGACAACACAACACAACACATGACATGACATGACATGACATGACAAGACAAAACAGGACAAGACAAGACAAGACAACACAACACAACACATGACATGACATGACATGACAAGACAAAACAGGACAAGACAAGAGAAGACAAGACAAGACAAGACAAGACAAATTTGTTTGATTTTTTTTAATTAATTAAGAAGACAAAACAAGACAAGACAAGACAAGACAAGACAAGACAAGACAAGACAAGACAAGACAAGACAAGACAAGACAAGACAAGACAAGACAAGACAAGACAAGACAAGACAAGACAAGACAAGACAAGACAAGACAAGACAAGACAAGACAACACAACACAACACATGACATGACATGACATGACATGACAAGACAAAACAGGACAAGACAAGAGAAGACAAGACAAGACAAGACAAGACAATTGTGTTTGATTTTTTTTTAATTAATTAAGAAGACAAAACAAGACAAGACAAGACAAGACAAGACAAGACAAGACAAGACAAGACAAGACAAGACAAGACAACACAACACAAGACAAGACAAGACAAGACAAGACAAGACATGACAAGACAAAACAAGACAAGACTAGACAAGACAAGACAAGACAAAACAAGACAAGACTAGACAAGACAAGACAAGACAAGACAAGACAAGACAAGACAAGACAAGACAAGACAAGACAAGACAAGACAAGACAAGACAAGACAAGACATGACAAGACAAGACAAGGCAAGACAAGACAAGACAAGACAAGAAAAGACAAGACAAGACAAGACAAGACAAGAAAAGACAAGACAAGACAAGACAAGACAAGACAAGACAAGACAAGACAAGACAAGACAAGACAAGACAAGACAAGACAAGACAAGACAAGACAAGACAAGACAAGACAAGACAAGACAAGACAAGACAAGACAAGACAAGACAAGACAAGACAAGACAAGACAAGACAAGACAAGACAAGACAAGACAAGACAAGACAAGACAAGACAAGACAAGACAAGACAACACAAAACAAGACAAGACAAAACAACACAACACATGACATGACATGACATGACAAGACAAGACAAGACAAGACAAGACCAGACAAGACAAGACAAAACAAGACAAGACAAGACAAGACAAGACAAGACAAGACAAGACAAGACAAGACAAGACAAGACAAGACAAGACAAGACAAAACAAGACAAGACAAGACAAGACAAGACAAGACAAGACAAGACAAGACAAGACAAGACAACACAACACAACACATGACATGACATGACATGACATGACAAGACAAAACAGGACAAGACAAGACAAGACAACACAACACAACACATGACATGACATGACATGACATGACAAGACAAAACAGGACAAGACAAGACAAGACAACACAACACAACACATGACATGACATGACATGACATGACAAGACAAAACAGGACAAGACAAGAGAAGACAAGACAAGACAAGACAAGACAATTGTGTTTGATTTTTTTTTAATTAATTAAGAAGACAAAACAAGACAAGACAAGACAAGACAAGACAAGACAAGACAAGACAACACAACACAACACATGACATGACATGACATGACATGACAAGACAAAACAGGACAAGACAAGAGAAGACAAGACAAGACAAGACAAGACAATTGTGTTTGATTTTTTTTTAATTAATTAAGAAGACAAAACAAGACAAGACAAGACAAGACAAGACAAGACAAGACAAGACAACACAACACAAGACAAGACAAGACAAGACAAGACATGACAAGACAAAACAAGACAAGACTAGACAAGACAAGACAAGACAAAACAAGACAAGACTAGACAAGACAAGACAAGACAAGACAAGACAAGACAAGACAAGACAAGACAAGACAAGACAAGACAAGACAAGACAAGACAAGACAAGACAAGACATGACAAGACAAGACAAGGCAAGACAAGACAAGACAAGAAAAGACAAGACAAGACAAGACAAGACAAGACAAGAAAAGACAAGACAAGACAAGACAAGACAAGACAAAACAACACAACACAACACAACACATGACATGACATGACATGACATGACAAGACAAGACAGGAAAGGACAAGACAAGACAAGACCAGACAAGACAAGACAAGACAAAACAATTCAACACAACACATGACATGACATGACAGGACATGACAAGACAAGACAAGACAAGACAAGACACGACAAGACAAGACAGACAAGACAAGACAAGACAAGACAAGACAAGACAAGATAAGACAAGACAAGATAAGACAAGACAAGACAAGACAAGACAAGACAAGACAAAACAAGAAAAGACTAGACAAGACAAGACAAGACAAGACAAGACAAAACAACACAACACAACACAACACATGACATGACATGACATAACATGACAAGACAAGACAGGAAAGGACAAGACAAGACAAGACAAAACAAGACAAGACAAGACAAGACAAAACAATTCAACACAACACATGACATGACATGACAGGACATGACAAGACAAGACAAGACAAGACAAGACAAGACAAGACAAGACAAGACAAGACAAGACAAGACAAGAAATGACAAGACAAGACAACACAACACAACACATGACATGACATGACATGACAAGACAAAACAGGACAAGACATGACATGACAAGACATGACAAGACAAAACAAGACAAGACTAGACAAGACAAGACAAGAAAAGACTAGACAAGACAAGACAAGACAAGACAAGACAAAACAACACAACACAACACAACACATGACATGACATGACATGACAAGACAAGACAGGAAAGGACAAGACAAGACAAGACCAGACAAGACAAGACAAAACAAGACAAGACAAGACAAGACAAGACAAGACAAGACAAGACAAGACAAGACAAGACAAGACAAGACAAGACAAAACAATTCAACACAACACATGACATGACATGACAGGACATGACAAGACAAGACAAGACAAGACAAGACAAGGCAAGACAAGACAAGACAGACAAGACAAGACAAGACAAGACAAGACAAGACAAGACAAGACAAGACAAGACAAGACAAGACAAGACAAGACAAGACAAGACAAGACAAGACAAGACAAGACAAGACAAGACAAGACAAGACAAGACAAGACAAGACAAGACAAGACAAGACATGACAAGACAACACAACACAACACATGACATGACATGACATGACAAGACAAGACAGGACAGGACAGGACAAGACAAGACAAGACCAGACAAGACAAGACAAAACAAGACAAGACAAGACAAGACAAGACAAGACAAGACAAGACAAGACAAGACAAGACAAGACAAGACAAGACAAGACAAGACAAGACAAGACAAGACAAGACAAGACAAGACAAGACAAGACATGACAAGACAAGACAAGACAAGACAAGACATGACAAGACAACACAACACAACACATGACATGACATGACATAACATGACAAGACAAGACAGGAAAGGACAAGACAAGACAAGACCAGACAAGACAAGACAAAACAAGACAAGACAAGACAAGACAAGACAAGACAAGACAAGACAAGACAAGACAAGACAAGACAAGACAAGACAAGACAAGACAAGAAATGACAAGACAAGACAAGACAACACAACACAACACATGACATGACATGACATGACAAGACAAAACAGGACAAGACATGACAAGACAAGAAAAGACAAGACAAGACAAGACAAGACAAGACAAGAAAAGACAAGACAAGACAAGACAAGACAAGACAAGACAAGACAAGACAAGACAAGACAAGACAAGACAAGACAAGACAACACATGACATGACATGACATGACAAGACAAGACAGGAAAGGACAAGACAAGACAAGACCAGACAAGACATGACAAAACAAGACAAGACAAGACAAGACAAGACAAGACAAGACAAAACAATTCAACACAACACATGACATGACATGACAGGACATGACAAGACAAGACAAGACAAGACAAGACAAGGCAAGACAAGACAAGACAGACAAGACAAGACAAGACAAGACAAGACAAGACAAGACAAGACAAGACAAGACAAGACAAGACAAGACAAGACAAGACAAGACAAGACAAGACAAGACAAGACAAGACAAGACAAGACAAGACAAGACAAGACAAGACAAGACAAGACAAGACAAGACAAGACAAGACATGGCAAGACAACACAACACAACACATGACATGACATGACATGACAAGACAAGACAGGACAGGACAGGACAGGACAAGACAAGACAAGACCAGACAAGACAAGACAAGACAAAACAAGACAAGACAAGACAAGACAAGACAAGACCAAACAAGACAAGACAAGACAAAACAACTCAACACAACACATGACATGACATGACATGACAAGACAAGACAAGACAAGACAAGACAAGACAAGACAAGACAAGACAAGACAAGACAAGACAAGACAAGACAAGACAAGACAAGACAAGACAAGACAAGACAAGACAAGACAAGACAAGACAAGACAAGACAAGACAAGACAAGACAAGACAAGACAAGATAAGACAAGACAAGACAAGACAAGACAAGACAAGACAAGACAAGACAAGACAAGACAAGACAAGACAAGACAAGACAAGACAAGACAAGACAAGACAAGACAAGACAAGATAAGATAAGACATGATAAGACGAAACAAGACAAGACAAGACAAGACAAGACAAGACAAGACAAGACATGACAAGACAAGACAAGACAAGACAAGACAAGACAAGACAAGACAAGACAAGACAAGACAAGACAAGACAAGACAAGACAAGACAAGACAAGACAAGACAAGACAAGACAAAACAACACAACACAACACATGACATGACAAGACAAGACAAGACAGGACAAGACAAGACAAGACAAGACAAGACAAGACAAGACAAGACAAGACAAGACAAGACAAGACAAGACAAGACAAGACAAGACAAGACAAGACAAGACAAGACAAGACATGATAAGACGAAACAAGACAAGACAAGACAAGATAAGACATGATAAGACGAAACAAGACAAGACAAGACAAGACAAGACAAGACAAGACAAGACAAGACAAAATAAGACATGACAAGACAAAACAAGGCAAGACAAAACTACACTACATACGACATGACATGACATGACAAGACAAGACAAGACAAGACACGTCAGGACAGGACAAGACAAGACAAGACAAGACAAAACAACACAACACAACACATGACATGACATGACATGACAAGACAAGACAGGACAAGACAAGACAAGACAAGACAAGACAAGACAAGACAAGACAACACAAGACAAGACAAGACAAGACATGACAAGACAAGACAAGACAAGACGTGACATGACATGACATGACATGACAAGACAAGACAAGACAGGACAGGACAGGACAAGACAAGACAAGGCAAGACAAGACAAAACAAGACAAGACAAAACTACACAACACAACACATGACATGACATGACATGACAAGACATGACAAGACAAGGCAAGACAAGACAAGACAAGACAAGACAAGACAAGACAAGACAAGACAAGACAAGACAAGACAAGACAAGACAAGACAAGACAAGACAAGACAAGACAAAACAAGAGAAGACAAGACAAGACAAGACAAGACAATTGTGTTTGATTTTTTTTTTAATTAATTAAGAAGACAAAACAAGACAAGACATGACATGACAAGACATGACAAGACAAAACAAGACAAGACAAGACAAGACAAGACAAGACAAAACAACTCAACACAACACATGACATGACAGGACAGGACAGGACATGACAAGACAAGACAAGACAAGACAAGACAAGACAAGACAAGACAAGACAAGACAAGACAAGACAAGACAAGACAAGACAAGACAAGACAAGACAAGACAAGACAAGACAAGACAAGACAAAACAACTCAACACAACACATGACATGACAGGACAGGACAGGACATGACAAGACAAGACAAGACAGGACAAGACAAGACAAGACAAGACAAGACAAGACAAGACAAGACAAGACAAGACAAGACAAGACAAGACAAGACAAGACAAGACAAGACAAGACAAGACAAGACAAGACAAGACAAGACAAGACAAGACAACACAAAACAAGACAAGACAAGACAAAACAACACATGACATGACATGACATGACAAGACAAGACAAGACAAGACAAAACAACACAACACAACACAACACAACACAAGCCATGACATGACATGACATGACAAGACAAGACAAGAAAGGACAAGACAAGACAAGACCAGACAAGACAAGACAAAACAAGACAAGACAAGACAAGACAAGACAAGACAAGACAAGACAAGACAAGACAAGACAAGACAAGACAAAACAACTCAACACAACACAACACATGACAGGACAGGACAGGACATGACAAGACAAGACAAGACAAGACAAGACAAGACAAGACAAGACAAGACAAAACAAGACAAGACAAGACAAGACAAGACAAGACAAGACAAGACAAGACAAGACAAGACAAGACAAGACAAGACAAGACAAGACAAGACAAGACAAAACAACTCAACACAACACATGACATGACAGGACAGGACAGGACATGACAAGACAAGACAAGACAGGACAAGACAAGACAAGACAAGACAAGACAAGACAAGACAAGACAAGACAAGACAAGACAAGACAAGACAAGACAAGACAAGACAAGACAAGACAAGACAAGACAAGACAACACAAAACAAGACAAGACAAGACAAAACAACACATGACATGACATGACATGACAAGACAAGACAAGACAAGACAAAACAACACAACACAACACAACACAACACAAGCCATGACATGACATGACATGACAAGACAAGACAAGAAAGGACAAGACAAGACAAGACCAGACAAGACAAGACAAAACAAGACAAGACAAGACAAGACAAGACAAGACAAGACAAGACAAGACAAGACAAGACAAAACAACTCAACACAACACAACACATGACAGGACAGGACAGGACATGACAAGACAAGACAAGACAAGACAAGACAAGACAAGACAAGACAAGACAAAACAAGACAAGACAAGACAAGACAAGACAAGACAAGACAAGACAAGACAAGACAAGACAAGACAAGACAAGACAAGACAAGACAAGACAAGACAAGACAAGACAAGACAAGACAAGACAAGACAACACAAAACAAGACAAGACAAAACAACACAACACATGACATGAGATGACATGACAAGACAAGACAAGACACGACAAGACAAGACAGACAAGACAAGACAAGACAAGACAAGACAAGACAAGACAAGACAAGACAAGACATGACAAGACAAGACAAGGCAAGACAAGACAAGACAAGAAAAGACAAGACAAGACAAGACAAGACAAGACAAGAAAAGACAAGACAAGACAAGACAAGACAAGACAACACAACACAACACATGACATGACATGACATGACATGACAAGACAAAACAGGACAAGACAAGAGAATACAAGACAAGACAAGACAAGACAATTGTGTTTGATTTTTTTTTAATTAATTAAGAAGACAAAACAAGACAAGACAAGACAAGACAAGACAAGACAAGACAAGACAAGACAAGACAAGGCAAGACAAGACAACACAACACAAGACAAGACAAGACAAGACAAGACATGACAAGACAAAACAAGACAAGACTAGACAAGACAAGACAAGACAAGACAAAACAAGACAAGACTAGACAAGACAAGACAAGACAAGACAAGACAAGACAAGACAAGACAAGACAAGACAAGACAAGACAAGACAAGACAAGACAAGACAAGACAAGACAAGACAAGACAAGACAAGACATGACAAGACAAGACAAGGCAAGACAAGACAAGACAAGAAAAGACAAGACAAGACAAGACAAGACAAGACAAGAAAAGACAAGACAAGACAAGACAAGACAAGACAAAACAACACAACACAACACAACACATGACATGACATGACATGACATGACAAGACAAGACAGGAAAGGACAAGACAAGACAAGACCAGACAAGACAAGACAAGACAAAACAATTCAACACAACACATGACATGACATGACAGGACATGACAAGACAAGACAAGACAAGACAAGACAAGACACGACAAGACAAGACAGACAAGACAAGACAAGACAAGACAAGACAAGATAAGACAAGACAAGACAAGACAAGACAAGACAAGACAAAACAAGAAAAGACTAGACAAGACAAGACAAGACAAGACAAGACAAAACAACACAACACAACACAACACATGACATGACATGACATAACATAACATGACAAGACAAGACAGGAAAGGACAAGACAAGACAAGACAAAACAAGACAAGACAAGACAAGACAAAACAATTCAACACAACACATGACATGACATGACAGGACATGACAAGACAAGACAAGACAAGACAAGACAAGACAAGACAAGACAAGACAAGACAAGACAAGACAAGACAAGACAAGACAAGACAAGACAAGACAAGACAAGACAAGACAAGAAATGACAAGACAAGACAACACAACACAACACATGACATGACATGACATGACAAGACAAAACAGGACAAGACATGACATGACAAGACATGACAAGACAAAACAAGACAAGACTAGACAAGACAAGACAAGAAAAGACTAGACAAGACAAGACAAGACAAGACAAGACAAAACAACACAACACAACACAACACATGACATGACATGACATGACAAGACAAGACAGGAAAGGACAAGACAAGACAAGACCAGACAAGACAAGACAAAACAAGACAAGACAAGACAAGACAAGACAAGACAAGACAAGACAAGACAAGACAAGACAAGACAAGACAAGACAAGACAAGACAAGACAAGACAAAACAATTCAACACAACACATGACATGACATGACAGGACATGACAAGACAAGACAAGACAAGACAAGGCAAGACAAGACAAGACAGACAAGACAAGACAAGACAAGACAAGACAAGACAAGACAAGACAAGACAAGACAAGACAAGACAAGACAAGACAAGACAAGACAAGACAAGACAAGACAAGACAAGACAAGACAAGACATGACAAGACAACACAACACAACACATGACATGACATGACATGACAAGACAAGACAGGACAGGACAGGACAAGACAAGACAAGACCAGACAAGACAAGACAAAACAAGACAAGACAAGACAAGACAAGACAAGACAAGACAAGACAAGACAAGACAAGACAAGACAAGACAAGACAAGACAAGACAAGACAAGACAAGACAAGACAAGACAAGACAAGACAAGACAAGACAAGACATGACAAGACAACACAACACAACACATGACATGACATGACATAACATGACAAGACAAGACAGGAAAGGACAAGACAAGACAAGACCAGACAAGACAAGACAAAACAAGACAAGACAAGACAAGACAAGACAAGACAAGACAAGACAAGACAAGACAAGACAAGACAAGACAAGACAAGACAAGACAAGACAAGACAAGACAAGAAATGACAAGACAAGACAAGACAACACAACACAACACATGACATGACATGACATGACAAGACAAAACAGGACAAGACATGACATGACAAGACATGACAAGACAAAACAAGACAAGACTAGACAAGACAAGACAAGAAAAGACTAGACAAGACAAGACAAGACAAGACAAGACAAAACAACACAACACAACACAACACATGACATGACATGACATGACAAGACAAGACAGGAAAGGACAAGACAAGACAAGACCAGACAAGACAAGACAAAACAAGACAAGACAAGACAAGACAAGACAAGACAAGACAAAACAATTCAACACAACACATGACATGACATGACAGGACATGACAAGACAAGACAAGACAAGACAAGGCAAGACAAGACAAGACAGACAAGACAAGACAAGACAAGACAAGACAAGACAAGACAAGACAAGACAAGACAAGACAAGACAAGACAAGACAAGACAAGACAAGACAAGACAAGACAAGACAAGACAAGACATGGCAAGACAACACAACACAACACATGACATGACATGACATGACAAGACAAGACAGGACAGGACAGGACAGGACAAGACAAGACAAGACCAGACAAGACAAGACAAGACAAAACAAGACAAGACAAGACAAGACAAGACAAGACAAGACAAGACCAAACAAGACAAGACAAGACAAAACAACTCAACACAACACATGACATGACATGACATGACAAGACAAGACAAGACAAGACAAGACAAGACAAGACAAGACAAGACAAGACAAGACAAGACAAGACAAGACAAGACAAGACAAGACAAGACAAGACAAGACAAGACAAGACAAGACAAGACAAGACAAGACAAGACAAGACAAGACAAGACAAGACAAGACAAGACAAGACAAGACAAGACAAGACAAGACAAGACAAGACAAGACAAGACAAGACAAGACAAGACAAGACAAGACAAGACAAGACAAGACAAGACAAGACAAGACAAGACAAGACAAGACAAGACAAGACAAGACAAGACAAGACAAGACAAGACAAGACAAGACAAGACAAGACAAGACAAGACAAGACAAGACAAGACAAGACAAGACAAGACAAGACAAGACAAGACCAAACAAGACAAGACAAGACAAAACAACTCAACACAACACATGACATGACATGACATGACAAGACAAGACAAGACAAGACAAAACAAGACAAGACAAGACAAGACAAGACAAGACAAAACAACTCAACACAACACATGACATGACAGGACAGGACAGGACATGACAAGACAAGACAAGACAAGACAAGACAAGACAAGACAAGACAAGACAAGACAAGACAAGACAAGACAAGACAAGACAAGACAAGACAAGACAAGACAAGACAAGACAAAACAACTCAACACAACACATGACATGACAGGACAGGACATGACAAGACAAGACAAGACAAGACAAGACAAGACAAGACAAGACAAGACAAGACAAGACAAGACAAGAGAAGACAAGACAAGACAAGACAAGACAAGACAAGACAAGACAAGACAACACAAAACAAGACAAGACAAGACAAAACAACACATGACATGACATGACATGACAAGACAAGACAAGACAAGACAAAACAACACAACACAACACAACACATGACATGACATGACATGACATGACAAGACAAGACAAGAAAGGACAAGACAAGACAAGACCAGACAAGACAAGACAAAACAAGACAAGACAAGACAAGACAAGACAAGACAAGACAAGACAAGACAAAACAACTCAACACAACACAACACATGACAGGACAGGACAGGACATGACAAGACAAGACAAGACAAGACAAGACAAGACAAGACAAGACAAGACAAAACAAGACAAGACAAGACAAGACAAGACAAGACAAGACAAGACAAGACAAGACAAGACAAGACAAGACAAGACAAGACAAGACAAGACAAGACAAGACAAGACAAGACAAGACAAGACAAGACAAGACAAGACAACACAAAACAAGACAAGACAAAACAACACAACACATGACATGACATGACATGACAAGACAAGACAAGACAAGACAAGACAAGACAAGACAAGACAAGACAAGACATGACATGGCATGACAAGACAAGACAGGACAAGACAAGACAAGACAAGACAAGACAAGACAAGACAAGACAAGACAAGACAAGACAAGACAAGACAAGACAAGACAAGACAAGACAAGACAAGACAAGACAAGACAAAACAAGACAAGACAAGACAAGACAAGACAAGACAAGACAAGACAAGACAAGACAACACAACACAACACATGACATGACATGACATGACATGACAAGACAAAACAGGACAAGACAAGACAAGACAACACAACACAACACATGACATGACATGACATGATATGACAAGACAAAACAGGACAAGACAAGAGAAGACAAGACAAGACAAGACAATTGTGTTTGATTTTTTTTTAATTAATTAAGAAGACAAAACAAGACAAGACAAGACAAGACAAGACAAGACAAGACAAGACAAGACAAGACAAGACAACACAACACAACACATGACATGACATGACATGACATGACAAGACAAAACAGGACAAGACAAGAGAAGACAAGACAAGACAAGACAAGACAATTGTGTTTGATTTTTTTTTAATTAATTAAGAAGACAAAACAAGACAAGACAAGACAAGACAAGACAAGACAAGACAAGACAAGACAAGACAAGACAACACAACACAAGACAAGACAAGACAAGACAAGACATGACAAGACAAAACAAGACAAGACTAGACAAGACAAGACAAGACAAAACAAGACAAGACTAGACAAGACAAGACAAGACAAGACAAGACAAGACAAGACAAGACAAGACAAGACAAGACAAGACAAGACAAGACAAGACAAGACAAGACAAGACAAGACAAGACATGACAAGACAAGACAAGGCAAGACAAGACAAGACAAGAAAAGACAAGACAAGACAAGACAAGACAAGACAAGAAAAGACAAGACAAGACAAGACAAGACAAGACAAGACAAGACAAGACAAGACAAGACAAGACAAGACAAGACAAGACAAGACAAGACAAGACAAGACAAGACAAGACAAGACAAGACAAGACAAGACAAGACAAGACAAGACAAGACAAGACAAGACAAGACAAGACAAGACAAGACAAGACAAGACAAGACAAGACAAGACAAGACAAGACAAGACAAGACAACACAAAACAAGACAAGACAAGACAAAACAACACAACACATGACATGACATGACATGACAAGACAAGACAAGACAAGACAAGACAAGACAAGACAAGACAAGACAAGACATGACATGGCATGGCAAGACAAGACAGGACAAGACAAGACAAGACAAGACAAGACAAGACAAGACAAGACAAGACAAGACAAGACAAGACAAGACAAGACAAGACAAGACAAGACAAGACAAGACAAGACAAGACAAAACAAGACAAGACAAGACAAGACAAGACAAGACAAGACAAGACAAGACAAGACAAGACAAGACAAGACAAGACAAGACAAGACAAGACAACACAACACAACACATGACATGACATGACATGACATGACAAGACAAAACAGGACAAGACAAGACAAGACAACACAACACAACACATGACATGACATGACATGACATGACAAGACAAAACAGGACAAGACAAGAGAAGACAAGACAAGACAAGACAAGACAATTGTGTTTGATTTCTTTTTAATTAATTAAGAAGACAAAACAAGACAAGACAAGACAAGACAAGACAAGACAAGACAAGACAAGACAAGACAAGACAAGACAACACAACACAACACATGACATGACATGACATGACATGACAAGACAAAACAGGACAAGACAAGAGAAGACAAGACAAGACAAGACAAGACAAGACAATTGTGTTTGATTTTTTTTTAATTAATTAAGAAGACAAAACAAGACAAGACAAGACAAGACAAGACAAGACAAGACAAGACAAGACAAGACAAGACAAGACAACACAACACAAGACAAGACCAGACAAGACAAGACATGACAAGACAAAACAAGACAAGACTAGACAAGACAAGACAAGACAAAACAAGACAAGACTAGACAAGACAAGACAAGACAAGACAAGACAAGACAAGACAAGACAAGACAAGACTAGACAAGACAAGACAAGACAAGACAAGACAAGACAACACAAAACAAGACAAGACAAAACAACACAACACATGACATGACATGACATGACAAGACAAGACAAGACAAGACAAGACAAGACAAGACAAGACAAGACATGACATGGCATGACAAGACAAGACAGGACAAGACAAGACAAGACAAGACAAGACAAGACAAGACAAGACAAGACAAGACAAGACAAGACAAGACAAGACAAGACAAGACAAGACAAGACAAGACAAGACAAGACAAAACAAGACAAGACAAGACAAGACAAGACAAGACAAGACAAGACAAGACAAGACAACACAACACAACACATGACATGACATGACATGACATGACAAGACAAAACAGGACAAGACAAGACAAGACAACACAACACAACACATGACATGACATGACATGACATGACAAGACAAAACAGGACAAGACAAGAGAAGACAAGACAAGACAAGACAATTGTGTTTGATTTTTTTTTAATTAATTAAGAAGACAAAACAAGACAAGACAAGACAAGACAAGACAAGAAAAGACAAGACAAGACAAGACAAGACAACACAACACAACACAACACACGACATGACACGCGACGCGACTCCAAAGCGCTCGGCGCTCGGCACTAGCGCCTCTCAGCACACGCTTGGCAGCGACGCTGAAACATAAAAGCTATCCACTTTGGTTTCGGTTGCGGCCAAAGATTTCAAACGAATAAAGTGCCAGCAAGTAAAAGCGTGCAGAAATTGCAAGAGAAGGGGCGCACGAAGCAAAAGAATAGAGTTCAAAGACACCGAGCTGCGAGCTGCGAGCAGTGTGTCGCGTAAAAGGCCACTAGAACACAGCAGCTACATGTAGCCAGCTGTAAGTGCACCGTTAAATGGCATTGCCATTTTTAAACCGCACATTCTGCACCCCTCGTTTCGCTTTTTTTTAATTTTCTTCACATGGTTTTCGCATCGTCACATTCAATAGCAGCGGCGGTCATACGGGGACCGCAAATGCCGCTTCACTGCCCTCAAACCGCTGTCAGTTGCTTCATTGGCGCATAATCCACTGGAAAATTCAATTTATTCCACACATCTTGTGAATGTCCGAGTTGATTGTCCTTTTTCGGTGTTTTGCATTTTTTAACTGTCATCTTCCGTATTACTTCTTCCTACTATCCCTCGCATGGCAATTCTTTTGGGGTTTCTGAAGCTGTTTTACTGATTTCTAGTTGTCTTTCTTTCTTTCCTTTTTTTCGAGTGTTCCTTCGTATATAAATGTCCGCTGACCACAACCATTTGCCATTCGCATAAGTTAAAATAAAATTCCATTTTATTTTCACTTTTAAATAACTGCGGTGCTGGTTAACCATGTCGTTGACAGTTTGCCATTAACACATCGTATCGTAGAGCACACAGTACAGATATATACTCAGGAGAGCTGACGCTCAGATTGGCCGATATCAGAAAAATCTCAAACGGAGTTTAGGTGGCAACACTTTTATAAGAATCTCTATGTGAGCTGTCAAACAGATGTCAAAATAATGTCAATCGACAGCTGTCAAACGATTGTCCAATTAATGTCAAGTGACAGCTGAGTTAATGAGTGTCAAATCTAAACTATCAATAAATGATAGACAAGACAAGACAAGACAAAACAACACAACACAACACAACACATGACATGACATGACATGACATGACAAGACAAGACAGGAAAGGACAAGACAAGACAAGACCAGACAAGACAAGACAAGACAAAACAATTCAACACAACACATGACATGACATGACAGGACATGACAAGACAAGACAAGACAAGACAAGACAAGACACGACAAGACAAGACAGACAAGACAAGACAAGACAAGACAAGACAAGACAAGACAAGATAAGACAAGACAAGACAAGACAAGACAAGACAAGACAAGACAAGACAAGACAAAACAAGAAAAGACTAGACAAGACAAGACAAGACAAGACAAGACAAGACAAGACAAAACAACACAACACAACACAACACATGACATGACATGACATAACATGACAAGACAAGACAGGAAAGGACAAGACAAGACAAGACCAGACAAGACAAGACAAAACAAGACAAGACAAGACAAGACAAAACAATTCAACACAACACATGACATGACATGACAGGACATGACAAGACAAGACAAGACAAGACAAGACAAGACAAGACAAGACAAGACAAGACAAGACAAGACAAGACAAGACAAGACAAGACAAGACAAGACAAGACAAGACAAGACAAGACAAGACAAGACAAGACAAGACAAGACAGGACAAGACAAGACAAGACAAGACAAGACAAGACAAGACAAGACAAGACAAGACAAGACAAGACAAGACAAGACAAGACAAGACAAGACAAGACAAGACAAGACAAGACAAGACAAGACAAGACAAGACAAGACAAGACAAGACAAGACAAGACAAGACAAAACAAGACAAGACAAAACAACACAACACAACACATGACATGACATGACAAGACAAAACAGGACAAGACAAGAGAAGACAAGACAATTGTGTTTGATTTTTTTTTAATTAATTAAGAATACAAAACCAGACAAGAAATGACATGACAAGACATGACAAGACAAGACAGGACAGGACAAGACAAGACGAGACCAGACAAGACAAAACAAGACAAGACAAGACAAAACAACACAGCACAACACATGACATGACATGACAGGACATGACAATACAAGACAGGACAAGACAAGACAACACAAGACAAGACAAGACAAGACAAGACAAGACAAGACAAGACAAGATAAGACATGATAAGACATGACAAGACAAAATAAGACAAGACAAAACAACACAACACACGACATGACATGACATGACAAGACAAGACAAGAGAAAACAACACAACACAACACATGACATGACATGACATGACAAGACAAGACAGGACAAGACAGGACAAGACAAGACAAGACAAGACAAGACAAGACAAGACAAGACAAGACAAGACAAGACAAGACAAGACAAGACAAGACAAGACAAGACAAGACAAGATAAGACATGACAAGACAAAACAAGGCAAGACAAAACTACACAACATACGACATAACATGACATGACAAGACAAGACAAGACACGACAGGACAGGACAAGACAAGACAAGACAAAACAAAACAACACAACACAACACAACACATGACATGACATGACATGACAAGACAAGACAGGACAAGACAAGACAACACAAGACAAGACAAGACAAGACATGACAAGGCAAGACAAGACAAGACAAGACAAGACATGACATGACATGACATGACAAGACAAGACAGGACAGGACAGGACAAGCCAAGACAAGGCAAGACAAGACAAAACAAGACAAGACAAAACAACACAACACAACACATGACATGACATGACATGACAAGACAAAACAGGACAAAACAAGAGAAGACAAGACAACACAACACAAGACATGACAAGACAACACAACACAACACAACACATGACATGACATGACATGACATGACAAGACAAGATAGGACAGGACAAGAAGGGACAAGACCAGACAAGACAAGACAAGACAAGACAAGACAAGATAAGACATGACAAGACAAAACAAGACAAGACAAAACAACACAACACACGACAGGACAGGACAAGACAAGACAAGACAAGACAAGACAAGAAGAGACAAAACAAGACAAGACATGACAAGACAAGACAAGACAAGACGAGACAAGGCATGATAAGGCAAGACAAGACAAGACAAGACAAGACAAGACAAGACAAGACAAGACAAGACAAGACAAGACAAGACAAGACAAGACAAGACAAGACAAGACAAGGCAAGACAAGGCAAGACAAGACAAGGCAAGACAAGGCAAGACAAGACAAGACAAGACAAGACAAGACAAGACAAGTTAAGACAAGAAAAGACAATACAAGACAAGAAAAGACAAGACAAGACAAGACAAGACAAGACAAGACAAGACAAGAAAAGACAAGACAAGACAAAACAAGACAAGACAAGACAAAACAACACAGCACAACACATGACATGACATGACAGGACATGACAATACAAGGCAGGACAAGACAAGACAACACAAGACAAGACAAGACAAGACAAGACAAGACAAGACAAGACAAGACAAGACAAGAAAAGACAAGACAAGACAAGACAAGACAAGACAAGATAAGACATGATAAGACATGACAAGACAAAATAAGACAAGACAAAACAACACAACACACGACATGACATGGCATGACAAGACAAGACAAGACAAGACAAAACAACACAACACAACACATGACATGACATGACATGACAAGACAAGACAGGACAAGACAAGACAAGACAAGACAACACAACACAAGACAAGACAAGACAAGACAAGACAAGACAAGGCAAGACATGACAAGACAAAACAAGGCAAGACAAAACTACACAACATACGACATGACATGACATGACAAGACAAGACAAGACAAGACAAGACACGACAGGACAGGACAAGACAAGACAAGACAAAACAACACAACACATGACATGACATGACATGACAAGACAAAACAGGACAAGACAACACAAGACAAGACAAGACAAGACAAGACATGACAAGACAAGACAAGACCAGACATGACATGACATGACAAGACAAGACAAGACAAGACAAGACAAGACAAGACAAGACAAGACAAGACAAGACAAGACAAGACAAGACAAGACAAGACAAGACAAGACAAGACAAGACAAGTCACGACAAGACAAGACAAGACAAGACAAGACAAGACAAGACAAGACAAGACAAGACAAGACAAGACAAGACACGACAAGAAAAGACAAGACAAGACAAGACAAGACAAGACAAGACAAGACAAGACAAGACAAGACAAGACAAGACAAGACAAGACAAGACAAGACAAGACAAGACAAGACAAGACAAGACAAGACAAGACAAGACAAGACAAGACAAGACAAGACAAGTCACGACAAGACAAGACAAGACAAGACAAGACAAGACAAGACAAGACAAGATAAGACATGACAAGACAAAATAAGACAAGACAAAACAACACAACACACGATATGACATGACATGACATGACAAGACAAGACAAGACAAGACAAGACAAAACAAAACAAGACAAGACAGCACAAGACAAGACAAAACAACACAACACACGACAGGACAGGACAAGACAAGACAAGACAAGACAAGATAAGACATGACAAGACAAAGCAAGACAAGACAAAACAAGACAAGACAAAACAACACAACACACGTCAGGACAGGACAAGACAAGACAAGACGAGACACGACAAGACAAGACAAGACAAGACAAGACAAAACATGACAAGACAAGACAAGACAAGACAAGACAGGACAAGACAAGACAAGACAAGACAAGACAAGACAAGACAAGACAAGACAAGACAAGACAAGACAAGACAAGACAAGACAAGACAAGACAAGACAAGACAAGACAGGACAAGACAAGACAAGACAAGACAAGACGAGACAAGACAAGACAAGACAGGACAAGACAAGACAAGACAAGACGAGACAAAACAACTCAACACAACACATGACATGACATGACAGGACATGACAAGACAAGACAAGACAAGAAAAGACAAGACAAGACAAGACAAGACAAGACAAGACAAGACAAGACAAGACAAGACAAGACAAGACAAGACAAGACAAGACAAGACAAGACAAGACAAGGCAAGACAAGACAAGACAAGACAAGACAAGACAAGACAAGACATGACAAGACAACACAACACAACACAACACAACACATGACATGACATGACAAGACAAGACAGGACAGGACAAGAAGAGACAAGACCAGACAAGACAAAACAAGACAAGACAAGACAAGACAAGACAAGACCAAACAAGACAAGACAAGACAAAACAACTCAACACAACACATGACATGACATGACAGGACATGACAGGACAAGACAAGACAAGACAAGACAAGACAAGACAAGACAAGACAAGACAAGACAAAACAACACAACACAACACATGACATGACATGACAAGACATGACAGGACAAGACAAGACAAGACAAGACAAGACAAGACAAGACAAGACAAGACAAGACAAGACAAGACAAGACAAGACAAGACAAGACATGACAAGACAACACAACACAACACAACACAACACATGACATGACATGACAAGACAAGACAGGACAGGACAAGAAGAGACAAGACCAGACAAGACAAAACAAGACAAGACAAGACAAGACAAGACAAGACAAGACAAGACAGGACAAGACAAGACAAGACAAGACAAGGCAAGACAAGACAAGACAAGACAAGACAAGACAAGACAAGACAAGACAAGACAAGACATGACAAGACAACACAACACAACACAACACATGACATGACATGACATGACAAGACAAGACAGGACAGGACAAGAAGAGACAAGACCAGACAAGACAAGACAAAACAAGACAAGACAAGACAAGACAAGGCAAGACAAGACAAGACAAGACAAGACAAGACAAGACAAGACAAGACAAGACAAGACAAGACAAGACAAGACAAGACAAGACAAGACATGACAAGACAACACAACACAACACAACACAACACATGACATGACATGACAAGACAAGACAGGACAGGACAAGAAGAGACAAGACCAGACAAGACAAAACAAGACAAGACAAGACAAGACAAGACAAGACAAGACAAGACAAGACAAGACAAGACAAAACAACTCAACACAACACATGACATGACATGACAGGACATGACAAGACAAGACAAGACAAGAAAAGACAAGACAAGACAAGACAAGACAAGACAGGACAGGACAAGACAAGACAAGACAAGACAAGGCAAGACAAGACAAGACAAGACAAGACAAGACAAGACAAGACAAGACAAGACAAGACATGACAAGACAAGACAAGACAAGACAAGACAAGACAAGACAAGACAAGACAAGACAAGACAAGACAAGACAAGACAAGACCAGACAAGACAAGACAAAACAAGACAAGACAAGACAAGACAACACAACACACGACATGACAAGACAAGACAAGACTAGATAAAATAAGACAAGCCAAGACATGACAAGACAAAACAAGACAAGACAAAACAACACAACTCACGACATGACATGACATGACATGACAAGACAAGACAAGACAAGACAAGACAAGACAAGGCAAGACAAGAAAAGACAAGACAAGACAAGAAAAGACAAGATAAGACAAGACAAGACAAGACAAGACAGGACAGGACAAGCCAAGACAAGACACGACATGACATGACAAGACAAAACAGGACAAGACAAGAGAAGACAAGACAAGACAAGACAAGACAAGACAAGACAAGACAAGACAAGACAAGACAAGACAAAACAACACAACACAACACATGACATGACATGACATGACAAGACAAGACAAGACAAGACAAGACAAAACAACACAACACAACACATGGCATGACATGACATGACAAGACAAAACAGGACAAGACAAGAGAAGACAAGACAAGACAAGACAAAACAACACAACACAACACATGACATGACATGACATGACATGACAAGACAAGACAGGAAAGGACAAGACAAGACAAGACCAGACAAGACAAAACAAGACAAGACAAGACAAGACAAGACAAGACAATTGTGTTTGATTTTTTTTTTAAATTAATTAAGAAGACAAAACAAGACAAGACATGACATGACAAGACATGACAAGACAAAACAAGACAAGACAAGATAAGACAAGAAAAGACAAGACAAGACAAGACAAGACAAGACAAAACAACACAACACAACACAACACATGACATGACATGACATGACATGACAAGAAAAGACAGGAAAGGACAAGACAAGACAAGACCAGACAAGACAAGACAAAACAAGGCAAGACAAGACAAGACAAGACAAGATAAGACAAGACAAGACAAAACAAGACAAGACAAGACAAAACAACACAACACAACACATGACATGAGAGGACATGACAAGACAAGACAGGGCAAGACAAGACAACACAAGACAAGACAAGACAAGACAAGACAACGCAACACAACACATGACATGACATGACAAGACAAGACAGGACAAGACAAGACAAGACAAGACAAGACAAGACAAGACAAGACAAGACAAGACAAGACAAGACAAGACAAGACAAGACAAAACAGGACAAGACAAGAGAAGACAAGACAAAACAAGACAAGACAATTGTGTTTGATTTTTTTTTTTAAATTAATTAAGAATACAAAACCAGACAAGACATGACATGACAAGACATGACAAGACAACACAGGACAGGACAAGACAAGACGAGACCAGACAAGACAAGACAAAACAAGACAAAACAAGACAAGACAAGACAAGACAAGACAAGGCAAGACAAGACAAGACAAGACAAGACAAGACAAGACAAGACAAGACAAGACAAGACAAGACAAGACAAGACAAGACAAGACAAGACAAGACAAGACAAGACAAGACAAGACAAGACAAGACAAGACAAAACAAGACAAGACAAGACAAAACAACACAGCACAACACATGACATGACAGGACATGACAATACAAGACAGGACAAGACAAGACAAGACAAGACAAGACAAGACAAGACAAGAAAAGACAAGATAAGACATGATAAGACATGACAAGACAAAATAAGACAAGAAAAAACAACACAACACACGACATGACATGACATGACAAGACAAGACAAGAGAAAACAACACAACACAACACATGACATGACATGACATGACAAGACAAGACAGGACAAGACAAGACAAGACAACACAAGACAAGACAAGACAAGACAAGACATGACAAGACAAGACAAGACCAGACATGACATGACATGACATGACAAGACAAGACAGGACAGGACAGGACAGGACAGGACAAGACAAGACAAGGCAAGACAAGACAAAACAAGACAAGACAAAACAACACAACACAACACATGACATGACATGACATGACAAGACAAAACAGGACAAAACAAGGGAAGACAAGACAAGACAAGACAAAACAGGACAAGACAAGAGAAGACAAGACAAAACAAGACAAGACAATTGTGTTTGATTTTTTTTTTTTAAATTAATTAAGAATACAAAACCAGACAAGACATGACATGACAAGACATGACAAGACAACACAGGACAGGACAAGACAAGACGAGACCAGACAAGAAAAGACAATACACGACAAGACAAGACAAGACAAGCCAAGACAAGACAAGACAAGACAAGACAAGAAAAGACAAGACAAGACAAAACAAGACAAGACAAGACAAAACAACACAGCACAACACATGACATGACATGACAGGACATGACAATACAAGGCAGGACAAGACAAGACAACACAAGACGATACAAGACAAGACAAGACAAGACAAGACAAGACAAGACAAGACAAGACAAGAAAAGACAAGACAAGACAAGACAAGACAAGACAAGATAAGACATGATAAGACATGACAAGACAAAATAAGACAAGACAAAACAACACAACACACGACATGACATGGCATGACAAGACAAGACAAGACAAGACAAAACAACACAACACAACACATGACATGACATGACATGACAAGACAAGACAGGACAAGACAAGACAAGACAAGACGAGGCAAGACATGACAAGACAAAACAAGGCAAGACAAAACTACACAACATACGACATGACATGACATGACAAGACAAGACAAGACAAGACACGACAGGACAGGACAAGACAAGACAAGACAAAACAACACAACACATGACATGACAAGACAAGACAGGACAAGACAAGACAAGACAACACAAGACAAGACAAGACAAGACAAGACATGACAAGACAAGACAAGACCAGACATGACATGACATGACATGACAAGACAAGACAGGACAGGACAGGACAAGACAAGACAAGGCAAGACAAGACAAAACAAGACAAGACAAAACAACACAACACAACACATGACATGACATGACATGACAAGACAAAACAGGACAAAACAAGGGAAGACAAGACAAGACAAGACAAGACAATTGTGTTTGATTTTTTTTTTAAATTAATTAAGAAGACAAAACAAGACAAGACATGACATGACAAGACATGACAAGACAAAACAAGACAAGACAAGACAAGAAAATGCAAGAAAAGACAAGACAAGACAAGACAAGACAAAACAACACAACACAACACAACACATGACATGACATGACATGACATGACAAGACAAGACAGGAAAGGACAAGACAAGACAAGACCAGACAAGACAAAACAAGACAAGACAAGACAAGACAAGACAAGACAAGACAAGACAAGACAAGACAAGACAAGACAAGACAAGACAAAACAACTCAACACAACACATGACATGACATGACAGGACATGACAAGACAAGACAAGACAAGACAAGACAAGACAAGACAAGACAAGACAAGACAAGACAAGACAAGACAAGACAAGACAAGACAAGACAAGGCAAGACAAGACAAGACAAGACAAGACAAGACAAGACAAGACAAGACAAGACAAGACAAGGCAAGACAAGACAAGACAAGACAAGACAAGACAAGACAAGACAAGACAAGACAAGACAAGACAAGACAAGACAAGACAAGACAAGACAAGACAAGACATGACAAGACAACACAACACAACACAACACAACACATGACATGACATGACATGACAAGACAAGACAGGACAGGACAAGAAGAGACAAGACCAGACAAGACAAAACAAGACAAGACAAGACAAGACAAGACAAGACCAAACAAGACAAGACAAGACAAAACAACTCAACACAACACATGACATGTCATGACAGGACATGACAGGACAAGACAAGACAAGACAAGACAAGACAAGACAAGACAAGACAAGACAAGACAAGACAAGACAAGACAAGACATGACAAGACAAGACAAGACAAGACAAGACAAGACAAGAAAAGACAAGACAAGACAAGACAAAACAAGACAAGACAAGACAAGACAAGACAAGACAAGACAAGACAAGACAAGACAAGACAAGACAAGACAAGACAAGACAAGACAAGACAAGACAAGACAAGACAAGACAAGACAAGACAAGACAAGACAAGACAAGACAAGGCAAGACAAGACAAGACAAGACAAGACAAGACAAGACAAGACAAGACAAGACAAGACAAGGCAAGACAAGACAAGACAAGACAAGACAAGACAAGACAAGACAAGACAAGACAAGACAAGACAAGACAAGACATGACAAGACAACACAACACAACACAACACAACACATGACATGACATGACATGACAAGACAAGACAGGACAGGACAAGAAGAGACAAGACCAGACAAGACAAAACAAGACAAGACAAGACAAGACAAGACAAGACCAAACAAGACAAGACAAGACAAAACAACTCAACACAACACATGACATGACATGACAGGACATGACAGGACAAGACAAGACAAGACAAGACAAGACAAGACAAGACAAGACAAGACAAGACAAGACAAGACAAGACAAGACAAGACAAGACAAGACAAGACAAGACAAGACATGACAAGACAAGACAAGACAAGACAAGACAAGACAAGAAAAGACAAGACAAGACAAGACAAAACAAGACAAGACAAGACAAGACAAGACAAGACAAGACAAGACAAGACAAGACAAGACAAGACAAGACAAGACAAGACAAGACAAGACAAGACAAGACAAGACAAGACAAGACAAGACAAGACAAAACAAAACAATACAACACATGACATGACATGACAAGACAAGACAAGACAAGACAAGACAAGACAAGACAAGACAAGACAAGACAAGATAAGACAAGACAAGACAAGACAAGACAAGACAAGACAAGACAAGGCAAGACAAGACAAGATAAGACAAGACAAGACAAGACAAGACAAGACAAGACAAGACAAGACAAGACAAGACACGACTAGACAAGACAAGACAAGACAAGACAAGACAAGACAAGACAAGACAAGACAAGACAAGACAAGACAAGACAAGACAAGACAAGACAAGACAAGTCAAGACAAGACAAGACAAGACAAGACAAGACAAGACAAGACAAGACAAGACAAGACAAGACAAGACAAGACAAGACAAGACAAGACAAGACAAGACAAGACAAGACAAGACAAGACAAGACAAGACAAGACAAGACAAGACAAGACAAGACAAGACAAGACAAGACAAGACAAGACAAGACAAGACATGACAAGACAAGACACGGCAAGACAAGTCAAGACAAGACAAGAAAAGACAAGACAAGACAAGACAAAACAAGACAAGGCCAGACAAGAAAAGGCAAGACAAGACAAGACAAGACAAGGCAAGACAAGACAAGACAAGACAAGACAAGACAAGACAAGACAAGACAAAACAAGACAAGACAAGACAAGACAAGACAAGACAAGACAAGACAAGACAAGACAAGACAAGACAAGACAAGACAAGACAAGACAAGACAAGACAAGACAAGACCAAACAAGACAAGACAAGACAAAACAACTCAACACAACACATGACATGTCATGACAGGACATGACAGGACAAGACAAGACAAGACAAGACAAGACAAGACAAGACAAGACAAGACAAGACAAGACAAGACAAGACAAGACAAGACATGACAAGACAAGACAAGACAAGACAAGACAAGACAAGAAAAGACAAGACAAGACAAGACAAAACAAGACAAGACAAGACAAGACAAGACAAGACAAGACAAGACAAGACAAGACATGACAAGACAAGACAAGACAAGACAAGACAAGACAAGAAAAGACAAGACAAGACAAGACAAAACAAGACAAGACAAGACAAGACAAGACAAGACAAGACAAGACAAGACAAGACAAGACAAGACAAGACAAGACAAGACAAGACAAGACAAGACAAGACAAGACAAGACATGACAAGACAACACAACACAACACAACACAACACATGACATGACATGACATGACAAGACAAGACAGGACAGGACAAGAAGAGACAAGACCAGACAAGACAAAACAAGACAAGACAAGACAAGACAAGACAAGACAAGACAAGACAAGACAAGACAAGACACGACAAGACAAGACAAGACAAGACAAGACAAGACAAGACAAGACAAGGCCAGACAAGAAAAGACAAGACAAGACAAGACAAGACAAAACAAGACAAGACAAGACAAGACAAGACAAGACAAGACAAGACAAGACAAGACAAGACAAGACAAGACAAGACAAGACAAGACAAGACAAGACAAGACAAGACAAGACAAGACAAGACAAGACAAGACAAGACAAGACAAGACAAGACAAGACAAGACAAGACAAGACAAGACAAGACAAGACAAGACAAGACAAGACAAGACAAGACAAGACAAGACAAGACAAGACAAGACAAGACAAGACAAGACAAGACAAGACAAGACAAGACAAGACAAGACAAGACAAGACAAGACAAGACAAGACAAGACAAGACAAGACAAGACAAGACAAGACAAGACAAGACAAGACAAGACAAGACAAGACAAGATAAGACAAGACAAGACAAGACAAGACAAGACAAGACAAGACAAGGCAAGACAAGACAAGATAAGACAAGACAAGACAAGACAAGACAAGACAAGACAAGACAAGACAAGACAAGACAAGACAAGACACGACTAGACAAGACAAGACAAGACAAGACAAGACAAGACAAGACAAGACAAGACAAGACAAGACAAGACAAGACAAGACAAGACAAGACAAGACAAGACAAGACAAGACAAGACAAGTCAAGACAAGACAAGACAAGACAAGACAAGACAAGACAAGACAAGACAAGACAAGACAAGACAAGAAAAGACAAGACAAGACAAGACAAGACAAGACAAGACAAGACAAGACAAGACAAGACAAGACAAGACAAGACAAGACAAGACAAGACAAGACAAGACAAGACAAGACAAGACAAGACAAGACAAGACAAGACAAGACAAGACAAGACAAGACATGACAAGACAAGACACGGCAAGACAAGTCAAGACAAGACAAGAAAAGACAAGACAAGACAAGACAAAACAAGACAAGGCCAGACAAGAAAAGGCAAGACAAGACAAGACAAGACAAGGCAAGACAAGACAAGACAAGACAAGACAAGACAAGACAAGACAAGACAAGACAAGACAAGACAAGACAAGACAAGACAAGACATGACAAGACAAGACAAGACAAGACAAGACAAGACAAGACAAGACAAGACAAGACAAGACAAGACAAGACAAGACAAGACAAGACAAGACAAGGCCAGACAAGAAAAGGCAAGACAAGACAAGACAAGACAAGGCAAGACAAGACAAGACAAGACAAGACAAGACAAGACAAGACAAGACAAGACAAGACAAGACAAGACAAGACAAGACAAGACAAGACATGACAAGACTAGACAAGACAAGACAAGACAAGACAAGACAAGACAAGACAAGACAAGACAAGACAAGACAAGATAAGACAAAACAAAACAAGACAAGTCAAGACATTTTTTTTATTTGTTTCTAAACTAATTAAGAAGAGAAGACAAGACAAGACAAGACAGGACTATTGTGTTTGATTTGTTTTTAAATTAATTAAGAAGATAAGACAAGACAAGACAAGGCCAGACAAGACAAGACAAGACAAGACACGACAAGAAAAGACAAGACAAGACAAGACAAGACAAGACAAGACAAGACAAGACAAGACAAGACAAGACAAGACAAGACAAGACAAGACAAGACAAGACAAGACAAGACAAGACAAGACAAGACAAGACAAGACAAGACAAGACAAGACAAGACAAGACAAGACAAGACAAGACAAGACAAGACAAGACAAGACAAGACAAGACAAGACAAGACAAGACAAGACAAGACAAGACAAGACAAGACAAGACAAGACAAGACAAGACAAGACAAGACAAGACAAGACAAGACAAGACAAGACAAGACAAGACAAGACAAGACAAGACAAGACAAGACAAGACAAGACAAGACAAGACAAGACAAGACAAGACAAGACAAGACAAGACAAGACAAGACAAGACAAGACAAGACAAGACAAGACAAGACAAGACAAGACAAGACAAGACAAGACAAGACAAGACAAGACAAGACAAGACAAGACAAGACAAGACAAGACAAGACAAGACAAGACAAGACAAGACAAGACAAGACAAGACAAGACAAGACAAGACAAGACAAGACAAGACAAGACAAGACAAGACAAGACAAGACAAGACAAGACAGGACAAGACAAGTTTTTGAATTAAATAAGAAGATAAGACAGGAAAATACAAGACAAGACAATTGTGTTTGATTTGTTTTTAAATTAAATAAGAAGATAAGACAAGACAAGGCCAGACAGGAAAATACAAGACAAGACAATTGTGTTTGATTTGTTTTTAAATTAATTAATAAGATAAGACAAGACAAGGCCAAACAGGAAAATGCAAGACAAGACAAGACAATTGTGTTTGATTTGTTTTTAAATTAATTAAGAAGATAAGACAAAACAAGACAAGACATGACATGACAAGACATGACAAAACAAAACAAGACAAGTCAAGACATTTTTTTTATTTGTTTCTAAACTAATTAAGAAGAGAAGACAAGACAAGACAAGACAGGACTATTGTGTTTGATTTGTTTTTAAATTAATTAAGAAGATAAGACAAGACAAGACAAGGCCAGACAAGACAAGACAAGACAAGACACGACAAGAAAAGACAAGACAAGACAAGACAAGACAAGACAAGACAAGACAAGACAAGACAAGACAAGACAAGACAAGACAAGGCAAGACAAGACAAGACAAGACAAGACAAGACAAGACAAGACAGGACTATTGTGTTTGATTTGTTTTTAAATTAATTAATAAGATAAGACAAGACAAGGCCAAACAGGAAAATGCAAGACAAGACAAGACAATTGTGTTTGATTTGTTTTTAAATTAATTAAGAAGATAAGACAAAACAAGACAAGACATGACATGACAAGACATGACAAAACAAAACAAGACAAGTCAAGACATTTTTTTTATTTGTTTCTAAACTAATTAAGAAGAGAAGACAAGACAAGACAAGACAGGACTATTGTGTTTGATTTGTTTTTAAATTAATTAAGAAGATAAGACAAGACAAGACAAGACAAGACAAGACAAGACAAGACAAGACAAGACAAGACAAGACAAGACAAGACAAGACAAGACAAGAAAAGACAAGACAAGACAAGACAAAACAAGACAAGGCCAGACAAGAAAAGGCAAGACAAGACAAGACAAGACAAGGCAAGACAAGACAAGACAAGACTATTGTGTTTGATTTGTTTTTAAATTAATTAAGAAGATAAGACAAGACAAGACAAGACAAGACAAGACAAGACAAGACAAGACAAGACAAGACAAGACAAGACAAGACAAGAAAAGACAAGACAAGACAAGACAAAACAAGACAAGGCCAGACAAGAAAAGGCAAGACAAGACAAGACAAGACAAGGCAAGACAAGACAAGACAAGACAAGACAAGACAGGACTATTGTGTTTGATTTGTTTTTAAATTAATTAAGAAGATAAGACAAAACAAGACATGACAAAACAAAACAAGACAATACATTTTTTTTATTTGTTTCTAAACTAATTAAGAAGACAAGACAAGACAAGACAAGGCAAGACACGACAAGACAAGACAAGACAAGACAAGACAAGACAAGACAAGACAAGACAAGACAAGACAAGACAAGACAAGACAAGACAAGACAAGACAAGACAAGACAAGACAAGACAAGACAAGACAAGACAAGACAAGACAAGACAAGACAAGACAGGACAAGACAATTGTGTTTGATTTGTTTTTAAATTAATTAATAAGATAAGACAAGACAAGGCCAAACAGGAAAATACAAGACAAGACAAGACAATTGTGTTTGATTTGTTTTTAAATTAATTAAGCAGATAAGACAAAACAAGACAAGACATGACATGGCAAGACATGACAAAACAAAACAAGACAAGTCAAGACATTTTTTTTATTTGTTTCTAAACTAATTAAGAAGAGAAGACAAGACAAGACAAAACAGGACTATTGTGTTTGATTTGTTTTTAAATTAATTAAGAAGATAAGACAAGACAAGACAAGGCCAAACAAGACAAGACAAGACAAGACAAGACAAGACATGACAAGACAAGACACGACAAGACAAGTCAAGACAAGACAAGAAAAGACAAGACAAGACAAGACAAAACAAGACAAGGCCAGACAAGAAAAGGCAAGACAAGACAAGACAAGGCAAGACAAGACAAGACAAGACAAGACAAGACAAGACAAGACAAGACAAGACAAGACAAGACAAGACAAGACAAGACAAGACAAGACAAGACAAGACATGACAAGACAAGACAAGACAAGACAAGACAAGACAAGACAAGACAAGACAAGACAAGACAAGACAAGACAAGACAAGACAAGACAAGACAAGACAAGACAAGACAAGACAAGACAAGACAAGACAAGACAAGACAAGACAAGACAAGACAAGACAAGACAAGACAAGACAAGACAAGACAAGACAAGACAAGACAAGACAAGACAAGACAAGACAAGACAAGACAAGACAAGACAAGACAAGACAAGACAAGTCAAGACAAGGCAAGACAAGACAAGACAAGACAGGACAAGACAAGTTTTTAAATTAAATAAGAAGATAAGACAAGACAAGGCCAGACAGGAAAATACAAGACAAGACAAGACAATTGTGTTTGATTTGTTTTTAAATTAATTAAGAAGATAAGACAAAACAAGACAAGACAGGACAAGACAAGACAAGACAAGACAAGACAAGACAAGACAAGACAAGACAAGACAAGACAAGACAAGACAAGACAAGACAAGACAAGACAAGACAAGACAAGACAAGACAAGACAAGACAAGTCAAGACAAGGCAAGACAAGACAAGACAAGACAGGACAAGACAAGTTTTTAAATTAAATAAGAAGATAAGACAAGACAAGGCCAGACAGGAAAATACAAGACAAGACAAGACAATTGTGTTTGATTTGTTTTTAAATTAATTAAGAAGATAAGACAAAACAAGACATGACAAAACAAAACAAGACAAGACATTTTTTTTTATTTGTTTCTAAACTAATTAAGAAGACAAGACAAGACAAGACAAGACAAGACAAGGCCAGACAAGAAAAGACAAGGCCAGACAAGAAAAGACAAGACAAGACAAGACAAGGCAAGACAAGACAAGACAAGACAAGACAAGACAAGACAAGACAAGACAAGACAAGACAAGACAAGACAGGACAAGACAAGACAAGACAATTGTGTTTGATTTGTTTTTAAATTAAATAAGAAGATAAGACAAGACAAGGCCAGACAGGAAAATACAAGACAAGACAATTGTGTTTGATTTGTTTTTAAATTAATTAATAAGATAAGACAAGACAAGGCCAAACAGGAAAATGCAAGACAAGACAAGACAATTGTGTTTGATTTGTTTTTAAATTAATTAAGAAGATAAGACAAAACAAGACAAGACATGACATGACAAGACATGACAAAACAAAACAAGACAAGTCAAGACAAGACAAGACAAGACAAGACAAGACAAGACAAGACAAGACAAGACAAGACAAGACAAGACAAGACAAGACAAGACAAGACAAGACAAGACAAGACAAGACAAGACAAGACAAGACAAGACAAGACAAGACAAGACAAGACAAGACAAGACAAGACAAGACAAGACAAGACAAGACAAGACAAGACAAGACAAGACAAGACAAGACAAGACAAGACAAGACAAGACAAGACAAGACAAGACAAGACAAGACAAGACAAGACAAGACAAGACAAGACAAGACAAGACAAGACAAGACAAGACAAGACAAGACAAGACAAGACAAAACAAGACAAGACAAGACAAGACAAGACAAGACAAGACAAGACAAGACAAGACAAGACAAGACAAGACAAGACAAGACAAGACAAGACAAGACAAGACAAGACAAGACAAGACAAGACAAGACAAGACAAGACAAGACAAGACAAGACAAGACAAGACAAGACAAGACAAGACAAGACAAGACAAGACAAGACAAGACAAGACAAGACAAGACAAGACAAGACAAGACAAGACAAGACAAGACAAGACAAGACAAGACAAGACAAGACAAGACAAGACAAGACAAGACAAGACAAGACAAGACAAGACAAGACAAGACAAGACAAGACAAGACAAGACAAGACAAGACAAGACAAGACAAGACAAGACAAGACAAGACAAGACAAGACAAGACAAGACAAGACAAGACAAGACAAGACAAGACAAGACAAGACAAGACAAGACAAGACAAGTCAAGACAAGGCAAGACAAGACAAGACAAGACAGGACAAGACAAGTTTTTAAATTAAATAAGAAGATAAGACAAGACAAGGCCAGACAGGAAAATACAAGACAAGACAAGACAATTGTGTTTGATTTGTTTTTAAATTAATTAAGAAGATAAGACAAAACAAGACATGACAAAACAAAACAAGACAAGACATTTTTTTTTATTTGTTTCTAAACTAATTAAGAAGACAAGACAAGACAAGACAAGACAAGACAAGGCCAGACAAGAAAAGACAAGGCCAGACAAGAAAAGACAAGACAAGACAAGACAAGGCAAGACAAGACAAGACAAGACAAGACAAGACAAGACAAGACAAGACAAGACAAGACAAGACAAGACAGGACAAGACAAGACAAGACAATTGTGTTTGATTTGTTTTTAAATTAAATAAGAAGATAAGACAAGACAAGGCCAGACAGGAAAATACAAGACAAGACAATTGTGTTTGATTTGTTTTTAAATTAATTAATAAGATAAGACAAGACAAGGCCAAACAGGAAAATGCAAGACAAGACAAGACAATTGTGTTTGATTTGTTTTTAAATTAATTAAGAAGATAAGACAAAACAAGACAAGACATGACATGACAAGACATGACAAAACAAAACAAGACAAGTCAAGACATTTTTTTTATTTGTTTCTAAACTAATTAAGAAGAGAAGACAAGACAAGACAAGACAGGACTATTGTGTTTGATTTGTTTTTAAATTAATTAAGAAGATAAGACAAAACAAGACATGACAAAACAAAACAAGACAAGACATTTTTTTTATTTGTTTCTAAACTAATTAAGAAGACAAGACAAGACAAGACAAGGCAAGACACGACAAGACAAGACAAGACAAGACAAGACAAGACAAGACAAGACAAGACAAGGCCAGACAAGAAAAGACAAGACAAGACAAGACAAGACAAGACAAGACAAGACAAGACAAGACAAGACAAGACAAGACAAGACAAGACAAGACAAGACAAGACAAGACAAGACAAGACAAGACAAGACAAGACAAGACAAGACAAGACAAGACAAGACAAGACAAGACAAGACAAGACAAGACAAGACAAGACAAGACAAGACAAGACAAGACAAGACAAGACAAGACAAGACAAGACAAGACAAGACAAGACAAGACAAGACAAGACAAGACAAGACAAGACAAGACAAGACAAGACAAGACAAGACAAGACAAGACAAGACAAGACAAGACAAGACAAGACAAGACAAGACAAGACAAGACAAGACAAGACAAGACAAGACAAGACAAGACAAGACAAGACAAGACAAGACAAGACAAGACAAGACAAGACAAGACAAGACAAGACAAGACAAGACAAGACAAGACAAGACAAAACAAGACAAGACAAGACAAGACAAGACAAGACAAGACAAGACAAGACAAGACAAGACAAGACAAGACAAGACAAGACAAGACAAGACAAGACAAGACAAGACAAGACAAGACAAGACAAGACAAGACAAGACAAGACAAGACAAGACAAGACAAGACAAGACAAGACAAGACAAGACAAGACAAGACAAGACAAGACAAGACAAGACAAGACAAGACAAGACAAGACAAGACAAGACAAGACAAGACAAGACAAGACAAGACAAGACAAGACAAGACAAGACAAGACAAGACAAGACAAGACAAGACAAGACAAGACAAGACAAGACAAGTCAAGACAAGGCAAGACAAGACAAGACAAGACAGGACAAGACAAGTTTTTAAATTAAATAAGAAGATAAGACAAGACAAGGCCAGACAGGAAAATACAAGACAAGACAAGACAATTGTGTTTGATTTGTTTTTAAATTAATTAAGAAGATAAGACAAAACAAGACATGACAAAACAAAACAAGACAAGACATTTTTTTTTATTTGTTTCTAAACTAATTAAGAAGACAAGACAAGACAAGACAAGACAAGACAAGGCCAGACAAGAAAAGACAAGGCCAGACAAGAAAAGACAAGACAAGACAAGACAAGGCAAGACAAGACAAGACAAGACAAGACAAGACAAGACAAGACAAGACAAGACAGGACAAGACAAGACAAGACAATTGTGTTTGATTTGTTTTTAAATTAAATAAGAAGATAAGACAAGACAAGGCCAGACAGGAAAATACAAGACAAGACAATTGTGTTTGATTTGTTTTTAAATTAATTAATAAGATAAGACAAGACAAGGCCAAACAGGAAAATGCAAGACAAGACAAGACAATTGTGTTTGATTTGTTTTTAAATTAATTAAGAAGATAAGACAAAACAAGACAAGACATGACATGACAAGACATGACAAAACAAAACAAGACAAGTCAAGACATTTTTTTTATTTGTTTCTAAACTAATTAAGAAGAGAAGACAAGACAAGACAAGACAGGACTATTGTGTTTGATTTGTTTTTAAATTAATTAAGAAGATAAGACAAGACAAGACAAGGCCAGACAAGACAAGACAAGACACGACAAGAAAAGACAAGACAAGACAAGACAAGACAAGACAAGACAAGACCAGACAAGAAAAGACAAGACAAGACAAGGCAAGACAAGACAAGGCAAGACAAGACAAGACAAGACAAGACAAGACAAGACAAGCCAAGACAAGACAAGACAAGACAAAACAAGACAAGACAAGACAAGACAAGACAAGACAAGACAAGACAAGACAAGACAAGACAAGACAAGACAAGACAAGACAAGACAAGACAAGACAGGACAAGACAAGTTTTTGAATTAAATAAGAAGATAAGACAAGACAAGGCCAGACAGGAAAATACAAGACAAGACAAGACAATTGTGTTTGATTTGTTTTTAAATTTATTAAGAAGATAAGACAAAACAAGACATGACAAAACAAAACAAGACAAGACATTTTTTTTATTTGTTTCTAAACTAATTAAGAAGACAAGACAAGACAAGACAAGGCAAGACACGACAAGACAAGACAAGACAAGACAAGACAAGACAAGGCCAGACAAGAAAAGACAAGACAAGACAAGACAAGACAAGACAAGACAAGACAAGACAAGACAAGACAAGACAAGACAAGACAAGACAAGACAAGACAAGACAAGACAAGACAAGACAAGACAAGACAAGACAAGACAAGACAAGACAAGACAAGACAAGACAAGACAAGACAAGACAAGACAAGACAAGACAAGACAAGACAAGACAAGACAAGACAAGACAAGACAAGACAAGACAAGACAAGACAAGACAAGACAAGACAAGACAAGACAAGACAAGACAAGACAAGACAAGACAAGAGAAGACAAGAGAAGACAAGACAAGACAAGACAAGACAAGACTAGACAAGACAAGACAAGACAAGACAAGACAAGACAAGACAAGACAAGACAAGACAAGACAAGACAAGACAAGACAAGACAAGACAAGACAAGACAAGACAAGACAAGACAAGACAAGACAAGACAAGACAAGACAAGACAAGACAAGACAAGACAAGACAAGACAAGACAAGACAAGACAAGACAAGACAAGACAGGACAAGACAAGACAAGACAAGACAAGACTAGACAAGACAAGACAAGACAAGACAAGACAATTGTGTTTGATTTGTTTTTAAATTAATTAAGAAGATAAGACAAAACAAGACATGACAAAACAAAACAAGACAAGACATTTTTTTTTATTTGTTTCTAAACTAATTAAGAAGACAAGACAAGACAAGACAAGACAAGGCCAGACAAGAAAAGACAAGGCCAGACAAGAAAAGACAAGACAAGACAAGACAAGGCAAGACAAGACAAGACAAGACAAGACAAGACAAGACAAGACAAGACCAGACAGGACAAGACAAGACAAGACAAGACAAGACAAGACAATTGTGTTTGATTTGTTTTTAAATTAAATAAGAAGATAAGACAAGACAAGGCCAGACAGGAAAATACAAGACAAGACAATTGTGTTTGATTTGTTTTTAAATTAATTAATAAGATAAGACAAGACAAGGCCAAACAGGAAAATGCAAGACAAGACAAGACAATTGTGTTTGATTTGTTTTTAAATTAATTAAGAAGATAAGACAAAACAAGACAAGACATGACATGACAAGACATGACAAAACAAAACAAGACAAGTCAAGACATTTTTTTTATTTGTTTCTAAACTAATTAAGAAGAGAAGACAAGACAAGACAAGACAGGACTATTGTGTTTGATTTGTTTTTAAATTAATTAAGAAGATAAGACAAGACAAGACAAGGCCAGACAAGACAAGACAAGACAAGACAAGACAAGGCCAGACAAGAAAAGACAAGGCCAGACAAGAAAAGACAAGACAAGACAAGACAAGGCAAGACAAGACAAGACAAGACAAGACAAGACAAGACAAGACAAGACCAGACAGGACAAGACAAGACAAGACAAGATAAGACAAGACAAGACAATTGTGTTTGATTTGTTTTTAAATTAAATAAGAAGATAAGACAAGACAAGGCCAGACTGGAAAATACAAGACAAGACAATTGTGTTTGATTTGTTTTTAAATTAATTAATAAGATAAGACAAGACAAGGCCAAACAGGAAAATGCAAGACAAGACAAGACAATTGTGTTTGATTTGTTTTTAAATTAATTAAGAAGATAAGACAAAACAAGACAAGACATGACATGACAAGACATGACAAAACAAAACAAGACAAGTCAAGACATTTTTTTTATTTGTTTCTAAACTAATTAAGAAGAGAAGACAAGACAAGACAAGACAGGACTATTGTGTTTGATTTGTTTTTAAATTAATTAAGAAGATAAGACAAGACAAGACAAGGCCAGACAAGACAAGACAAGACACGACAAGAAAAGACAAGACAAGACCAGACAAGAAAAGACAAGACAAGACAAGGCAAGACAAGACAAGGCAAGACAAGACAAGACAAGACAAGACAAGACAAGACAAGACAAGACAAGACAAGACAAGACAAGACAAGACAAGACAAGACAAGACAAGACAAGACAAGACAAGACAAGACAAGACAAGACAAGACAAGACAAGACAAGACAAGACAAGACAAGACAAGACAAGACAAGACAAGACAAGACAAGACAAGACAAGACAAGACAAGACAAAGACAGGACAAGACAAGTTTTTGAATTAAATAAGAAGATAAGACAAGACAAGGCCAGACAGGAAAATACAAGACAAGACAAGACAATTGTGTTTGATTTGTTTTTAAATTTATTAAGAAGATAAGACAAAACAAGACATGACAAAACAAAACAAGACAAGACATTTTTTTTATTTGTTTCTAAACTAATTAAGAAGACAAGACAAGACAAGACAAGGCAAGACACGACAAGACAAGACAAGACAAGACAAGACAAGACAAGACAAGACAAGACAAGACAAGACAAGACAAGACAAGACAAGACAAGACAAGACAAGACAAGACAAGACAAGACAAGACAAGACAAGACAAGACAAGACAAGACAAGACAAGACAAGACAAGACAAGACAAGACAAGACAAGACAAGACAAGACAAGACAAGACAAGACAAGACAAGACAAGACAAGACAAGACAAGACAAGACAAGACAAGACAAGACAAGACAAGACAAGGCAAGGCAAGACAAGACAAGACAAGACAAGACAAGACAAGACAAGACTTTTTTTTTATTTGTTTCTAAACTAATTAAGAAGACAAGACAAGACAAGACAAGACAAGACAAGACAAGACAAGACAAGACAAGACAAGACAAGACAAGACAAGACAAGACAAGACAAGACAAGACAAGACAAGACAAGACAAGACAAGACAAGACAAGACTAGACAAGACAAGACTAGACAAGACAAGACAAGACAAGACAAGACAAGACAAGACAAGACAAGACAAGACAAGACAAGACAAGACAAGACAAGACAAGACAAGACAAGACAAGACAAGACAAGACAAGACAAGACAAGACAAGACAAGACAAGACAAGACAAGACAAGACAAGACAAGACAAGACAAGACAAGACAAGACAAGACAAGACAAGACAAGACAAGACAAGACAAGACAAGACAAGACAAGACAAGACAAGACAAGACAAGACAAGACAAGACAAGACAAGACAAGACAAGACAAGACAAGACAAGACAAGACAAGACAAGACAAGACTAGACAAGACAAGACAAGACTAGACAAGACAAGACAAGACAAGACAAGACAAGACAAGACAAGACAAGACAAGACAAGACAAGACAAGACAAGACAAGACAAGACAAGACAAGACAAGACAAGACAAGACAAGACAAGACAAGACAAGACAAGACAAGACAAGGCCAAACAGGAAAATGCAAGACAAGACAAGACAATTGTGTTTGATTTGTTTTTAAATTAATTAAGAAGATAAGACAAAACAAGACAAGACATGACATGACAAGACATGACAAAACAAAACAAGACAAGACAAGACAAGACAAGACAAGACAAGACAAGACAAGACAAGACAAGACAGGACAAGACAAGACAAGACAAGACAAGACAAGACTAGACAAGACAAGACAAGACAAGACAAGACAATTGTGTTTGATTTGTTTTTAAATTAATTAAGAAGATAAGACAAAACAAGACATGACAAAACAAAACAAGACAAGACATTTTTTTTTATTTGTTTCTAAACTAATTAAGAAGACAAGACAAGACAAGACAAGACAAGACAAGGCCAGACAAGAAAAGACAAGGCCAGACAAGAAAAGACAAGACAAGACAAGACAAGGCAAGACAAGACAAGACAAGACAAGACAAGACAAGACAAGACAAGACCAGACAGGACAAGACAAGACAAGACAAGACAAGACAAGACAATTGTGTTTGATTTGTTTTTAAATTAAATAAGAAGATAAGACAAGACAAGGCCAGACAGGAAAATACAAGACAAGACAATTGTGTTTGATTTGTTTTTAAATTAATTAATAAGATAAGACAAGACAAGGCCAAACAGGAAAATGCAAGACAAGACAAGACAATTGTGTTTGATTTGTTTTTAAATTAATTAAGAAGATAAGACAAAACAAGACAAGACATGACATGACAAGACATGACAAAACAAAAAAAGACAAGTCAAGACATTTTTTTTTATTTGTTTCTAAACTAATTAAGAAGAGAAGACAAGACAAGACAAGACAGGACTATTGTGTTTGATTTGTTTTTAAATTAATTAAGAAGATAAGACAAGACAAGACAAGGCCAGACAAGACAAGACAAGACAAGACAAGACAAGGCCAGACAAGAAAAGACAAGGCCAGACAAGAAAAGACAAGACAAGACAAGACAAGGCAAGACAAGACAAGACAAGACAAGACAAGACAAGACAAGACCAGACAGGACAAGACAAGACAAGACAAGATAAGACAAGACAAGACAATTGTGTTTGATTTGTTTTTAAATTAAATAAGAAGATAAGACAAGACAAGGCCAGACTGGAAAATACAAGACAAGACAATTGTGTTTGATTTGTTTTTAAATTAATTAATAAGATAAGACAAGACAAGGCCAAACAGGAAAATGCAAGACAAGACAAGACAATTGTGTTTGATTTGTTTTTAAATTAATTAAGAAGATAAGACAAAACAAGACAAGACATGACATGACAAGACATGACAAAACAAAACAAGACAAGTCAAGACATTTTTTTTATTTGTTTCTAAACTAATTAAGAAGAGAAGACAAGACAAGACAAGACAGGACTATTGTGTTTGATTTGTTTTTAAATTAATTAAGAAGATAAGACAAGACAAGACAAGGCCAGACAAGACAAGACAAGACACGACAAGAAAAGACAAGACAAGACAAGACAAGACAAGACAAGACCAGACAAGAAAAGACAAGACAAGACAAGGCAAGACAAGACAAGGCAAGACAAGACAAGACAAGACAAGACAAGACAAGACAAGACAAGACAAGACAAGACAAGACAAGACAAGACAAGACAAGACAAGACAAGACAAGACAAGACAAGACAAGACAAGACAAGACAAGACAAGACAAGACAAGACAAGACAAGACAAGACAAGACAAGACAAGACAAGACAAGACAAGACAAGACAAGACAAGACAAGACAAGACAAGACAAGACAAGATAAGACAAGACAAGACAAGACAAGACAAGACAAGACAAGACAAGACAAGACAAGACAAGACAAGACAAGACAAGACAAGACAAGACAAGACAAGACAAGACAAGACAAGACAAGACAAAGACAGGACAAGACAAGTTTTTGAATTAAATAAGAAGATAAGACAAGACAAGGCCAGACAGGAAAATACAAGACAAGACAAGACAATTGTGTTTGATTTGTTTTTAAATTTATTAAGAAGATAAGACAAAACAAGACATGACAAAACAAAACAAGACAAGAAATTTTTTTTATTTGTTTCTAAACTAATTAAGAAGACAAGACAAGACAAGACAAGGCAAGACACGACAAGACAAGACAAGACAAGACAAGACAAGACAAGACAAGACAAGGCCAGACAAGAAAAGACAAGACAAGACAAGACAAGACAAGACAAGACAAGACAAGACAAGACAAGACAAGACAAGACAAGACAAGACAAGACAAGACAAGACAAGACAAGACAAGACAAGACAAGACAAGACAAGACAAGACAAGACAAGACAAGACAAGACAAGACAAGACAAGACAAGACAAGACAAGACAAGACAAGACAAGACAAGACAAGACAAGACAAGACAAGACAAGACAAGACAAGACCAGACAAGAAAAGACAAGACAAGACAAGACAAGACAAGACAAGACAAGACAAGACAAGACAAGACAAGACAAGACAAGACAAGACAAGACAAGACACGACAAGAAAAGACAAGACAAGACAAGACAAGACAAGACAAGACCAGACAAGAAAAGACAAGACAAGACAAGGCAAGACAAGACAAGGCAAGACAAGACAAGACAAGACAAGACAAGACAAGACAAGACAAGACAAGACAAGACAAGACAAGACAAGACAAGACAAGACAAGACAAGACTAGACAAGACAAGACTAGACAAGACAAGACAAGACAAGACAAGACAAGACAAGACAAGACAAGACAAGACAAGACAAGACAAGACAAGACAAGACAAGACAAGACAAGACAAGACAAGACAAGACAAGACAAGACAAGACAAGACAAGACAAGACAAGACAAGACAAGACAAGACAAGACAAGACAAGACAAGACAAGACAAGACAAGACAAGACAAGACAAGACAAGACAAGACAAGACAAGACAAGACAAGACAAGACAAGACAAGACAAGACAAGACAAGACAAGACTAGACAAGACAAGACAAGACTAGACAAGACAAGACAAGACAAGACAAGACAAGACAAGACAAGACAAGACAAGACAAGACAAGACAAGACAAGACAAGACAAGACAAGACAAGACAAGACAAGACAAGACAAGACAAGACAAGACAAGACAAGACAAGACAAGACAAGACAAGGCCAAACAGGAAAATGCAAGACAAGACAAGACAATTGTGTTTGATTTGTTTTTAAATTAATTAAGAAGATAAGACAAAACAAGACAAGACATGACATGACAAGACATGACAAAACAAAACAAGACAAGACAAGACAAGACAAGACAAGACAAGACAAGACAAGACAAGACAGGACAAGACAAGACAAGACAAGACAAGACAAGACTAGACAAGACAAGACAAGACAAGACAAGACAATTGTGTTTGATTTGTTTTTAAATTAATTAAGAAGATAAGACAAAACAAGACATGACAAAACAAAACAAGACAAGACATTTTTTTTTATTTGTTTCTAAACTAATTAAGAAGACAAGACAAGACAAGACAAGACAAGACAAGGCCAGACAAGAAAAGACAAGGCCAGACAAGAAAAGACAAGACAAGACAAGACAAGGCAAGACAAGACAAGACAAGACAAGACAAGACAAGACAAGACAAGACCAGACAGGACAAGACAAGACAAGACAAGACAAGACAAGACAATTGTGTTTGATTTGTTTTTAAATTAAATAAGAAGATAAGACAAGACAAGGCCAGACAGGAAAATACAAGACAAGACAATTGTGTTTGATTTGTTTTTAAATTAATTAATAAGATAAGACAAGACAAGGCCAAACAGGAAAATGCAAGACAAGACAAGACAATTGTGTTTGATTTGTTTTTAAATTAATTAAGAAGATAAGACAAAACAAGACAAGACATGACATGACAAGACATGACAAAACAAAAAAAGACAAGTCAAGACATTTTTTTTATTTTTTTCTAAACTAATTAAGAAGAGAAGACAAGACAAGACAAGACAGGACTATTGTGTTTGATTTGTTTTTAAATTAATTAAGAAGATAAGACAAGACAAGACAAGGCCAGACAAGACAAGACAAGACAAGACAAGACAAGGCCAGACAAGAAAAGACAAGGCCAGACAAGAAAAGACAAGACAAGACAAGACAAGGCAAGACAAGACAAGACAAGACAAGACAAGACAAGACAAGACCAGACAGGACAAGACAAGACAAGACAAGATAAGACAAGACAAGACAATTGTGTTTGATTTGTTTTTAAATTAAATAAGAAGATAAGACAAGACAAGGCCAGACTGGAAAATACAAGACAAGACAATTGTGTTTGATTTGTTTTTAAATTAATTAATAAGATAAGACAAGACAAGGCCAAACAGGAAAATGCAAGACAAGACAAGACAATTGTGTTTGATTTGTTTTTAAATTAATTAAGAAGATAAGACAAAACAAGACAAGACATGACATGACAAGACATGACAAAACAAAACAAGACAAGTCAAGACATTTTTTTTATTTGTTTCTAAACTAATTAAGAAGAGAAGACAAGACAAGACAAGACAGGACTATTGTGTTTGATTTGTTTTTAAATTAATTAAGAAGATAAGACAAGACAAGACAAGGCCAGACAAGACAAGACAAGACACGACAAGAAAAGACAAGACAAGACAAGACAAGACAAGACAAGACCAGACAAGAAAAGACAAGACAAGACAAGGCAAGACAAGACAAGGCAAGACAAGACAAGACAAGACAAGACAAGACAAGACAAGACAAGACAAGACAAGACAAGACAAGACAAGACAAGACAAGACAAGACAAGACAAGACAAGACAAGACAAGACAAGACAAGACAAGACAAGACAAGACAAGACAAGACAAGACAAGACAAGACAAGACAAGACAAGACAAGACAAGACAAGACAAGACAAGACAAGACAAGACAAGACAAGACAAGACAAGACAAGACAAGACAAGACAAGACAAGACAAGACAAGACAAGATAAGACAAGACAAGACAAGACAAGACAAGACAAGACAAGACAAGACAAGACAAGACAAGACAAGACAAGACAAGACAAGACAAGACAAGACAAGACAAAGACAGGACAAGACAAGTTTTTGAATTAAATAAGAAGATAAGACAAGACAAGGCCAGACAGGAAAATACAAGACAAGACAAGACAATTGTGTTTGATTTGTTTTTAAATTTATTAAGAAGATAAGACAAAACAAGACATGACAAAACAAAACAAGACAAGAAATTTTTTTTATTTGTTTCTAAACTAATTAAGAAGACAAGACAAGACAAGACAAGGCAAGACACGACAAGACAAGACAAGACAAGACAAGACAAGACAAGACAAGACAAGGCCAGACAAGAAAAGACAAGACAAGACAAGACAAGACAAGACAAGACAAGACAAGACAAGACAAGACAAGACAAGACAAGACAAGACAAGACAAGACAAGACAAGACAAGACAAGACAAGACAAGACAAGACAAGACAAGACAAGACAAGACAAGACAAGACAAGACAAGACAAGACAAGACAAGACAAGACAAGACAAGACAAGACAAGACAAGACAAGACAAGACAAGACAAGACAAGACAAGACAAGACAAGACAAGACAAGACAAGACAAGACAAGACAAGACAAGACAAGACAAGACAAGACAAGACAAGACAAGACAAGACAAGACAAGACTAGACAAGACAAGACAAGACTAGACAAGACAAGACAAGACAAGACAAGACAAGACAAGACAAGACAAGACAAGACAAGACAAGTTTTTGAATTAAATAAGAAGATAAGACAAGACAAGGCCAGACAGGAAAATACAAGACAAGACAAGACAATTGTGTTTGATTTGTTTTTAAATTTATTAAGAAGATAAGACAAAACAAGACATGACAAAACAAAACAAGACAAGAAATTTTTTTTATTTGTTTCTAAACTAATTAAGAAGACAAGACAAGACAAGACAAGGCAAGACACGACAAGACAAGACAAGACAAGACAAGACAAGACAAGACAAGACAAGGCCAGACAAGAAAAGACAAGACAAGACAAGACAAGACAAGACAAGACAAGACAAGACAAGACAAGACAAGACAAGACAAGACAAGACAAGACAAGACAAGACAAGACAAGACAAGACAAGACAAGACAAGACAAGACAAGACAAGACAAGACAAGACAAGACAAGACAAGACAAGACAAGACAAGACAAGACAAGACAAGACAAGACAAGACAAGACAAGACAAGACAAGACAAGACAAGACAAGACAAGACAAGACAAGACAAGACAAGACAAGACAAGACAAGACAAGACAAGACAAGACAAGACAAGACAAGACAAGACAAGACAAGACAAGACAAGACAAGACAAGACAAGACAAGACAAGACAAGACAAGACAAGACAAGACAAGACTAGACAAGACAAGACAAGACTAGACAAGACAAGACAAGACAAGACAAGACAAGACAAGACAAGACAAGACAAGACAAGACAAGACAAGACAAGACAAGACAAGACAAGACAAGACAAGACAAGACAAGACAAGACAAGATAAGACAAGACAAGACAATTGTGTTTGATTTGTTTTTAAATTAAATAAGAAGATAAGACAAGACAAGGCCAGACTGGAAAATACAAGACAAGACAATTGTGTTTGATTTGTTTTTAAATTAATTAATAAGACAAGACAAGACAAGACAAGACAAGACAAGACAAGACAAGACAAGGCAAGACAAGACAAGACAAGACAAGACAAGGCAAGACAAGACTAGACAAGACAAGACAAGACAAGACAAGACAAGACAAGACAAGACAAGACAAGACAAGACAAGACAAGACAAGACAAGCCAAGACAAGACAAGACAAGTCAAGACAAGACAAGACAAGACAAGACAAGACAAGACAAGACAAGACAAGACAAGACAAGACAAGACAAGTCAAGACAAGACAAGACAAGACAAGACAAGACAAGACAAGACAAGACAAGACAAGACAAGACAAGACAAGACAAGACAAGACAAGACAAGACAAGACAAGACAAGACAAGACAAGACAAGACAAGACAAGACAAGACAAGACAAGACAAGACTAGACAAGACAAGACTAGACAAGACAAGACAAGACAAGACAAGACAAGACAAGACAAGACAAGACAAGACAAGACAAGACAAGACAAGACAAGACAAGACAAGACAAGACAAGACAAGACAAGACAAGACAAGACAAGACAAGACAAGACAAGACAAGACAAGACAAGACAAGACAAGACAAGACAAGACAAGACAAGACAAGACAAGACAAGACAAGACAAGACAAGACAAGACTAGACAAGACAAGACTAGACAAGACAAGACAAGACAAGACAAGACAAGACAAGACAAGACAAGACAAGACAAGACAAGACAAGACAAGACAAGACAAGACAAGACAAGACAAGACAAGACAAGACAAGACAAGACAAGACAAGACAAGACAAGACAAGACAAGACAAGACAAGACAAGACAAGACAAGACAAGACAAGACAAGACAAGACAAGACAAGACAAGACAAGACAAGACAAGACAAGACAAGACAAGACAAGACAAGACAAGACAAGACAAGACAAGACAAGACAAGACAAGACAAGACAAGACAAGACAAGACAAGACAAGACAAGACAAGACAAGACAAGACAAGACAAGACAAGACAAGACAAGACAAGACAAGACAAGACAAGACAAGACTAGACAAGACAAGACAAGACTAGACAAGACAAGACAAGACAAGACAAGACAAGACAAGACAAGACAAGACAAGACAAGACAAGACAAGACAAGACAAGACAAGACAAGACAAGACAAGACAAGACAAGACAAGACAAGACAAGACAAGACAAGACAAGACAAGACAAGACAAGACAAGACAAGACAAGGCCAAACAGGAAAATGCAAGACAAGACAAGACAATTGTGTTTGATTTGTTTTTAAATTAATTAAGAAGATAAGACAAAACAAGACAAGACATGACATGACAAGACATGACAAAACAAAACAAGACAAGACAAGACAAGACAAGACAAGACAAGACAAGACAAGACAAGACAGGACAAGACAAGACAAGACAAGACAAGACAAGACTAGACAAGACAAGACAAGACAAGACAAGACAAGACAATTGTGTTTGATTTGTTTTTAAATTAATTAAGAAGATAAGACAAAACAAGACATGACAAAACAAAACAAGACAAGACATTTTTTTTTATTTGTTTCTAAACTAATTAAGAAGACAAGACAAGACAAGACAAGACAAGACAAGGCCAGACAAGAAAAGACAAGGCCAGACAAGAAAAGACAAGACAAGACAAGACAAGGCAAGACAAGACAAGACAAGACAAGACAAGACAAGACAAGACAAGACCAGACAGGACAAGACAAGACAAGACAAGACAAGACAAGACAATTGTGTTTGATTTGTTTTTAAATTAAATAAGAAGATAAGACAAGACAAGGCCAGACAGGAAAATACAAGACAAGACAATTGTGTTTGATTTGTTTTTAAATTAATTAATAAGATAAGACAAGACAAGGCCAAACAGGAAAATGCAAGACAAGACAAGACAATTGTGTTTGATTTGTTTTTAAATTAATTAAGAAGATAAGACAAAACAAGACAAGACATGACATGACAAGACATGACAAAACAAAAAAAGACAAGTCAAGACATTTTTTTTATTTGTTTCTAAACTAATTAAGAAGAGAAGACAAGACAAGACAAGACAGGACTATTGTGTTTGATTTGTTTTTAAATTAATTAAGAAGATAAGACAAGACAAGACAAGGCCAGACAAGACAAGACAAGACAAGACAAGACAAGGCCAGACAAGAAAAGACAAGGCCAGACAAGAAAAGACAAGACAAGACAAGACAAGGCAAGACAAGACAAGACAAGACAAGACAAGACAAGACAAGACAAGACCAGACAGGACAAGACAAGACAAGACAAGATAAGACAAGACAAGACAATTGTGTTTGATTTGTTTTTAAATTAAATAAGAAGATAAGACAAGACAAGGCCAGACTGGAAAATACAAGACAAGACAATTGTGTTTGATTTGTTTTTAAATTAATTAATAAGATAAGACAAGACAAGGCCAAACAGGAAAATGCAAGACAAGACAAGACAATTGTGTTTGATTTGTTTTTAAATTAATTAAGAAGATAAGACAAAACAAGACAAGACATGACATGACAAGACATGACAAAACAAAACAAGACAAGTCAAGACATTTTTTTTATTTGTTTCTAAACTAATTAAGAAGAGAAGACAAGACAAGACAAGACAGGACTATTGTGTTTGATTTGTTTTTAAATTAATTAAGAAGATAAGACAAGACAAGACAAGGCCAGACAAGACAAGACAAGACACGACAAGAAAAGACAAGACAAGACAAGACAAGACAAGACAAGACCAGACAAGAAAAGACAAGACAAGACAAGGCAAGACAAGACAAGGCAAGACAAGACAAGACAAGACAAGACAAGACAAGACAAGACAAGACAAGACAAGACAAGACAAGACAAGACAAGACAAGACAAGACAAGACAAGACAAGACAAGACAAGACAAGACAAGACAAGACAAGACAAGACAAGACAAGACAAGACAAGACAAGACAAGACAAGACAAGACAAGACAAGACAAGACAAGACAAGACAAGACAAGACAAGACAAGACAAGACAAGACAAGACAAGACAAGACAAGACAAGATAAGACAAGACAAGACAAGACAAGACAAGACAAGACAAGACAAGACAAGACAAGACAAGACAAGACAAGACAAGACAAAGACAGGACAAGACAAGTTTTTGAATTAAATAAGAAGATAAGACAAGACAAGGCCAGACAGGAAAATACAAGACAAGACAAGACAATTGTGTTTGATTTGTTTTTAAATTTATTAAGAAGATAAGACAAAACAAGACATGACAAAACAAAACAAGACAAGAAATTTTTTTTATTTGTTTCTAAACTAATTAAGAAGACAAGACAAGACAAGACAAGGCAAGACACGACAAGACAAGACAAGACAAGACAAGACAAGACAAGACAAGACAAGGCCAGACAAGAAAAGACAAGACAAGACAAGACAAGACAAGACAAGACAAGACAAGACAAGACAAGACAAGACAAGACAAGACAAGACAAGACAAGACAAGACAAGACAAGACAAGACAAGACAAGACAAGACAAGACAAGACAAGACAAGACAAGACAAGACAAGACAAGACAAGACAAGACAAGACAAGACAAGACAAGACAAGACAAGACAAGACAAGACAAGACAAGGCAAGACAAGACAAGACAAGACAAGACAAGACAAGACAAGACAAGACAAGACAAGACAAGACAAGACAAGACAAGACAAGACAAGACAAGACAAGACAAGACAAGACAAGACAAGACAAGACAAGACAAGACAAGACAAGACAAGACAAGACAAGACAAGACAAGACAAGACAAGACTAGACAAGACAAGACAAGACTAGACAAGACAAGACAAGACAAGACAAGACAAGACAAGACAAGACAAGACAAGACAAGACAAGACAAGACAAGACAAGACAAGACAAGACAAGACAAGACAAGACAAGACAAGATAAGACAAGACAAGACAATTGTGTTTGATTTGTTTTTAAATTAAATAAGAAGATAAGACAAGACAAGGCCAGACTGGAAAATACAAGACAAGACAATTGTGTTTGATTTGTTTTTAAATTAATTAATAAGACAAGACAAGACAAGACAAGACAAGACAAGACAAGACAAGACAAGGCAAGGCAAGACAAGACTAGACAAGACAAGACAAGACAAGACAAGACAAGACAAGACAAGACAAGACAAGACAAGACAAGACAAGACAAGACAAGACAAGACAAGACAAGATAAGACAAGACAAGACAATTGTGTTTGATTTGTTTTTAAATTAAATAAGAAGATAAGACAAGACAAGGCCAGACTGGAAAATACAAGACAAGACAATTGTGTTTGATTTGTTTTTAAATTAATTAATAAGATAAGACAAGACAAGGCCAAACAGGAAAATGCAAGACAAGACAAGACAATTGTGTTTGATTTGTTTTTAAATTAATTAAGAAGATAAGACAAAACAAGACAAGACATGACATGACAAGACATGACAAAACAAAACAAGACAAGTCAAGACATTTTTTTTATTTGTTTCTAAACTAATTAAGAAGAGAAGACAAGACAAGACAAGACAGGACTATTGTGTTTGATTTGTTTTTAAATTAATTAAGAAGATAAGACAAGACAAGACAAGGCCAGACAAGACAAGACAAGACACGACAAGAAAAGACAAGACAAGACAAGACAAGACAAGACAAGACCAGACAAGAAAAGACAAGACAAGACAAGGCAAGACAAGACAAGGCAAGACAAGACAAGACAAGACAAGACAAGACAAGACAAGACAAGACAAGACAAGACAAGACAAGACAAGACAAGACAAGACAAGACAAGACAAGACAAGACAAGACAAGACAAGACAAGACAAGACAAGACAAGACAAGACAAGACAAGACAAGACAAGACAAGACAAGACAAGACAAGACAAGACAAGACAAGACAAGACAAGACAAGACAAGACAAGACAAGACAAGACAAGACAAGATAAGACAAGACAAGACAAGACAAGACAAGACAAGACAAGACAAGACAAGACAAGACAAGACAAGACAAGACAAGACAAAGACAGGACAAGACAAGTTTTTGAATTAAATAAGAAGATAAGACAAGACAAGGCCAGACAGGAAAATACAAGACAAGACAAGACAATTGTGTTTGATTTGTTTTTAAATTTATTAAGAAGATAAGACAAAACAAGACATGACAAAACAAAACAAGACAAGAAATTTTTTTTATTTGTTTCTAAACTAATTAAGAAGACAAGACAAGACAAGACAAGGCAAGACACGACAAGACAAGACAAGACAAGACAAGACAAGGCCAGACAAGAAAAGACAAGACAAGACAAGACAAGACAAGACAAGACAAGACAAGACAAGACAAGACAAGACAAGACAAGACAAGACAAGACAAGACAAGACAAGACAAGACAAGACAAGACAAGACAAGACAAGACAAGACAAGACAAGACAAGACAAGACAAGACAAGACAAGACAAGACAAGACAAGACAAGACAAGACAAGACAAGACAAGACAAGACAAGACAAGGCAAGACAAGGCAAGACAAGACAAGACAAGACAAGACAAGACAAGACAAGACAAGACAAGACAAGACAAGACAAGACAAGACAAGACAAGACAAGACAAGACAAGACAAGACAAGACAAGACAAGACAAGACAAGACAAGACAAGACAAGACAAGACAAGACAAGACAAGACAAGACAAGACTAGACAAGACAAGACAAGACTAGACAAGACAAGACAAGACAAGACAAGACAAGACAAGACAAGACAAGACAAGACAAGACAAGACAAGACAAGACAAGACAAGACAAGACAAGACAAGACAAGACAAGATAAGACAAGACAAGACAATTGTGTTTGATTTGTTTTTAAATTAAATAAGAAGATAAGACAAGACAAGGCCAGACTGGAAAATACAAGACAAGACAATTGTGTTTGATTTGTTTTTAAATTAATTAATAAGACAAGACAAGACAAGACAAGACAAGACAAGACAAGACAAGACAAGGCAAGGCAAGACAAGACTAGACAAGACAAGACAAGACAAGACAAGACAAGACAAGACAAGACAAGACAAGACAAGACAAGACAAGACAAGACAAGACAAGACAAGACAAGACAAGACAAGACAAGTCAAGACAAGACAAGACAAGACAAGACAAGACAAGACAAGACAGGACAAGACAAGTTTTTAAATTAAATAAGAAGATAAGACAAGACAAGGCCAGACAGGAAAATACAAGACAAGACAAGACAATTGTGTTTGATTTGTTTTTAAATTAATTAAGAAGATAAGACAAAACAAGACATGACAAAACAAAACAAGACAAGACATGACAAAACAAAACAAGACAAGACATTTTTTTTTATTTGTTTCTAAACTAATTAAGAAGACAAGACAAGACAAGACAAGACAAGACAAGGCCAGACAAGAAAAGACAAGGCCAGACAAGAAAAGACAAGACAAGACAAGACAAGACAAGACAAGACAAGACAAGACAAGACAAGACAAGACAAGACAAGACAAGACAAGACAAGACAAGACAAGACAAGACAAGACCAGACAGGACAAGACAAGACAAGACAAGACAAGACAAGACAAGACAAGACAAGACAAGACAAGACAAGACAAGACAAGACAATTGTGTTTGATTTGTTTTTAAATTAAATAAGAAGATAAGACAAGACAAGACAAGACAAGACAAGACAAGACAAGACAAGACAAGACAAGACAAGACAAGACAAGACAAGACAAGACAAGACAAGACAAGACAAGACAAGACAAGACAAGACAAGACAAGACAAGACAAGACAAGACAAGACAAGACAAGACAAGGCAAGACAAGACTAGACAAGACAAGACAAGACAAGACAAGACAAGACAAGACAAGACAAGACAAGACAAGACAAGACAAGACAAGACAAGACAAGACAAGACAAGACAAGACAAGACAAGACAAGACAAGACAAGACAAGACAAGACAAGACAAGACAAGACAAGTCAAGACAAGACAAGACAAGACAAGACAAGACAAGACAAGACAGGACAAGACAAGTTTTTAAATTAAATAAGAAGATAAGACAAGACAAGGCCAGACAGGAAAATACAAGACAAGACAAGACAATTGTGTTTGATTTGTTTTTAAATTAATTAAGAAGATAAGACAAAACAAGACATGACAAAACAAAACAAGACAAGACATTTTTTTTATTTGTTTCTAAACTAATTAAGAAGACAAGACAAGACAAGACAAGACAAGACAAGGCCAGACAAGAAAAGACAAGGCCAGACAAGAAAAGACAAGACAAGACAAGACAAGACAAGACAAGACAAGACAAGACAAGACAAGACAAGACAAGACAAGACAAGACAAGACAAGACAAGACAAGACAAGACAAGACAAGACAAGACCAGACAGGACAAGACAAGACAAGACAAGACAAGACAAGACAAGACAAGACAATTGTGTTTGATTTGTTTTTAAATTAAATAAGAAGATAAGACAAGACAAGGCCAGACAGGAAAATACAAGACAAGACAATTGTGTTTGATTTGTTTTTAAATTAATTAATAAGATAAGACAAGACAAGGCCAAACAGGAAAATGCAAGACAAGACAAGACAATTGTGTTTGATTTGTTTTTAAATTAATTAAGAAGATAAGACAAAACAAGACAAGACATGACATGACAAGACATGACAAAACAAAACAAGACAAGTCAAGACATTTTTTTTATTTGTTTCTAAACTAATTAAGAAGAGAAGACAAGACAAGACAAGACAGGACTATTGTGTTTGATTTGTTTTTAAATTAATTAAGAAGATAAGACAAGACAAGACAAGGCCAGACAAGACAAGACAAGACAAGACACGACAAGAAAAGACAAGACAAGACAAGACAAGACAAGACAAGACAAGGCCAGACAAGAAAAGACAAGACAAGACAAGGCAAGACAAGACAAGGCAAGACAAGACAAGACAAGACAAGACAAGACAAGACAAGACAAGACAAGACAAGACAAGACAAGACAAGACAAGACAAGACAAGACAAGACAAGACAAGACAAGACAAGACAAGACAAGACAAGACAAGACAAGACAAGACAAGACAAGACAAGACAAGACAAGACAAGACAAGACAAGACAAGACAAGACAAGACAAGACAAGACAAGACAAGACAAGACAAGACAAGACAAGACAAGACAAGACAAGACAAGACAAGACAAGACAAGATAAGACAAGACAAGACAAGACAAGACAAGACAAGACAAGACAAGACAAGACAAGACAAGACAAGACAAGACAAGACAAGACAAGACAGGACAAGACAAGTTTTTGAATTAAATAAGAAGATAAGACAAGACAAGGCCAGACAGGAAAATACAAGACAAGACAAGACAATTGTGTTTGATTTGTTTTTAAACTAATTAAGAAGATAAGACAAAACAAGACATGACAAAACAAAACAAGACAAGACATTTTTTTTATTTGTTTCTAAACTAATTAAGAAGACAAGACAAGACAAGACAAGGCAAGACACGACAAGACAAGACAAGACAAGACAAGACAAGACAAGACAAGACAAGACAAGACAAGACAAGACAAGGCCAGACAAGAAAAGACAAGACAAGACAAGACAAGACAAGACAAGACAAGACAAGACAAGACAAGACAAGACAAGACAAGACAAGACAAGACAAGACAAGACAAGACAAGACAAGACAAGACAAGACAAGACAAGACAAGACAAGACAAGACAAGACAAGACAAGACAAGACAAGACAAGACAAGACAAGACAAGACAAGACAAGACAAGACAAGACAAGACAAGACAAGACAAGACAAGACAAGACAAGACAAGACAAGACAAGACAAGACAAGACAAGACAAGACAAGACAAGACAAGACAAGACAAGACAAGACAAGACAAGACAAGACAAGACAAGACAAGACAAGACAAGACAAGACAAGACAAGACAAGACAAGACAAGACAAGACAAGACAAGACAAGACAAGACAAGACAAGACAAGACAAGACAAGACAATACAAGACAAGACAAGACAAGACAAGACAAGACAAGACAAGACAAGACAAGACAAGACAAGACAAGACAAGACAAGACAAGACAAGACAAGACAAGACAAGAGAAGACAAGACAAGACAAGACAAGACAAGACAAGACATGACATGACAAGACATGACAAGACAAAACAAGACAAGACAATTGTGTTTGATTTGTTTTTAAATTAAATAAGAAGATAAGACAAGACAAGGCCAGACAGGAAAATACAAGACAAGACAAGACAATTGTGTTTGATTTGTTTTTAAATTAATTAATAAGATAAGACAAGACAAGGCCAAACAGGAAAATGCAAGACAAGACAAGACAATTGTGTTTGATTTGTTTTTAAATTAATTAAGAAGATAAGACAAAACAAGACAAGACATGACATGACAAGACATGACAAAACAAAACAAGACAAGTCAAGACATTTTTTTTATTTGTTTCTAAACTAATTAAGAAGAGAAGACAAGACAAGACAAGACAGGACTATTGTGTTTGATTTGTTTTTAAATTAATTAAGAAGATAAGACAAGACAAGACAAGGCCAGACAAGACAAGACAAGACACGACAAGAAAAGACAAGACAAGACAAGACAAGACAAGGCCAGACAAGAAAAGACAAGGCAAGACAAGGCAAGACAAGACAAGACAAGACAAGACAAGACACGACAAGACAAGACAAGACAAGACAAGACAAGACAAGACAAGACAAGACAAGACAAGGCCAGACAAGAAAAGACAAGACAAGACAAGACAAGACAAGACAAGACAAGACAAGACAAGACAAGACAAGACAAGACAAGACAAGACAAGACAAGACAAGACAAGACAAGACAAGACAAGACAAGACAAGACAAGACAAGACAAGACAAGTCAAGACAAGACAAGACAAGACAAGACAAGACAAGACAAGACAGGACAAGACAAGACAAGACAAGACAAGACAAGACAAGACAAGACAAGACAAGACAAGACAAGACAAGACAAGACAAGACAAGACAAGACAAGACAAGACAAGACAAGACAAGACAAGACAAGACAAGACAAGACAAGACAAGACAAGACAAGACAAGACAAGACAAGACAAGACAAGACAAGACAAGACAAGACAAGACAAGACAAGACAAGACAAGACAAGACAAGACAAGACAAGACAAGACAAGACAAGACAAGACAAGACAAGACAAGACAAGACAAGACAAGACAAGACAAGACAAGACAAGACAAGACAAGACAAGACAAGACAAGACAAGACAAGACAAGACAAGACAAGACAAGACAAGACAAGACAAGACAAGACAAGACAAGACAAGACAAGACAAGACAAGACAAGACAAGACAAGACAAGACAAGACAAGACAAGACAAGACAAGACAAGACAAGACAAGACAAGACAAGACAAGACAAGACAAGACAAGACAAGACAAGACAAGACAAGACAAGACAAGACAAGACAAGACAAGACAAGACAAGACAAGACAAGACAAGACAAGACAAGACAAGACAAGACAAGACAAGACAAGACAAGACAAGACAAGACAAGACAAGACAAGACAAGACAAGACAAGACAAGACAAGACTAGACAAGACAAGACAAGACAAGACAAGACAAGACAAGACAAGACAAGACAAGACAAGACAAGACAAGACAAGACAAGACAAGACAAGACAAGACAAGACAAGACAAGACAAGACAAGACAAGACAAGACAAGACAAGACAAGACAAGACAAGACAAGACAAGACAAGACAAGACAAGACAAGACAAGACAAGACAAGACAAGACAAGACAAGACAAGACAAGACAAGACAAGACAAGACAAGACAAGACAAGACAAGACAAGACAAGACAAGTCAAGACAAGACAGGACAAGACAAGTTTTTAAATTAAATAAGAAGACAAGTCAAGACAAGACAAGACAAGACAAGACAAGTCAAGACAAGACAGGACAAGACAAGTTTTTAAATTAAATAAGAAGATAAGACAAGACAAGGCCAGACAGGAAAATACAAGACAAGACAAGACAATTGTGTTTGATTTGTTTTTAAATTAATTAAGAAGATAAGACAAAACAAGACATGACAAAACAAAACAAGACAAGACATTTTTTTTTATTTGTTTCTAAACTAATTAAGAAGACAAGACAAGACAAGACAAGACAAGACAAGGCCAGACAAGAAAAGACAAGGCCAGACAAGAAAAGACAAGACAAGACAAGACAAGACAAGACAAGACAAGACAAGACAAGACAAGACAAGACAAGACAAGACAAGACCAGACAGGACAAGACAAGACAAGACAAGACAAGACAAGACAAGACAAGACAAGACAAGACAAGACAAGACAATTGTGTTTGATTTGTTTTTAAATTAAATAAGAAGATAAGACAAGACAAGGCCAGACAGGAAAATACAAGACAAGACAATTGTGTTTGATTTGTTTTTAAATTAATTAATAAGATAAGACAAGACAAGGCCAAACAGGAAAATGCAAGACAAGACAAGACAATTGTGTTTGATTTGTTTTTAAATTAATTAAGAAGATAAGACAAAACAAGACAAGACATGACATGACAAGACATGACAAAACAAAACAAGACAAGTCAAGACATTTTTTTTATTTGTTTCTAAACTAATTAAGAAGAGAAGACAAGACAAGACAAGACAGGACTATTGTGTTTGATTTGTTTTTAAATTAATTAAGAAGATAAGACAAGACAAGACAAGGCCAGACAAGACAAGACAAGACACGACAAGAAAAGACAAGACAAGACAAGACAAGACAAGATAAGACAAGACAAGACAGGGCCAGACAAGAAAAGACAAGACAAGACAAGGCAAGACAAGACAAGGCAAGACAAGACAAGACAAGATAAGACAAGACAAGACAAGACAAGACAAGACAAGACAAGACAAGACAAGACAAGACAAGACAAGACAAGACAAGACAAGACAAGACAAGACAAGACAAGACAAGACAAGACAAGACAAGACAAGACAAGACAAGACAAGACAAGACAAGACAAGACAAGACAAGACAAGACAAGATAAGACAAGACAAGACAAGACAAGACAAGACAAGACAAGACAAGACAAGACAAGACAAGACAAGACAAGACAAGACAAGACAAGACAAGACAAGACAGGACAAGACAAGTTTTTGAATTAAATAAGAAGATAAGACAAGACAAGGCCAGACAGGAAAATACAAGACAAGACAAGACAATTGTGTTTGATTTGTTTTTAAATTAATTAAGAAGATAAGACAAAACAAGACATGACAAAACAAAACAAGACAAGACATTTTTTTTATTTGTTTCTAAACTAATTAAGAAGACAAGACAAGACAAGACAAGGCAAGACACGACAAGACAAGACAAGACAAGACAAGACAAGACAAGGCCAGACAAGAAAAGACAAGACAAGACAAGACAAGACAAGACAAGACAAGACAAGACAAGACAAAACAAGACAAGACAAGACAAGACAAGACAAGACAAGACAAGACAAGACAAGACAAGACAAGACAAGACAAGACAAGACAAGACAAGACAAGACAAGACAAGACAAGACAAGACAAGACAAGACAAGACAAGACAAGACAAGACAAGACAAGACAAGGCAAGACAAGACAAGACAAGACAAGACAAGACAAGAAAAGACAAGACAAGACAAGACAAGACAAGACAAGACAAGACAAGACAAGACAAGACAAGATAAGACAAGACAAGACAAGACTTTTTTTTATTTGTTTCTAAACTAATTAAGAAGACAAGACAAGACAAGACAAGACAAGACAAGACAAGACAAGACAAGACAAGACAAGACAAGACAAGACAAGACAAGACAAGACAAGACAAGACAAGACAAGACAAGACAAGACAAGACAAGACAAGACAAGACAAGACAAGACAAGACAAGACAAGACAAGACAAGACAAGACAAGACAAGACAAGACAAGACTAGACAAGACAAGACAAGACAAGACAAGACAAGACAAGACAAGACAAGACAAGACAAGACAAGACAAGACAAGACAAGACAAGACAAGACAAGACAAGATAAGACAAGACAAGACAAGACAAGACAAGACAAGACAAGACAAGACAAGACAAGACAAGACAAGACAAGACAAGACAAGACAAGACAAGACAAGACAAGACAAGACAAGACAAGACAAGACAAGACAAGACAAGACAAGACAAGACAAGACAAGACTAGACAAGACAAGACAAGACAAGACAAGACAAGACAAGACAAGACAAGACAAGACAAGACAAGACAAGACAAGACAAGATTAGACAAGACAAGACAAGACAAGACAAGACAAGACAAGACAAGACAAGACAAGACAAGACAAGACAAGACAAGACAAGACAAGACAAGACAAGACAAGACAAGACAAGACAAGACAAGACAAGACAAGACAAGACAGGACAAGACAAGTTTTTGAATTAAATAAGAAGATAAGACAAGACAAGGCCAGACAGGAAAATACAAGACAAGACAAGACAATTGTGTTTGATTTGTTTTTAAATTAATTAAGAAGATAAGACAAAACAAGACATGACAAAACAAAACAAGACAAGACATTTTTTTTATTTGTTTCTAAACTAATTAAGAAGACAAGACAAGACAAGACAAGGCAAGACACGACAAGACAAGACAAGAACAGACAAGACAAGACAAGACAAGACAAGACAAGACAAGACAAGACAAGACAAGACAAGACAAGACAAGACAAGACAAGACAAGACAAGACAAGACAAGACAAGACAAGACAAGACAAGACAAGACAAGACAAGACAAGACAAGACAAGACAAGACAAGACAAGACAAGACAAGACAAGACAAGACAAGACAAGACAAGACAAGACAAGACAAGACAAGACAAGACAAGACAAGACAAGACAAGACAAGACAAGACAAGACAAGACAAGACAAGACAAGACAAGACAAGACAAGACAAGACAAGACAAGACAAGACAAGACAAGACAAGACAAGACAAGACAAGACAAGACAAGACAAGACAAGACAAGACAAGACAAGACAAGACAAGACAAGACAAGACAAGACAAGACAAGACAAGACAAGACAAGACAAGACAAGACAAGACAAGACAAGACAAGACAAGACAAGACAAGACAAGACAAGACAAGTCAAGACAAGACAAGACAAGACAAGACAAGACAAGACAAGACAGGACAAGACAAGACAAGACAAGACAAGACAAGACAAGACAAGACAAGACAAGACAAGACAAGACAAGACAAGACAAGACAAGACAAGACAAGACAAGACAAGACAAGACAAGACAAGACAAGACAAGACAAGACAAGACAAGACAAGACAAGACAAGACAAGACAAGACAAGACAAGACAAGACAAGACAAGACAGGACAAGACAAGTTTTTGAATTAAATAAGAAGATAAGACAAGACAAGGCCAGACAGGAAAATACAAGACAAGACAAGACAATTGTGTTTGATTTGTTTTTAAATTAATTAAGAAGATAAGACAAAACAAGACATGACAAAACAAAACAAGACAAGACATTTTTTTTATTTGTTTCTAAACTAATTAAGAAGACAAGACAAGACAAGACAAGGCAAGACACGACAAGACAAGACAAGAACAGACAAGACAAGACAAGACAAGACAAGACAAGACAAGACAAGACAAGACAAGACAAGACAAGACAAGACAAGACAAGACAAGACAAGACAAGACAAGACAAGACAAGACAAGACAAGACAAGACAAGACAAGACAAGACAAGACAAGACAAGACAAGACAAGACAAGACAAGACAAGACAAGACAAGACAAGACAAGACAAGACAAGACAAGACAAGACAAGACAAGACAAGACAAGACAAGACAAGACAAGACAAGACAAGACAAGACAAGACAAGACAAGACAAGACAAGACAAGACAAGACAAGACAAGACAAGACAAGACAAGACAAGACAAGACAAGACAAGACAAGACAAGACAAGACAAGACAAGACAAGACAAGACAAGACAAGACAAGACAAGACAAGACAAGACAAGACAAGACAAGACAAGACAAGACAAGACAAGACAAGACAAGACAAGACAAGACAAGACAAGACAAGACAAGACAAGACAAGACAAGACAAGACAAGACAAGACAAGACAAGACAAGACAAGACAAGACAAGACAAGACAAGACAAGACAAGACAAGACAAGACAAGACAAGACAAGACAAGACAAGACAAGACAAGACAAGACAAGACAAGACAAGACAAGACAAGACAAGACAAGACAAGACAAGACAAGACAAGACAAGACAAGACAAGACAAGACAAGACAAGACAAGACAAGACAAGACAAGACAAGACAAGACAAGACAGACAAGACAAGACAAGACAAGACAAGACAAGACAAGACAAGACAAGACAAGACAAGACAAGACAAGACAAGACAAGACAAGACAAGACAAGACAAGACAAGACAAGACAAGACAAGACAAGACAAGACAAGACAAGACAAGACAAGACAAGACAAGACAAGACAAGACAAGACAAGACAAGACAAGACAAGACAAGACAAGACAAGACAAGACAAGACAAGACAAGACAAGACAAGTCAAGACAAGACAAGACAAGACAAGACAAGACAAGACAAGACAGGACAAGACAAGACAAGACAAGACAAGACAAGACAAGACAAGACAAGACAAGACAAGACAAGACAAGACAAGACAAGACAAGACAAGACAAGACAAGACAAGACAAGACAAGACAAGACAAGACAAGACAAGACAAGACAAGACAAGACAAGACAAGACAAGACAAGACAAGACAAGACAAGACAAGACAAGACAAGACAAGACAAGACAAGACAAGACAAGACAAGACAAGACAAGACAAGACAAGACAAGACAAGACAAGACAAGACAAGACAAGACAAGACAAGACAAGACAAGACAAGACAAGACAAGACAAGACAAGACAAGACAAGACAAGACAAGACAAGACAAGACAAGACAAGACAAGACAAGACAAGACAAGACAAGACAAGACAAGACAAGACAAGACAAGACAAGACAAGACAAGACAAGACAAGACAAGACAAGACAAGACAAGACAAGACAAGACAAGACAAGACAAGACAAGACAAGACAAGACAAGACAAGACAAGACAAGACAAGACAAGACAAGACAAGACAAGACAAGTCAAGACAAGACAAGACAAGACAAGACAAGACAAGACAAGACAAGACAGGACAAGACAAGACAAGACAAGACAAGACAAGACAAGACAAGACAAGACAAGACAAGACAAGACAAGACAAGACAAGACAAGACAAGACAAGACAAGACAAGACAAGACAAGACAAGACAAGACAAGACAAGACAAGACAAGACAAGACAAGACAAGACAAGACAAGACAAGACAAGACAAGACAAGACAAGACAAGACAAGACAAGACAAGACAAGACAAGGCCAGACAAGAAAAGACAAGGCCAGACAAGAAAAGACAAGACAAGACAAGACAAGGCAAGACAAGACAAGACAAGACAAGACAAGACAAGACAAGACAAGACAAGACAAGACAAGACAAGACAAGACAAGACAAGACAAGACAAGACAAGACAAGACAAGACAAGACAAGACAAGACAAGACAAGACAAGACAAGACAAGACAAGGCCAGACAAGAAAAGACAAGGCCAGACAAGAAAAGACAAGACAAGACAAGACAAGGCAAGACAAGACAAGACAAGACAAGACAAGACAAGACAAGACAAGACAAGACAAGACAAGACAAGACAAGACAAGACAGGACAAGACAAGACAAGACAAGACAAGACAAGACAAGACAAGACAAGACAAGACAAGACAAGACAAGACAAGACAATTGTGTTTGATTTGTTTTTAAATTAAATAAGAAGATAAGACAAGACAAGGCCAGACAGGAAAATACAAGACAAGACAATTGTGTTTGATTTGTTTTTAAATTAATTAATAAGATAAGACAAGACAAGGCCAAACAGGAAAATGCAAGACAAGACAAGACAATTGTGTTTGATTTGTTTTTAAATTAATTAAGAAGATAAGACAAAACAAGACAAGACATGACATGACAAGACATGACAAAACAAAACAAGACAAGTCAAGACATTTTTTTTATTTGTTTCTAAACTAATTAAGAAGAGAAGACAAAGCAAGACAAGACAGGACTATTGTGTTTGATTTGTTTTTAAATTAATTAAGAAGATAAGACAAGACAAGACAAGGCCAGACAAGACAAGACACGACAAGAAAAGACAAGACAAGACAAGACAAGACAAGACAAGACAAGACAAGACAAGACAAGACAAGACAAGACAAGACAAGACAAGACAAGACAAGACAAGACAAGACAAGACAGGACAAGACAAGTTTTTGAATTAAATAAGAAGATAAGACAAGACAAGGCCAGACAGGAAAATACAAGACAAGACAAGACAATTGTGTTTGATTTGTTTTTAAATTAATTAAGAAGATAAGACAAAACAATACATGACAAAACAAAACAAGACAAGACATTTTTTTTATTTGTTTCTAAACTAATTAAGAAGACAAGACAAGACAAGACAAGGCAAGACACGACAAGACAAGACAAGACAAGACAAGACAAGGCAAGACAAGACAAGACAAGACAAGGCCAGACAAGAAAAGACAAGACAAGACAAGACAAGACAAAACAAGACAAGACAAGACAAGACAAGACAAGACAAGACAAGACAAGACAAGACAAGACAAGACAAGACAAAGACAGGACAAGACAAGTTTTTGAATTAAATAAGAAGATAAGACAAGACAAGGCCAGACAGGAAAATACAAGACAAGACAAGACAATTGTGTTTGATTTGTTTTTAAATTTATTAAGAAGATAAGACAAAACAAGACAAGACATTTTTTTATTTGTTTCTAAACTAATTAAGAAGACAAGACAAGACAAGACAAGGCAAGACACGACAAGACAAGACAAGACAAGACAAGACAAGACAAGACAAGACAAGACAAGGCCAGACAAGAAAAGACAAGACAAGACAAGACAAGACAAGACAAGACAAGACAAGACAAGACAAGACAAGACAAGACAAGACAAGACAAGACAAGACAAGACAAGACAAGACAAGACAAGACAAGACAAGACAAGACAAGACAAGACAAGACAAGACAAGACAAGACAAGACAAGACAAGACAAGACAAGACAAGACAAGACAAGACAAGACAAGACAAGACAAGACAAGACAAGACAAGACAAGACAAGACAAGACAAGACAAGACAAGACAAGACAAGACAAGACAAGACAAGACAAGACAAGACAAGACAAGACAAGACAAGACAAGACAAGACAAGACAAGACAAGACAAGACAAGACAAGACAAGACAAGACAAGACAAGACAAGACAAGACAAGACAAGACAAGACAAGACAAGACAAGACAAGACAAGACAAGACAAGACAAGACAAGACAAGACAAGACAAGACAAGACAAGACAAGACAAGACAAGACAAGACAAGACAAGACAAGACAAGACAAGACAAGACAAGACAAGACAAGACAAGACAAGACAAGACAAGACAAGACAAGACAAGACAAGACAAGACAAGACAAGACAAGACAAGACAAGACAAGACAAGACAAGACAAGACAAGACAAGACAAGACAAGACAAGACAAGACAAGACAAGACAAGACAAGACAAGACAAGACAAGACAAGACAAGACAAGACAAGACAAGACAAGACAAGACAAGACAAGACAAGACAAGACAAGTCAAGACAAGACAAGACAAGACAAGACAAGACAAGACAGGACAAGACAAGACAAGACAAGACAAGACAAGACAAGACAAGACAAGACAAGACAAGACAAGACAAGACAAGACAAGACAAGACAAGACAAGACAAGACAAGACAAGACAAGACAAGACAAGACAAGACAAGACAAGACAAGACAAGACAAGACAAGACAAGACAAGACAAGACAAGACAAGACAAGACAAGACAAGACAAGACAAGACAAGACAAGACAAGACAAGACAAGACAAGACAAGACAAGACAAGACAAGACAAGACAAGACAAGACAAGACAAGACAAGACAAGACAGGACAAGACAAGACAAGACAAGACAAGACAAGACAAGACAAGACAAGACAAGACAAGACAAGACAAGACAAGACAATTGTGTTTGATTTGTTTTTAAATTAATTAATAAGATAAGACAAGACAAGGCCAAACAGGAAAATGCAAGACAAGACAAGACAATTGTGTTTGATTTGTTTTTAAATTAATTAAGAAGATAAGACAAAACAAGACAAGACATGACATGACAAGACATGACAAAACAAAACAAGACAAGTCAAGACATTTTTTTTATTTGTTTCTAAACTAATTAAGAAGAGAAGACAAAGCAAGACAAGACAGGACTATTGTGTTTGATTTGTTTTTAAATTAATTAAGAAGATAAGACAAGACAAGACAAGGCCAGACAAGACAAGACACGACAAGAAAAGACAAGACAAGACAAGACAAGACAAGACAAGACAAAACAAGACAAGACAAGACAAGACAAGACAAGACAAGACAAGACAAGACAGGACAAGACAAGTTTTTGAATTAAATAAGAAGATAAGACAAGACAAGGCCAGACAGGAAAATACAAGACAAGACAAGACAATTGTGTTTGATTTGTTTTTAAATTAATTAAGAAGATAAGACAAAACAATACATGACAAAACAAAACAAGACAAGACATTTTTTTTATTTGTTTCTAAACTAATTAAGAAGACAAGACAAGACAAGACAAGGCAAGACACGACAAGACAAGACAAGACAAGACAAGACAAGGCAAGACAAGACAAGACAAGACAAGGCCAGACAAGAAAAGACAAGACAAGACAAGACAAGACAAAACAAGACAAGACAAGACAAGACAAGACAAGACAAGACAAGACAAGACAAGACAAGACAAGACAAGACAAGACAAGACAAGACAAGACAAGACAAAGACAGGACAAGACAAGTTTTTGAATTAAATAAGAAGATAAGACAAGACAAGGCCAGACAGGAAAATACAAGACAAGACAAGACAATTGTGTTTGATTTGTTTTTAAATTTATTAAGAAGATAAGACAAAACAAGACAAGACATTTTTTTTATTTGTTTCTAAACTAATTAAGAAGACAAGACAAGACAAGACAAGGCAAGACACGACAAGACAAGACAAGACAAGACAAGACAAGGCCAGACAAGAAAAGACAAGACAAGACAAGACAAGACAAGACAAGACAAGACAAGACAAGACAAGACAAGACAAGACAAGACAAGACAAGACAAGACAAGACAAGACAAGACAAGACAAGACAAGACAAGACAAGACAAGACAAGACAAGACAAGACAAGACAAGACAAGACAAGACAAGACAAGACAAGACAAGACAAGACAAGACAAGACAAGACAAGACAAGACAAGACAAGACAAGACAAGACAAGACAAGACAAGACAAGACAAGACAAGACAAGACAAGACAAGACAAGACAAGACAAGACAAGACAAGACAAGACAAGACAAGACAAGACAAGACAAGACAAGACAAGACAAGACAAGACAAGACAAGACAAGACAAGACAAGACAAGACAAGACAAGACAAGACAAGACAAGACAAGACAAGACAAGACAAGACAAGACAAGACAAGACAAGACAAGACAAGACAAGACAAGACAAGACAAGACAAGACAAGACAAGACAAGACAAGACAAGACAAGACAAGACAAGACAAGACAAGACAAGACAAGACAAGACAAGACAAGACAAGACAAGACAAGACAAGACAAGACAAGACAAGACAAGACAAGACTAGACAAGACAAGACAAGACAAGACAAGACAAGACAAGACAAGACAAGACAAGACAAGACAAGACAAGACAAGACAAGACAAGACAAGACAAGACAAGACAAGACAAGACAAGACAAGACAAGACAAGACAAGACAAGACAAGACAAGACAAGACAAGACAAGACAAGACAAGACAAGACAAGACAAGACAAGACAAGACAAGACAAGACAAGGCAAGACAAGACTAGACAAGACAATTGTGTTTGATTTGTTTTTAAATTAATTAAGAAGATAAGACAAAACAAGACATGACAAAACAAAACAAGACAAGACATTTTTTTTTATTTGTTTCTAAACTAATTAAGAAGACAAGACAAGACAAGACAAGACAAGACAAGACAAGACAAGACAAGACAAGACAAGACAAGTCAAGACAAGACAAGACAAGACAAGACAAGACAAGACAAGACAGGACAAGACAAGTTTTTAAATTAAATAAGAAGATAAGACAAGACAAGGCCAGACAGGAAAATACAAGACAAGACAAGACAATTGTGTTTGATTTGTTTTTAAATTAATTAAGAAGATAAGACAAAACAAGACATGACAAAACAAAACAAGACAAGACATTTTTTTTTATTTGTTTCTAAACTAATTAAGAAGACAAGACAAGACAAGACAAGACAAGACAAGGCCAGACAAGAAAAGACAAGGCCAGACAAGAAAAGACAAGACAAGACAAGACAAGACAAGACAAGACAAGACAAGACAAGACAAGACAAGACAAGACCAGACAGGACAAGACAAGACAAGACAAGACAAGACAAGACAAGACAAGACAAGACAAGACAAGACAAGACAAGACAATTGTGTTTGATTTGTTTTTAAATTAAATAAGAAGATAAGACAAGACAAGGCCAGACAGGAAAATACAAGACAAGACAATTGTGTTTGATTTGTTTTTAAATTAATTAATAAGATAAGACAAGACAAGGCCAAACAGGAAAATGCAAGACAAGACAAGACAATTGTGTTTGATTTGTTTTTAAATTAATTAAGAAGATAAGACAAAACAAGACAAGACATGACATGACAAGACATGACAAAACAAAACAAGACAAGTCAAGACATTTTTTTTATTTGTTTCTAAACTAATTAAGAAGAGAAGACAAGACAAGACAAGACAGGACTATTGTGTTTGATTTGTTTTTAAATTAATTAAGAAGATAAGACAAGACAAGACAAGGCCAGACAAGACAAGACAAGACACGACAAGAAAAGACAAGACAAGACAAGACAAGACAAGACAAGACAAGACAAGACAAGACAAGGCCAGACAAGAAAAGACAAGACAAGACAAGGCAAGACAAGGCAAGGCAAGGCAAGACAAGACAAGACAAGACAAGACAAGACAAGACAAGACAAGACAAGACAAGACAAGACAAGACAAGACAAGACAAGACAAGACAAGACAAGACAAGACAAGACAAGACAAGACAAGACAAGACAAGACAAGACAAGACAAGACAAGACAAGACAAGACAAGACAAGACAAGACAAGACAAGACAAGACAAGACAAGACAAGACAAGACAAGATAAGACAAGACAAGACAAGACAAGACAAGACAAGACAAGACAAGACAAGACAAGACAAGACAAGACAAGACAAGACAAGACAAGACAAGACAAGACAAGACAAGACAAGACAGGACAAGACAAGTTTTTGAATTAAATAAGAAGATAAGACAAGACAAGGCCAGACAGGAAAATACAAGACAAGACAAGACAATTGTGTTTGATTTGTTTTTAAATTAATTAAGAAGATAAGACAAAACAAGACATGAAAAACAAAACAAGACAAGACATTTTTTTATTTGTTTCTAAACTAATTAAGAAGACAAGACAAGACAAGACAAGGCAAGACACGACAAGACAAGACAAGACAAGACAAGACAAGACAAGACAAGACAAGACAAGACAAGACAAAACAAGACAAGACAAGACAAGACAAGACAAGACAAGACAAGACAAGACAAGACAAGATAAGACAAGACAAGACAAGACAAGACAAGACAAGACAAGACAAGACAAGACAAGACAAGACAAGACAAGACAAGACAAGACAAGACAAGACAAGACAAGACAAGACAAGACAAGACAAGACAAGACAAGACAAGACAAGACAAGACAAGACAAGACAAGACAAGACAAGACAAGACAAGACAAGACAAGACAAGACAAGACAAGACAAGACAAGACAAGACAAGACAAGACAAGACAAGACAAGACAAGACAAGACAAGACAAGACAAGACAAGACAAGACAAGACTTTTTTTTTATTTGTTTCTAAACTAATTAAGAAGACAAGACAAGACAAGACAAGACAAGACAAGACAAGACAAGACAAGACAAGACAAGACAAGACAAGACAAGACAAGACAAGACAAGACAAGACAAGACAAGACAAGACAAGACAAGACAAGACAAGACAAGACAAGACAAGACTAGACAAGACAAGACAAGACAAGACAAGACAAGACAAGACAAGACAAGACAAGACAAGACAAGACAAGACAAGACAAGACAAGACAAGACAAGACAAGACAAGACAAGACAAGACAAGATAAGACAAGACAAGACAAGACAAGACAAGACAAGACAAGACAAGACAAGACAAGACAAGACAAGACAAGACAAGACAAGACAAGACAAGACAAGACAAGACAAGACAAGACAAGACAAGACAAGACAAGACAAGACAAGACAAGACAAGACAAGACAAGACAAGACAAGACAAGACAAGACAAGACAAGACAAGACAAGACAAGACAAGACAAGACAAGACAAGACAAGACAAGACAAGACAAGACAAGACAAGACAAGACAAGACAAGACAAGACAAGACAAGACAGGACAAGACAAGTTTTTGAATTAAATAAGAAGATAAGACAAGACAAGGCCAGACAGGAAAATACAAGACAAGACAAGACAATTGTGTTTGATTTGTTTTTAAATTAATTAAGAAGATAAGACAAAACAAGACATGACAAAACAAAACAAGACAAGACATTTTTTTTATTTGTTTCTAAACTAATTAAGAAGACAAGACAAGACAAGACAAGGCAAGATACGACAAGACAAGACAAGAACAGACAAGACAAGACAAGACAAGACAAGACAAGACAAGACAAGACGAGACAAGACAAGACAAGACAAGACAAGACAAGACAAGACAAGACAAGACAAGACAAGACAAGACAAGACAAGACAAGACAAGACAAGACAAGACAAGACAAGACAAGACAAGACAAGACAAGACAAGACAAGACAAGACAAGACAAGACAAGACAAGACAAGACAAGACAAGACAAGACAAGACAAGACAAGACAAGACAAGACAAGACAAGACAAGACAAGACAAGACAAGACAAGACAAGACAAGACAAGACAAGACAAGACAAGACAAGACAAGACAAGTCAAGCCAAGACAAGACAAGACAAGACAAGACAGGACAAGACAAGACAAGACAAGACAAGACAAGACAAGACAAGACAAGACAAGACAAGACAAGACAAGACAAGACAAGGCAAGACAAGACAAGACAAGACAAGACAAGACAAGACAAGACAAGACAAGACAAGACAAGACAAGACAAGACAAGACAAGACAAGACAAGACAAGACAAGACAAGACAAGACAAGACAAGACAAGACAAGACAAGACAAGACAAGACAAGACAAGGCAAGACAAGACAAGACAAGACAAGACAAGACAAGACAAGACAAGACAAGACAAGACAAGACAAGACAAGACAAGACAAGACAAGACAAGACAAGACAAGACAAGACAAGACAAGACAAGACAAGACAAGACAAGACAAGACAAGACAAGACAAGACAAGACAAGACAAGACAAGACAAGACAAGACAAGACAAGACAAGACAAGACAAGACAAGACAAGACAAGACAGGACAAGACAAGTTTTTGAATTAAATAAGAAGATAAGACAAGACAAGGCCAGACAGGAAAATACAAGACAAGACAAGACAATTGTGTTTGATTTGTTTTTAAATTAATTAAGAAGATAAGACAAAACAATACATGACAAAACAAAACAAGACAAGACATTTTTTTTATTTGTTTCTAAACTAATTAAGAAGACAAGACAAGACAAGACAAGGCAAGACACGACAAGACAAGACAAGACAAGACAAGACAAGACAAGACAAGGCCAGACAAGAAAAGACAAGAAAAGACAAGACAAGACAAAACAAGACAAGACAAGACAAGACAAGACAAGACAAGACAAGACAAGACAAGACAAGACAAGACAAGACAAAACAAGACAAGACAAGACAAGACAAGACAAGACAAGACAAGACAAGACAAGACAAGACAAGACAAGACAAGACAAGACAAGACAAGACAAGACAAGACAAGACAAGACAAGACAAGACAAGACAAGACAAGACAAGACAAGACAAGACAAGACAAGACAAGACAAGACAAGACAAGACAAGACAGGACAAGACAAGTTTTTAAATTAAATAAGAAGATAAGACAAGACAAGGCCAGACAGGAAAATACAAGACAAGACAAGACAATTGTGTTTGATTTGTTTTTAAATTAATTAAGAAGATTAGACAAAACAAGACATGACAAAACAAAACAAGACAAGACATTTTTTTTTTATTTGTTTCTAAACTAATTAAGAAGACAAGACAAGACAAGACAAGACAAGACAAGACAAGGCCAGACAAGAAAAGACAAGGCCAGACAAGAAAAGACAAGACAAGACAAGACAAGGCAAGACAAGACAAGACAAGACAAGACAAGACAAGACAAGACAAGACAGGACAAGACAAGACAAGACAAGACAAGACAAGACAAGACAAGCCAAGACAAGACAAGACAAGACAAGACAAGACAAGACAAGACAATTGTGTTTGATTTGTTTTTAAATTAAATAAGAAGATTAGACAAGACAAGGCCAGACAGGAAAATACAAGACAAGACAATTGTGTTTGATTTGTTTTTAAATTAATTAATAAGATAAGACAAGACAAGGCCAAACAGGAAAATGCAAGACAAGACAAGACAATTGTGTTTGATTTGTTTTTAAATTAATTAAGAAGATAAGACAAAACAAGACAAGACATGACATGACAAGACATGACAAACCAAAACAAGACAAGTCAAGACATTTTTTTTATTTGTTTCTAAACTAATTAAGAAGAGAAGACAAGACAAGACAAGACAGGACTATTGTGTTTGATTTGTTTTTAAATTAATTAAGAAGATAAGACAAGACAAGACAAGGCCAGACAAGACAAGACAAGACACGACAAGAAAAGACAAGACAAGACAAGACAAGACAAGACAAGACAAGGCCAGACAAGAAAAGACAAGACAAGACAAGACAAGACAAGACAAGACAAGACAAGACAAGACAAGACAAGACAAGACAAGACAAGACAAGACAAGACAAGACAAGACAAGACAAGACAAGACAAGACAAGACAAGACAAGACAAGACAAGACAAGACAAGACAAGACAAGACAAGACAAGACAAGACAAGACAAGACAAGACAAGACAAGACAAGACAAGACAAGACAAGACAAGACAAGACAAGACAAGACAAGACAAGACAAGACAAGACAAGACAAGACAAGACAAGACAAGACAAGACAAGACAAGACAAGACAAGACAAGACAAGACAAGACAAGACAAGACAAGACAAGACAAGACAAGACAAGACAAGACAAGACATGACAAGACAATTGTGTTTGATTTGTTTTTAAATTAAATAAGAAGATAAGACAAGACAAGGCCAGACAGGAAAATACAAGACAAGACAAGACAATTGTGTTTGATTTGTTTTTAAATTAATTAATAAGATAAGACAAGACAAGGCCAAACAGGAAAATGCAAGACAAGACAAGACAATTGTGTTTGATTTGTTTTTAATTAATTAAGAAGATAAGACAAAACAAGACAAGTCATGACATGACTAGACATGACAAAACAAAACAAGACAAGTCAAGACATTTTTTTTATTTGTTTCTAAACTAATTAAGAAGAGAAGACAAGACAAGACAAGACAGGACTATTGTGTTTGATTTGTTTTTAAATTAATTAAGAAGATAAGACAAGACAAGACAAGGCCAGACAAGACAAGACAAGACACGACAAGAAAAGACAAGACAAGACAAGACAAGACAAGACAAGACAAGACAAGGCCAGACAAGAAAAGACAAGACAAGACAAGACAAGACAAGACAAGGCAAGACAAGACAAGACAAGACAAGACAAGACACGACAAGAAAAGACAAGACAAGGCAAGACAAGACAAGACAAGACAAGACAAGACAAGACAAGACAAGACAAGACAAGACAAGACAAGACAAGACAAGACAAGACAAGACAAGACATGACAAGACAAAACAAGACAAAACAAGACAAAACAAGACAAGACAAGACAATTGTGTTTGATTTGTTTTTAAATTAATTAATAAGATAAGACAAGACAAGGCCAAACAGGAAAATACAAGACAAGACAAGACAATTGTGTTTGATTTGTTTTTAAATTAATTAAGAAGATAAGACAAAACAAGACAAGACATGACATGGCAAGACATGACAAAACAAACAATCAAACAATTGTGTTTGATTTGTTTTTAAATTAATTAAGAAGATAAGACAAAACAAGACAAGACATGACATGGCAAGACATGACAAAACAAAACAAGACAAGTCAAGACATTTTTGTTATTTGTTTCTAAACTAATTAAGAAGAGAAGACAAGACAAGACAAGACAGGACTATTGTGTTTGATTTGTTTTTAAATTAATTAAGAAGATAAGACAAGACAAGACAAGGCCAGACAAGACAAGACACGACAAGACAAGACAAGATAAGACAAGACAAGACAAGACACGACAAGACAAGACAAGACAAGACAAGACAAGACAAGACAAGACAAGACAAGACAAGACAAGACAAGGCCAGACAAGAAAAGACAAGACAAGACAAGACAAGACAAGACAAGACAAGACAAGACAAGACAAGACAAGACAAGACAAGACAAGACAAGACAAGACAAGACAAGACATGACAAGACAAGACAAGACAAGACAAGACAAGACAAGACAAGACAAGACAAGACAAGACAAGACAAGACAAGACAAGACAAGACAAGACAAGACAAGACAAGACAAGACAAGACAAGACAAGACAAGACAAGACAAGACAAGACAAGACAAGACAAGACAGGACAAGACAAGTTTTTAAATTAAATAAGAAGATAAGACAAGACAAGGCCAGGCAGGAAAATACAAGACAAGACAAGACAATTGTGTTTGATTTGTTTTTAAATTAATTAAGAAGATAAGACAAAACAAGACATGACAAAACAAAACAAGACAAGACATTTTTTTTTATTTGTTTCTAAACTAATTAAGAAGACAAGACAAGACAAGACAAGACAAGACAAGACAAGACAAGACAAGACACGACAAGACAAGACAAGACAAGACAAGACAGGACAAGACAAGACAAGACAAGGCCAGACAAGAAAAGACAAGACAAGACAAGACAAGACAAGACAAAACAAGACAAGACAAGACAAGACAAGACAAGACAAGACAAGACAAGGCAAGACAAGACAAGACAAGATAAGACAAGACAAGACAAGACAAGACAAGACAAGACAAGACAAGATAAGACAAGACAAGACAAGACAAGACAAGACAAGACAGGACAAGACAAGTTTTTAAATTAAATAAGAAGATAAGACAAGACAAGGCCAGACAGGAAAATACAAGACAAGACAAGACAATTGTGTTTGATTTGTTTTTAAATTAATTAAGAAGATAAGACAAAACAAGACATGACAAAACAAAACAAGACAAGACATTTTTTTTTATTTGTTTCTAAACTAATTAAGAAGACAAGACAAGACAAGACAAGACAAGACAAGGCCAGACAAGAAAAGACAAGGCCAGACAAGAAAAGACAAGACAAGACAAGACAAGGCAAGACAAGACAAGACAAGACAAGACAAGACAAGACAAGACAAGACAGGACAAGACAAGACAAGACAAGACAAGACAAGACAAGACAAGACAAGACAAGACAAGACAATTGTGTTTGATTTGTTTTTAAATTAAATAAGAAGATAAGACAAGACAAGGCCAGACAGGAAAATACAAGACAAGACAATTGTGTTTGATTTGTTTTTAAATTAATTAATAAGATAAGACAAGACAAGGCCAAACAGGAAAATGCAAGACAAGACAAGACAATTGTGTTTGATTTGTTTTTAAATTAATTAAGAAGATAAGACAAAACAAGACAAGACATGACATGACAAGACATGACAAAACAAAACAAGACAAGTCAAGACATTTTTTTTATTTGTTTCTAAACTAATTAAGAAGAGAAGACAAGACAAGACAAGACAGGACTATTGTGTTTGATTTGTTTTTAAATTAATTAAGAAGATAAGACAAGACAAGACAAGGCCAGACAAGACAAGACACGACACGACAAGAAAAGACAAGACAAGACAAGACAAGACAAGACAAGACAAGACAAGACAAGACAAGACAAGACAAGACAAGACAAGACAAGACAAGACAAGACAAGACAAGACAAGACAAGACAAGACAAGACAAGACAGGACAAGACAAGTTTTTGAATTAAATAAGAAGATAAGACAAGACAAGGCCAGACAGGAAAATACAAGACAAGACAAGACAATTGTGTTTGATTTGTTTTTAAATTAATTAAGAAGATAAGACAAAACACGACATGACAAAACAAAACAAGACAAGACATTTTTTTTATTTGTTTCTAAACTAATTAAGAAGACAAGACAAGACAAGACAAGGCAAGACACGACAAGACAAGACAAGACAAGACAAGACAAGACAAGACAAGACAAGACAAGACAAGGCCAGACAAGAAAAGACAAGACAAGACAAGACAAGACAAGACAAAACAAGACAAGACAAGACAAGACAAGACAAGACAAGACAAGACAAGACAAGACAAGACAAGACAAGACAAGACAAGACAAGACAAGACAAGACAAGACAAGACAAGACAAGACAAGACAAGACAAGACAAGACAATTGTGTTTGATTTGTTTTTAAATTAAATAAGAAGATAAGACAAGACAAGGCCAGACAGGAAAATACAAGACAAGACAATTGTGTTTGATTTGTTTTTAAATTAACTAATAAGATAAGACAAGACAAGGCCAAACAGGAAAATGCAAGACAAGACAAGACAATTGTGTTTGATTTGTTTTTAAATTAATTAAGAAGATAAGACAAAACAAGACAAGACATGACATGACAAGACATGACAAAACAAAACAAGACAAGTCAAGACATTTTTTTTATTTGTTTCTAAACTAATTAAGAAGAGAAGACAAGACAAGACAAGACAGGACTATTGTGTTTGATTTGTTTTTAAATTAATTAAGAAGATAAGACAAGACAAGACAAGGCCAGACAAGACAAGACACGACACGACAAGAAAAGACAAGACAAGACAAGACAAGACAAGACAAGACAAGACAAGACAAGACAAGACAAGACAAGACAAGACAAGACAAGACAAGACAAGACAAGACAAGACAAGACAAGACAAGACAAGACAGGACAAGACAAGTTTTTGAATTAAATAAGAAGATAAGACAAGACAAGGCCAGACAGGAAAATACAAGACAAGACAAGACAATTGTGTTTGATTTGTTTTTAAATTAATTAAGAAGATAAGACAAAACAAGACATGACAAAACAAAACAAGACAAGACATTTTTTTTATTTGTTTCTAAACTAATTAAGAAGACAAGACAAGACAAGACAAGGCAAGACACGACAAGACAAGACAAGACAAGACAAGACAAGACAAGACAAGACAAGGCCAGACAAGAAAAGACAAGACAAGACAAGACAAGACAAGACAAGACAAAACAAGACAAGACAAGACAAGACAAGACAAGACAAGACAAGACAAGACAAGACAAGACAAGACAAGACAAGACAAGACAAGACAAGACAAGACAAGACAAGACAAGACAAGACAAGACAAGACAAGACAAGACAAGACAAGACAAGACAAGACAAGACAAGACAAGACAAGACAAGACAAGACAAGACAAGACAAGACAAGACAAGACAAGACAAGACAAGACAAGACAAGACAAGACAAGACAAGACAAGACAAGACAAGACAAGACAAGACAAGACAAGACAAGACAAGACAAGACAAGACAAGACAAGACAAGACAAGACAAGACAAGACAAGACAAGACAAGACAAGACAAGACAAGACAAGACAAGACAAGACAAGACAAGACAAGACAAGACAAGACAAGACAAGACAAGACAAGACAAGACAAGACAAGACAAGACAAGACAAGACAAGACAAGACAAGACAAGACAAGACAAGACAAGACAAGACAAGACAAGACAAGACAAGACAAGACAAGACAAGACAAGACAAGACAAGACAAGACAAGACAAGACAAGACAAGACAAGACAAGACAAGACAAGACAAGACAAGACAAGACAAGACAAGACAAGACAAGACAAGACAAGACAAGACAAGACAAGACAAGACAAGACAAGACAAGACAAGACAAGACAAGACAAGACAAGACAAGACAAGACAAGACAAGACAAGACAAGACAAGACAAGACAAGACAAGACAAGACAAGGCAAGGCAAGACAAGACAAGACAAGACAAGACAAGACAGGACAAGACAAGTTTTTAAATTAAATAAGAAGATAAGACAAGACAAGGCCAGGCAGGAAAATACAAGACAAGACAAGACAATTGTGTTTGATTTGTTTTTAAATTAATTAAGAAGATAAGACAAAACAAGACATGACAAAACAAAACAAGACAAGACATTTTTTTTTATTTGTTTCTAAACTAATTAAGAAGACAAGACAAGACAAGACAAGGCCAGACAAGAAAAGACAAGGCCAGACAAGAAAAGACAAGACAAGACAAGACAAGGCAAGACAAGACAAGACAAGACAAGACAAGACAAGACAAGACAAGACGGGACAAGACAAGACAAGACAAGACAAGACAAGACAAGACAAGACAAGACAATTGTGTTTGATTTGTTTTTAAATTAAATAAGAAGATAAGACAAGACAAGGCCAGACAGGAAAATACAAGACAAGACAATTGTGTTTGATTTGTTTTTAAATTAATTAATAAGATAAGACAAGACAAGGCCAAACAGGAAAATGCAAGACAAGACAAGACAATTGTGTTTGATTTGTTTTTAAATTAATTAAGAAGATAAGACAAAACAAGACAAGACATGACATGACAAGACATGACAAAACAAAACAAGACAAGTCAAGACATTTTTTTTATTTGTTTCTAAACTAATTAAGAAGAGAAGACAAGACAAGACAAGACAGGACTATTGTGTTTGATTTGTTTTTAAATTAATTAAGAAGACAAGACAAGACAAGACACGACAAGACAAGACAAGGCAAGACACGACAAGACAAGACAAGACAAGACAAGACAAGAAAAGACAAGACAAGACAAGACAAGACAAGACAAGACAAGACAAGACAAGACAAGACAAGACAAGACAAGACAAGACAAGACAAGACAAGACAAGACAAGACAAGACAAGACAAGACAAGACAAGACAAGACAAGACAAGACAAGACAAGACAAGACAGGACAAGACAAGACAAGACAAGACAAGTCAAGACAAGACAAGACAAGACAAGACAAGACAAGACAAGACAAGACAAGACAAGACAAGACAAGACAAGACAAGACAAGACAAGACAAGACAAGACAAGACAAGACAAGACAAGACAAGACAAGACAAGACAAGACAAGACAAGACATGACAAGACAAGACAAGACAAGACAAGACAAGACAAGACAAGACAAGACAAGACAGGACAAGACAAGACAAGACAAGACAAGACAAGACAAGACAAGACAAGACAAGACAAGACAAGACAAGACAAGTCAAGACAAGACAAGACAAGACAAGACAAGACAAGACAAGACAAGACAAGACAAGACAAGACAAGACAAGACAAGACAAGACAAGACAAGACAAGACAAGACAAGACAAGACAAGACAAGACAAGACAAGACAAGACAAGACAAGACAAGACAAGACAAGACAAGACAAGACAAGACAAGACAAGACAAGACAAGACAAGACAAGACAAGACAAGACAAGACAAGACAAGACAAGACATGACAAGACAAGACAGGACAAGACAAGACAAGACAAGACAAGACAAGACAAGACAAGACAAGACAAGACAAGACAAGACAAGACAAGACAAGACAAGACAAGACAAGACAAAACAAGACAAGACAGGACAAGACAAGACAAGACAAGACAAGACAAGACAAGACAAGACAAGACAAGACAAGACAAGACAAAACAAGACAAGACAGGACAAGACAAGACAATTGTGTTTGATTTGTTTTTGAATTAAATAAGAAGATAAGACAAGACAAGGCCAGACAGGAAAATACAAGACAAGACAAGACAATTGTGTTTGATTTGTTTTTAAATTAATTAAGAAGATAAGACAAAACAAGACATGACAAAACAAAACAAGACAAGACATTTTTTTTATTTGTTTCTAAACTAATTAAGAAGACAAGACAAGACAAGACAAGGCAAGACACGACAAGACAAGACAAGACAAGACAAGACAAGGCCAGACAAGAAAAGACAAGACAAGACAAGACAAGACAAGACAAGACAAGACAAGACAAGACAAGACAAGACAAGACAAGACAAGACAAGACAAGACAAGACAAGACAAGACAAGACAAGACAAGACAAGTCAAGACAAGACAAGACAAGACAAGACAAGACAAGACAAGACAAGACAAGACAAGACAAGACAAGACAAGACAAGACAAGACAAGACAAGACAAGACAAGACAAGACAAGACAAGACAAGACAAGACAAGACAAGACAAGACAAGACAAGACAAGACAAGACAAGACAAGACAAGACAAGACAAGACAAGACAAGACAAGACAAGACAAGACAAGACAAGACAAGACAAGACAAGACAAGACAAGACATGACAAGACAAGACAAGACAAGACAAGACAAGACAAGACAAGACAAGACAAGACAGGACAAGACAAGACAAGACAAGACAAGACAAGACAAGACAAGACAAGACAAGACAAGACAAGACAAGACAAGACAAGACAAGACAAGACAAAACAAGACAAGACAGGACAAGACAAGACAATTGTGTTTGATTTGTTTTTAAATTAAATAAGAAGATAAGACAAGACAAGGCCAGACAGGAAAATACAAGACAAGACAAGACAATTGTGTTTGATTTGTTTTTAAATTAATTAATAAGATAAGACAAGACAAGGCCAAACAGGAAAATGCAAGACAAGACAAGACAATTGTGTTTGATTTGTTTTTAAATTAATTAAGAAGATAAGACAAAACAAGACAAGACATGACATGACAAGACATGACAAAACAAAACAAGACAAGTCAAGACATTTTTTTTATTTGTTTCTAAACTAATTAAGAAGAGAAGACAAGACAAGACAAGACAGGACTATTGTGTTTGATTTGTTTTTAAATTAATTAAGAAGATAAGACAAGACAAGACAAGGCCAGACAAGACAAGACAAGACACGACAAGAAAAGACAAGACAAGACAAGACAAGACAAGACAAGACAAGACAAGGCCAGACAAGAAAAGACAAGACAAGACAAGACAAGACACGACAAGAAAAGACAAGACAAGACAAGACAAGACAAGACAAGACAAGACAAGGCCAGACAAGAAAAGACAAGACAAGACAAGACAAGACAAGACAAGACAAGACAAGGCAAGACAAGACAAGACAAGACAAGACAAGACAAGACAAGACAAGACAAGACAAGACAAGACAAGACAAGACATGACAAGACAAAACAAGACAAGACAGGACAAGACAAGACAATTGTGTTTGATTTGTTTTTAAATTAAATAAGAAGATAAGACAAGACAAGACCAGACAGGAAAATACAAGACAAGACAAGACAATTGTGTTTGATTTGTTTTTAAATTAATTAAGAAGATAAGACAAAACAAGACATGACAAAACAAAACAAGACAAGAAATTTTTTTTATTTGTTTCTAAACTAATTAAGAAAACAAGACAAGACAAGACAAGACAAGACAAGACAAGACAAGACAAGACAAGACAAGACAAGACAAGACAAGACAAGACAAGACAAGACATGACAAGACAAAACAAGACAAAACAAGACAAAACAAGACAAAACAAGACAAGACAAGACAATTGTGTTTGATTTGTTTTTAAATTAATTAATAAGATAAGACAAGACAAGGCCAAACAGGAAAATACAAGACAAGACAAGACAATTGTGTTTGATTTGTTTTTAAATTAATTAAGAAGATAAGACAAAACAAGACAAGACATGACATGGCAAGACATGACAAAACAAACAATCAAACAATTGTGTTTGATTTGTTTTTAAATTAATTAAGAAGATAAGACAAAACAAGACAAGACATGACATGGCAAGACATGACAAAACAAAACAAGACAAGTCAAGACATTTTTTTTATTTGTTTCTAAACTAATTAAGAAGAGAAGACAAGACAAGACAAGACAGGACTATTGTGTTTGATTTGTTTTTAAATTAATTAAGAAGATAAGACAAGACAAGACAAGGCCAGACAAGACAAGACACGACAAGACAAGACAAGACAAGACAAGACAAGACAAGACAAGACAAGACAAGACAAGACAAGACAAGACAAGACAAGACAAGACAAGACAAGACAGGACAAGACAAGACAAGACAAGACAAGACAAGACAAGACAAGACAAGACAAGACAAGACAAGACAAGACAAGACCAGACAAGACAAGACAAGACAAGACAAGACAAGACAAGACAAGACAAGACAAGCCAAGACAAGACAAGACAAGACAAGACAAGACAAGACAAGACAAGACAGGACAAGACAAGACAATTGTGTTTGATTTGTTTTTAAATTAAATAAGAAGATAAGACAAGACAAGGCCAGACAGGAAAATACAAGACAAGACAAGACAATTGTGTTTGATTTGTTTTTAAATTAATTAAGAAGATAAGACAAAACAAGACATGACAAAACAAAACAAGACAAGACATTTTTTTTATTTGTTTCTAAACTAATTAAGAAGACAAGACAAGACAAGACAAGACAAGACAAGACATGACAAGACAAAACAAGACAAAACAAGACAAAACAAGACAAGACAAGACAATTGTGTTTGATTTGTTTTTAAATTAATTAATAAGATAAGACAAGACAAGGCCAAACAGGAAAATACAAGACAAGACAAGACAATTGTGTTTGATTTGTTTTTAAATTAATTAAGAAGATAAGACAAAACAAGACAAGACATGACATGGCAAGACATGACAAAACAAAACAAGACAAGTCAAGACATTTTTTTTATTTGTTTCTAAACTAATTAAGAAGAGAAGACAAGACAAGACAAGACAGGACTATTGTGTTTGATTTGTTTTTAAATTAATTAGGAAGATAAGACAAGACAAGACAAGGCCAGACAAGACAAGACACGACAAAACAAGACAAGATAAGACAAGACAAGACAAGACACGACAAGACAAGACAAGGCAAGACAAGACAAGACAAGACAAGACAAGACAAGACAAGACAAGACAAGACAAGACAAGACAAGACAAGACAAGGCCAGACAAGAAAAGACAAGACAAGACAAGACAAGACAAGACAAGACAAGACAAGACAAGACAAGACAAGACAAGACAAGACAAGACAAGACATGACAAGACAAGACAAGACAAGACAAGACAAGACAAGACAAGACAAGACAAGACAAGACAAGACAAGACAAGACAAGACAAGACAAGACAAGACAAGACAAGACAAGACAAGACAAGACAAGACAAGACAAGACAAGACAAGACAAGACAAGACAAGACAAGACAAGACAAGACAAGACAAGACAAGACAAGACAAGACAAGACAAGACAAGACAAGACAAGACAAGACAAGACAGGACAAGACAAGTTTTTGAATTAAATAAGAAGATAAGACAAGACAAGGCCAGACAGGAAAATACAAGACAAGACAATTGTGTTTGATTTGTTTTTAAATTAATTAAGAAGATAAGACAAAACAAGACATGACAATACAAACAAGACAAGACATTTTTTTTATTTGTTTCTAAACTAATTAAGAAGACAAGACAAGACAAGACAAGACAAGACAAGACACGACAAGACAAGACAAGACAAGACAAGACAGGACAAGACAAGACAAGACAAGGCCAGACAAGAAAAGACAAGACAAGACAAGACAAGACAAGACAAGACAAAACAAGACAAGACAAGACAAGACAAGACAAGACAAGACAAGACAAGACAAGACAAGACAAGACAAGACAAGACAAGACAAGACAAGACAAGACAAGACAAGACAAGACAAGACAAGACAAGACAAGACAAGACAAGACAAGACAAGACAAGATAAGACAAGACAAGACAAGACAAGACAAGACAAGACAAGACAAGACAAGACAAGACAAGACAAGACAAGACAAGACAAGACAAGACAAGACAAGACAAGACAAGACCAGACAAGACATGACAAGACAAGACAAGACAAGACAAGACAAGACAAGACAAGACAAGACAAGACAAGACAAGACAAGACAAGACAAGACAAGACAAGACAAGACAAGACAAGACAAGACAAGACAAGACAAGACAAGACAAGACAAGACAAGACCAGACAAGACAAGACAAGACAAGACAAGACAAGACAAGACAAGACAAAACAAAACAAGACAAGACAAGACAAGACAAGACAAGACCAGACAAGACAAGACAAGACAAGACAAGACAAGACAAGACAAGACAAAACAAAACAAGACAAGTCAAGACATTTTTTTTATTTGTTTCTAAACTAATTAAGAAGAGAAGACAAGACAAGACAGGACTATTGTGTTTGATTTGTTTTTAAATTAATTAGGAAGATAAGACAAGACAAGACAAGGCCAGACAAGACAAGACACGACAAAACAAGACAAGATAAGACAAGACAAGACAAGACACGACAAGACAAGACAAGACAAGACAAGACAAGACAAGACAAGACAAGACAAGACAAGACAAGACAAGACAAGACAAGACAAGACAAGACAAGACAAGACAAGACATGACAAGACAAGACAAGACAAGACAAGACAAGACAAGACAAGACAAGACAAGACAAGACAAGACAAGACAAGACAAGACAAGACAAGACAAGACAAGACAAGACAAGACAAGACAAGACAAGACAAGTCAAGACAAGACAAGACAAGACAAGACAAGACAAGACAAGACAAGACAAGACAAGAGAAGACAAGACAAGACAAGACAAGACAAGACAAGACAAGACAAGACAAGACAAGACAAGACAAGACAAGACAAGACAAGACAAGACAAGACAAGACAAGACAAGACAGGACAAGACAAGTTTTTGAATTAAATAAGAAGATAAGACAAGACAAGGCCAGACAGGAAAATACAAGACAAGACAATTGTGTTTGATTTGTTTTTAAATTAATTAAGAAGATAAGACAAAACAAGACATGACAATACAAACAAGACAAGACATTTTTTTTATTTGTTTCTAAACTAATTAAGAAGACAAGACAAGACAAGACAAGACAAGACAAGACAAGACAAGACAAGACACGACAAGACAAGACAAGACAAGACAAGACAGGACAAGACAAGACAAGACAAGGCCAGACAAGAAAAGACAAGACAAGACAAGACAAGACAAGACAAGACAAAACAAGACAAGACAAGACAAGACAAGACAAGACAAGACAAGACAAGACAAGACAAGACAAGACAAGACAAGACAAGACAAGACAAGACAAGACAAGACAAGACAAGACAAGACAAGACAAGACAAGACAAGACAAGACAAGACAAGACAAGACAAGACAAGACAAGACAAGACAAGACAAGACAAGACAAGACAAGACAAGACAAGACAAGACAAGACAAGACAAGACAAGACAAGACAAGACAAGACAAGACAAGACAAGACAAGACAAGACAAGACAAGACAAGACAAGACAAGACAAGACAAGACAAGACAAGACAAGACAAGACAAGACAAGACAAGACAAGACAAGACAAGACAAGACAAGACAAGACAAGACAAGACAAGACAAGACAAGACAAGACAAGACAAGACAAGACAAGACAAGACAAGACAAGACAAGACCAGACAAGACATGACAAGACAAGACAAGACAAGACAAGACAAGACAAGACAAGACAAGACAAGACAAGACAAGACAAGACAAGACAAGACAAGACAAGACAAGACAAGACAAGACAAGGCCAGACAAGAAAAGACAAGACAAGACAAGACAAGACAAGACAAGACAAAACAAGACAAGACAAGACAAGACAAGACAAGACAAGACAAGACCAGACAAGACATGACAAGACAAGACAAGACAAGGCCAGACAAGAAAAGACAAGACAAGACAAGACAAGACAAGACAAGACAAAACAAGACAAGACAAGACAAGACAAGACAAGACAAGACAAGACAAGACAAGACAAGACAAGACAAGACAAGACAAGACAAGACAAGACAAGACAAGACAAGACCAGACAAGACATGACAAGACAAGACAAGACAAGACAAGACAAGACAAGACAAGACAAGACAAGACAAGACAAGACAAGACAAGACAAGACAAGACAAGACAAGACAAGACAAGACAAGACAAGACAAGACAAGACAAGACAAGACAAGACAAGACAAGACAAGACAAGACAAGACAAGACAAGACAAGACAAGACAAGACAAGACAAAACAAAACAAGACAAAACAAGACAAGACAAGACAATTGTGTTTGATTTGTTTTTAAATTAATTAATAAGATAAGACAAGACAAGGCCAAACAGGAAAATACAAGACAAGACAAGACAATTGTGTTTGATTTGTTTTTAAATTAATTAAGAAGATAAGACAAAACAAGACAAGATATGACATGGCAAGACATGACAAAACAAACAATCAAACAATTGTGTTTGATTTGTTTTTAAATTAATTAAGAAGATAAGACAAGACAAGGCCAAACAGGAAAATACAAGACAAGACAAGACAATTGTGTTTGATTTGTTTTTAAATTAATTAAGAAGATAAGACAAAACAAGACAAGATATGACATGGCAAGACATGACAAAACAAACAATCAAACAATTGTGTTTGATTTGTTTTTAAATTAATTAAGAAGATAAGACAAAACAAGACAAGACATAACATGACAAGACATGACAAAACAAAACAAGACAAGTCAAGACATTTTTTTTATTTGTTTCTAAACTAATTAAGAAGAGAAGACAAGACAAGACAAGACAGGACTATTGTGTTTGATTTGTTTTTAAACTAATTAAGAAGATAATACAAGACAAGACAAGGCCAGACAAGACAAGACACGACAAGACAAGACAAGATAAGACAAGACAAGACAAGACACGACAAGACAAGACAAGACAAGACAAGACAAGACAAGACAAGACAAGAAAAGAAAAGACAAGACAAGACAAGACAAGACAAGACAAGACAAGACAAGACAAGACAAGACAAGACAAGACAAGACAAGACAAGACAAGACAAGACAAGACAAGACAAGACAAGACAAGACAAGACAAGACAAGACAAGACAAGACAAGACAAGACAAGACAAGACAAGACAAGACAAGACAAGACAAGACAAGACAAGACAAGACAAGACAAGACAAGACAAGACAAGACAAGACAAGACAAGACAAGACAAGACAAGACAAGACAAGACAAGACAAGACAAGACAAGACAAGACAAGACAAGACAAGACAAGACAAGACAAGACAAGACAAGACAAGACAAGACAAGACAAGACAAGACAAGACAAGACAAGACAAGACAAGACAAGACAAGACAAGACAAGACAAGACAAGACAAGACAAGACAAGACAAGACAAGACAAGACAAGACAAGACAAGACAAGACAAGACAAGACAAGACAAGACAAGACAAGACAAGACAAGACAAGACAAGACAAGACAAGACAAGACAAGACAAGACAAGACAAGACAAGACAAGACAAGACAAGACAAGACAAGACAAGACAAGACAAGACAAGACAAGACAAGACAAGACAAGACAAGACAAGACAAGACAAGACAAGACAAGACAAGACAAGACAAGACAAGACAAGACAAGACAAGACAGGACAAGACAAGACAAGACAAGACAAGACAAGACAAGACAAGACAAGACAAGACAAGACAAGACAAGACAAGACAAGACAAGACAGGACAAGACAAGACAATTGTGTTTGATTTGTTTTTAAATTAAATAAGAAGATAAGACAAGACAAGGCCAGACAGGAAAATACAAGACAAGACAAGACAATTGTGTTTGATTTGTTTTTAAATTAATTAAGAAGATAAGACAAAACAAGACATGACAAAACAAAACAAGACAAGACATTTTTTTTATTTGTTTCTAAACTAATTAAGAAGACAAGACAAGACAAGACAAGACAAGACAAGACAAGACAAGACAAGACAAGACAAGACAAGACAAGACAAGACAAGACAAGACAAGACAAGACAAGACAGGACATGACAAGACAAAACAAGACAAAACAAGACAAAACAAGACAAAACAAGACAAGACAAGACAATTGTGTTTGATTTGTTTTTAAATTAATTAATAAGATAAGACAAGACAAGGCCAAACAGGAAAATACAAGACAAGACAAGACAATTGTGTTTGATTTGTTTTTAAATTAATTAAGAAGATAAGACAAAACAAGACAAGACATGACATGGCAAGACATGACAAAACAAAACAAGACAAGTCAAGTCATTTTTTTTATTTGTTTCTAAACTAATTAAGAAGAGAAGACAAGACAAGACAAGACAGGACTATTGTGTTTGATTTGATTTTAAATTAATTAGGAAGATAAGACAAGACAAGACAAGGCCAGACAAGACAAGACACGACAAAACAAGACAAGATAAGACAAGACAAGACAAGACACGACAATACAAGACAAGACAAGACAAGACAAGACAAGACAAGACAAGACAAGACAAGGCCAGACAAGAAAAGACAAGACAAGACAAGACAAGACAAGACAAGACAAGACAAGACAAGACAAGACAAGACAAGACAAGACAAGACAAGACAAGACAAGACAAGACAAGACAAGACAAGACAAGACAAGACAAGACAAGACAAGACAAGACAAGACAAGACAAGACAAGACAAGACAAGACAAGACAAGACAAGACAAGACAAGACAAGACAAGACAAGACAAGACAAGACAAGACAAGACAAGACAAGACAAGACAAGACAAGACAAGACAAGACAAGACAAGACAAGACAAGACAAGACAAGACAAGACAAGACAAGACAAGACAAGACAAGACAAGACAAGACAAGACAAGACAAGACAAGACAAGACAAGACAAGACAAGACAAGACAAGACAAGACAAGACAAGACAAGACAAGACAAGACAAGACAAGACAAGACAAGACAAGACAAGACAAGACAAGACAAGACAAGACAAGACAAGACAAGACAAGACAAGACAAGACAAGACAAGACAAGACAAGACAAGACAAGACAAGACAAGACAAGACAAGACAAGACAAGACAAGACAAGACAGGACAAGACAAGTTTTTGAATTAAATAAGAAGATAAGACAAGACAAGGCCAGACAGGAAAATACAAGACAAGACAATTGTGTTTGATTTGTTTTTAAATTAATTAAGAAGATAAGACAAAACAAGACATGACAATACAAAACAAGACAAGACATTTTTTTTATTTGTTTCTAAACTAATTAAGAAGACAAGACAAGACAAGACAAGACAAGACAAGACACGACAAGACAAGACAAGACAAGACAAGACAGGACAAGACAAGACAAGACAAGGCCAGACAAGAAAAGACAAGACAAGACAAGACAAGACAAGACAAGACAAGACAGGACAAGACAAGTTTTTGAATTAAATAAGAAGATAAGACAAGACAAGGCCAGACAGGAAAATACAAGACAAGACAATTGTGTTTGATTTGTTTTTAAATTAATTAAGAAGATAAGACAAAACAAGACATGACAATACAAAACAAGACAAGACATTTTTTTTATTTGTTTCTAAACTAATTAAGAAGACAAGACAAGACAAGACAAGACAAGACAAGACAAGACACGACAAGACAAGACAAGACAAGACAAGACAAGACAGGACAAGACAAGACAAGACAAGACAAGACAAGAAAAGACAAGACAAGACAAGACAAGACAAGACAAGACAAAACAAGACAAGACAAGACAAGACAAGACAAGACAAGACAAGACAAGACAAGACAAGACAGGACAAGACAAGACAAGACAAGACAAGACAAGACAAGACAAGACAAGACAAGACAAGACAAGACAAGACAAGACAAGACAAGACAAGACAAGACAAGACAAGACAAGACAAGACAAGACAAGACAAGACAAGACAAGACAAGACAAGACAAGACAAGACAAGACAAGACAAGACAAGACAAGACAAGACAAGACAAGACAAGACAAGACAAGACAAGACAAGACAAGACAAGACAAGACAAGACAAGACAAGACAAGACAAGACAAGACAAGACAAGACAAGACAAGACAAGACAAGACAAGACAAGACAAGACAAGACAAGACAAGACAAGACAAGACAAGACAAGACAAGACAAGACAAGACAAGACAAGACAAGACAAGACAAGACAAGACAAGACAAGACAAGACAAGACAAGACAAGACAAGACAAGACAAGACAAGACAAGACAAGACAAGACAAGACAATTGTGTTTGATTTGTTTTTAAATTAATTAATAAGATAAGACAAGACAAGGCCAAACAGGTAAATACAAGACAAGACAAGACAATTGTGTTTGATTTGTTTTTAAATTAATTAAGAAGATAAGACAAAACAAGACAAGACATGACATGGCAAGACATGACAAAACAAACAATCAAACAATTGTGTTTGATTTGTTTTTAAATTAATTAAGAAGATAAGACAAAACAAGACAAGACATGACATGGCAAGACATGACAAAACAAAACAAGACAAGTCAAGACATTTTTTTTATTTGTTTCTAAACTAATTAAGAAGAGAAGACAAGACAAGACAAGACAGGACTATTGTGTTTGATTTGTTTTTAAATTAATTAAGAAGATAAGACAAGACAAGACAAGGCCAGACAAGACAAGACAAGATAAGATAAGACAAGACAAGACAAGACAAGACAAGACAAGGCCAGACAAGAAAAGACAAGACAAGACAAGACAAGACAAGACAAGACAAGACAAGACAAGACAAGACAAGACAAGACAAGACAAGACATGACAAGACAAGACAAGACAAGACAAGACAAGACAAGACAAGACAAGACAAGACAAGACAAGACAAGACAAGACAAGGCAAGACAAGACAAGACAAGACAAGACAAGACAAGACAAGACAAGACAAGACAAGACAAGACAAGACAAGACAAGACAAGACAAGACAAGACAAGACAAGACAAGACAAGACAAGACAAGACAAGACAATCCAAGACAAGACAAGACAAGACAAGACAAGACAAGACAAGACAAGACAAGACAGGACAAGACAAGACAAGACAAGACAAGACAAGACAAGAAAAGACAAGCCAAGACAAGACAAAACAAGACAAGACAAGACAAGACAAGACAAGACAAGACAAGACAAGACAATTGTGTTTGATTTGTTTTTAAATTAAATAAGAAGATAAGACAAGACAAGGCCAGACAGGAAAATACAAGACAAGACAAGACAATTGTGTTTGATTTGTTTTTAAATTAATTAAGAAGATAAGACAAAACAAGACATGACAAAACAAAACAAGACAAGACATTTTTTTTATTTGTTTCTAAACTAATTAAGAAGACAAGACAAGACAAGACAAGACAAGACAAGACAAGACAAGACAAGACAAGACAAGACAAGACATGACAAGACAAAACAAGACAAAACAAGACAAGACAAGACAATTGTGTTTGATTTGTTTTTAAATTAATTAATAAGATAAGACAAGACAAGGCCAAACAGGAAAATACAAGACAAGACAAGACAATTGTGTTTGATTTGTTTTTAAATTAATTAAGAAGATAAGACAAAACAAGACAAGACATGACATGGCAAGACATGACAAAACAAAACAAGACAAGTCAAGACATTTTTTTTATTTGTTTCTAAACTAATTAAGAAGAGAAGACAAGACAAGACAGGACTATTGTGTTTGATTTGTTTTTAAATTAATTAGGAAGATAAGACAAGACAAGACAAGGCCAGACAAGACAAGACACGACAAAACAAGACAAGATAAGACAAGACAAGACAAGACACGACAAGACAAGACAAGACAAGACAAGACAAGACAGGACAAGACAAGACAAGACAAGACAAGACAAGACAAGACAAGACAAGACAAGACAAGACAAGACAAGACAAGACAAGACAAGAGAAGACATGACAAGACAAAACAAGACAAAACAAGACAAGACAAGACAATTGTGTTTGATTTGTTTTTAAATTAATTAATAAGATAAGACAAGACAAGGCCAAACAGGAAAATACAAGACAAGACAAGACAATTGTGTTTGATTTGTTTTTAAATTAATTAAGAAGATAAGACAAAACAAGACAAGACATGACATGGCAAGACATGACAAAACAAAACAAGACAAGTCAAGACATTTTTTTTATTTGTTTCTAAACTAATTAAGAAGAGAAGACAAGACAAGACAGGACTATTGTGTTTGATTTGTTTTTAAATTAATTAGGAAGATAAGACAAGACAAGACAAGGCCAGACAAGACAAGACACGACAAAACAAGACAAGATAAGACAAGACAAGACAAGACACGACAAGACAAGACAAGACAAGACAAGACAAGACAAGAAAAGACAAGACAAGACAAGACAAGACAAGACAAGACAAGACAAGACAAGGCCAGACAAGAAAAGACAAGACAAGACAAGACAAGACAAGACAAGACAAGACAAGACAAGACAAGACAAGACAAGACAAGACAAGAAGAGACAAGACAAGACAAGACAAGACAAGACAAGACATGACAAGACAAGACAAGACAAGACAAGACAAGACAAGACAAGACAAGACAAGACAAGACAAGACAAGACAAGACAAGACAAGACAAGACAAGACAAGACAAGACAAGACAAGACAAGACAAGACAAGACAAGACAAGACAAGACAAGACAAGACAAGACAAGACAAGACAAGACAAGACAAGACAAGACAAGACAAGACAAGACAAGACAAGACAAGACAAGACAAGACAAGACAAGACAAGACAGGACAAGACAAGTTTTTGAATTAAATAAGAAGATAAGACAAGACAAGGCCAGACAGGAAAATACAAGACAAGACAATTGTGTTTGATTTGTTTTTAAATTAATTAAGAAGATAAGACAAAACAAGACATGACAATACAAAACAAGACAAGACATTTTTTTTATTTGTTTCTAAACTAATTAAGAAGACAAGACAAGACAAGACAAGACAAGACAAGACAAGACACGACAAGACAAGACAAGACAAGACAAGACAGGACAAGACAAGACAAGACAAGGCCAGACAAGAAAAGACAAGACAAGACAAGACAAGACAAGACAAGACAAGACAAAACAAGACAAGACAAGACAAGACAAGACAAGACAAGACAAGACAAGACAAGACAAGACAAGACAAGACAAGACAAGACAAGACAAGACAAGACAAGACAAGACAAGACAAGACAAGACAAGACAAGACAAGACAAGACAAGACAAGACAAGACAAGACAAGACAAGACAAGACAAGACAAGACAAGACAAGACAAGACAAGACAAGACAAGACAAGACAAGACAAGACAAGACAAGACAAGACAAGACAAGACAAGACAAGACAATTGTGTTTGATTTGTTTTTAAATTAATTAATAAGATAAGACAAGACAAGGCCAAACAGGAAAATACAAGACAAGACAAGACAATTGTGTTTGATTTGTTTTTAAATTAATTAAGAAGATAAGACAAAACAAGACAAGACATGACATGGCAAGACATGACAAAACAAAACAAGACAAGTCAAGACATTTTTTTTATTTGTTTCTAAACTAATTAAGAAGAGAAGACAAGACAAGACAAGACAGGACTATTGTGTTTGATTTGTTTTTAAATTAATTAAGAAGATAAGACAAGACAAGACAAGGCCAGACAAGACAAGACAAGATAAGATAAGACAAGACAAGACAAGACAAGACAAGACAAGGCCAGACAAGAAAAGACAAGACAAGACAAGACAAGACAAGACAAGACAAGACAAGACAAGACAAGACAAGACAAGACAAGACAAGACAAGACAAGACATGACAAGACAAGACAAGACAAGACAAGACAAGACAAGACAAGACAAGACAAGACAAGACAAGACAAGACAAGACAAGACAAGGCAAGACAAGACAAGACAAGACAAGACAAGACAAGACAAGACAAGACAAGACAAGACAAGACAAGACAAGACAAGACAAGACAAGACAAGACAAGACAAGACAAGACAAGACAAGACAAGACAATCCAAGACAAGACAAGACAAGACAAGACAAGACAAGACAAGACAAGACAAGACAAGACAGGACAAGACAAGACAAGACAAGACAAGACAAGACAAGACAAGACAAGACAAGACAAGAAAAGACAAGCCAAGACAAGACAAAACAAGACAAGACAAGACAAGACAAGACAAGACAAGACAAGACAATTGTGTTTGATTTGTTTTTAAATTAAATAAGAAGATAAGACAAGACAAGGCCAGACAGGAAAATACAAGACAAGACAAGACAATTGTGTTTGATTTGTTTTTAAATTAATTAAGAAGATAAGACAAAACAAGACATGACAAAACAAAACAAGACAAGACATTTTTTTTATTTGTTTCTAAACTAATTAAGAAGACAAGACAAGACAAGACAAGACAAGACAAGACAAGACAAGACAAGACAAGACAAGACAAGACATGACAAGACAAAACAAGACAAAACAAGACAAGACAAGACAATTGTGTTTGATTTGTTTTTAAATTAATTAATAAGATAAGACAAGACAAGGCCAAACAGGAAAATACAAGACAAGACAAGACAATTGTGTTTGATTTGTTTTTAAATTAATTAAGAAGATAAGACAAAACAAGACAAGACATGACATGGCAAGACATGACAAAACAAAACAAGACAAGTCAAGACATTTTTTTTATTTGTTTCTAAACTAATTAAGAAGAGAAGACAAGACAAGACAGGACTATTGTGTTTGATTTGTTTTTAAATTAATTAGGAAGATAAGACAAGACAAGACAAGGCCAGACAAGACAAGACACGACAAAACAAGACAAGATAAGACAAGACAAGACAAGACACGACAAGACAAGACAAGACAAGACAAGACAAGACAAGACAAGACAAGACAAGACAAGACAAGACAAGACAAGACAAGACAAGACAAGACAAGACAAGACAAGACAAGACAAGACAAGACAAGACAAGACAAGACAAGACAAGACAAGACAAGACAAGAGAAGACATGACAAGACAAAACAAGACAAAACAAGACAAGACAAGACAATTGTGTTTGATTTGTTTTTAAATTAATTAATAAGATAAGACAAGACAAGGCCAAACAGGAAAATACAAGACAAGACAAGACAATTGTGTTTGATTTGTTTTTAAATTAATTAAGAAGATAAGACAAAACAAGACAAGACATGACATGGCAAGACATGACAAAACAAAACAAGACAAGTCAAGACATTTTTTTTATTTGTTTCTAAACTAATTAAGAAGAGAAGACAAGACAAGACAGGACTATTGTGTTTGATTTGTTTTTAAATTAATTAGGAAGATAAGACAAGACAAGACAAGGCCAGACAAGACAAGACACGACAAAACAAGACAAGATAAGACAAGACAAGACAAGACACGACAAGACAAGACAAGACAAGACAAGACAAGACAAGACAAGACAAGACAAGACAAGACAAGACAAGACAAGGCCAGACAAGAAAAGACAAGACAAGACAAGACAAGACAAGACAAGACAAGACAAGACAAGACAAGACAAGACAAGACAAGACAAGACAAGAAGAGACAAGACAAGACAAGACAAGACAAGACAAGACAAGACATGACAAGACAAGACAAGACAAGACAAGACAAGACAAGACAAGACAAGACAAGACAAGACAAGACAAGACAAGACAAGACAAGACAAGACAAGACAAGACAAGACAGGACAAGACAAGTTTTTGAATTAAATAAGAAGATAAGACAAGACAAGGCCAGACAGGAAAATACAAGACAAGACAATTGTGTTTGATTTGTTTTTAAATTAATTAAGAAGATAAGACAAAACAAGACATGACAATACAAATCAAGACAAGACATTTTTTTTATTTGTTTCTAAACTAATTAAGAAGACAAGACAAGACAAGACAAGACAAGACAAGACACGACAAGACAAGACAAGACAAGACAAGACAGGACAAGACAAGACAAGACAAGGCCAGACAAGAAAAGACAAGACAAGACAAGACAAGACAAGACAAGACAAGACAAAACAAGACAAGACAAGACAAGACAAGACAAGACAAGACAAGACAAGACAAGACAAGACAAGACAAGACAAGACAAGACAAGACAAGACAAGACAAGACAAGACAAGACAAGACAAGACAAGACAAGACAAGACAAGACAAGACAAGACAAGACAAGACAAGACAAGACAAGACAAGACAAGACAAGACAAGACAAGACAAGACAAGACAAGACAAGACAAGACAAGACAAGACAAGACAAGACAAGACAAGACAAGACAAGACAAGACAAGACAAGACAAGACAAGACAAGACAAGACAAGACAAGACAAGACAAGACAAGACAAGACAAGACAAGACAAGACAAGACAAGACAAGACAAGACAAGACAAGACAAGACAAGACAAGACAAGACAAGACAAGACAAGACAAGACAAGACAAGACAAGACAAGACAAGACAAGACAAGACAAGACAAGACAAGACAAGACAAGACAAGACAAGACAAGACAAGACAAGACAAGACAAGACAAGACAAGACAAGACAAGACAAGACAAGACAAGACAAGACAAGACAAGACAAGACAAGACAAGACAAGACAAGACAAGACAAGACAAGACAAGACAAGACAAGACAAGACAAGACAAGACAAGACAAGACAAGACAAGACAAGACAAGACAAGACAAGACAAGACAAGACAAGACAAGACAAGACAAGACAAGACAAGACAAGACAAGACAAGACAAGACAAGACAAGACAAGACAAGACAAGACAAGACAAGACAAGACAAGACAAGACAAGACAAGACAAGACAAGACAAGACAAGACAAGACAAGACAAGACAAGACAAGACAAGACAAGACAAGACAAGACAAGACAAGACAAGACAAGACAAGACAAGACAAGACAAGACAAGACAAGACAAGACAAGACAAGACAAGACAAGACAAGACAAGACAAGACAAGACAAGACAAGACAAGACAAGACAAGACAAGACAAGACATGACAAGACAAGACAAGACAAGACAAGACAAGACAAGACAAGACAAGACAAGACAAGACAAGACAAGACAAGACAAGACAAGACAAGACAAGACAAGAGAGGACAAGACAAGTTTTTGAATTAAATAAGAAGATAAGACAAGGCCAGACAGGAAAATACAAGACAAGACAATTGTGTTTGATTTGTTTTTAAATTAATTAAGAAGATAAGACAAAACAAGACATGACAAAACAAAACAAGACAAGAAATTTTTTTTTATTTGTTTCTAAACTAATTAAGAAAACAAGACAAGACAAGACAATTGTGTTTGATTTGTTTTTAAATTAATTAATAAGATAAGACAAGACAAGACAAGACATGACAAGGCAAGACATGACAAAACAAACAATCAAACAATTGTGTTTGATTTGTTTTTAAATTAATTAAGAAGATAAGACAAAACAAGACAAGACATGACATGGCAAGACATGACAAAACAAAACAAGACAAGACAAGACAATTGTGTTTGATTTGTTTTTAAATTAATTAAGAAGATAAGACAAAACAAGACAAGACATGACATGGCAAGACATGACAAAACAAACAATCAAACAATTGTGTTTGATTTGTTTTTAAATTAATTAAGAAGATAAGACAAAACAAGACAAGACATGACATGGCAAGACATGACAAAACAAAACAAGACAAGACAAGACAAGACAAGACAAGACAAGACAAGACAAGACAAGACAAGACAAGACAAGACAAGACAAGACAAGACAAGACAAGACAAGACAAGACAAGACAAGACAAGACAAGACAAGACAAGACAAGACAAAACAAGACAAGACAAGACAAGACAAGACAAGACAAGACAAGACAAGACAAGACAAGACAAGACAAGACAAGACAAGACAAGACAAGACAAGACAAGACAAGACAAGACAAGACAAGACAAGACAAGACAAGACAAGCCAAGACAAGCCAAGCCAAGCCAAGACAAGACAAGACAGGACAATACAAGTTTTTGAATTAAATAAGAAGATAAGACAAGACAAGGCCAGACAGGAAAATACAAGACAAGACAATTGTGTTTGATTTGTTTTTAAATTAATTAAGAAGATAAGACAAAACAAGACATGACAAAACAAAACAAGACAAGAAATTTTTTTTATTTGTTTCTAAACTAATTAAGAAAACAAGACAAGACAAGACAAGACAAGACAAGACAAGACAAGACAAGACAAGACAAGACAAGACAAGACAAGACAAGACAAGACAAGACAAGACAAGACAAGACAAGACAAGATAAGACAAGACAAGACAAGACAAGACAAGACAAGACAAGACAAGACAAGACAAGACAAGACAAGACAAGACAGCACAGGACAAGACAAGTTTTTGAATTAAATAAGAAGATAAGACAAGACAAGGCCAGACAGGAAAATACAAGACAAGACAATTGTGTTTGATTTGTTTTTAAATTAATTAAGAAGATAAGACAAAACAAGACAAGACAAGACAATTGTGTTTGATTTGTTTTTAAATTAATTAATAAGATAAGACAAGACAAGGCCAAACAGGAAAATACAAGACAAGACAAGACAATTGTGTTTGATTTGTTTTTAAATTAATTAATAAGATAAGACAAGACAAGGCCAAACAGGAAAATACAAGACAAGACAAGATAATTGTGTTTGATTTGTTTTTAAATTAATTAAGAAGATAAGACAAGACAAGACAAGACAAGACAAGACAAGACAAGACAAGACAAGACAAGACAAGACAGGACAAGACAAGTTTTTGAATTAAATAAGAAGATAAGACAAGACAAGGCCAGACAGGAAAATACAAGACAAGACAATTGTGTTTGATTTGTTTTTAAATTAATTAAGAAGATAAGACAAAACAAGACATGACAAAACAAAACAAGACAAGAAATTTTTTTTATTTGTTTCTAAACTAATTAAGAAAACAAGACAAGACAAGACAAGACAAAACAAGACAAGACAAGACAAGACAAGACATGACAAGACAAAACAAGACAAAACAAGACAAGACAAGACAATTGTGTTTGATTTGTTTTTAAATTAATTAATAAGATAAGACAAGACAAGGCCAAACAGGAAAATACAAGACAAGACAAGACAATTGTGTTTGATTTGTTTTTAAATTAATTAAGAAGATAAGACAAAACAAGACAAGACATGACATGGCAAGACATGACAAAACAAACAATCAAACAATTGTGTTTGATTTGTTTTTAAATTAATTAAGAAGATAAGACAAAACAAGACAAGACATGACATGGCAAGACATGACAAAACAAAACAAGACAAGTCAAGACATTTTTTTTATAATTAATTAAGAAGATAAGACAAGACAAGACAAGGCCAGACAAGACACGACAAGACAAGACAAGATAAGACAAGACAAGACAAGACACGACAAGACAAGACAAGACAAGACAAGACAAGACAAGACAAGACAAGACAAGACAAGACAAGACAAGACAAGGCCAGACAAGAAAATACAAGACATGACAAGACAAGACAAGACAAGACAAGACAAGACAAGACAAGACAAGACAAGACAAGACAAGACAAGACAAGACAAGACAAGACAAGACATGACAAGACAAGACAAGACAAGACAAGACAAGACAAGACAAGACAAGACAAGACAAGACAAGACAAGACAAGACAAGACAAGACAAGACAAGACAAGACAAGACAAGACAAGACAGGACAAGACAAGTTTTTGAATTAAATAAGAAGATAAGACAAGACAAGGCCAGACAGGAAAATACAAGACCAGACAATTGTGTTTGATTTGTTTTTAAATTAATTAAGAAGATAAGACAAAACAAGACATGACAAAACAAAACAAGACAAGAAATTTTTTTTATTTGTTTCTAAACTAATTAAGAAAACAAGACAAGACAAGACAAGACAAAACAAGACAAGACAAGACAAGACAAGACATGACAAGACAAAACAAGACAAAACAAGACAAGACAAGACAATTGTGTTTGATTTGTTTTTAAATTAATTAATAAGATAAGACAAGACAAGGCCAAAGAGGAAAATACAAGACAAGACAAGACAATTGTGTTTGATTTGTTTTTAAATTAATTAAGAAGATAAGACAAAACAAGACAAGACATGACATGGCAAGACATGACAAAACAAACAATCAAACAATTGTGTTTGATTTGTTTTTAAATTAATTAAGAAGATAAGACAAAACAAGACAAGACATGACATGGCAAGACATGACAAAACAAAACAAGACAAGTCAAGACATTTTTTTTATTTGTTTCTAAACTAATTAAGAAGAGAAGACAAGACAAGACAAGACAGGACTATTGTGTTTGATTTGTTTTTAAATTAATTAAGAAGATAAGACAAGACAAGACAAGGCCAGACAAGACACGACAAGACAAGACAAGATAAGACAAGACAAGACAAGACACGACAAGACAAGACAAGACAAGACAAGACAAGACAAGACAAGAAAAGACAAGACAAGACAAGACAAGACAAGACAAGACAAGGCCAGACAAGAAAAGACAAGACATGACAAGACAAGACAAGACAAGACAAGACAAGACAAGACAAGACAAGACAAGACAAGACAAGACAAGACAAGACAAGACAAGACAAGACAAGACAAGACAAGACAAGACAAGACAAGACAAGACAAGACAAGACAAGACAAGACAAGACAAGACAAGACAAGACAAGACAAGACAAGACAAGACAAGACAAGACAAGACAAGACAAGACAAGACAAGACAAGACAAGACAAGACAAGACAAGACAAGACAAGACAAGACAAGACAAGACAAGACAAGACATGACAAGACAAGACAAGACAAGACAAGACAAGACAAGACAAGACAAGACAAGACAAGACAAGACAAGACAAGACAAGACAAGACAAGACAAGACAAGAGAGGACAAGACAAGTTTTTGAATTAAATAAGAAGATAAGACAAGGCCAGACAGGAAAATACAAGACAAGACAATTGTGTTTGATTTGTTTTTAAATTAATTAAGAAGATAAGACAAAACAAGACATGACAAAACAAAACAAGACAAGAAATTTTTTTTTATTTGTTTCTAAACTAATTAAGAAAACAAGACAAGACAAGACAATTGTGTTTGATTTGTTTTTAAATTAATTAATAAGATAAGACAAGACAAGACAAGACATGACAAGGCAAGACATGACAAAACAAACAATCAAACAATTGTGTTTGATTTGTTTTTAAATTAATTAAGAAGATAAGACAAAACAAGACAAGACATGACATGGCAAGACATGACAAAACAAAACAAGACAAGACAAGACAATTGTGTTTGATTTGTTTTTAAATTAATTAAGAAGATAAGACAAAACAAGACAAGACATGACATGGCAAGACATGACAAAACAAACAATCAAACAATTGTGTTTGATTTGTTTTTAAATTAATTAAGAAGATAAGACAAAACAAGACAAGACATGACATGGCAAGACATGACAAAACAAAACAAGACAAGACAAGACAAGACAAGACAAGACAAGACAAGACAAGACAAGACAAGACAAGACAAGACAAGACAAGACAAGACAAGACAAGACAAGACAAGACAAGACAAGACAAGACAAGACAAGACAAGACAAGACAAGACAAGACAAGACAAAACAAGACAAGACAAGACAAGACAAGACAAGACAAGACAAGACAAGACAAGACAAGACAAGACAAGACAAGACAAGACAAGACAAGACAAGACAAGACAAGACAAGACAAGACAAGACAAGACAAGCCAAGACAAGCCAAGCCAAGCCAAGACAAGACAAGACAGGACAATACAAGTTTTTGAATTAAATAAGAAGATAAGACAAGACAAGGCCAGACAGGAAAATACAAGACAAGACAATTGTGTTTGATTTGTTTTTAAATTAATTAAGAAGATAAGACAAAACAAGACATGACAAAACAAAACAAGACAAGAAATTTTTTTTATTTGTTTCTAAACTAATTAAGAAAACAAGACAAGACAAGACAAGACAAGACAAGACAAGACAAGACAAGACAAGACAAGACAAGACAAGACAAGACAAGACAAGACAAGACAAGACAAGACAAGACAAGACAAGACAAGACAAGATAAGACAAGACAAGACAAGACAAGACAAGACAAGACAAGACAAGACAAGACAAGACAAGACAAGACAAGACAAGACAAGACAAGACAGCACAGGACAAGACAAGTTTTTGAATTAAATAAGAAGATAAGACAAGACAAGGCCAGACAGGAAAATACAAGACAAGACAATTGTGTTTGATTTGTTTTTAAATTAATTAAGAAGATAAGACAAAACAAGACAAGACAAGACAATTGTGTTTGATTTGTTTTTAAATTAATTAATAAGATAAGACAAGACAAGGCCAAACAGGAAAATACAAGACAAGACAAGACAATTGTGTTTGATTTGTTTTTAAATTAATTAATAAGATAAGACAAGACAAGGCCAAACAGGAAAATACAAGACAAGACAAGATAATTGTGTTTGATTTGTTTTTAAATTAATTAAGAAGATAAGACAAGACAAGACAAGACAAGACAAGACAAGACAAGACAAGACAAGACAAGACAAGACAGGACAAGACAAGTTTTTGAATTAAATAAGAAGATAAGACAAGACAAGGCCAGACAGGAAAATACAAGACAAGACAATTGTGTTTGATTTGTTTTTAAATTAATTAAGAAGATAAGACAAAACAAGACATGACAAAACAAAACAAGACAAGAAATTTTTTTTATTTGTTTCTAAACTAATTAAGAAAACAAGACAAGACAAGACAAGACAAAACAAGACAAGACAAGACAAGACAAGACATGACAAGACAAAACAAGACAAAACAAGACAAGACAAGACAATTGTGTTTGATTTGTTTTTAAATTAATTAATAAGATAAGACAAGACAAGGCCAAACAGGAAAATACAAGACAAGACAAGACAATTGTGTTTGATTTGTTTTTAAATTAATTAAGAAGATAAGACAAAACAAGACAAGACATGACATGGCAAGACATGACAAAACAAACAATCAAACAATTGTGTTTGATTTGTTTTTAAATTAATTAAGAAGATAAGACAAAACAAGACAAGACATGACATGGCAAGACATGACAAAACAAAACAAGACAAGTCAAGACATTTTTTTTATAATTAATTAAGAAGATAAGACAAGACAAGACAAGGCCAGACAAGACACGACAAGACAAGACAAGATAAGACAAGACAAGACAAGACACGACAAGACAAGACAAGACAAGACAAGACAAGACAAGACAAGACAAGACAAGACAAGACAAGACAAGACAAGGCCAGACAAGAAAAGACAAGACATGACAAGACAAGACAAGACAAGACAAGACAAGACAAGACAAGACAAGACAAGACAAGACAAGACAAGACAAGACAAGACAAGACAAGACAAGACAAGACATGACAAGACAAGACAAGACAAGACAAGACAAGACAAGACAAGACAAGACAAGACAAGACAAGACAAGACAAGACAAGACAAGACAAGACAAGACAAGACAAGACAAGACAAGACAGGACAAGACAAGTTTTTGAATTAAATAAGAAGATAAGACAAGACAAGGCCAGACAGGAAAATACAAGACCAGACAATTGTGTTTGATTTGTTTTTAAATTAATTAAGAAGATAAGACAAAACAAGACATGACAAAACAAAACAAGACAAGAAATTTTTTTTATTTGTTTCTAAACTAATTAAGAAAACAAGACAAGACAAGACAAGACAAAACAAGACAAGACAAGACAAGACAAGACATGACAAGACAAAACAAGACAAAACAAGACAAGACAAGACAATTGTGTTTGATTTGTTTTTAAATTAATTAATAAGATAAGACAAGACAAGGCCAAAGAGGAAAATACAAGACAAGACAAGACAATTGTGTTTGATTTGTTTTTAAATTAATTAAGAAGATAAGACAAAACAAGACAAGACATGACATGGCAAGACATGACAAAACAAACAATCAAACAATTGTGTTTGATTTGTTTTTAAATTAATTAAGAAGATAAGACAAAACAAGACAAGACATGACATGGCAAGACATGACAAAACAAAACAAGACAAGTCAAGACATTTTTTTTATTTGTTTCTAAACTAATTAAGAAGAGAAGACAAGACAAGACAAGACAGGACTATTGTGTTTGATTTGTTTTTAAATTAATTAAGAAGATAAGACAAGACAAGACAAGGCCAGACAAGACACGACAAGACAAGACAAGATAAGACAAGACAAGACAAGACACGACAAGACAAGACAAGACAAGACAAGACAAGACAAGACAAGAAAAGACAAGACAAGACAAGACAAGACAAGACAAGACAAGGCCAGACAAGAAAAGACAAGACATGACAAGACAAGACAAGACAAGACAAGACAAGACAAGACAAGACAAGACAAGACAAGACAAGACAAGACAAGACATGACAAGACAAGACAAGACAAGACAAGACAAGACAAGACAAGACAAGACAAGACAAGACAAGACAAGACAAGACAAGACAAGACAAGACAAGACAAGACAAGACAAGACAAGACAAGACAATCCAAGACAAGACAAGACAAGACAAGACAAGACAAGACAGGACAAGACAAGACAATTGTGTTTGATTTGTTTTTAAATTAAATAAGAAGATAAGACAAGACAAGGCCAGACAGGAAAATACAAGACAAGACAAGACAATTGTGTTTGATTTGTTTTTAAATTAATTAAGAAGATAAGACAAAACAAGACATGACAAAACAAAACAAGACAAGACATTTTTTTTATTTGTTTCTAAACTAATTAAGAAGACAAGACAAGACAAGACAAGACAAGACAAGACAAGACATGACAAGACAAAACAAGACAAAACAAGACAAGACAAGACAATTGTGTTTGATTTGTTTTCAAATTAAATAAGAAGATAAGACAAGACAAGGCCAGACAGGAAAATACAAGACCAGACAAGACAATTGTGTTTGATTTGTTTTTAAATTAATTAAGAAGATAAGACAAAACAAGACAAGACATGACATGGCAAGACATGACAAAACAAACAATCAAACAATTGTGTTTGATTTGTTTTTAAATTAATTAAGAAGATAAGACAAAACAAGACAAGACATGACATGGCAAGACATGACAAAACAAAACAAGACAAGTCAAGACATTTTTTTTATTTGTTTCTAAACTAATTAAGAAGAGAAGACAAGACAAGACAAGACAGGACTATTGTGTTTGATTTGTTTTTAAATTAATTAAGAAGATAAGACAAGACAAGACAAGGCCAGACAAGACAAGACACGACAAGACAAGACAAGACAAGATAAGACAAGACAAGACAAGACACGACAAGACAAGACAAGACAAGACAAGACAAGACAAGACAAGACAAGACAAGACAAGACAAGACAAGACAAGACAAGACAAGACAAGACAAGACAAGACAAGGCCAGACAAGAAACGACAAGACATGACAAGACAAGACAAGACAAGACAAGAATAGACAAGACAAGACAAGACAAGACAAGACAAGACAAGACAAGACAAGACAAGACAAGACATGACAAGACAAGACAAGACAAGGCCAGACAAGAAAAGACAAGACAAAACAAGACAAGACAAGACAAGACAAGACAAGACAAGACAAGACAAGACAAGACAAGACAAGACAAGACAAGACAAGACAAGACAAGACAAGACAAGACAAGACAAGACAAGACAAGACACGACAAGACAAGACAAGACAAGACAAGACAAGACAAGACAAGACAAGACAAGACAAGACAAGACAAGACAAGACAAGACAAGACAAGACAAGACAAGACAAGACAAGACAAGACAAGACAAGACAAGACAAGACAAGACAAGACAAGACAAGACAAGACAAGACAAGACAAGACAAGACAAGACAAGACAAGACAAGACAAGACAAGACAAGACAAGACAAGACAAGACAAGACAAGACAAGACAAGACAAGACAAGACAAGACAAGACAAGACAAGACAAGACAAGACAAGACAAGGCCAGACAAGAAAAGACAAGAAAAGACAAGACAAGGCAAGACAAGACAAGACAAGACAAGACAAGACAAGACAAGACAAGACAAGACAAGACAAGACAAGACAAGACAAGACAAGACAAGACAAGACAAGACAAGACAAGACAAGACAAGACAAGACAAGACAAGACAAGACAAGACAAGACAAGACAAGACAAGACAAGACAAGACAAGACAAGACAAGACAAGACAAGACAAGACAAGACAAGACAAGACAAGACAAGACAAGACAAGACAAGACAAGACAAGACAAGACAAGACAAGACAAGACAAGACAAGACAAGACAAGACAAGACAAGACAAGACAAGACAAGACAAGACAAGACAAGACAAGACAAGACAAGACAAGACAAGACAAGACAAGACAAGACAAGACAAGACAAGACAAGACAAGACAAGACAAGACAAGACAAGACAAGACAAGACAAGACAAGACAAGACAAGACAAGACAAGACAAGACAAGACAAGACAAGACAAGACAAGACAAGACAAGACAAGACAGGACAAGACAATTGTGTTTGATTTGTTTTTAAATTAATTAAGAAGATAAGACAAGACAAGGCCAGACAGGAAAATACAAGACAAGACAAGACAATTGTGTTTGATTTGTTTTTAAATTAATTAAGAAGATAAGACAAGACAAGACAAGACAAGACAAGACAAGACAAGACAAGACAAGACAAGACAAGACAAGAGAAGACAAGAGAAGACAAGAGAAGACAAGACAAGACAAGACAAGACAAGACAAGACAAGACAAGACAAGACAAGACAAGACAAGACAAGACAAGACAAGACAAGACAAGACAAGACAAGACAAGAGAAGACAAGAGAAGACAAGAGAAGACAAGACAAGTCAAGACAAGACAAGACAAGACAAGACAAGACAAGACAAGACAAGACAAGACAAGACAAGACAAGACAAGACAAGACAAGACAAGACAAGACAAGACAAGACAAGACAAGACAAGACAAGACAAGACAAGACAAGACAAGACAAGACAAGACAAGACAAGACAAGACAAGACAAGACAAGACAAGACAAGACAAGACAAGACAAGACAAGACAAGACAAGACAAGACAAGACAAGACAAGACAAGACAAGACAAGACAAGACAAGAAAAGACAAGACAAGACAAGACAAGAGAAGACAAGAGAAGACAAGACAAGACAAGACAAGACAAGACAAGACGAGACAAGACAAGACAAAACAAGACAAAACAAGACAAGACAAGACAAGACAAGACAAGACAAGACAAGACAAGACAAGACAAGACAAGACAAGACAAGACAAGACAAGACAAGACAAGACAAGACAAGACAAGACAAGACAAGACAAGACAAGACAAGACAAGACAAGACAAGACAAGACAAGACAAGACAAGACAAGACAAGACAAGACAAGACAAGACAAGACAAGACAAGACAAGACAAGACAAGACAAGACAAGACAAGACAAGACAAGACAAGACAAGACAAGACAAGACAAAACAAGACAAGGCAAGACAAGGTAAGACAAGACAAGACAAGACAATTGTGTTTGATTTGTTTTTAAATTAATTAAGAAGATAAGACAAGACAAGACAAGACAAGACAAGACAAGACAAGACAAGACAAGACAAGACAAGACAAGACAAGACAAGACAAGACAAGACAAGTCAAGACAAGACAAGACAAGACAAGACAAGACAAGACAAGACAAGACAAGACAAGACAAGACAAGACAAGACAAGACAAGACAAGACAAGACAAGACAAGACAAGACAAGACAAGACAAGACAAGACAAGACAAGACAAGACAAGACAAGACAAGACAAGACAAGACAAGACAAGACAAGACAAGACAAGACAAGACAAGACAAGACAAGACAAGACAAGACAAGACAAGACAAGACAAGACAAGACAAGACAAGACAAGACAAGACAAGACAAGACAAGACAAGACAAGACAAGACAAGACAAGACAAGACAAGACAAGACAAGACAAGACAAGACAAGTCAAGACAAGACAAGACAAGACAAGACAAGACAAGACAAGACAAGACAAGACAAGACAAGACAAGACAAGACAGGACAAGACAAGACAATTGTGTTTGATTTGTTTTTTAATTAATTAAGAAGATAAGACAAGGCCAGACAAGACAAGATACGACAAGACAAGACAAGACAAGACAAGACAAGACAAGACAAGACAAGACAAGACAAGACAAGACAAGACAAGACAAGACAAGACAAGACAAGACAAGACAAGACAAGTCAAGACAAGACAAGACAAGACAAGACAAGACAAGACAAGACAAGACAAGACAAGACAAGACAAGACAAGACAAGACAAGACAAGACAAGACAAGACAAGACAAGACAAGACAAGACAAGACAAGACAAGACAAGACAAGACAAGACAAGACAAGACAAGACAAGACAAGACAAGACAAGACAAGACAAGACAAGACAAGACAAGACAAGACAAGACAAGACAAGACAAGACAAGACAAGACAAGACAAGACAAGACAAGACAAGACAAGACAAGACAAGACAAGACAAGACAAGACAAGTCAAGACAAGACAAGACAAGACAAGACAAGACAAGACAAGACAAGACAAGACAAGACAAGACAAGACAAGACAGGACAAGACAAGACAATTGTGTTTGATTTGTTTTTAAATTAATTAAGAAGATAAGACAAGGCCAGACAAGACAAGATACAACAAGACAAGAAAAGACAAGACAAGACAAGACAAGACAAGACAAGACAAGACAAGACAAGACAAGAAAAGACAAGACAAGACAAGACAAGACAAGACAAGACAATTGTGTTTGATTTGTTTTTAAATTAATTAAAAAGATAAGACAAGACAAGACATGACATGACAAAACATGACAAAACAAAACAAGACAAGTCAAGACAAGACAAGACAAGACAAGACAAGACAAGACAAGACAAGACAAGACAAGACAATTGTGTTTGATTTGTTTTTAAATTAATTAAGAAGATAAGACAAGACAAGACATGACATGACAAAACATGACAAAACAAAACAAGACAAGTCAAGACAAGACACGACAAGACAAGACAAGACAAGACAAGACAAGACAAGACAAGACAAGACAGGACAAGACAAGACAAGACAAGACAAGACAAGACAAGACAAGACAAGACAAGACAAGACAAGACAAGACAAGACAAGACATGACAAGACATGACAAGACAAGACAAGACAAGACAAGACAAGACAAGACAAGACAAGACAAGACAAGACAAGACAAGACAGGACAAGACAAGACAATTGTGTTTGATTTGTTTTTAAATTAATTAAGAAGATAAGACAAGGCCAGACAAGACAAGATACGACAAGACAAGACAAGACAAGACAAGACAAGACAATTGTGTTTGATTTGTTTTTAAATTAATTAAGAAGATAAGACAAGACAAGGCCAAACAGGAAAATACAAGACAAGACAAGACAATTGTGTTTGATTTGTTTTTAAATTAATTGAGAAGATAAGTCAAAACAAGACAAGACATGACATGACAAGACATGACAAAACAAAACAAGACAAGTCAAGACAAGACAAGACAAGACAAGACAAGACAAGACAAGACAAGAAAAGACAAGACAAGACAAGACAAGACAAGACAAGACAAGACAAGACAAGACAAGACAAGACAAGACAAGACAAGACAAGACAAGACAAGACAAGACAAGACAAGACAAGACAAGACAAGACAAGACAAGACAAGACAAGACAAGACAAGACAAGACAAGTCAAGACAAGACAAGACAAGACAAGACAAGACAAGACAAGACAAGACAAGACAAGACAAGACAAGACAAGACAGGACAAGACAAGACAATTGTGTTTGATTTGTTTTTAAATTAATTAAGAAGATAAGACAAGGCCAGACAAGACAAGATACAACAAGACAAGAAAAGACAAGACAAGACAAGACAAGACAAGACAAGACAAGACAAGAAAAGACAAGACAAGACAAGACAAGACAAGACAAGACAAGACAATTGTGTTTGATTTGTTTTTAAATTAATTAAAAAGATAAGACAAGACAAGACATGACATGACAAAACATGACAAAACAAAACAAGACAAGTCAAGACAAGACAAGACAAGACAAGACAAGACAAGACAAGACAAGACAAGACAATTGTGTTTGATTTGTTTTTAAATTAATTAAGAAGATAAGACAAGACAAGACATGACATGACAAAACATGACAAAACAAAACAAGACAAGTCAAGACAAGACAAGACAAGACAAGACAAGACAAGACAAGACAAGACAAGACAAGACAAGACAAGACAAGACAGGACAAGACAAGACAAGACAAGACAAGACAAGACAAGACAAGACAAGACAAGACAAGACAAGACAAGACATGACAAGACATGACAAGACAAGACAAGACAAGACAAGACAAGACAAGACAAGACAAGACAAGACAAGACAAGACAGGACAAGACAAGACAATTGTGTTTGATTTGTTTTTAAATTAATTAAGAAGATAAGACAAGGCCAGACAAGACAAGATACGACAAGACAAGACAAGACAAGACAAGACAAGACAATTGTGTTTGATTTGTTTTTAAATTAATTAAGAAGATAAGACAAGACAAGGCCAAACAGGAAAATACAAGACAAGACAAGACAATTGTGTTTGATTTGTTTTTAAATTAATTAAGAAGATAAGACAAAACAAGACAAGACATGACATGACAAGACATGACAAAACAAGACAAGTCAAGACAAGACAAGACAAGACAAGACAAGACAAGACAAGACAAGACAAGACAAGACAAGACAAGACAAGACAAGACAAGACAAGACAAGACAAGACAAGACAAGACAAGACAAGACAAGACAAGACAAGACAAATTAATTAAGAAGATAAGACAAGGCCAGACAAGACAAGATACGACAAGACAAGACAAGACAAGACAAGACAAGACAAAACAAGGCCAGACAAGACAAGATACGACAAGACAAGACAAGACAAGACAAGACAAGACTAGACAAGACAAGACAAGACAAGACAAGACAAGACAAGACAAGACAAGACAAGACATGACATGACAAAACATGACAAAACAAAACAAGACAAGACAAGACAAGACAAGACAAGACAAGACAAGACAAGACAAGATAAGACAAGACAAGACAAGACAAGACAAGACAAGACAAGACAAGACAAGACAAGACAAGACAAGACAAGACAAGACATGACAAGACAAGACAAGACAAGACAAGACAAGACAAGACAAGACAAGACAAGACAAGACAAGACAAGACAAGACAAGACAAGACAAGACAAGACAGGACAAGACAAGACAAGACAAGACAAGACAAGACAGGACAAGACAAGACAATTGTGTTTGATTTGTTTTTAAATTAATTAAGAAGATAAGACAAGGCCAGACAAGACAAGATACGACAAGACAAGACAAGACAAGACAATTGTGTTTGATTTGTTTTTAAATTAATTAAGAAGATAAGACAAAACAAGACAAGACATGACATGACAAGACATGACAAAACAAGACAAGTCAAGACAAGACAAGACAAGACAAGACAAGACAAGACAAGACAAGACAAGACAAGACAAGACAAGACAAGACAAGACAAGACAAGACAAGACAAGACAAGACAAGACAAGACAAGACAAGACAAGACAAGACAAGACAAGACAAGACAAGACAGGACAGGACAAGACAAGACAATTGTGTTTGATTTGTTTTTAAATTAATTAAGAAGATACGACAAGGCCAGACAAGACAAGATACGACAAGACAAGACAAGACAAGACAAGACAAGATAATTGTGTTTCATTTGTTTTTAAATTAATTAAGAAGATAAGACAAGACAAGGCCAAACAGGAAAATACAAGACAAGACAAGACAAGACAAGACAAGACAAGACAAGACAAGACAAGACAAGACAAGACAAGACAAGACAAGACAAGACAAGACAAGACAAGACAAGACAAGACAAGACAAGACAAGACAAGACAAGACAAGACAAGACAAGACAAGACAAGACAAGACAAGACAAGACAAGACAAGACAAGACAAGACAAGACAAGACAAGACAAGACAAGACAAGACAAGACAAGACAAGACAAGACAAGACAAGACAAGACAAGACAAGACAAGACAAGACAAGACAAGACAAGACAAGACAAGACAAGACAAGACAAGACAAGACAAGACAAGACAAGACAAGACAAGACAAGACAAGACAAGACAAGACAAGACAAGACAAGACAAGACAAGACAAGACAAGACAAGACAAGACAAGACAAGACAAGACAAGACAAGACAAGACAAGACAAGACAAGACAAGACAAGACAAGACAAGACAAGACAAGACAAGACAAGACAAGACAAGACAAGACAAGACAAGACAAGACAAGACAAGACAAGACAAGACAAGACAAGACAAGACAAGACAAGACAAGACAAGACAAGACAAGACAAGACAAGACAAGACAAGACAAGACAAGACAAGACAAGACAAGACAAGACAAGACAAGACAAGACAAGACAAGACAAGACAAGACAAGACAAGACAAGACAAGACAAGACAAGACAAGACAAGACAAGACAAGACAATTGTGATTGATTTGTTTTTAAATTAATTAAGAAGATAAGACAAGACAAAGCCAAACAGGAAAATACAAGACGAGACAAGACAATTGTGTTTGATTTGTTTTTAAATTAATTAAGAAGATAAGACAAAACAAGACATGACAAAACAAAACAAGACAAGACATTTTTTTATTTGTTTCTAAACTAATTAAGAAGACAATACAAGACAAGACAAGACAAGAAAAGACAAGACAAGACAAGACAAGACAAGACAAGACAAGACAAGACATGACAAGACAAAACAAGACAAAACAAGACAAGACAAGACAATTGTGACTGATTTGTTTTTAAATTAATTAAGAAGATAAGACAAGACAAAGCCAAACAGGAAAATACAAGACAAGACAAGACAATTGTGTTTGATTTGTTTTTAAATTAATTAAGAAGATAAGACAAAACAAGACAAGACAAGACAAGACAAGACAAGACAAGACAAGACAAGACAAGACAAGACAAGACAAGATAAGACAAAACAAGACAAGACAATTGTGACTGATTTGTTTTTAAATTATTTAAGAAGATAAGACAAGACAAAGCCAAACAGGAAAATACAAGACAAGACAAGACAAGACAAGACAAGACAAGACAAGACAAGACAAGACAAGACAAGACAAGACAAGACAAGACAAGACAAGACAAGACAAGACAAGACAAGACAAGACAAGACAAGACAAGACAAGACAAGACAAGACAAGACATGACAAGACAAAACAAGACAAAACAAGACAAAACAAGACAAAACAAGACAAGACAAGACAATTGTGACTGATTTGTTTTTAAATTATTTAAGAAGATAAGACAAGACAAAGCCAAACAGGAAAATACAAGACAAGACAAGACAAGACAAGACAAGACAAGACAAGACATGACATGACAAGACAAGACAAGACAAGACAAGACAAGACAAGACAAGACAAGACAAGACAAGACAAGACAAGACAAGACAAGACAAGACAAGACAAGACAAGACAAGACAAGACATGACATGACAAGACAAAACAAGACAAAACAAGACAAGACAAGACAATTGTGATTGATTTGTTTTTAAATTAATTAAGAAGATAAGACAAAACAAGACATGACAAAACAAAACAAGACAAGACATTTTTTTATTTGTTTCTAAACTAATTAAGAAGACAATACAAGACAAGACAAGACAAGACAAGACAAGACAAGACATGACAAGACAAAACAAGACAAGACAAGACAAGACAAGACAAGACAAGACAAGACAAGACAAGACAAGACAAGACAAGACAAGACAAGACAAGACAAGACAAGACAAGACAATACAAGACAATTGTGTTTGATTTGTTTTTAAATTAATTAAGAAGATAAGACAAAACAAGACAAGACATGACATGACAAGACATGACAAAACAAAACAAGACAAGTCAAGACAAGACAAGACAAGACAAGACAAGACAAGACAAGACAAGACAAGACAAGACAAGACAAGACAAGACAAGACAAGACAAGACAAGACAAGACAAGACAAGACAAGACAAGACAAGACAAGACAAGACAAGACAAGACAAGACAAGACAAGACAAGACAAGACAAGACAAGACAAGACAAGACAAGACAAGACAAGACAAGACAAGACAAGACAAGACAAGACAAGACATGACAAGACAAGACAAGACAAGACAAGACAAGACAAGACAAGACAAGACAAGACAAGACAAGACATGACAAGACAAGACAAGACAAGACAAGACATGACAAGACAAGACAAGACAAGACAAGACAAGACAAGACAAGACAAGACAAGACAAGACAAGACAAGACAAGACAAGACAAGACAAGACAAGACAAGACAAGACAAGACAAGACAAGACAAGACAAGACAAGACATGACAAGACAAGACAAGACAAGACAAGACAAGACAAGACAAGACAAGACAAGACAAGACAAGACAAGACAAGACAAGACAAGACAAGACAAGACAAGACAAGACAAGACAAGACAAGACAAGACAAGACAAGACAAGACAAGACAAGACAAGACAAGACAAGACAAGACAAGACAAGACAAGACAAGACAAGACAAGACAAGACAAGACAAGACAAGACAAGACAAGACAAGACAAGACAAGACAAGACAAGACAAGACAAGACAAGACAAGACAAGACAAGACAAGACAAGACAAGACAAGACAAGACAAGACAAGACAAGACAAGACAAGACAAGACAAGACAAGACAAGACAAGACAAGACAAGACAAGACAAGACAAGACAAGACAAGACAAGACAAGACAAGACAAGACAAGACAAGACAAGACAAGACAAGACAAGACAAGACAAGACAAGACAAGACAAGACAAGACAAGACAAGACAAGACAAGACAAGACAAGACAAGACAAGACAAGACAAGACAAGACAAGACAAGACAAGACAAGACAAGACAATTGTGATTGATTTGTTTTTAAATTAATTAAGAAGATAAGACAAGACAAAGCCAAACAGGAAAATACAAGACGAGACAAGACAATTGTGTTTGATTTGTTTTTAAATTAATTAAGAAGATAAGACAAAACAAGACATGACAAAACAAAACAAGACAAGACATTTTTTTATTTGTTTCTAAACTAATTAAGAAGACAATACAAGACAAGACAAGACAAGAAAAGACAAGACAAGACAAGACAAGACAAGACAAGACAAGACAAGACATGACAAGACAAAACAAGACAAAACAAGACAAGACAAGACAATTGTGACTGATTTGTTTTTAAATTAATTAAGAAGATAAGACAAGACAAAGCCAAACAGGAAAATACAAGACAAGACAAGACAATTGTGTTTGATTTGTTTTTAAATTAATTAAGAAGATAAGACAAAACAAGACAAGACAAGACAAGACAAGACAAGACAAGACAAGACAAGACAAGACAAGACAAGACAAGACAAGACAAGACAAGATAAGACAAAACAAGACAAGACAATTGTGACTGATTTGTTTTTAAATTATTTAAGAAGATAAGACAAGACAAAGCCAAACAGGAAAATACAAGACAAGACAAGACAAGACAAGACAAGACAAGACAAGACAAGACAAGACAAGACAAGACAAGACAAGACAAGACAAGACAAGACAAGACAAGACATGACAAGACAAAACAAGACAAAACAAGACAAAACAAGACAAGACAAGACAATTGTGACTGATTTGTTTTTAAATTATTTAAGAAGATAAGACAAGACAAAGCCAAACAGGAAAATACAAGACAAGACAAGACAAGACAAGACAAGACAAGACAAGACATGACAAGACAAGACAAGACAAGACAAGACAAGACAAGACAAGACAAGACAAGACAAGACAAGACAAGACAAGACAAGACAAGACAAGACATGACATGACATGACAAGACAAAACAAGACAAAACAAGACAAGACAAGACAATTGTGATTGATTTGTTTTTAAATTAATTAAGAAGATAAGACAAGACAAAGCCAAACAGGAAAATACAAGACAAGACAAGACAATTGTGTTTGATTTGTTTTTAAATTAATTAAGAAGATAAGACAAAACAAGACATGACAAAACAAAACAAGACAAGACATTTTTTTATTTGTTTCTAAACTAATTAAGAAGACAATACAAGACAAGACAAGACAAGACAAGACAAGACAAGACAAGACATGACAAGACAAAACAAGACAAGACAAGACAAGACAATACAAGACAATTGTGTTTGATTTGTTTTTAAATTAATTAAGAAGATAAGACAAAACAAGACAAGACATGACATGACAAGACATGACAAAACAAAACAAGACAAGTCAAGACAAGACAAGACAAGACAAGACAAGACAAGGCAAGACAAGACAAGACAAGACAAGACAAGACAAGACAAGACAAGACAAGACAAGACAAGACAAGACAAGACAAGACAAGACAAGACAAGACAAGACAAGACAAGACAAGACTAGACAAGACAAGACAAGACAAGACAAGACAAGACAAGACAAGACAAGACAAGACAAGACAAGACAAGACAAGACAAGACAAGAAAAGACAAGACAAGACAAGACAAGACAAGACAAGACATGACAAGACAAGACAAGACAAGACAAGACAAGACAAGACAAGACAAGACAAGACAAGACAAGACAAGACAAGACAAGGCAAGACAAGACAAGACAAGACAAGACAAGACAAGACATGACAAGACAAGACAAGACAAGACAAGACAAGACAAGACAAGACAAGACAAGACAAGACAAGACAAGACAAGACAAGACAAGACAAGACAAGACAAGACAAGACAAGACAAGACAAGACAAGACAGGACAAGACAAGACAATTGTGTTTGATTTGTTTTTAAATTAATTAAGAAGATAAGACAAGGCCAGACAAGACAAGATACGACAAGACAAGACAAGACAAGACAATTGTGTTTGATTTGTTTTTAAATTAATTAAGAAGATAAGACAAGACAAGGCCAAACAGGAAAATAGAAGACAAGACAAGACAACTGTGTTTGATTTGTTTTTAAATTAATTAAGAAGATAAGACAAAACAAGACAAGACATGACATGACAAGACATGACAAAACAAAACAAGACATGTCAAGACAAGACAAGACAAGACAAGACAAGACAAGACAAGACAAGACAAGACAAGACAATTGTGTTTGATTTGTTTTTAAATTAATTGAGAAGATAAGACAAAACAATACAAGACATGACATGACAAAACAAAACAAGACAAGACATTTTTTTTATTTGTTTCTAAACTAATTAAGAAGACAAGACAAGACAAGGCAAGACAAGACAAGACAAGACAAGACAAGACAAGACAAGACAAGACAAGACAAGACAAGACAAGACAAGACAAGACAAGACAAGACAAGACAAGACAAGACAAGAAAAGACAAGACAAGGCCAAACAGGAAAATAGAAGACAAGACAAGACAACTGTGTTTGATTTGTTTTTAAATTAATTAAGAAGATAAGACAAAACAAGACAAGACATGACATGACAAGACATGACAAAACAAAACAAGACAAGACATTTTTTTATTTGTTTCTAAACTAATTAAGAAGACAATACAAGACAAGACAAGACAAGACAAGACAAGACAAGACAAGACATGACAAGACAAAACAAGACAAGACAAGACAAGACAAGACAAGACAAGACAAGACAAGACAAGACAAGACAAGACAAGACAAGACAAGACAAGACAAGACAAGACAAGACAAGACAAGACAAGACAAGACAAGACAAGACAAGACAATACAAGACAATTGTGTTTGATTTGTTTTTAAATTAATTAAGAAGATAAGACAAAACAAGACAAGACATGACATGACAAGACATGACATGACAAGACAAAACAAGACAAGTCAAGACAAGACAAGACAAGACAAGACAAGACAAGACAAGACAAGACAAGACAAGACAAGACAAGACAAGACAAGACAAGACAAGACAAGACAAGACAAGACAAGACAAGACAAGACAAGACAAGACAAGACAAGACAAGACAAGACAAGACAAGACAAGACAAGACAAGACAAGACAAGACAAGACAAGACAAGACAAGACAAGACAAGACAAGACAAGGCAAGACAAGACAAGACAAGACAAGACAAGACAAGACAAGACAAGACAAGACAAGACAAGACAAGACAAAACAAGACAAGACAAGACAAGACAAGACAGGACAAGACAAGACAATTGTGTTTGATTTGTTTTTAAATTAATTAAGAAGATAAGACAAGGCCAGACAAGACAAGATACGACAAGACAAGACAAGACAATTGTGTTTGATTTGTTTTTAAATTAATTAAGAAGATAAGACAAGACAAGGCCAAACAGGAAAATAGAAGACAAGACAAGACAACTGTGTTTGATTTGTTTTTAAATTAATTAAGAAGACAAGACAAGACAAGACAAGACAAGACAAGGCAAGACAAGACAAGACACGACAAGACAAGACAAGACAAGACAAGACAAGACAAGACAAGATAAGACAAAACAAGACAAGACAATTGTGACTGATTTGTTTTTAAATTATTTAAGAAGATAAGACAAGACAAAGCCAAACAGGAAAATACAAGACAAGACAAGACAAGACAAGACAAGACAAGACAAGACAAGACAAGACAGGACAAGACAAGACAATTGTGTTTGATTTGTTTTTAAATTAATTAAGAAGATAAGACAAGGCCAGACAAGACAAGATACGACAAGACAAGACAAGACAATTGTGTTTGATTTGTTTTTAAATTAATTAAGAAGATAAGACAAGACAAGGCCAAACAGGAAAATAGAAGACAAGACAAGACAACTGTGTTTGATTTGTTTTTAAATTAATTAAGAAGACAAGACAAGACAAGACAAGACAAGACAAGGCAAGACAAGACAAGACACGACAAGACAAGACAAGACAAGACAAGACAAGACAAGACAAGACAAGATAAGACAAAACAAGACAAGACAATTGTGACTGATTTGTTTTTAAATTATTTAAGAAGATAAGACAAGACAAAGCCAAACAGGAAAATACAAGACAAGACAAGACAAGACAAGACAAGACAAGACAAGGCAAGACAAGACAAGACAAGACAAGACAAGACAAGACAAGACAAGACAAGACAAGACAAGACAAGACAAGACATGACAAGACAAAACAAGACAAAACAAGACAAAACAAGACAAGACAAGACAATTGTGACTGATTTGTTTTTAAATTATTTAAGAAGATAAGACAAGACAAAGCCAAACAGGAAAATACAAGACAAGACAAGACAAGACAAGACAAGACAAGACAAGACATGACATGACAAGACAAGACAAGACAAGACAAGACAAGACAAGACAAGACAAGACAAGACAAGACAAGACAAGACAAGACAAGACAAGACAAGACAAGACAAGACAAGACAAGACATGACATGACAAGACAAAACAAGACAAAACAAGACAAGACAAGACAATTGTGATTGATTTGTTTTTAAATTAATTAAGAAGATAAGACAAGACAAAGCCAAACAGGAAAATACAAGACAAGACAAGACAATTGTGTTTGATTTGTTTTTAAATTAATTAAGAAGATAAGACAAAACAAGACATGACAAAACAAAACAAGACAAGACATTTTTTTATTTGTTTCTAAACTAATTAAGAAGACAATACAAGACAAGACAAGACAAGACAAGACAAGACAAGACAAGACATGACAAGACAAAACAAGACAAGACAAGACAAGACAAGACAAGACAAGACAAGACAAGACAAGACAAGACAAGACAATACAAGACAATTGTGTTTGATTTGTTTTTAAATTAATTAAGAAGATAAGACAAAACAAGACAAGACATGACATGACAAGACATGACAAAACAAAACAAGACAAGTCAAGACAAGACAAGACAAGACAAGACAAGACAAGACAAGACAAGACAAGACAAGACAAGACAAGACAAGACAAGACAAGACAAGACAAGACAAGACAAGACAAGACAAGACAAGACAAGACAAGACAATTGTGATTGATTTGTTTTTAAATTAATTAAGAAGATAAGACAAGACAAAGCCAAACAGGAAAATACAAGACGAGACAAGACAATTGTGTTTGATTTGTTTTTAAATTAATTAAGAAGATAAGACAAAACAAGACATGACAAAACAAAACAAGACAAGACATTTTTTTATTTGTTTCTAAACTAATTAAGAAGACAATACAAGACAAGACAAGACAAGAAAAGACAAGACAAGACAAGACAAGACAAGACAAGACAAGACAAGACATGACAAGACAAAACAAGACAAAACAAGACAAGACAAGACAATTGTGACTGATTTGTTTTTAAATTAATTAAGAAGATAAGACAAGACAAAGCCAAACAGGAAAATACAAGACAAGACAAGACAATTGTGTTTGATTTGTTTTTAAATTAATTAAGAAGATAAGACAAAACAAGACAAGACAAGACAAGACAAGACAAGACAAGACAAGATAAGACAAAACAAGACAAGACAATTGTGACTGATTTGTTTTTAAATTATTTAAGAAGATAAGACAAGACAAAGCCAAACAGGAAAATACAAGACAAGACAAGACAAGACAAGACAAGACAAGACAAGACAAGACAAGACAAGACAAGACAAGACAAGACAAGACAAGACATGACAAGACAAAACAAGACAAAACAAGACAAAACAAGACAAGACAAGACAATTGTGACTGATTTGTTTTTAAATTATTTAAGAAGATAAGACAAGACAAAGCCAAACAGGAAAATACAAGACAAGACAAGACAAGACAAGACAAGACAAGACAAGACAAGACATGACATGACAAGACAAGACAAGACAAGACAAGACAAGACAAGACAAGACAAGACAAGACAAGACAAGACAAGACAAGACAAGACAAGACAAGACAAGACAAGACAAGACAAGACAAGACAAGACAAGACAAGACAAGACATGACATGACAAGACAAAACAAGACAAAACAAGACAAGACAAGACAATTGTGATTGATTTGTTTTTAAATTAATTAAGAAGATAAGACAAGACAAAGCCAAACAGGAAAATACAAGACAAGACAAGACAATTGTGTTTGATTTGTTTTTAAATTAATTAAGAAGATAAGACAAAACAAGACATGACAAAACAAAACAAGACAAGACATTTTTTTATTTGTTTCTAAACTAATTAAGAAGACAATACAAGACAAGACAAGACAAGAAAAGACAAGACAAGACAAGACATGACAAGACAAAACAAGACAAGACAAGACAAGACAAGACAAGACAAGACAAGACAAGACAAGACAAGACAAGACAATACAAGACAATTGTGTTTGATTTGTTTTTAAATTAATTACGAAGATAAGACAAAACAAGACAAGACATGACATGACAAGACATGACAAAACAAAACAAGACAAGTCAAGACAAGACAAGACAAGACAAGACAAGACAAGACAAGACAAGACAAGACAAGACAAGACAAGACAAGACAAGACAAGACAAGACAAGACAAGACAAGACAAGACAAGACAAGACAAGACAAGACAAGACATGACAAGACAAGACAAGACAAGACAAGACAAGACAAGACAAGACAAGACAAGACAAGACAAGACAAGACAAGACAAGACAAGACAAGACAAGACAAGACAAGACAAGACAAGACATGACAAGACAAGACAAGACAAGACAAGACAAGACAAGACAAGACAAGACAAGACAAGACAAGACAAGACAAGACAAGACAAGACAAGACATGACAAGACAAGACAAGACAAGACAAGACAAGACAAGACAAGACAAGACAAGACAAGACAAGACAAGACAAGACAAGACAAGACAAGACAAGACAAGACAAGACAAGACAAGACAAGGCAAGACAAGACAAGACAAGACAAGACAAGACAAGACAAGACAAGACAAGACAAGACAAGACAAGACAAGACAAGACAAGACAAGACAAGACAAGACAAGACAAGACAAGACAAGACAAGACAAGACAAGGCAAGACAAGACAAGACAAGACAAGACAAGACAAGACATGACAAGACAAGACAAGACAAGACAAGACAAGACAAGACAAGACAAGACAAGACAAGACAAGACAAGACAAGACAAGACAAGACAAGACAAGACAAGACAAGACAAGACAAGACAAGGCAAGACAAGACAAGACAAGACAAGACAAGACAAGACAAGACAAGACAAGACAAGACAAGACAAGACAAGACAAGACAAAACAAGACAAGACAAGACAAGACAAGACAGGACAAGACAAGACAATTGTGTTTGATTTGTTTTTAAATTAATTAAGAAGATAAGACAAGGCCAGACAAGACAAGATGCGACAAGACAAGACAAGACAAGACAAGACAAGACAATTGTGTTTGATTTGTTTTTAAATTAATTAAGAAGATAAGACAAGACAAGGCCAAACAGGAAAATAGAAGACAAGACAAGACAACTGTGTTTGATTTGTTTTTAAATTAATTAAGAAGATAAGACAAAACAAGACAAGACATGACATGACAAGACATGACAAAACAAAACAAGACATGTCAAGACAAGACAAGACAAGACAAGACAAGACAAGACATGACAAGACAAGACAATTGTGTTTGATTTGTTTTTAAATTAATTGAGAAGATAAGACAAAACAATACAAGACATGACATGACAAAACAAAACAAGACAAGACATTTTTTTTATTTGTTTCTAAACTAATTAAGAAGACAAGACAAGACAAGGCAAGACAAGACAAGACAAGACAAGACAAGACAAGACAAGACAAGACAAGACAAGACAAGACAAGACAAGACAAGACAAGACAAGACAAGACAAGACAAGACATGACAAGACAAAACAAGACAAGACAAGACAAGACAAGACAAGACAAGACAAGACAAGACAAGACAAGACAAGACAAGACAAGACAAGACAAGACAAGACAAGACAAGACAAGACAAGACAAGACAAGACAAGACAAGACCATACAAGACAATTGTGTTTGATTTGTTTTTAAATTAATTAAGAAGATAAGACAAAACAAGACAAGACATGACATGACAAGACATGACATGACAAGACATGACAAAACAAAACAAGACAAGTCAAGACAAGACAAGACAAGACAAGACAAGACAAGACAAGACAAGACAAGACAAGACAAGACAAGACAAGACAAGACAAGACAAGACAAGACAAGACAAGACAAGACAAGACAAGACAAGACAAGACAAGACAAGACAAGACAAGACAAGACAAGACAAGACAAGACCATACAAGACAATTGTGTTTGATTTGTTTTTAAATTAATTAAGAAGATAAGACAAAACAAGACAAGACATGACATGACAAGACATGACAAAACAAAACAAGACATGTCAAGACAAGACAAGACAAGACAAGACAAGACAAGACAAGACAAGACAAGACATGACAAGACAAAACAAGACAAGACATTTTTTTATGTGTTTCCAAACTAATTAAGAAGACAATACAAGACAAGACAAGACAAGACAAGACAAGACAAGACAAGACATGACAAGACAAAACAAGACAAGACAAGACAAGACAAGACAAGACAAGACAAGACAAGACAAGACAAGACAAGACAAGACAAGACAAGACAAGACAAGACAAGACAAGACAAGACAAGACAAGACAAGACAAGACAAGACCATACAAGACAATTGTGTTTGATTTGTTTTTAAATTAATTAAGAAGATAAGACAAAACAAGACAAGACATGACATGACAAGACATGACATGACAAGACATGACAAAACAAAACAAGACAAGTCAAGACAAGACAAGACAAGACAAGACAAGACAAGACAAGACAAGACAAGACAAGACAAGACAAGACAAGACAAGACAAGACAAGACAAGACAAGACAAGACAAGACAAGACAAGACAAGACAAGACAAGACAAGACAAGACAAGACAAGACAAGACAAGACAAGACAAGACAAGACAAGACAAGACAAGACAAGACAAGACAAGACAAGACAAGACAAGACAAGACAAGACAAGACAAGACAAGACAAGACAAGACAAGACAAGACAAGGCAAGACAAGACAAGACAAGACAAGACAAGACAAGACAAGACAAGACAAGACAAGACAAGACAAGACAAAACAAGAAAAGACAAGACAAGACAAGACAGGACAAGACAAGACAATTGTGTTTGATTTGTTTTTAAATTAATTAAGAAGATAAGACAAGGCCAGACAAGACAAGATACGACAAGACAAGACAAGACAAGACAAGACAAGACAATTGTGTTTGATTTGTTTTTAAATTAATTAAGAAGATAAGACAAAACAAGACAAGACATGACATGACAAGACATGACAAAACAAAACAAGACATGTCAAGACAAGACAAGACAAGACAAGACAAGACAAGACAAGACAAGACAAGACAAGACAAGACAATTGTGTTTGATTTGTTTTTAAATTAATTGAGAAGATAAGACAAAACAATACAAGACATGACATGACAAAACAAAACAAGACAAGACATTTTTTTTATTTGTTTCTAAACTAATTAAGAAGACAAGACAAGACAAGGCAAGACAAGACAAGACAAGACAAGACAAGACAAGACAAGACAAGACAAGACAAGACAAGACAAGACAAGACAAGACAAGACAAGACAAGACAAGACAATACAAGACAAGACAAGACAAGACAAGACAAGACAAGACAAGACAAGACAAGACAAGACAAGACAAGACAAGACAAGACAAGACAAGACAAGACAAGACAAGACAAGACAAGACAAGACAAGACAAGACAAGACAGGACAGGACAAGACAAGACAATTGTGTTTGATTTGTTTTTAAATTAATTAAGAAGATACGACAAGGCCAGACAAGACAAGATACGACAAGACAAGACAAGATAAGACAAGACAAGACAAGACAAGACAAGACAAGACAAGACAAGACAAGACAAGACAAGACAAGACAAGACAAGACAAGACAAGACAAGACAAGACAAGACAAGACAAGACAAGACAAGACAAGACAAGACAAGACAAGACAAGACAAGACAAGACAAGACAAGACAAGACAAGACAAGACAAGACAAGACAAGATAAGACAAGACAAGACAAGACAAGACAAGACAAGACAAGACAAGACAAGACAAGACAAGACAAGACAAGACAAGACAAGACAAGACAAGACAAGACAAGACAGGACAAGACAAGACAATTGTGTTTGATTTGTTTTTAAATTAATTAAGAAGATAAAACAAGGCCAGACAAGACAAGACAAGACAAGACAAGACAAGACAAGACAAGACAAGACAAGACAAGACAAGACAAGACAAGACAAGACAAGATAAGACAAGACAAGACAAGACAAGACAAGACAAGACAAGACAAGACAAGACAAGACAAGACAAGACAAGACAAGACAAGACAAGACAAGACAAGACAAGACAAGACAAGACAAGACAAGACAAGACAAGACAAGACAAGACAAGATAAGACAAGACAAGACAAGACAAGACAAGACAAGACAAGACAAGACAAGACAAGACAAGACAAGACAAGACAAGACAAGACAAGACAAGACAAGACAAGACAAGACAAGACAAGACAAGACAAGACAGGACAAGACAAGACAATTGTGTTTGATTTGTTTTTAAATTAATTAAGAAGATAAAACAAGGCCAGACAAGACAAGACAAGACAAGACAAGACAAGACAAGACAAGACAAGACAAGACAAGACAAGACAAGACAAGACAAGACAAGACAAGACAAGACAAGACAAGACAAGACAAGACAAGATAAGACAAGACAAGACAAGACAAGACAAGACAAGACAAGACAAGACAGGACAAGACAAGACAAGACAAGACAAGACAAGACAAGACAAGACAAGACAAGACAATTGTGATTGATTTGTTTTTAAATTAATTAAGAAGATAAGATAAGACATGACATGACAAGACATGACAAAACAAAACAAGACAAGACAAGACAAGACAAGACAAGACAAGACAAGACAAGACAAGACAAGACAAGACAAGACAAGACAAGACAAGACAAGACAAGACAAGACAAGACAAGACAAGACAAGACAAGACAAGACAAGACAAGACAAGACAAGACAAGACAAGACAAGACAAGACAAGACAAGACAAGACAAGACAAGACAAGACAAGACAAGACAAGACAAGACAAGACAAGACAAGACAAGACAAGACAAGACAAGACAAGACAAGACAAGATAAGACAAGACAAGACAAGACAAGACAAGACAAGACAAGACAAGACAAGACAAGACAAGACAAGACAAGACAAGACAAGACAAGACAAGACAAGACAAGACAAGACAAGACAAGACAAGACAAGACAAGACAAGACAAGACAAGACAAGATAAGACAAGACAAGACAAGACAAGACAAGACAAGACAAGACAAGACAAGACAAGACAAGACAAGACAAGACAAGACAAGACAAGACAAGACAAGACAAGACAAGACAAGACAAGACAAGACAAGACAAGACAAGACAAGACAGGACAAGACAAGACAATTGTGTTTGATTTGTTTTTAAATTAATTAAGAAGATAAAACAAGGCCAGACAAGACAAGACAAGACAAGACAAGACAAGACAAGACAAGACAAGACAAGACAAGACAAGACAAGACAAGACAAGACAAGACAAGACAAGACAAGACAAGACAAGACAAGACAAGACAAGACAAGACAAGACAAGACAAGACAAGACAAGACAAGACAAGACAAGACAAGACAAGACAAGACAAGACAAGACAAGACAAGACAAGACAAGACAAGACAAGACAAGACAAGACAAGACAAGACAAGACAAGACAAGACAGGACAAGACAAGACAAGACAAGACAAGACAAGACAATTGTGATTGATTTGTTTTTAAATTAATTAAGAAGATAAGACAAGACAAAGCCAAACAGGAAAATACAAGACGAGACTAGACAATTGTGTTTGATTTGTTTTTAAATTAATTAAGAAGATAAGACAAAACAAGACATGACAAAACAAAACAAGACAAGACATTTTTTTATTTGTTTCTAAACTAATTAAGAAGACAATACAAGACAAGACAAGACAAGAAAAGACAAGACAAGACAAGACAAGACAAGACAAGACAAGACAAGACATGACAAGACAAAACAAGACAAAACAAGACAAGACAAGACAATTGTGACTGATTTGTTTTTAAATTAATTAAGAAGATAAGACAAGACAAAGCCAAACAGGAAAATACAAGACAAGACAAGACAATTGTGTTTGATTTGTTTTTAAATTAATTAAGAAGATAAGACAAAACAAGACAAGGCAAGACAAGACAAGACAAGACAAGACAAGACAAGACAAGACAAGACAAGACAAGACAAGACAAGACAAGACAAGATAAGACAAAACAAGACAAGACAATTGTGACTGATTTGTTTTTAAATTATTTAAGAAGATAAGACAAGACAAAGCCAAACAGGAAAATACAAGACAAGACAAGACAAGACAAGACAAGACAAGACAAGACAAGACAAGACAAGACAAGACAAGACAAGACAAGACAAGACAAGACAAGACAAGACAAGACATGACAAGACAAAACAAGACAAAACAAGACAAAACAAGACAAGACAAGACAATTGTGACTGATTTGTTTTTAAATTATTTAAGAAGATAAGATAAGACAAAGCCAAACAGGAAAATACAAGACAAGACAAGACAAGACAAGACAAGACAAGACAAGACATGACATGACAAGACAAGACAAGACAAGACAAGACAAGACAAGACAAGACAAGACAAGACAAGACAAGACAAGACAAGACAAGACAAGACAAGACAAGACAAGACAAGACAAGACAAGACAAGACAAGACAAGACAAGACAAGACAAGACAAGACAAGACAAGACAAGACAAGACAAGACAAGACAAGACAAGACAAGACAAGACAAGACATGACATGACAAGACAAAACAAGACAAAACAAGACAAGACAAGACAATTGTGATTGATTTGTTTTTAAATTAATTAAGAAGATAAGACAAGACAAAGCCAAACAGGAAAATACAAGACAAGACAAGACAATTGTGTTTGATTTGTTTTTAAATTAATTAAGAAGATAAGACAAAACAAGACATGACAAAACAAAACAAGACAAGACATTTTTTTATTTGTTTCTAAACTAATTAAGAAGACAATACAAGACAAGACAAGACAAGACAAGACAAGACAAGACAAGACATGACAAGCCAAAACAAGACAAGACAAGACAAGACAAGACAAGACAAGACAAGACAAGACAAGACAAGACAAGACAAGACTAGACAAGACAATACAAGACAATTGTGTTTGATTTGTTTTTAAATTAATTAAGAAGATAAGACAAAACAAGACAAGACATGACATGACAAGACATGACAAAACAAAACAAGACAAGTCAAGACAAGGCAAGACAAGACAAGACAAGACAAGACAAGACAAGACAAGACAAGACAAGACAAGACAAGACAAGACAAGACAAGACAAGACAAGACAAGACAAGACAAGACAAGACAAGACAAGACAAGACAAGACAAGACAAGACAAGACAAGACAAGACAAGACAAGACAAGACATGACAAGACAAGACAAGACAAGACAAGACAAGACAAGACAAGACAAGACAAGACAAGACAAGACAAGGCAAGACAAGACAAGACAAGACAAGACAAGACAAGACATGACAAGACAAGACAAGACAAGACAAGACAAGACAAGACAAGACAAGACAAGACAAGACAAGACAAGACAAGACAAGACAAGACAAGACAAGACAAGACAAGACAAGGCAAGACAAGACAAGGCAAGACAAGACAAGACAAGACAAGACAAGACAAGACAAGACAAGACAAGACAAGACAAAACAAGACAAGACAAGACAAGACAAGACAGGACAAGACAAGACAATTGTGTTTGATTTGTTTTTAAATTAATTAAGAAGATAAGACAAGGCCAGACAAGACAAGATACGACAAGACAAGACAAGACAAGACAAGACAAGACAAGACAATTGTGTTTGATTTGTTTTTAAATTAATTAAAAAGATAAGACAAGACAAGGCCAAACAGGAAAATAGAAGACAAGACAAGACAACTGTGTTTGATTTGTTTTTAAATTAATTAAGAAGATAAGACAAAACAAGACAAGACATGACATGACAAGACATGACAAAACAAAACAAGACATGTCAAGACAAGACAAGACAAGACAAGACAAGACAAGACAAGACAAGACAAGACAATTGTGTTTGATTTGTTTTTAAATTAATTGAGAAGATAAGACAAAACAATACAAGACATGACATGACAAAACAAAACAAGACAAGACATTTTTTTTATTTGTTTCTAAACTAATTAAGAAGACAAGACAAGACAAGGCAAGACAAGACAAGACAAGACAAGACAAGACAAGACAAGACAAGACAAGACAAGACAAGACAAGACAAGACAAGACAAGACAAGACAAGACAAGACAAGACAAGACAAGACAAGACAAGACAAGACAAGACAAGACAAGACAAGACAAGACAAGACAAGACAAGACAAGACAAGACAAGACAAGACAAGACAAGACAAGACAAGACAAGACAAGACAAGGCCAAACAGGAAAATAGAAGACAAGACAAGACAACTGTGTTTGATTTGTTTTTAAATTAATTAAGAAGATAAGACAAAACAAGACAAGACATGACATGACAAGACATGACAAAACAAAACAAGACAAGACATTTTTTTATTTGTTTCTAAACTAATTAAGAAGACAATACAAGACAAGACAAGACAAGACAAGACAAGACAAGACAAGACATGACAAGACAAAACAAGACAAGACAAGACAAGACAAGACAAGACAAGACAAGACAAGACAAGACAAGACAAGACAAGACAAGACAAGACAAGACAAGACAAGACAAGACAATACAAGACAATTGTGTTTGATTTGTTTTTAAATTAATTAAGAAGATAAGACAAAACAAGACAAGACATGACATGACAAGACATGACATGACAAGACATGACAAAACAAAACAAGACAAGACAAGTCAAGACAAGACAAGACAAGACAAGACAAGACAAGACAAGACAAGACAAGACAAGACAAGACAAGACAAGACAAGACAAGACAAGACAAGACAAGACAAGACAAGACAAGACAAGACAAGACAAGACAAGACAAGACAAGACAAGACAAGACAAGACAAGACAAGACAAGACAAGACAAGACAAGACAAGACAAGACAAGACAAGACAAGACAAGACAAGACAAGACAAGACAAGACAAGACAAAACAAGACAAGACAAGACAAGACAAGACAGGACAAGACAAGACAATTGTGTTTGATTTGTTTTTAAATTAATTAAGAAGATAAGACAAGGCCAGACAAGACAAGATACGACAAGACAAGACAAGACAAGACAAGACAAGACAATTGTGTTTGATTTGTTTTTAAATTAATTAAGAAGATAAGACAAGACAAGGCCAAACAGGAAAATAGAAGACAAGACAAGACAACTGTGTTTGATTTGTTTTTAAATTAATTAAGAAGATAAGACAAAACAAGACAAGACATGACATGACAAGACATGACAAAACAAAACAAGACATGTCAAGACAAGACAAGACAAGACAAGACAAGACAAGACAAGACAATTGTGTTTGATTTGTTTTTAAATTAATTGAGAAGATAAGACAAAACAATACAAGACATGACATGACAAAACAAAACAAGACAAGACATTTTTTTTATTTGTTTCTAAACTAATTAAGAAGACAAGACAAGACAAGGCAAGACAAGACAAGACAAGACAAGACAAGACAAGACAAGACAAGACAAGACAAGACAAGACAAGACAAGACAAGACAAGACAAGACAAGACAAGACAAGACAAGACAATACAAGACAAGACAAGACAAGACAAGACAAGACAAGACAAGACAAGACAAGACAAGACAAGACAAGACAAGACAAGACAAGACAAGACAAGACAAGACAAGACAAGACAAGACAAGACAAGACAAGACAAGACAAGACAAGACAAGACAAGGCCAAACAGGAAAATAGAAGACAAGACAAGACAACTGTGTTTGATTTGTTTTTAAATTAATTAAGAAGATAAGACAAAACAAGACAAGACATGACATGACAAGACATGACAAAACAAAACAAGACATGTCAAGACAAGACAAGACAAGACAAGACAAGACAAGACAAGACAAGACAATTGTGTTTGATTTGTTTTTAAATTAATTGAGAAGATAAGACAAAACAATACAAGACATGACATGACAAAACAAAACAAGACAAGACATTTTTTTTATTTGTTTCTAAACTAATTAAGAAGACAAGACAAGACAAGGCAAGACAAGACAAGACAAGACAAGACAAGACAAGACAAGACAAGACAAGACAAGACAAGACAAGACAAGACAAGACAAGACAAGACAAGACAAGACAAGACAAGACATGACAAAACAAAACAAAACAAGACATTTTTTTTATTTGTTTCTAAACTAATTAAGAAGACAAGACAAGACAAGGCAAGACAAGACAAGACAAGACAAGACAAGACAAGACAAGACAAGACAAGACAAGACAAGACAAGACAAGACAAGACAAGACAAGACAAGACAAGACAAGACAAGACAAGACAAGACAAGACAAGACAAGACAAGACAAGACAAGACAAGACAAGACAAGACAAGACAAGACAAGACAAGACAAGACAAGACAAGACAAGACAAGACAAGACAAGACAAGACAAGACAAGACAAGACAAGACAAGACAAGACAAGACAAGACAAGACAAGACAAGACAAGACAAGACAAGACAAGACAAGACAAGACAAGACAAGACAAGACAAGACAAGACAAGACAAGACAAGACAAGACAAGACAAGACAAGACAAGACAAGACAAGACAAGACAAGACAAGACAAGACAAGACAAGACAAGACAAGACAAGACAAGACAAGACAAGACAAGACAAGACAAGACAAGACAAGACAAGACAAGACAAGACAAGACAAGACAAGACAAGACAAGACAAGACAAGACAAGACAAGACAAGACAAGACAAGACAAGACAAGACAAGACAAGACAAGACAAGACAAGACAAGACAAGACAAGACAAGACAAGACAAGACAAGACAAGACAAGACAAGACAAGACAAGACAAGACAAGACAAGACAAGACAAGACAAGACAAGACAAGACAAGACAAGACAAGACAAGACAAGACAAGACAAGACAAGACAAGACAAGACAAGACAAGACAAGACAAGACAAGACAAGACAAGACAAGACAAGACAAGACAAGACAAGACAAGGCAAGACAAGACAAGACAAGACAAGACAAGACAAGACAAGACAAGACAAGACAAGACAAGACAAGACAAAACAAGACAAGACAAGACAAGACAGGACAAGACAAGACAATTGTGTTTGATTTGTTTTTAAATTAATTAAGAAGATAAGACAAGGCCAGACAAGACAAGATACGACAAGACAAGACAAGACAAGACAAGACAAGACAATTGTGTTTGATTTGTTTTTAAATTAATTAAGAAGATAAGACTTAAGAAGATAAGACAAGACAAGGCCAAACAGGAAAATAGAAGACAAGACAAGACAACTGTGTTTGATTTGTTTTTAAATTAATTAAGAAGATAAGACAAAACAAGACAAGACATGACAAAACAAAACAAGACGTGTCAAGACAAGACAAGACAAGACAAGACAAGACAAGACAAGACAAGACAAGACAAGACAAGACAAGACAAGACAAGACAAGACAAGACAAGACAAGACAAGACAAGACAATACAAGACAAGACAAGACAAGACAAGACAAGACAAGACAAGACAAGACAAGACAAGACAAGACAAGACAAGACAAGACAAGGTCAAACAGGAAAATAGAAGACAAGACAAGACAACTGTGTTTGATTTGTTTTTAAATTAATTAAGAAGATAAGACAAAACAAGACAAGACATGACATGACAAGACATGACAAAACAAAACAAGACATGTCAAGACAAGACAAGACAAGACAAGACAAGACAAGACAAGACAATTGTGTTTGATTTGTTTTTACATTAATTGAGAAGATAAGACAAAACAATACAAGACATGACATGACAAAACAAAACAAGACAAGACATTTTTTTTATTTGTTTCTAAACTAATTAAGAAGACAAGACAAGACAAGACAAGACAAGACAAGACAAGACAAGACAAGACAAGACAAGACAAGACAAGACAAGACAAGACAAGACAAGACAAGACAAGACAAGACAAGACAAGACAAGACAAGACAAGACAAGACAAGACAAGACAAGACAAGACAAGACAAGACAAGACAAGACAAGACAAGACAAGACAAGACAAGACAAGACAAGACAAGACAAGACAAGACAAGACAAGACAAGACAAGACAAGACAAGACAAGACAAGACAAGACAAGACAAGACAAGACAAGACAAGACAAGACAAGACAAGACAAGACAAGACAAGACAAGACAAGACAAGACAAGACAAGACAAGACAAGACAAGACAAGACAAGACAAGACAAGACAAGACAAGACAAGACAAGACAAGACAAGACATGACAAGACAAGACAAGACAAGACAAGACAAGACAAGACAAGACAAGACAAGACAAGACAAGACAAGACAAGACAAGACAAGACAAGACAAGACAAGGCAAGACAAGACAAGACAAGACAAGACAAGACAAGACAAGACAAGACAAGACAAGACAAGACAAGACAAGACAAAACAAGACAAGACAAGACAAGACAGGACAAGACAAGACAATTGTGTTTGATTTGTTTTTAAATTAATTAAGAAGATAAGACAAGGCCAGACAAGACAAGATACGACAAGACAAGACAAGACAAGACAAGACAAGACAATTGTGTTTGATTTGTTTTTAAATTAATTAAGAAGATAAGACAAGGCCAGACAAGACAAGATACGACAAGACAAGACAAGACAAGACAAGACAAGACAATTGTGTTTGATTTGTTTTTAAATTAATTAAGAAGATAAGACAAGACAAGGCCAAACAGGAAAATAGAAGACAAGACAAGACAACTGTGTTTGATTTGTTTTTAAATTAATTAAGAAGATAAGACAAAACAAGACAAGACATGACATGACAAGACATGACAAAACAAAACAAGACGTGTCAAGACAAGACAAGACAAGACAAGACAAGACAAGACAAGACAAGACAAGACAAGACAAGACAAGACAAGACAAGACAAGACAAGACAAGACAAGACAAGACAATACAAGACAAGACAAGACAAGACAAGACAAGACAAGACAAGACAAGACAAGACAAGACAAGACAAGACAAGACAAGGCCAAACAGGAAAATAGAAGACAAGACAAGACAACTGTGTTTGATTTGTTTTTAAATTAATTAAGAAGATAAGACAAAACAAGACAAGACATGACATGACAAGACATGACAAAACAAAACAAGACATGTCAAGACAAGACAAGACAAGACAAGACAAGACAATTGTGTTTGATTTGTTTTTACATTAATTGAGAAGATAAGACAAAACAATACAAGACATGACATGACAAAACAAAACAAGACAAGACATTTTTTTATTTGTTTCTAAACTAATTAAGAAGACAAGACAAGACAAGGCAAGACAAGACAAGACAAGACAAGACAAGACAAGACAAGACAAGACAAGACAAGACAAGACAAGACAAGACAAGACAAGACAAGACAAGACAAGACAAGACAAGACAAGACAAGACAAGACAAGACAAGACAAGACAAGACAAGACAAGACAAGACAAGACAAGACAAGACAAGACAAGACAAGACAAGACAAGACAAGACAAGACAAGACAAGACAAGACAAGACAAGACAAGACAAGACAAGACAAGACAAGACAAGACAAGACAAGACAAGACAAGACAAGACAAGACAAGACAAGACAAGACAAGACAAGACAAGACAAGACAAGACAAGACAAGACAAGACAAGACAAGACAAGACAAGACAAGACAAGACAAGACAAGACAAGACAAGACAAGACAAGACAAGACAAGACAAGACAAGACAAGACAAGACAAGACAAGACAAGACAAGACAAGACAAGACAAGACAAGACAAGACAAGACAAGACAAGACAAGACAAGACAAGACAAGACAAGACAAGACAAGACAAGACAAGACAAGACAAGACAAGACAAGACAAGACAAGACAAGACAAGACAAGACAAGACAAGACAAGACAAGACAAGACAAGACAAGACAAGACAAGACAAGACAAGACAAGACAAGACAAGACAAGACAAGACAAGACAAGACAAGACAAGACAAGACAAGACAAGACAAGACAGGACAAGACAAGACAAGACAGGACAAGACAAGACAAGACAAGACAAAACAAGACAAAACAAGACAAGACAAGACAATTGTGATTGATTTGTTTTTAAATTAATTAAGAAGATAAGACAAGACAAAGCCAAACAGGAAAATACAAGACAAGACAAGACAATTGTGTTTGATTTGTTTTTAAATTAATTAAGAAGATAAGACAAAACAAGACATGACAAAACAAAACAAGACAAGACATTTTTTTATTTGTTTCTAAACTAATTAAGAAGACAATACAAGACAAGACAAGACAAGACAAGACAAGACAATACAAGACAATTGTGTTTGATTTGTTTTTAAATTAATTAAGAAGATAAGACAAAACAAGACAAGACATGACATGACAAGACATGACAAAACAAAACAAGACAAGTCAAGACAAGACAAGACAAGACAAGACAAGACAAGACAAGACAAGACAAGACAAGACAAGACAAGACAATTGTGTTTGATTTGTTTTTAAATTAATTAAGAAGATAAGACAAGGCCAGACAAGACAAGATACGACAAGACAAGACAAGACAAGACAAGACAAGACAAGACAAGACAAGACAAGACAAGACAAGACAAGACAAGACAAGACAAGACAAGACAAGACAAGACAAGACAAGACAAGACAAGACAAGACAAGACAAGACAAGACAAGACAATTGTGTTTGATTTGTTTTTAAATTAATTAAGAAGATAAGACAAGGCCAGACAAGACAAGATACGACAAGACAAGACAAGACAAGACAAGACAAGACAAGACAAGACAAGACAAGACAAGACAAGACAAGACAAGACAAGACAAGACAAGACAAGACAAGACAAGACAAGACAAGACAAGACAAGACAAGACAAGACAAGACAAGACAAGACAAGACAAGACAAGACAAGACAAGACAAGACAAGACAAGACAAGACAAGACAAGACAAGACAAGACAAGACAAGACAAGACAAGACAAGACAAGACAAGACAAGACAAGACAAGACAAGACAAGACAAGACAAGACAAGACAAGACAAGACAAGACAAGACAAGACAAGACAAGACAAGACAAGACAAGACAAGACAAGACAAGACAAGACAAGACAAGACAAGACAAGACAAGACAAAACAAGACAAAACAAGACAAGACAAGACAATTGTGATTGATTTGTTTTTAAATTAATTAAGAAGATAAGACAAGACAAAGCCAAACAGGAAAATACAAGACAAGACAAGACAATTGTGTTTGATTTGTTTTTAAATTAATTAAGAAGATAAGACAAAACAAGACATGACAAAACAAAACAAGACAAGACATTTTTTTATTTGTTTCTAAACTAATTAAGAAGACAATACAAGACAAGACAAGACAAGACAAGACAAGACAAGACAAGACAAGACAAGACAAGACAAGACAAGACAAGACAAGACAAGACAAGACAAGACAAGACAAGACAAGACAAGACAAGACAAGACAAGACAAGACAAGACAAGACAAGACAAGACAAGACAAGACAAGACAAGACATGACAAGACAAGACAAGACAAGACAAGACAAGACAAGACAAGACAAGACAAGACAAGACAAGACAAGACAAGACAAGACAAGACAAGACAAGACAAGACAAGACAAGACAAGACAAGAAGAGACAAGACAAGACAAGACAAGACAAGACAAGACAAGACAAGACAAGACAAGACAAGACAAGACAAGACAAGACAAGACAAGACAAGACAAGACAAGACAAGACAAGACAAGACAAGACAAGACAAGACAAGACAAGACAAGACAAGACAAGACAAGACAAGACAAGACAAGACAAGACAGGACAAGACAAGACAATTGTGTTTGATTTGTTTTTAAATTAATTAAGAAGATAAGACAAGGCCAGACAAGACAAGATACGACAACACAAGACAAGACAAGACAAGACAAGACAAGACAAGACAAGACAAGACAAGACAATTGTGTTTGATTTGTTTTTAAATTAATTAAGAAGATAAGACAAGACAAGGCCAAACAGGAAAATACAAGACAAGACAAGACAATTGTGTTTGATTTGTTTTTAAATTAATTAAGAAGATAAGACAAAACAAGACAAGACATGACATGACAAGACATGACAAAACAAGACAAGTCAAGACAAGACAAGACAAGACAAGACAAGACAAGACAAGACAAGACAAGACAAGACAAGACAAGACAAGACAAGACAAGACAAGACAAGACAAGACAAGACAAGACAAGACAAGACAAGACAAGACAAGACAAGGCCAGACTGGAAAATACAAGACAAGACAAGACAATTGTGTTTGATTTGTTTTTAAATTAATTAAGAAGATAAGACAAAACAAGAGAAGACATGACAAAACAAAACAAGACAAGACATTTTTTTTATTTGTTTCTAAACTAATTAAGAAGACAAGACAGGACAAGACATGACAAGACAAAACAAGACAAGACAAGACAATTGTGTTTGATTTGTTTTTAAATTAATTAAGAAGATAAGACAAAACAAGTCAAGACATGACATGACAAGACATGACAAAGCAAAACAAGACAAGTCAAGACATTTTTTTTATTTGTTTCTAATTAAGAAGAGAAGACAAAACAAGACAAGACAGGTCTATTGTGTTTGATTTGTTTTTAAATTAATTAAGAAGATACGACAAGACAAGACAAGGCCAGACAAGAAAAGACAAGACAAGACAAGACAAGACAAGACAAGACAGGACAAGACAAGACAAGACAAGACAAGACAAGACAAGACAGGACAAGACAAGACAAGACAAGACAAGACAAGACAAGACAAAACAAGACAAGACATGACATGACAAGACATGACAAAACAAAACAAGACAAGACAAGACAAGACAAGACAAGACAAGACAAGACAAGGCAAGACAAGACAAGACAAGACAAGACAAGACAAGACAAGACAAGACAAGACAAGACAAGACAAGACAAGACAAGACAAGACAAGACAAGACAAGACAAGACAAGACAAGACAAGACAAGACAAGACAAGACAAGACAAGACAAGACAAGACAAGACAAGACAAGACAAGACAAGACAAGACAAGACAAGACAAGACAAGACAAGACAAGACAAGACAAGACAAGACAAGACAAGACAAGACAAGACAAGACAAGACAAGACAAGACAAGACAAGACAAGACAAGACAAGACAAGACAAGACAAGACAAGACAAGACAAGACAAGACAAGACAAGACAAGACAAGACAAGACAAGACAAGACAAGAAAGACAAGACAAGACAAGACAAGACAAGACAATTGTGTTTGATTTGTTTTTAAATTAATTAAGAAGATAAGACAAAACAAGAGAAGACATGACATGACAAGACATGACAAAACAAAACAAGACAAGACATTTTTTTTATTTGTTTCTAAACTAATTAAGAAGACAAGACAGGACAAGACAAGACAAGACAAGACATGACAAGACATGACAAGACAAAACAAGACAAGACAAGACAATTGTGTTTGATTTGTTTTTAAATTAATTAAGAAGATAAGACAAGACAAGGCGAAACAGGAAAATACAAGACAAGACAAGACAGTTGTGTTTGATTTGCTTTTAAAATAATTAAGAAGATAAGACAAGACAAGACAAGACCAGACAAGAAAAGACGAGACACGAAAAGACAAGACAAGACAAGACAAGACAAGACCAGACAAGAAAAGACAAGACACGAAAAGACAAGACAAGACAAGACATTTTTTTTTATTTGTTTCTAAACTAATTAAGAAGACAAGACAAGACAAGACAAGACAAGACAAGACAAGACAATTGTGTTTGATTTGTTTTTAAATTAATTAAGAAGATAAGACAAAACAAGAGAAGACATGACATGACAAGACATGACAAAACAAAACAAGACAAGACATTTTTTTTATTTGTTTCTAAACTAATTAAGAAGACAAGACAGGACAAGACAAGACAAGACAAGACATGACAAGACATGACAAGACAAAACAAGACAAGACAAGACAATTGTGTTTGATTTGTTTTTAAATTAATTAAGAAGATAAGACAAGACAAGGCGAAACAGGAAAATACAAGACAAGACAAGACAGTTGTGTTTGATTTGCTTTTAAAATAATTAAGAAGATAAGACAAGACAAGACAAGACCAGACAAGAAAAGACGAGACACGAAAAGACAAGACAAGACAAGACAAGACAAGACCAGACAAGAAAAGACAAGACACGAAAAGACAAGACAAGACAAGACATTTTTTTTTATTTGTTTCTAAACTAATTAAGAAGACAAGACAAGACAAGAGAAGACAAGACAAGACATGACAAGACAAAACAAGACAAGACAAGACAAGACAATTGTGTTTGATTTGTTTTTTTAATTAATTAAGAAGATAAGACAAGACAAGGCGAAACAGGAAAATACAAGACAAGACAATTGTGTTTGATTTGTTTTTAAATTAATTAAATTAACTAAGACAAGACAAGACAAGACAAGACAAGACAAGACAAGACAAGACAAGACAAGACAAGACAAGACAAGACAAGACAAGACAAGACAAGACAAGACAAGACAAGACAAGACAAGACAAGACAAGACAAGACAAGACAAGACAAGACAAGACAAGACAAGACAAGACAAGACAGGACAAGACAAGACAAGACAAGACAAGACAAGAAAGACAAGACAAGACAAGACAAGACAAGACAAGACAAGACAAGACAATTGTGTTTGATTTGTTTTTAAATTAATTAAGAAGATAAGACAAAACAAGAGAAGACATGACATGACAAGACATGACAAAACAAAACAAGACAAGACATTTTTTTTATTTGTTTCTAAACTAATTAAGAAGACAAGACAGGACAAGACAAGACAAGACAAGACATGACAAGACATGACAAGACAAAACAAGACAAGACAAGACAATTGTGTTTGATTTGTTTTTAAATTAATTAAGAAGATAAGACAAGACAAGGCGAAACAGGAAAATACAAGACAAGACAAGACAGTTGTGTTTGATTTGCTTTTAAAATAATTAAGAAGATAAGACAAGACAAGACAAGACCAGACAAGAAAAGACGAGACACGAAAAGACAAGACAAGACAAGACATTTTTTTTTTATTTGTTTCTAAACTAATTAAGAAGACAAGACAAGACAAGAGAAGACAAGACAAGACATGACAAGACAAAACAAGACAAGACAAGACAAGACAAGACAAGACAATTGTGTTTGATTTGTTTTTTTAATTAATTAAGAAGATAAGACAAGACAAGGCGAAACAGGAAAATACAAGACAAGACAATTGTGTTTGATTTGCTTTTAAATTAATTAAGAAGATAAGACAAAACAAGAGAAGACATGACATGACAAGACATGACAAAACAAAACAAGACAAGACATTTTTTTTATTTGTTTCTAAACTAATTAAGAAGACAAGACAACACAAGAGAAGACAAGACAAGACATGACAAGACAAAACAAGACAAGACAAGACAAGACAATTGTGTTTGATTTGTTTTTTAATTAATTAAGAAGATAAGACAAGACAAGGCGAAACAGGAAAATACAAGACAAGACAAGACAATTGTGTTTGATTTGTTTTTAAATTAATTAAATTATCTAAGACAAGACAAGACAAGACAAGACAAGACAAGACAAGACAAGACAAGACAAGACAAGACAAGACAAGACAAGACAAGACAAGACAAGACAAGACAAGACAAGACAAGACAAGACAATTGTGTTTGATTTGTTTTTAAATTAATTAAGAAGATAAGACAAGACAAGGCCAAACAGGAAAATACAAGACAAGACAAGACAATTGTGTTTGATTTGTTTTTAAATTAATTAAGAAGATAAGACAAAACAAGACAAGACATGACATGACAAGACATGACAAATCAAGACAAGTCAAGACAAGACAAGACAAGACAAGACAAGACAAGACAAGACAAGACAAGACAAGACAAGACAAGACAAGACAAGACAAGACAAGACAAGACAAGACAAGACAAGACAAGACAGTTGTGTTTGATTTGCTTTTAAATTAATTAAGAAGATAAGACAAGACAAGACAAGACCAGACAAGAAAAGACGAGACACGAAAAGACAAGACAAGACAAGACAAGACAAGACCAGACAAGAAAAGACAGGACACGAAGAGACAAGACAAGACAAGACATTTTTTTTATTTGTTTCTAAACTAATTAAGAAGACAAGACAGGACAAGAGAAGACAAGACAAGACATGACAAGACAAAACAAGACAAGACAAGACAAGACAATTGTGTTTGATTTGTTTTTTTAATTAATTAAGAAGATAAGACAAGACAAGGCGAAACAGGAAAATACAAGACAAGACAATTGTGTTTGATTTGTTTTTAAAATAATTAAGAAGATAAGACAAAACAAGAGAAGACATGACATGACAAAACATGACAAAGCAAAACAAGACAAGACATTTTTTTTATTTGTTTCTAAACTAATTAAGAAGACAAGACAAGACAAGAGAAGACAAGACAAGACATGACAAGACAAAACAAGACAAGACAAGACAAGACAAGACAATTGTGTTTGATTTGTTTTTTAATTAATTAAGAAGATAAGACAAGACAAGGCGAAACAGGAAAATACAAGACAAGACAAGACAATTGTGTTTGATTTGTTTTTAAATTAATTAAGAAGATAAGACAAAACAAGTCAAGACATGACATGACAAGACATGACAAAACAAAACAAGACAAGTCAAGACATTTTTTTTATTTGTTTCTAAACTAATTAAGAAGAGAAGACAAAACAAGACAAGACAAGACAATTGTGTTTGATTTGTTTTTAAATTAATTAAGAAGATAAGACAAGACAAGACAAGACAAGACAATTGTGTTTGATTTGTTTTTAAATTAATTAAGAAGATAAGACAACACAAGGCCAGACAGGAAAATACAAGACAAGACCAGACAATTGTGTTTGATTTGTTTTTAAATTAATTAAGAAGATAAGACAAGACAAGACAAGACAAGACAAGACAAGACAAGACAAGACAAGACAAGACAATTGTGTTTGATTTGTTTTTAAATTAATTAAGAAGATAAGACAAGACAAGGCCAAACAGGAAAATACAAGACAAGACAAGACAATTGTGTTTGATTTGTTTTTAAATTAATTAAGAAGATAAGACAAAACAAGACAAGACATGACATGACAAGACATTACAAAACAAGACAAGTCAAGACAAGACAAGACAAGACAAGACAAGACAAGACAAGACAAGACAAGACAAGACAAGACAAGACAAGACAAGACAAGACAAGACAAGACAAGACAAGACAAGACAAGACAAGACAAGACAAGACAAGACAAGACAAGGCCAGACTGGAAAATACAAGACAAGACAAGACAATTGTGTTTGATTTGTTTTTAAATTAATTAAGAAGATAAGACAAAACAAGACAAGACATGACATGACAAGACATGACAAAACAAAACAAGACAAGTCAAGACAAGACAAGACAAGACAAGACAAGACAAGACAAGACAAGACAAGACAAGACAAGACAAGACAAGACAAGACAAGACAAGACAAGACAAGACAAGACAAGACAAGACAAGACAAGACAAGACAAGACAAGACAAGACAAGACAAGACAAGACAAGACAAGACAAGACAAGACAAGACAAGACAAGACAAGACAAGACAAGACAAGACAAGACAAGACAAGACAAGACAAGACAAGACAAGACAAGACAAGACAAGACAAGACAAGACAAGACAAGACAAGACAAGACAGTTGTGTTTGATTTGCTTTTAAATTAATTAAGAAGATAAGACAAGACAAGACAAGACCAGACAAGAAAAGACGAGACACGAAAAGACAAGACAAGACAAGACAAGACAAGACAAGACCAGACAAGAAAAGACAAGACACGAAAAGACAAGACAAGACAAGACATTTTTTTTTATTTGTTTCTAAACTAATTAAGAAGACAAGACAAGACAAGAGAAGACAAGACAAGACATGACAAGACAAAACAAGACAAGACAAGACAAGACAAGACAATTGTGTTTGATTTGTTTTTTTAATTAATTAAGAAGATAAGACAAGACAAGGCGAAACAGGAAAATACAAGACAAGACAATTGTGTTTGATTTGTTTTTAAATTAATTAAGAAGATAAGACAAAACAAGAGAAGACATGACATGACAAGACATGACAAAACAAAACAAGACAAGACATTTTTTTTATTTGTTTCTAAACTAATTAAGAATACAAGACAAGACAAGAGAAGACAAGACAAGACATGACAAGACAAAACAAGACAAGACAAGGCAAGACAATTGTGTTTGATTTGTTTTTTAATTAATTAAGAAGATAAGACAAGACAAGGCGAAACAGGAAAATACAAGACAAGACAAGACAATTGTGTTTGATTTGTTTTTAAATTAATTAAATTAACTAAGACAAGACAAGACAAGGCAAGACAAGACAAGACAAGACAAGACAAGACAAGACAAGACAAGACAAGACAAGACAAGACAAGACAAGACAAGACAAGACAAGACAAGACAAGACAAGACAAGACAAGACAATTGTGTTTGATTTGTTTTTAAATTAATTAAGAAGATAAGACAAGACAAGGCCAAACAGGAAAATACAAGACAAGACAAGACAATTGTGTTTGATTTGTTTTTAAATTAATTAAGAAGATAAGACAAAACAAGACAAGACATGACATGACAAGACATGACAAATCAAGACAAGTCAAGACAAGACAAGACAAGACAAGACAAGACAAGACAAGACAAGACAAGACAAGACAAGACAAGACAAGACAAGACAAGACAAGACAAGACAGTTGTGTTTGATTTGCTTTTAAATTAATTAAGAAGATAAGACAAGACAAGACAAGACCAGACAAGAAAAGACGAGACACGAAAAGACAAGACAAGACAAGACAAGACAAGACAAGACCAGACAAGAAAAGACAAGACACGAAAAGACAAGACAAGACAAGACATTTTTTTTTATTTGTTTCTAAACTAATTAAGAAGACAAGACAAGACAAGAGAAGACAAGACAAGACATGACAAGACAAAACAAGACAAGACAAGACAAGACAATTGTGTTTGATTTGTTTTTTTAATTAATTAAGAAGATAAGACAAGACAAAACGAAACAGGAAAATACAAGACAAGACAATTGTGTTTGATTTGTTTTTAAATTAATTAAGAAGATAAGACAAAACAAGAGAAGACATGACATGACAAAACATGACAAAACAAAACAAGACAAGACATTTTTTTTATTTGTTTCTAAACTAATTAAGAAGACAAGACAAGACAAGAGAAGACAAGACAAGACATGACAAGACAAAACAAGACAAGACAAGACAAGACAATTGTGTTTGATTTGTTTTTTAATTAATTAAGAAGATAAGACAAGACAAGGCGAAACAGGAAAATACAAGACAAGACAAGACAATTGTGTTTGATTTGTTTTTAAATTAATTAAGAAGATAAGACAAAACAAGTCAAGACATGACATGACAAGACATGACAAAACAAAACAAGACAAGTCAAGACATTTTTTTTATTTAAGACAAGACAAGACAAGACAAGACAATTGTGTTTGATTTGTTTTTAAATTAATTAAGAAGATAAGACAACACAAGGCCAGACAGGAAAATACAAGACAAGACCAGACAATTGTGTTTGATTTGTTTTTAAATTAATTAAGAAGATAAGACAAGACAAGACAAGACAAGACAAGACAAGACAAGACAAGACAAGACAAGACAAGACAAGACAAGACAAGACAAGACAAGACAATTGTGTTTGATTTGTTTTTAAATTAATTAAGAAGATAAGACAAGACAAGGCCAAACAGGAAAATACAAGACAAGACAAGACAATTGTGTTTGATTTGTTTTTAAATTAATTAAGAAGATAAGACAAAACAAGACAAGACATGACATGACAAGACATTACAAAACAAGACAAGTCAAGACAAGACAAGACAAGACAAGACAAGACAAGACAAGACAAAACAAGACAAGACAAGACAAGACAAGACAAGACAAGACAAGACAAGACAAGACAAGACAAGACAAGACAAGACAAGACAAGGCCAGGCTGGAAAATACAAGACAAGACAAGACAATTGTGTTTGATTTGTTTTTAAATTAATTAAGAAGATAAGACAAAACAAGACAAGACATGACATGACAAGACATGACAAAACAAAACAAGACAAGTCAAGACAAGACAAGACAAGACAAGACAAGACAAGACAAGACAAGACAAGACAAGACAAGACAAGACAAGACAAGACAAGACAAGACAAGACAAGACAAGACAAGACAAGACAAGACAAGACAAGACAAGACAAGACAAGACAAGACAAGACAAGACAAGACAAGACAAGACAAGACAAGACAAGACAAGACAAGACAAGACAAGACAAGACAAGACAAGACAAGACAAGACAAGACAAGACAAGACAAGACAAGACAAGACAAGACAAGACAAGACAAGACAAGACAAGACAAGACAAGACAAGACAAGACAAGACAAGACAAGACAAGACAAGACAAGACAAGACAAGACAAGACAAGACAAGACAAGACAAGACAAGACAAGACAAGACAAGACAAGACAAGACAAGACAAGACAAGACAAGACAAGACAAGACAAGACAAGACAAGACAAGACAAGACAAGACAAGACAAGACAAGACAAGACAAGACAAGACAAGACAAGACAAGACAAGACAAAACAAGACAAAACAAGACAAGACAAGACAATTGTGATTGATTTGTTTTTAAATTAATTAAGAAGATAAGACAAGACAAAGCCAAACAGGAAAATACAAGACAAGACAAGACAATTGTGTTTGATTTGTTTTTAAATTAATTAAGAAGATAAGACAAAACAAGACATGACAAAACAAAACAAGACAAGACATTTTTTTATTTGTTTCTAAACTAATTAAGAAGACAATACAAGACAAGACAAGACAAGACAAGACAAGACAAGACAAGACAAGACAAGACAAGACAAGACAAGACAAGACAAGACAAGACAAGACAAGACAAGATAAGACAAGACAAGACAAGACAAGACAAGACAAGACAAGACAAGACAAGACAAGACAAGACAAGACAAGACAAGACAAGACAAGACAAGACAAGACAAGACAAGACAAGACAAGACAAGACAAGACAAGACAAGACAAGACAAGACAAGACAAGACATGACAAGACAAAACAAGACAAAACAAGACAAAACAAGACAAGACAAGACAATTGTGACTGATTTGTTTTTAAATTAATTAAGAAGATAAGACAAGACAAAGCCAAACAGGAAAATACAAGACAAGACAAGACAATTGTGTTTGATTTGTTTTTAAATTAATTAAGAAGATAAGACAAAACAAGACAAGACATGACATGACAAGACATGACAAAACAAACCAAGACAAGTCAAGACAAGACAAGACAAGACAAGACAAGACAAGACAAGACAAGATAAGACAAAACAAGACAAGACATGACATGACAAGACATGACAAAACAAAACAAGACAAGTCAAGCCAAGACAAGACAAGACAAGACAAGACAAGACAAGACAAGACAAGACAATACAAGACAATTGTGTTTGATTTGTTTTTAAATTAATTAAGAAGATAAGACAAAACAAGACAAGACATGACATGACAAGACATGACAAAACAAAACAAGACAAGTCAAGACAAGACAAGACAAGACAAGACAAGACAAGACAAGACAAGACAAGACAAGACAAGACAAGACAAGACAAGACAAGACAAGACAAGACAAGACAAGACAAGACAAGACAAGACAAGACAAGACAAGACAAGACAAGACAAGACAAGACAAGACAAGACAAGACAAGACAAGACAAGACAAGACTAGACTAGACATGACAAGACAAGACAAGACAAGACAAGACAAGACAAGACAAGACAAGACAAGACAAGACAAGACAAGACAAGACAAGAAAAGACAAGGCAAGACAAGGCAAGACAAGGCAAGACAAGACAAGACAAGACAAGACAAGACAAGACAAGACAAGACAAGACAAGACAAGACAAGACAAGACAAGACAAGACAAGACAAGACAAGACAAGACAAGACAAGACAAGACAAGACAAGACAAGACAAGACAAGACAAGACAAGACAAGACAAGACAAGACAAGACAAGACAAGACAAGACAGGACAAGACAAGACAATTGTGTTTGATTTGTTTTTAAATTAATTAAGAAGATAAGACAAGGCCAGACAAGACAAGACAAGACAATTGTGTTTGATTTGTTTTTAAATTAATTAAGAAGATAAGACAAGACAAGGCCAAACAGGAAAATACAAGACAAGACAAGACAATTGTGTTTGATTTGTTTTTAAATTAATTAAGAAGATAAGACAAAACAAGACAAGACATGACATGACAAGACATGACAAAACAAAACAAGACAAGTAGAGACAAGACAAGACAAGACAAGACAAGACAAGACAAGACAAGACAAGACAAGACAAGACAAGACAAGACAAGACAAGACAAGACAAGACAAGACAAGACAAGACAAGACAAGACAAGACAAGACAAGACAAGACAAGACAAGACAAGACAAGACAAGACAAGACAAGACAAGACAAGACAAGACAAGACAAGACAAGACAAGACAAGACAAGACAAGACAAGACAAGACAAGACAAGACAAGACAAGACAAGACAAGACAAGACAAGACAAGACAAGACAAGACAAGACAAGACAAGACAAGACAAGACAAGACAAGACAAGACAAGACAAGACAAGACAAGACAAGACAAGACAAGACAAGACAAGACAAGACAAGACAAGACAAGACAAGACAAGACAAGACAAGACAAGACAAGACAAGACAATTGTGTTTGATTTGTTTTTAAATTAATTAAGAAGATAAGACAAGGCCAGACAAGACAAGATACGACAAGACAAGACAAGACAAGACAAGACAAGACAAGACAATTGTGTTTGATTTGTTTTTAAATTAATTAAGAAGATAAGACAAGACTAGACAAGACATGACATGACAAAACATGACAAAACAAAACAAGACAAGTCAAGACAAGACAAGACAAGACAAGACAAGACAAGACAAGACAAGACAAGACAAGACAAGACAATTGTGTTTGATTTGTTTTTAAATTAATTAAGAAGATAAGACAAGGCCAGACAAGACAAGATACGACAAGACAAGACAAGACAAGACAAGACAAGACAAGACAATTGTGTTTGATTTGTTTTTAAATTAATTAAGAAGATAAGACAAGACTAGACAAGACATGACATGACAAAACATGACAAAACAAAACAAGACAAGTCAAGACAAGACAAGACAAGACAAGACAAGACAAGACAAGACAAGACAATTGTGTTTGATTTGTTTTTAAATTAATTAAGAAGATAAGACAAGGCCAGACAAGACAAGATACGACAAGACAAGACAAGACAAGACAAGACAATTGTGTTTGATTTGTTTTTAAATTAATTAAGAAGATAAGACAAGACAAGGCCAAACAGGAAAATACAAGACAAGACAAGACAATTGTGTTTGATTTGTTTTTAAATTAATTAAGAAGATAAGACAAAACAAGACAAGACATGACATGACAAGACATGACAAAACAAAACAAGACAAGTAGAGACAAGACAAGACAAGACAAGACAAGACAAGACAAGACAAGACAAGACAAGACAAGACAAGACAAGACAAGACAAGACAAGACAAGACAAGACAAGACAAGACAAGACAAGACAAGACAAGACAAGACAAGACAAGACAAGACAAGACAAGACAAGACAAGACAAGACAAGACAAGACAAGACAAGACAAGACAAGACAAGACAAGACAAGACAAGACAAGACAAGACAAGACAAGACAAGACAAGACAAGACAAGACAAGACAAGACAAGACAAGACAAGACAAGACAAGACAAGACAAGACAAGACAAGACAAGACAAGACAAGACAAGACAAGACAAGACAAGACAAGACAAGACAAGACAAGACAAGACAAGACAAGACAAGACAAGACAAGACAAGACAAGACAAGACAAGACAAGACAAGACAGGACAAGACAAGACAATTGTGTTTGATTTGTTTTTAAATTAATTAAGAAGATAAGACAAGGCCAGACAAGACAAGACAAGAAGATAAGACAAGACAAGGCCAAACAGGAAAATACAAGACAAGACAAGACAATTGTGTTTGATTTGTTTTTAAATTAATTAAGAAGATAAGACAAAACAAGACAAGACATGACATGACAAGACATGACAAAACAAAACAAGACAAGTAGAGACAAGACAAGACAAGACAAGACAAGACAAGACAAGACAAGACAAGACAAGACAAGACAAGACAAGACAAGACAAGACAAGACAAGACAAGACAAGACAAGACAAGACAAGACAAGACAAGACAAGACAAGACAAGACAAGACAAGACAAGACAAGACAAGACAAGACAAGACAAGACAAGACAAGACAAGACAAGACAAGACAAGACAAGACAAGACAAGACAAGACAAGACAAGACAAGACAAGACAAGACAAGACAAGACAAGACAAGACAAGACAAGACAAGACAAGACAAGACAAGACAAGACAAGACAAGACAAGACAAGACAAGACAAGACAAGACAAGACAAGACAAGACAAGACAAGACAAGACAAGACAAGACAAGACAAGACAAGACAAGACAAGACAAGACAAGACAAGACAAGACAAGACAAGACAAGACAAGACAAGACAATTGTGTTTGATTTGTTTTTAAATTAATTAAGAAGATAAGGCAAGGCCAGACAAGACAAGATACGACAAGACAAGACAAGACAAGACAAGACAAGACAATTGTGTTTGATTTGTTTTTAAAATAATTAAGAAGATAAGACAAGACTAGACAAGACATGACATGACAAAACATGACAAAACAAAACAAGACAAGTCAAGACAAGACAAGACAAGACAAGACAAGACAAGACAAGACAAGACAAGACAAGACAATTGTGTTTGATTTGTTTTTAAATTAATTAAGAAGATAAGACAAGGCCAGACAAGACAAGATACGACAAGACAATTGTGTTTGATTTGTTTTTAAATTAATTAAGAAGATAAGACAAGACAAGGCCAAACAGGAAAATACAAGACAAGACAAGACAATTGTGTTTGATTTGTTTTTAAATTAATTAAGAAGATAAGACAAAACAAGACAAGACATGACATGACAAGACATGACAAAACAAAACAAGACAAGTAGAGACAAGACAAGACAAGACAAGACAAGACAAGACAAGACAAGACAAGACAAGACAAGACAAGACAAGACAAGACAAGACAAGACAAGACAAGACAAGACAAGACAAGACAAGACAAGACAAGACAAGACAAGACAAGACAAGACAAGACAAGACAAGACAAGACAAGACAAGACAAGACAAGACAAGACAAGACAAGACAAGACAAGACAAGACAAGACAAGACAAGACAAGACAAGACAAGACAAGACAAGACAAGACAAGACAAGACAAGACAAGACAAGACAAGACAAGACAAGACAAGACAAGACAAGACAAGACAAGACAAGACAAGACAAGACAAGACAAGACAAGACAAGACAAGACAAGACAAGACAAGACAAGACAAGACAAGACAAGACAAGACAAGACAAGACAAGACAAGACAAGACAAGACAAGACAAGACAAGACAAGACAAGACAAGACAAGACAAGACAAGACAAGACAAGACAAGACAAGACAAGACAAGACAAGACAAGACAAGACAAGACAAGACAAGACAAGACAAGACAAGACAAGACAAGACAAGACAAGACAAGACAAGACAAGACAAGACAAGACAAGACAAGACAAGACAAGACAAGACAAGACAAGACAAGACAAGACAAGACAAGACAAGACAAGACAAGACAAGACAAGACAAGACAAGACAAGACAAGACAAGACAAGACAAGACAAGACAAGACAAGACAAGACAAGACAATTGTGATTGATTTGTTTTCAAATTAATTAAGAAGATAAGACAAGACAAAGCCAAACAGGAAAATACAAGACAAGACAAGACAATTGTGTTTGATTTGTTTTTAAATTAATTAAGAAGATAAGACAAAACAAGACGAGACATGACATGACAAGACATGACAAAACAAAACAAGACATGTCAAGACAAGACAAGACAAGACAAGACAAGACAAGACAAGACAAGACAATTGTGTTTGATTTGTTTTTAAATTAATTGAGAAGATAAGACAAAACAATACAAGACATGACATGACAAAACAAAACAAGACAAGACATTTTTTTTATTTGTTTCTAAACTAATTAAGAAGACAAGACAAGACAAGACAAGGCAAGACAAGACAAGACAAGACAAGACAAGACAAGACAAGACAAGACAAGACAAGACAAGACAAGACAAGACAAGACAAGACAAGACAAGACAAGACAAGACAAGACAAGACAAGACAAGACAAGACAAGACAAGACAAGACAAGACAAGACAAGACAAGACAAGACAAGACAAGACAAGACAAGACAAGACAAGACAAGACAAGACAAGACAATTGTGTTTGATTTGTTTTTAAATTAATTAAGAAGATAAGACAAAACAAGAGAAGACATGACATGACAAGACATGACAAAACAAAACAAGACAAGACATTTTTTTTATTTGTTTCTAAACTAATTAAGAAGACAAGACAGGACAAGACAAGACAAGACAAGACATGACAAGACATGACAAGACAAAACAAGACTAGACAAGACAATTGTGTTTGATTTGTTTTTAAATTAATTAAGAAGATAAGACAAGACAAGGCGAAACAGGAAAATACAAGACAAGACGAGACAGTTGTGTTTGATTTGCTTTTAAATTAATTAAGAAGATAAGACAAGACAAGACAAGACCAGACAAGAAAAGACGAGACACGAAAAGACAAGACAAGACAAGACAAGACCAGACAAGAAAAGACAAGACACGAAAAGACAAGACAAGACAAGACATTTTTTTTATTTGTTTCTAAACTAATTAAGAAGGCAAGACAAGACAAGAGAAGACAAGACAAGACATGACAAGACAAAACAAGACAAGACAAGACAAGACAATTGTGTTTGATTTGTTTTTTTAATTAATTAAGAAGATAAGACAAGACAAGGCGAAACAGGAAAATACAAGACAAGACAATTGTGTTTGATTTGTTTTTAAATTAATTAAGAAGATAAGACAAAACAAGAGAAGACATGACATGACAAGACATGACAAAACAAAACAAGACAAGACATTTTTTTTATTTGTTTCTAAACTAATTAAGAAGACAAGACAAGACAAGAGAAGACAAGACAAGACATGACAAGACAAAACAAGACAAGACAAGACAAGACAATTGTGTTTGATTTGTTTTTTAATTAATTAAGAAGATAAGACAAGACAAGGCGAAACAGGAAAATACAAGACAAGACAAGACAATTGTGTTTGATTTGTTTTTAAATTAATTAAGAAGATAAGACAAAACAAGTCAAGACATGACAAGACATGACATGACAAGACATGACAAAACAAAACAAGACAAGTCAAGCCAAGACAAGACAAGACAAGACAAGACAAGACAAGACAAGACAAGACAAGACAAGACAAGACAATACAAGACAATTGTGTTTGATTTGTTTTTAAATTAATTAAGAAGATAAGACAAAACAAGACAAGACATGACATGACAAGACATGACAAAACAAAACAAGACAAGTCAAGACAAGACAAGACAAGACAAGACAAGACAAGACAAGACAAGACAGGACAAGACAAGACAAGACAAGACAAGACAAGACAAGACAAGACAAGACAAGACAAGACAAGACAAGACAAGACAAGACAAGACAAGACAAGACAAGACAAGACAAGACAAGACAAGACAAGACAAGACAAGACAAGACAAGACAAGACAAGACAAGACAAGACAAGACAAGACAAGACAAGACAAGACAAGACAAGACAAGACAAGACAAGACAAGACAAGACAAGACAAGACAAGACAAGACAAGACAAGACAAGACAAGACAAGACAAGACAAGACAAGACAAGACAAGACAAGACAAGACAAGACAAGACAAGACAAGACAAGACAAGACAAGACAAGACAAGACAAGACAAGACAAGACAAGACAAGACAAGACAAGACAAGACAAGACCAGACAAGAAAAGACAAGACACGAAAAGACAAGACAAGACAAGACATTTTTTTTTATTTGTTTCTAAACTAATTAAGAAGACAAGACAAGACAAGAGAAGACAAGACAAGACATGACAAGACAAAACAAGACAAGACAAGACAAGACAATTGTGTTTGATTTGTTTTTTTAATTAATTAAGAAGATAAGACAAGACAAGGCGAAACAGGAAAATACAAGACAAGACAATTGTGTTTGATTTGTTTTTAAATTAATTAAGAAGATAAGACAAAACAAGAGAAGACATGACATGACAAGACATGACAAAACAAAACAAGACAAGACATTTTTTTTATTTGTTTCTAAACTAATTAAGAAGACAAGACAAGACAAGAGAAGACAAGACAAGACAAGACAAGACAAGACAAGACAAGACAAGACAAGACAAGACAAGACAAGACAAGACAATTGTGATTGATTTGTTTTCAAATTAATTAAGAAGATAAGACAAGACAAAGCCAAACAGGAAAATACAAGACAAGACAAGACAATTGTGTTTGATTTGTTTTTAAATTAATTAAGAAGATAAGACAAAACAAGACGAGACATGACATGACAAGACATGACAAAACAAAACAAGACATGTCAAGACAAGACAAGACAAGACAAGACAAGACAAGACAAGACAAGACAATTGTGTTTGATATGTTTTTAAATTAATTGAGAAGATAAGACAAAACAATACAAGACATGACATGACAAAACAAAACAAGACAAGACATTTTTTTTATTTGTTTCTAAACTAATTAAGAAGACAAGACAAGACAAGACAAGGCAAGACAAGACAAGACAAGACAAGACAAGACAAGACAAGACAAGACAAGACAAGACAAGACAAGACAAGACAAGACAAGACAAGACAAGACAAGACAAGACAAGACAAGACAAGACAAGACAAGACAAGACAAGACAAGACAAGACAAGACAAGACAAGACAAGACAAGACAAGACAAGACAAGACAAGACAAGACAAGACAAGACAAGACAAGACAATTGTGTTTGATTTGTTTTTAAATTAATTAAGAAGATAAGACAAAACAAGAGAAGACATGACATGACAAGACATGACAAAACAAAACAAGACAAGACATTTTTTTTATTTGTTTCTAAACTAATTAAGAAGACAAGACAGGACAAGACAAGACAAGACAAGACATGACAAGACAAAACAAGACTAGACAAGACAATTGTGTTTGATTTGTTTTTAAATTAATTAAGAAGATAAGACAAGACAAGGCGAAACAGGAAAATACAAGACAAGACGAGACAGTTGTGTTTGATTTGCTTTTAAATTAATTAAGAAGATAAGACAAGACAAGACAAGACCAGACAAGAAAAGACGAGACACGAAAAGACAAGACAAGACAAGACAAGACCAGACAAGAAAAGACAAGACACGAAAAGACAAGACAAGACAAGACATTTTTTTTATTTGTTTCTAAACTAATTAAGAAGGCAAGACAAGACAAGAGAAGACAAGACAAGACATGACAAGACAAAACAAGACAAGACAAGACAAGACAATTGTGTTTGATTTGTTTTTTTAATTAATTAAGAAGATAAGACAAGACAAGGCGAAACAGGAAAATACAAGACAAGACAATTGTGTTTGATTTGTTTTTAAATTAATTAAGAAGATAAGACAAAACAAGAGAAGACATGACATGACAAGACATGACAAAACAAAACAAGACAAGACATTTTTTTTATTTGTTTCTAAACTAATTAAGAAGACAAGACAAGACAAGAGAAGACAAGACAAGACATGACAAGACAAAACAAGACAAGACAAGACAAGACAATTGTGTTTGATTTGTTTTTTAATTAATTAAGAAGATAAGACAAGACAAGGCGAAACAGGAAAATACAAGACAAGACAAGACAATTGTGTTTGATTTGTTTTTAAATTAATTAAGAAGATAAGACAAAACAAGTCAAGACATGACAAGACATGACATGACAAGACATGACAAAACAAAACAAGACAAGTCAAGCCAAGACAAGACAAGACAAGACAAGACAAGACAAGACAAGACAAGACAAGACAAGACAAGACAAGACAATACAAGACAATTGTGTTTGATTTGTTTTTAAATTAATTAAGAAGATAAGACAAAACAAGACAAGACATGACATGACAAGACATGACAAAACAAAACAAGACAA